>NC_052151.1:69742894-70379625 GCF_902713615.1 Scyliorhinus canicula
TGTTAGTTTAGTATTGAGTAAAATAACTCACAGTTTATTATTTTATTATTCATTAAATAGTTCATCTTTTAACAAGAAGACTATTGGTCATTTTATCATCCTGGTGGGTTCAAGAATTATATATTGCATCTATAAAGCATTCACCATTCATTGGGACGTAGGTCCACCCTCTGGACCTGCCAGCCAATCTGATTGAAAGGTATCACTGGCCACTGCCAGGACTACTGGTGAAGAGAGGACCCCAAGATCCCTGGAGCTGGTAAGAGTGTTTGATTAGGTTGGACTGTCAGATGATACAGCAAGATTTAGATTGTTTGGAGACTTGGGCGGAGAGATGGCAGATGGAGTTTAATCCGGACAAATGTGAGGTAATGCATTTTGGAAGCTCTAATGCAGGTACGGAATATACATTGAATGGTAGAACCCTCAAGAGTATTGACAGTCAGAGAGATCTAGGTGTGCAGCTCCACAGGTCACTGAAAGGGGCAACACAGGTGGAGAAGGTAGTCAAGAAGGCATACGGCATGCTTGCCTTCATTGGCCGGGGCATTGCGTGTGAAAATTGGCAAGTCATGTTGCAGCTGTATAGAACCTTAGTTAGGCCACACTTGGAGTATGGTGTTCAATTCTGGTCGCCACACTACCAGAAGGATGTGGAGGTTTTAGAGAGGGTGCAGAAGAGATTTACCAGGATGTTGCCTGGTATGGCGGGCATTAGCTATGAGGAGAGGTTGAATAAACTTGGTCTGTTCTCACTGGAACGAAGGAGGCTTAGGGGCGACCTGATAGAGGTCTACAAAATTATGAGGGGCATAAACAGAGTGTATAGTCAGAGACTTTTTCCCAGGGTAGAGGAGTCAATTATTAGGGGGCATAGGTTTAAGGTGCGAGGGGCAAGGTTTAGAGGAGATGTACGAGGCAAGTTTTTTACACAGAGGGTAGTGGGTGCATGGAACTCGCTGCCGGAGGAGGTGGTGGAAGCAGGGACGATGGTGACGTTTAAGGGGCATCTTGACAAATACATGAATAGGATGGGAATAGAGGGATACGGACCGCGGAAGTGTAGAAGATTTTAGTTTAGACGGGCAGCATGGTCGGCGCAGTCTTGGAGGGCCGAAGGTTCTGTTCTGTGCTGTACTTTTCTTTGTTCTTTGTTCAAGGGAGAGTGGTAGTGGGAGGAAGGGCTAGGTTTAAGGGAGGGAGCGGGCAGGACGGGGGTGGGGGGGGGGGGGTCAATCAAGAGTGGGAGCGGGAGAGAGTCTGCCCTGCAATCGACAATGTAAAATTCAGCCCAATGGACCCCACAAAACGGCCACACAAAAATAGCATGGCTTGGGAAGACAATTTGCAATTTTCTGCCAAAATGTTTTAACTTTCCTGACCCAATTCCCCCCTCCAGCGAGAGATGAAAATCCAGGCCTAGGTTTTTGACACTTGGCATTCATCACTATTATAATTGTAAAACTCATGAGTCTAAATTTGGTAAAATAGAGCCTAAATATCCAGGCTCGTTTGTCAGATACCTAAACTTTATTTGCTTGTGCATTTCTTACATAAATACCTTTCCCATTAAATTAATGAAACTGCACAGAACAATTTTCCTAATGTTGTCTCTATGCTGCTTTATTTTCTAGATGCAGTTATAGTAATGAGAGGTGATCGAAATGGAAAATGAGTGATAGTGGTCACAGAATTGTCCAATTAGATCTCATCTTCATTATTCTACTAAGGATTAAAATCCCAACAGCAAGATTTATTTTTCTAGGATTCACATCAGCTTTCAGAGGGAAAAACACACATGTCAAAGAAGTGAAAGCAAAGTAATACCTTCAAAAAGACAACGCAGCATCAAAACTGTCAACAATTCAAAAACACCCCTGAAAATGGGCTTGCAACTTAATGAAGTGAGCGAGGTAGTTCAATGGGGCACATCCTTTTAATAACCTGAGCTGCAGGTACATTCCACATCTAACCAGTTGTATAGCACAAAAACAATACACAGAAATCGGTTTTCTGATGATGGTGAGTCTAAATATATCTGGGGAGGGATAGGAGTATTGAAAGTAGGGGAATGCACTTTCTAGTGGGAGTGAAGAAGGGCATTTGTTGCTGTGCTCCCTTAAAAAGTGTTCATTTTGACACAGTGAGATCTAAATTTAACAGTATTGTGCCCATTTTATGCTCTTAAAGTGACCACATAGCAACGATCAATTTAGCAGAGCAGAAGCCCAACAGTCAATCTGATAAATTAGATGGGGCCTTTTTAAAGTGACACAAGCAGCTGCCTGGACTGGGGAACAGGCCTAATATCAATATTAAAAATAAGTCATTTGCACTTATTTCAAACCTGAATTTGTATATTTTTCTGCCCTAGTTGGAACGTGCACATTGCAAGGTCTGTCTCACATTTCTTCACCTTGGTTAGCCTAACCAACAAGCGTTAAATGGACCGCTGGAGGCCAGTCAAAAACTACCCAGAAATCTGAACATTCTTATATTTTGGACTGTGCGACGAACCGGAAGTGTTTCTCTTTTCTCCTGGGTCCATAAAACCACTGCAGGCTGGTGTCAGCCCACCCTTGCCCTCACTCCATCTCAGTTGGCTCCATAGCGTTTCCCTCCAGTCCCCTGTGGCGGGCGCACTTGGAAAGGCCAAAAGATCAGCTGTCTCAGGACATGTAGGGCGCGATCTAATAGCCGTGTTGTGTCAGGCGAGAGTGTGTGTGAGCGGGTAGATCACAGGAGATGCCAAAATCGGGAACCACGCCGGGTGCAGATTGGTTTCCAATCTAACTCCAGTTGGCGAGATCCAGATGCCGCTGTGGTGTGGAAAGAAATCAATAATCGCTAATTAAGGCCAATCTCCATCCCATTAACGAGTAGGAGCAGTGCTCCCCCCCCCCCCCCCCCCCCAGGGGAGGGATGGGCCGAGTCAGGGGGCTCGGCTATCATTGGTGGGGCTATTCCCCTGGTCTGGGATGCGAGTGGTCTAGAGCCTGCGGGTCTGGCATGCCAGTCTCCCGGATAGCGATTACCTATAATGGGCTAGCTCCAGCGGCTGCCTGTACGTCCCACCAAGCACCCCGTGACAAAGCCCTGTCTGTGATAATATGGTGACGGTCACGTTAACTCCCACTGACCATGGCAGCCACTGGCCGCAAGGTTATTACTAATAGGGAATTGGCAATCCTTGTAATGTGAACACCTCACAGCTCCCAAGTGGATTCCCGTAAGAAAGAGCACCATGTTGCAGGCGCGTTTTACTGCCTAGCTTCCCAATCAGACTGTAAGGCCTGGATACTGTGCCTGAACTTCGGAAGGGTCCACACCGCAGAGGCTGCAGCCAACATTCAAACACCCAAGAGTTAGGCTGCAGCACCGGGGACATCCCTGTGACCAGGCAGTGTGTGTGTGTGTGTGTGGACCGGTTAGGGAAGCAGAGCATGGTCCAGATCACATTACCAGCTGGTGTCTGGAGTACAGGGTCTGGGATCTGGGGTCCAGAGGCCCCTGCTGTGGCTGGGGCTGTGTGTGCAAGGCATGTTGGATGGCACCATGAGGGAAGGCAGGGGATGTGAGGGTGGGGTGGCATGGGTGTTCCGCTGGTCCCGGGATGGAAGCCATAATTGATTGTCGGTCTCTCGCCCTCTCCAATTCCTTACAGATATCACATTATGGATGACATTGTGGACCCTGCAGAAGCTGCCCTCCATGTGGTGTTGGCAGTGCAGGTGGCCAGATGCTCAATAAGGCAGCGGCAGGAACGGTGACTGAGGCTTGGGGCAGAGGCCCATGTGCGCTGGCCTGCCCCATACCCTGGCCATCCATACTACCAATGAGGGACCCAGAGGGGGAGGTCGACGACGGCCCAAGGTGTACAGGCGTCACTGGTCTTCTGAACATATGATGGACAGCAATGTGCCACAGGAGTCTCCACCTCAACAAGGAGACGGTGCTGCATCTGTGGTATATCCTCATGGACTTGGAACCTCATGGAGGAGGAGGATACCTACTCCTGGTGACTATTAAGGTCACTGCAGCCCTGAACATTTACACCTTAGGATCATTCCAGGGTTTGAGCGGGGACTTATGTGGCATATCCCAACCAACGGTCTGCAAGTCCATCCATGAAGTCACGGATGTCCAGTTTGCCCAGGCAGCCGACTATATAAGCTTTGACCTGGACCAACCCGACCAAGGTGCCCGAGCATTAGGATCCTCCACCTTCGCTGGGTTGCCCCAGGTCCAGCAAGTCATAGATGGCATGCGTGTCGCCTTACACGCTCCAGGCGGTTCGGGAGCGCCCTCCATTAACAGGAACGGGTTCCACTCCCTGAATGTCCGATTTGTGTGCGACAACCACCTCAAGATCATGCACATGTGTGCACGATTTCCAAGGAGTGGACATGACAGCTACTTCCTGCGGCAGTTGGAGATCCCCGGCATCTTCGATAGACACCTCAGATTGACTGGTTGGCTCTTGGAGGATAAGGGGTACCTGCTGAAGTCCTGACTAATGTGGCCAGTATGGAGGCCAGACACCAATATGGAGACCCGATATAATGAGGCCCATGTGGCCACCTGGGCTACCATTGAGCGGTGCATAGGACTGTTTAAAATGCTGTTGCCATGCCTCAACCGATTTGGTGGTGCACTACAGTATATCCCTCGCGAGGCGCCCACTTTGTGGTGGTCTGCTGTGCCATCCACAACCTGGCACAGCACAGGGGCGACAGACTTCAGGTGGAGGAGGAGGAACATACGGCCTGATCTGAGGAGGAGGGTGAGGAGGACCCGGACCTGTGTCGGCACTGTCAATATACAAGGCAGGAGAGTGATGATAACCTGTTGTGAGCTAAGCCCGGTGCTCCTCAGTCTACGTCATATTCTGATGCCTGTCTGTCTGGTGACAGGACGCTCATACCCATCACTTTCACATGGTGTGCCTTGGGGAGGCGGGGGCCTAGATCTAGAACCACAGTGCCTGGGGGCTGGAGACGGGGGAGAGCAACTGGGGGAGGGGGGTGCAGGCCAGCCCGCAGTGCGGAATAGCGTGAAAGAAGGCTTCACGGGTCTCGGGTGTAACGAGCTTTACTGTTGAGTAATCCCTAGTAATCCCCCAACCATCCCTAGCCTCTAATGGTGCCCCCTCCTCCATCCTCCAGTGCCCAGTTTAGCCCTCGTGCTCTGCGGCTATGTTTAGGTGTGTCTCCAGGATGCACATCAGAGGTGGGGCAGCCTACTGCTTACCGCGTCCTGTGGTCTTAGATGTCCATGGCGGGCATCCTCTGGGGGGTCTGAGGCTGAGGGCCCCACCCGACTTGCCAGTGTCACTGGCTTTGCCGAGACTCACCGTTGTCGGGAGAGTAGGTGACTACCGTGGTCTCCCTGTCGGGCAGCTCTGGCTTGGCCTCCAGCGCTCCCTCCTCCCAGTCAGTGCCCATAGGGCACTGGGGTCACCTCAGGATGGACAGGCTGCTGGATTGAGTTCTGGATGCTCCAGCATCATTTGGCTCTGCCAGCCCTGGCGACTCCCCAATGTCTGCACCGTGGTGTTAATGCCCTAAGCGATGCCCCTCTGTGACCGGGCCATACTCTGCAGTACATCGCCAATGTGCATCTGCACCTGGGACGTGTTCCTCAGGGACCTGGACATGCTCTGGAGCACGTTGGCAATGCCCACCTAAGACTGGAACATGCTCTGGAGCACCTCGGCAATGCCCACCGAAGACTGGAACATACACTGCAGCGCCTTGGCAAGGTCCACTTGCGTCAAGGACATTCCTCAGTTATCGAGGTGCTCAGTCATGGCCGTCACTGACTGAGCAAGGCCTTGGACACCACCACTCTTGCTGCTGACATTGTGCTCCAGGCTCTCCATTGCAGTTGCCACCCTAGGAGTGTGGGCTTCAGTGCCACGTGTTGGCAGGGCAATCTTCTGTGGCCATAGTCTCTGGAACTACTCCAATTGGCTATGGACCCGCGGGAATGTTGCTGACATCCCCTTCTGAATCTCACGGCCGCACCCTGGCGACTGCATCAGCTTTGCAATAGCCTGGTCCAGGGGCTCGATATCTGTCTGGGACCCAGCCGGCTCCTCGAATCCGGCAGATCCTGACCACTGTCCCCACTGGCGTTCCAACCTCCACCTGATTTGCATCAACAACTGTGTGGTGATGACCAGATTGTGCCCCAGAAGTCTGTCCACTCCTTTCGCCCACCGTGGTGTGTGTCTTTGCACTGGTGGAGGGTGGGAATGATAGGTGTGATGCTTCAATGGTGGAATCCTTAGAGCTGGCGATCCTGCGGGAGAATGGACCAGTGCTCAGTGGGAGGGAAGGACCATCATGCTGGCATGTACATCTCACGTGTGACAGGCCACCTGGGTGGGAGCAGGTGGATACTCAGCTCTGCGGCACAGGCCAATCTTGACGTCAGTGACTGATCTGTCCTTGACCACCCCTCGCAACCTCCAGGGCCCATTCCTCGTGCGGGTGAGGACTGTGATATCTGGTACCCGTCTGGGCCCTCTCCTGTCGGTTATGGGCCAGTTTCCCCTGTGGGGACACAGATGGGGCATCATGAGCTGCAAGCTGCATGCTTCATGGGGGAGGGGGAAGCATGGTGGGAGACAGACATGGTCCCACTGCTGGCCATGGGTGGGTTGTGCTGGTGGGTGCTCGGGTGTGCTGGGGCACAGGCATGGTATATTGCTGGGGGGCGGTGCCAAGCGCAGGGGTATCATGGGGTGGGGGGATGGGAACGTCCAACGGTGGAAGGCCAGACCATTGCCAGGGGTCCGTGCCAACTCACCCATGTGGTCAGGTGGAGGCCATTTAGCTTCTTCCGGCACTGGGTGGCAGTCCTCCTGGTTGCATTCCCCATGCTGACGACTGCTGCCACTGCATTTCAGGTTGCACTGTTGCTCTTTGGCTGACCCTCCAACCGCCTTGGGTAAACAGTGTGTCCCCTCTGAACTCCATCACATCCATTAGTCTTGTCAGGTCGGCATCCCCGTATCGTGAAGCTGGTCTGCGCGGTTCCATGGCTGCATGCTGTCTGGGGTCTGCTTTGCGGGATCGGTTTAAGAGCAGCTTTTCCTCTTGAGTGAGGAGATGCTGAGCGCGGCGCCGGTGAATCAGTGTGAAACCCGAGGGGCATCATTAAGTGACATAATTAACTTTAGATATCGGTGACGGCCTTGCCGGGTCGGCCATAGGGAAACACCTGACTGTTCCTGCTCACTATCATACTTAGAAACCTTTCCGATAGATCGCACCCATGATCAACACCTGCAACTTGCCTGGTTCATTCTGTTAAGGCTCGAGATTGACTAGGGCGACATTGCGTTTCATCGCACCCATGGAATGATGCCCAATTTTCCAGCATTTTGCAGTGTACTGTCTTTCTAGTGAAACTTTTATAGCAATAGACCTTTAAGTATGAAAATAAAGTTGTTCTGCCGACCCTGAAATGCTATGTCATAAGGGGAATGAAAGAGTATAACTTCTTAGGATTAAATTTATTTCAATTCTTGGACTAAACAAAATTGAGTGTGGAGATAGAACACAAAAAACAGTTAAAACTCAGAACCATCTGCAGCAAAAGTAAAATGGAAACGTAATAAGGATGTCTTATTCAATGTTTCACGTGGGTACATTTTTCTATTCACTCATATGTTATACATTTTTGATGATCTTACCTAATCCAAACACATAAACTTCGCTGTAAATTCAAAGCAACAGAGTAAAGATCAGTCTGTCCGCATTGCCAGTGCAAACAGAATGAATCATTCCCATCTCACTTTGTCCCTGGCCTCAAGTCATATGGTCCCGCAATGTAGGAAGAATGGGGTAAGCAAGATTATAACTTATTGCATCGAACCAAATATCTTAAAATGCTATTGTTTGAATATTAAACATTCTCATCAAGCACCATGCCTCTGTATTATTAATATATCTAATGCTTAAAGTAGGGCAAGTCTAATGAATGGGAATTAACAGTAACACTAAAAACTAGTATTATTTTGGATTTGATCCCCATAGCTTTGAAAAGGTAAGGTTCCTTAGGTTAATCATCTGAAAATTGCGCCAGTCTCAACTTTGATGCGGTGTGGTGATTTTCTTTGAAGGTGAAGATTGCCTCCGTCGCTGGTGTATCTGTGAATGGGCAGATAAGTGGGAAAATGACTGGGATGAAGAGTGGCAGCAGAAATCTGGGAAAGTTCAACTGAGTGGAGGAAGGAAGTTCCTCCGGCAATATATTAAGGGAAGACCCAGAGAAATTAAAGCTGGCAGGAGCTGCATAATCCCAGGTTAAATCCAAAGGTTGTAAACACATACCTCAGGGAGAGGAAGGAGATTTGAGTCAGAGTGGACTGGCTTCCAGAAGTACAGGTAAATTTATGTGTATTTCATGATGCTGTATTTGACAGTCTATGCAATAGTTTTTATTTTGATGACATCCACAGGGATAGACAGCAAGGGAAAGGTCGGTCAATGTATTCATCTATGTGTTCTTTAAGTACCTCTTCTGAGAGTGGAAGCAACATAATATTGTCCTAAAATTTACATAAGTGGCAGAAATGGTATTGTACACCCCAAGGCAAAATATAAGCATGTAGAGCTTGAAAATAATATTCAGTAAGTAGATGACAAATTAGGCAAATGCAAAGCAGTTACTCCATGGCAATAGAGTTCCTGCCTCCTAGCATTGTTACGTCTAACTGCTTATGCAGAAATGTCAAAGTAAGCACAGTTATGATATTTGGGGATTTTACACAATGAATCAGAATTACATTTGCATAGCTTTGGATTTGACTTGGGCTGATCAAACTGCTTTATGTCTTTGTCAGGTTATAACATCATGTCCAATTAATATTCCAAAAGAATCATAAATTATTTTAATTAAAATGGCAGAAATTGAGCAGCGAAATGAAATCTTAGACCTGGGCCCTCATTGAGGCCTACAAATGAACTAGGACTTGATGTTTCAGACATTTTCCAAGATTCATCATTATTCTTTTGAAAGGAGGAGAATGAAAACAAATATTGGCAATCTTACAATCCCAGCTGATGTTACTACTGGACAAGCCAATTCCCAGAGCGAAACCTGGTTTGCTAGACCCTTACTTTTACTTTCTTCAGAAACCGTGGAGAGCAGTTACTGAACAGATTCATAGGAGTCTGCTAGTGTACTTTTAACAAAATAATAACATATTTATTAACTAGTAAAATGAACTATATAACACTATATTATACTGGACAAAAAGATTGGAAAGATTTCAATACAAACACCAGTAACAAATTACATTACTTCTTCACTCCAACTATCCCTTTGCAGATATATTGGAATTTGTAAAGATAACACAATTTACAATATCTGTCTTGTACTCTAATACTCATGGTAAGTATGCATTACATGTAAACTAATAGGTCAACTGTGGACCATACTCCAAAATCAAGTGATTGACGCCACCAGAGCAGAGTCTATAGATTTCCAATCAGCACCCCAGATATTGGCGACACTGTGAAACTCTCTTTCTCATGAGGGTTTCCAATCTCCACATTTGATGAGCTTGCCTTGCTTTCACTTGGATGTCTTCAACAAGGATCCACCTCCAGAGTTTCAATCTCTCCTTCAATGTTCTTTTTCTCTGGGTCTGTATGTGCATTCAAGCTTCACCTTCCATGCGCACTCTCAGATATTCAACCATGCCAACCCCACTACTCTAAAGGCCCGCACTGAGGAGTCACTAACTTTCACCTCCTTATATCCTCTGGCATCCGGGCGGCTTGTGGCACAGTAGTTAACATTGCTGCCTACGGCGCTGAGGATCCAGGCCTGAATTCTGGCCCTGGGACACTGTCCGTGTGGAGTTTGCACATTCTCCCTGTGTCTGTGTGGGTTTCGCCCCCACAACCCAAAGATGTACAGGTTAGGTGGATTGACCATGCTAAATTGCCCCTTAATTGCAAAAGAATAATTGGGTATTGTAAATTTCTAAAAAAAAAATATCTTCTGGCTTCTCTCACGCCCACTTGGGTCCAATTCTGCTCCCCGCAGCTCTGTCTATTTACTTTTGAGTCTTTTCCTCTGCTCCTTATTTTTAACTTTACTTAACAGAACCTGATTCAGATTCCTGTCCTTGTCCCTTAACTAAACTGTCTTCTTGTCCCTTTCTGTCCCTTTCCCTGGTTTGGGACTTCCGTCGATGGTTGGGACCTTCTGTGCCCCTCCCATGTCGTGCTCACTGGATAGCTTTTGTGGAAAGCACTCCTCTTCTAGATCATCTGAACCTTTTGCGCAATTTCACTTTCCTGCTTGTTTTCTTCTTCTGCACAGGACTAGCTTCCTGGGAGGAAGAAACAAAGATTTAGATTTAGATTTATTGTCATGTGTACCGAGGTACAGTGAAAAGTATTGTTTTGCGTACAGTCCAGGCAGATTGCACCATACATGAATACATAGGATATGTGATAATTACACAAATAGGCATAGACATCAGGTGAAGCATACGGAGTGTAGTGCAGTAGAGAAGATACGTGGAGAGATCAGTTCAGTCTATAAGAGGGCCATTCAGGAGTCTGGTAGCAGCAGAGAAGAAGCTGTTTTTGAATCTGTTTGTGCTTTTTCTCAGACTTTTGTATCTTCTGCCCGATCGAAGAGAGAATAATCCGGGTGGGAGGGTTTTTTGATTATGCTGCCCACTTTCCCAAGCCAGCGGGAGGTGTAGATATAGTCAATGGATGGGAGGCAGGTTTGCGTGATGGACTGG
This sequence comes from Scyliorhinus canicula, assembly GCF_902713615.1. NCBI lineage: Eukaryota > Metazoa > Chordata > Chondrichthyes > Carcharhiniformes > Scyliorhinidae > Scyliorhinus > Scyliorhinus canicula. The sequence goes on from NC_052151.1 coordinate 69,753,672, forward strand.
GCTGTGTTCATGACTCTCTGTAGTTTCTTATGGAAAATGAATTGTGCATTTGCACATGGCCAGTTCCTGCCATGAAGGTGTAAACATACTCCAGCTGGCACTTTTGCCCAACCCGAAGATCAGAAAACGAACAAACTTCATATATAGGGCCATTCCATGGCCAGCGCATGCACGGAGACCACCGAAGCCTGCTGGGAACTGTAGTTTCCAAACTCTTTAAAGGTAAGTCTTTTTTCTACTTTTTGTTTTTTCTTTGGGATTTGTCACAGTAAATAAAGTCTTTTCCCTACCTCCCTCCAATTGCACAGTGCAATGATGTTGGCCAGTGTTTTTCAAACTTTTTCCCAGGGAACCCACTTTTACCAGTGTGGTGATATGATTTGCATAGCTGTCTGCCATTGGTGCAGAACACCGGCTTACCATTGGCCCTGGTCGATCATGTGCCTCTCGACCGATTGGTTGAGACCAGACATGTGACAGCTCTCCGATTGGTCGAGAGGCTGAGTTAACCACGCCTCCATACCAAGGTATAAATAGTTGGAACGCCAGGCGGTCGTCCATTTTATTGTAGACAATCGCAGGGCTAAGCTCTAGCTTATTAAAGTCTAATTTTTGTATAGCAACTCGTCTCTCGTGCAATTGATGGCTCATCAACCAGACAGTCAACCTTTGTGACCCACGCCACTCGAACTTCGCAACCCACCATTTTTGCTTAACTTTAATTCGACTGGTGAGCCTGCTTGGTCCTCACAATCTCACTTGCTTTGTCATTCAATATTACACTTCTGTATGGGTTGTTCATCAGAGGTTTTGGAGCTCACATCAGCACTGCTTGTCCTGCTGTGGACTCATCTGCGATGTTCTCTCCAGAAAATTCAGGTGTGCAATCCTGACTTGTTTGTGTCTCTGGCTCTCTCTTCCTTAGTCCAAAAAGATCCATCTTCAGTTCTTCACTCAGTCCTGTTGTTTACTTGCTGGCAGCTACAAAACGGAGGAATCTCTCCTCATCAGCTTCGCACCCAGAATATGTGACGTCAGTGTACTGGGTATGTGACCTGCTGTCTACCGCCGCTTCTAATGGAAAGACTATTCGATTTTAAAAAAATCTGCTCCTGGAACAGTGCGCTGGCATATGGAGAAGGTGGTCTGGCCCGCTGGGCTTCGGGCCTGTGCACTGCCACTTCCGGCTGAGGTGGCACACATGCGTGGGACGGCCAGCATTCTTGAAAGCTGGCGCGGCAGACATTTTAAAAAGTTGGTCGCGGCTGTTGGGCATTTCCTCCCGTGATTGAGAATGCTGTGACCGATCGCTGAGCGGCCCTCCCGATACCCGCCCGTGACTCTCTGCGGGTGGGGACCTTGAGTATGAAAATGATTGATGGAGGTCATGTTGCAATAATGAAGTTAGCCTCAAATGATTGTTTGTGACATGCGATAAATAAACAAAAAGTTTAGATATTTGAAAATTGGAAAATAGATGAGAATAGGTTCAATCTTTCTCCCATTCAAGGTTGAATAGCACATGTGTCCTCTTAGTATAAAGCATGACTCTCTTGGTGAAGTAGCGGAGAGTTTTTAAGAAGCAGTCAGGGGAGCTCCAGATGGTCTTTGAGTCAGCAAGTTTAAGAGAAATTTAAAAATTGATTTGTTTTTCTTCCAGTTAAATATTGGGAAAGTTGAGACCCTTGTTTTCAGTTCCCATTAATAACACTGTTCCCTGCCTATCGACTTGATCCCCTCCCTAGCATCTGTCTGACATTTAATTAAACTATTTGCAACATTGGTGTCATATTAGACCCAGAGATGAGCTTCTGACCAATATCCATCCATATCCATCACTAAGGCTGCCTATTTCCACCTCCAGAATAGCTAATTTATTGCTCCAATTTTCATCCATGCCTTTGTCTTGTCGATCCAATTTACCTCTGGCTTCTACATTCTATCCTCCATAAGTATAATGTCATTCTAAACTCTACTGTACATGTCCTAACTCACATTAAGTCCTGCTCATATTTCACCCCTGTGCACACTGACCTAAACTGGTTATCAGAAGCAGAACCTTGACTTTAAATCCTCAATCTTATTAACAAAAGTCCTCAAATGACCTTCCCAGCAGCCTCCTGCCCGCCCTAACCCCGCTGCAGTTTTATGGTTCAACAGATGAGGCCTAGGCTGGCCTGCCTGCCCTTGAACCAGTTGAGGCCCTATACAGTCAACTAATGGCCTTTCCATTGTTTAGCTGGTGGGAGGAGTTTCGGTGCAGGGCGGAATCCTGAATGTGACCCAGCTCAAGTCTCAGGCAGGAAAGGGGTGGGGGCAAGTGTCTCCATCAACAATCTCCTTTCAACATTGGGCGCCCCCCCCCCCCCACCCCTCCCACCACTACCCCCTCTCCCTGCCTTGCCATCCGCCCACAAAAGCTTTGCCCCACAGATACTCCCTCATCTGGCCTCTCCACCAACACCCTCACCACGCTCTTTCTTTGGGCTCCACCTCAGCTTCCCATCCTGAGGGCACCGCACTTACCTTGATCTGGATTCCTGGGACTTTGACTCTGGACTGCTTGTGCTGCTGGGACTAGGGAGCTGCTGTCCAATCAGATTGAGGTAGGAATTCCTTCTGAGTGCTGGGCAGAAGTCCCATCTCCAAACAATTACATTCCTTGGAGTGTTAAATGGCTGTGGGGCAGCTGGTATTGACAGGGGACAGGAACGCGGTCACCGCCCACTCTTTATCCTAAAATTCCTGGCCTCTGTTTAAAATACTTCTCTTTATCTTTCCATTTAGAAAGTGGTTTGCCATTGCCTTCTATAGTATGGCTGGCCAGGAAACTTAGCCCTTCAAACCTGCTCCAGCATTCAATAAGATCATAGCTGGTCTGATTGTAAAATGAACTCCACATTCCCACCTACCCCCTATAACCAGACGTGAGGCAGTTGAGGGGATTATATAGAATCCATCCACCTTTGTCTTAAAAATATTCAAATACTTTGGGCTGGATTCTCCGACGGCGGGATGCTCCATTTTGCCAGAAGCCCAGGTGTTTCCCGACGGTGTGGGGCCGCAATGGGAAACCTGATTGACTGGCAGGCATAACGGAGCATCCCGCCGGCGTGCTGAACCAGAAATCTGGCGTGGCAAATTACCCCGGAGGGATCCCCTCGACTGCCTCATGCCTGACCTAACCTATTGCAAACCTCGTCAACGTGATGTCACTTCAGCGAGGTATGAATATTTAGTGAGATGGGACCATTTGGCGGGAAGCCGCTAAGTACATGGAAATGCATTAAAATTTATTAAAATGTAGTTTGTTCCCTTTGTGGGTGTGAACCTTGTGACTTTGGGGAAGGAAATTTGAATCTTGTGACGAGGAGTAAGGAAAATTGGGAAATGTGGGGCTGGATTCTCCGTTCTGGAGACTAAGTGCCCACGCCGGCGTGAAAATGGTGGCGTTTTATGCCAGGAAAACTGCTGCAAAACGGCCACCGATTGCCCGATTTGCTGGGAGTTAGCAGGGAGGCAGTGTAGACCATTTGGCTCTAGCTGCCGATACGGTCTGGAGAATTGCCGGCCCGAGGCCGCGCATATGCATGGTGGCGGCCTGCAATGGCCACGCGGTGCTTCATGGCGGATGCTGCTTGCGGACCCGGCTCGCAAAATATTCCTTCCCTTTGGCCGGATTCACGCACCCCGGATTGCCCCACCACAGTGCCCCCAGCCCCGAATATGTCCACCCCTGCCCGTGGATCGGCCCTCCCTGACTGTGGCAGTGCTGGAATGAGTTCGCAGCCACCACGCTGAGTTCCCGACGGGTGAGACCAAACATGTCCCACGCCGTCGGGAACTTGGCCGGTCGGGGACGGAGCATCCAGGGCTGGCCTCAGCCAATGGATGGCGGCGTGCGGCGTACTCACAAAGTATGCCACTTTTCAGGGGGCGGAGCATCGTGAAAATGGCGCCATCCCCGATTTCGGCGTCGGCGATCGGAGAATCCAGCCCATGATCTCCGATTTCGAATTCTCGTAAGAGTTTCTGCTCTCGTAGGCAATCCGCGCGAGTGTGGCCTCAAGATTCAGCCCTTTGTGCCCACCACCATTTGAGGAAGAGAGTCCTAAAGACTCATGATCTGCTGAGAGAAAGAAAATCCTTATCTCTGTCCTAAATCATCTCTGTATTTTTAAACAGTGGCTTGTTGGTTCTAGATTCTTCCACAACTACTTTGTCAAGACCCTCAGGACCTTATTTGTTTTAGTCAAGTTGCCTTCTAAACTCCAATAGCCTCTTCAACCTTTCCTCTAAAGACAACCCTCTCCTCACAGGTATTATGATGTGGCATTGGACTGGGGTGAGCACAGTAAGAAGTCTTACAACACCAGGTTAAAGTCCAACATGTTTGTTTCAAACACTAGCTTTCGGAGCACTGCTTCTTCCTTAGGTATTAGTCTAGTAAACCTTCTCTGAACTGCTTCCAATGCATTTATGTTCTTCCTTAGAAAAGGAAAGCTACTGTGCACAGTACTCCAAGTGCCCTCTATAACTGAAGTATAACCTCCTTACCTTTGTATTCAATTCCTTTCACAATAAATTGCTATTGGCTTTCCTAATTACTTGCTGTACCTGCATACTAGCTTTCTGGATTTGTTTATTGTCACGTGTACCGAGGTACAGTGAAAAGTATTTTTCTGCGAGCAGCTCAACAGATCATTAAATACATGGGAAGAAAAGGGAATAAAAGAAAATACATAATAGGGCAACACAACATATACAATGTAACTACATAAGCACTGGCATCAGATGAAGCATACAGGGTGTAGTGTTAATGAGGTCAGTCCATAAGGGGGTCATTTAGGAGTCTGGTGACAGTGGGGAAGAAGCTGTTTTTGAGTCTGATCGTGCGTGTTCTCAGACTTCTGTATCTCCTGCCCGATGGAAGAAGTTGGAAGAGTGAGTAAACCGGGTGGGAGGGATCTTTGATTATGCTGCCCGCTTTTCCCAGGCAGCGGGAGGTGTGATGGATTCAATAGATGGGAGGCAGGTTCGTTTGATGGACTGGGCGGTGTTCACGACTCTCTGAAGTTCCTTGCGGTCCTGGGCCGAGCAGTTGCCATACCAGGCTGTGATGCAGCCCGATAGGATGCTTTCTATGGTGCATCTGTAAACGTTGGTAAGGGTTAATGTGGACATGCTGAATTTCCTTAGTTTCGTGAGGAAGTATAGGCGCTGTTGTGCTTTCTTGGTGGTAGCGTTGACGTGGGTGGACCAGGACAGATTTTTGGAGATGTGCACCCCTAGGAATTTCAAACTGCTAACCATCTCCACCTCGGCCCCATTGATGCTGACAGGGGTGTGTACAGTACTTTGCTTCCTGAAGTCAATGACCAGCTCTTTAGTTTTGCAGACATTGAGGGATAGATTGCTGTCGTTGCACCACTCCACCAGGTTCTCTATCTCCTGCCTGTATTCTGACGCGTCGTTATTCGAGATCCGGCCCACTATGGTCGTATCATCAGCAAACTTGTAGATAGAGTTGGAACCAGGTTTTGCCACGCAGTCGTGTGTGTACAGGGAGTAGGGGGCTAAGTATGCAGCCTTGTGGGGCCCCGGTATTTAGGACTATTGTGGAGGAGGTGTTGTTGTTCAACCTTACTGATTGTGGTCTGTTGGTCAGAAAATTGAGGATCCAGTTGCAGAGTGGAGAGCCAAGTCCTAGGTTTTTGATCTTTGATATGAGCTTGGCAGGGATTATGGTGTTGAAGGCGGAGCTGTAGTCAATAAATAGGAGTATGATGTAGGAGTCCGTGTTTTCGAGATGCTCTAGGGATGAGTGTAGGGTCAGGGAAATGGCGTCTGATGTGGACCGGTTGCGATGGTATGCGAATTGCAGTGGATCAAGGCGTTCTGGGAGTATGGAGGTGATGCGCTTCATGATAAACCTCTCGAAGCACTTCATTACGACTGAAGTCAGGGCCACTGGACGGTAGTCATTGATGCACGTTGCCTGGTTCTTCTTGGGTACCGGTATGATGGTGGTCTTCTTGAAGCAGGTGGGGACCTCAGAGTGGAGTAGGAAAAGGTTAAATATGTCTGTGAATACCTCTGCCAGCTGGTCCGCGATTCATGCGCTAGGCCACCTAGATCCCTCTACATCTCAGAGCTTTGAAATCTCTGCAATCTCTCATCATTTAGATAATGCGCTTTTATTTTTCTTGCAAAATGGACAGTTTCACACTATATTCCATTTGCTCAATCTTTGCCCACTCAGTTAATCTATCTATATCCGGTTGTAGCCTCCTTGTGTCCAATAGCATTATACTCCGTATGTTTCACCCGATGTCTATGTCTATGTATTTACATAGTGGCCCAGTAGAACAGTGGTTAGCATTGTTGTTTCACAGCGCCAGGGTCCCTGGTTCAATTGCTGGCTTGGGTCACTGTCTGTGCGGAGTCTGCACATTCTACCTTGTCTGTGTGGGTTTCTTTCAGGTGCTCCGGTTTCCTCCCACAAGTCCCGAAAGACGTGCTGTTAGGTGAATTGGACATTCTGAATTCTCCCTCTGTGTACCCCAACAGGCGTTGGAGTGTGGCGACTAGGGGCTTTTCACAGTAAACTTCATTGCAGTGTTAATGTAAGCTTACTTGTGACAATAAAGATTATTATTATATAGTGTGTATTATCGTATGTCCTATGTTTTTCATGTACGGAACGATCTGCCTGGACTGTATGCAGAACAATACTTTTCACTGTACCTCGGTACACGTGACAATAAATCTAAATCTCTAAGTCTCCAACTTCACTTTCCCACTTATCGTTGCATCATCAGAAAATTTCACAACAATACCTTTACTCGCTTCATGGAAGTAATTTATATAACTTGTAACAAGATACGAAGCCCCAGCACTGAACCGTATGGCACACTACTCGTTATATTTGCCAACCAGAAAATGATCCATTTTGCTTATTCTTCGGTTCCTGTTAACCAATCTTCTTTCCGCGCCAATATGTTACCCACCATATCATAGAACATAGAACATAGAACAGTACAGCACAGAACAGGCCCTTCAGCCCTCAATGTTGTGCCGAGCCATGATCACCCTACTCAAACCCACGTATCCACCCTATACCCGTAACCCAACAACCCCCCCCATTACCTTACTTTTATTAGGACACTACGGGCAATTTAGCATAGCCAATCCACCTAACCCGCACATCTTTGGACTGTGGGAGGAAACCGGAGCACCCGGAGGAAACCCACGCACACAGGGGGAGGACGTGCAGACTCCACACAGACAGTGACCCAGCCGGGAATCGAACCTGGGACCCTGGAGCTGTGAAGCATTTATGCTAACCACCATGCTACCCTGCTGCCCCTGAGTTTTAATCATGAGTTTTATTTTTCACAATAACCTTTGATGTTGCATCATGTCAACTGTCCCCTGGAAATTTAAGTGCAGTGCATCTACTGGTTCCCCTTTATCCACAGCATATGCTATTTCTCCAAAGAACTCCAATAAATTGGTCAAACATGTTTTCTCTTTCACAAAACCATGTTGACTCTACCTACTTACCTTAACATTTTCCATGTGTCCTGCTAAAATGTCTTTATTAATAGCTTCTTACATTTTTCCTATGATAGCTGGCTTGTAGTTTCCTACTTTCTGTCCCCCGTTACTTTTTGAAGAAAGGAGATATATTCACTATTTTCCCAAATAAAGGAACCTTCGCCAAATCTAGGAAATTTTGGAAAATTAAAAGCAACGCATCAACTATCTCACTAGCCAGTTTGTTTAAGATCCAGGGATGATGTTTATCGGGAGCCAAGGACTTGTCAGCCTACAGCTCCAACAATTTGCTTAGTATCACTTCCCTGGTGATTGTAATTTTCTTGGGTTCTTCCCTCCCTTCCATTTCCAGATTTACAGCTATTTCTGGGATATTACTTGTATCTGCTATAATGAATACTGATGCAATTCATAAGCCATTTCCTCATTTTTTACTATTGATTCCCCAGAATCACTTTCTATAGGGTCAACACTCACTTTTAAAACTATTTTCCTTTTTAAAGTGTGTATAAACACTTTCTATCTTGATATTTCTAGGTAGCTTTCCTTCATACTCTAATTTTTCCTTCCTTATCAATCTTTTAGTCATTCCTTGCTGTTTTTAACAGTCGATCTAATCTTCTCACATGCTACCCATCTTTGCACAATTGTCTTTAAGTTTGATACTACCTTTAACTCTTTTAGTTAACCACGGATGGTAGTTCCTCCCCTTGAAATATTTATTTCTCGTTGCAATGTATCTATTGTGTATATTCTGAAACATCTCCTTATATGAACTATCCTTTAACCTAATTTGCCTGTTTACTTTAACTAACTTGGATTTCATGCCGTCATAATCGCCCTTATTTCAAATACTAGTTTTGGACCCACTCTTCTCTCCCTCATACTGAATGTAAAATGTAATCATATTATGATTGTTGCTACCTAGGGACTTCACTATAACGTCATTAATTAATCCCATCTTGTTTCACAATATCAGGTCCAGCATAGCCATTCTCCCTCTCGTTTGCGCCAGAACATGCCGTTCTAAGTAACTATCCCAAAAACATTCTATGAACTCCTCATTTTGGTTAATTTTGCCCATCTGATTTTTCCAGATTAAAATTCCCCATGATTATCACCATACTTTTATGACAAGCTCCCGTAATATCTTCCTTTATAACCCATCCTACCTCATGGTTGCTGTTAGGGGGTCTGCACACCACTCTCGTAAGTGGTTTCTTACTTTTATCATTTCTCTATTCTCTATCAGCAATTTTGGAAGGATTTAAAGGTCAATAATCAAACTGCTTGGCCATGTTATGTATACATCTTCCATGACCATCAAGTCCTGAGCTTCTGGCACCACAAGACCTCCCTGCTTTACATTCCACTGCATTTAATACTTAGCAGAAAAGAGCTGTGAGTTGAAATCATGATCCCATCTGGATTAATAAGCAAACAAAGGAATTTCATTTAAACGTGTTAAAACATCTGCACAGCATAATTTCAATCCTTTAGAGTTTGCCACAGTAGATGTACAGAGTAATTTGAGTTTAATTAAAGAAAGATCTCCTATTTATGATCTGAGTGATAAATAAAATTCTCATTCATCACCATAATGGGAGCTTGTGTGCACATTATGTGGATGTTTCACTGTACCGTGTATACATTTACAATTCAAGCAGGGTAACAGAATGAAATACAATGCCGTGGGTATTGGTTTAATCACTCATAAGCCAAACTGACACAGATTTTTAATGCACACTGTATATGGAAATATATTAATAAAAATGAGCACAAGGTTAAAATATTCTGTTTGTGAAAAATGACTTTGAATTTAACTACCGAAACGGTTAGAATCATTCACATTAATAACATTTCCAAACGGTTGATCCTTTAAAGAATGGCCTGGTTGATTCTCTTTATATTTTGAGATTGCATGTTGACATAATCACTGAAATGCTCCTGGTCACAAATCTTTAACATTACATAATATTTCTTCTTTTGTGTTATTGGTCCATGAAGTAATGGGTAAACATTTACCAGATCGTCCAGTTAGAGAGTTAGTTGGGTTTCACCTGATAACTCACAGCTCACAAGAACACAAACAGAAAGCAAGGACAGCTGTGGAGACTCTGTGACAGAGACAATCTCTTCTCAGCTAGGCATGGGTGGGTGGGTGTATAGCGAATTTGCTGGAGGGAATCGAGACAGTAACTGCAATCAGTGAGCAATAAGAAAACCCATCTGAACTGCAGCTCAACTCCACCTGTTTCCCTGGTCATAATTTTTAACCTCCCAACCATTATAATTCATGGAACACAGCAGCCACATTGTGTGCAACAAGGACACACAAACAGTAACTAAGTAGTTGTTCAGGTAATGGCTGGAATTCTCCGGCTGGTGAGATTCTCTATTCCTGCCGGCAGTGAACCCCTGCCCACTGTTCTCCTGTTGGCTTGGGGCAACTTCAATGGGAATAGAGAATCCCACCACCAGTGGCAGCACCCCACTGAGAAACACATGGCTGGGGGACTGGAGAAACCGGCCCAATATGTTGGAAAGTTTTGATGAGGTGACCAGATGTGTAAATGAGGGAAAAGCATTTGATGTAGTCTGCTTGGACTTCATCAAGGATTTTAATAAGGTCCCACATGGTTGACTGATAGTGAAGGTAAGAGCCCATGGGATCCAAGGAAATTTGGTAAATTGGTCCCGAATTGGCTGAGTGGCAGGAAACAGAGGGTGATGGCCGAGGGCTGTTTTTTTGACTGGAAGCCTGTGTCTAGTGGGGTCCCACAGGGATCAATGTTGGGGACCTTGCTGTTTGTGATTTATATAAATGATTTAGACATGAATGTAGGAGGCTTGATCAAGAAGTCCGTGGATGGTTGATCAGAAAGTCTGTGGATGATACAAAAATTGGTGGGATGGTAAATAGTAAGGAAGATAACCTTAGATTACAGGAGGATATAGACAGGCTGGTCAAATGGGCTGATCAGTGGTAAATGAAATTCGATCCGGATAATTGTGAGGTGATGCACTTAGGCAGGACAAACAAGGCAAGGGAATGCATGATAAATAGCAGGACCTTGGGAAGCACTAAGGTTCAAATGGTCTTTGGTGTGCACTGGTCGCTTAAGGTAGCAGGGCAAGTGGATACAGTGGTTAACAAGGTATATGGTATACTTGTCTTCCTTAGCCAAGGCATAGAATTTAAGAGCAGGGAGGTTATGCTGGAAGTATATAAAATTTTGGTTAGGCATCGACTTCCAGTGGCGGGCGGGTAGGAGGAAGCCGCACGTTGGTGGGCTCCCACCCAAGAATTGATTTTTCGGAGTATTTGTGCCCCATCCCAGGAACAACTTTTGATGAAACAACAGTAGGAAGGTGCAGAGAAGTGAAATGTCCAAACCTCAAAGAAAAACGGCCGTGAAAAAGGCGGTTAATGAAGGTCCGCCCGTGGGGTTGAAAGGTCGGCTCAGGCACTGGAAGGAAAGTGGAGGCGGGGGCGCCGGGTGAGGCCGCACTGCTCACGGTAGAAAGAATGACCGAGGTGATGGCCGTGGAACTTGAAAAACAGTTCACATGGAAGCGATGAGGAAGGAGATGGGGTCGGTATTGAAAATGCTGGTGGAGGAGGCTATTGCCCCGGTGAGGGCAGCGGTATCAAGCGCAGCGGCTGAGGTGAGGGAGCAGGGTGAGACACTGAAGGAAGTGGAAGAGGCATTATCGCAGCACAGTGATCAACTCACCCCAATGGGGAAGGATCTGTGGAGGGTGATAGAGACGAACAAGGGTCTGCGAGCCAAAATGGAAGACCTGGAAAACAGATCCCTGTGACATAATCTGAGGATTGTGGGACTGCCCGAAGGGATGGAAGCTCCTTGCCGACGGAGCATTTTGCCACAATGTTGGCGGAGCTATTGAGGGAGGGGGACGATCCCTCTCGATATGAACTGGATCGGGCTCATAGGTCATGGAGGCCTATACCAAAGGCGTGTGAGCAGCCAAGAGTGGTGACTGTTTGTTTCCAAATATACCACATGAATGAGAAGGTCCTGTGCTGGGCAAAGCAGAAGCAGGAGGTGCAGTGGGCTGGAGTTGGTATACGCATATACCAGGACTTAACGGTTAAGTTGGCAAGGAGGTTGGTGACCTTCGGCCTAGTGAAGACGGCATTGTATAACAGCAAGGTGCGGTGCAGCATAGTGTATCCAGCTAAGTTGAGGGTGACCTACAAATCCAAAGACTTTTATTTTGAGACGATGGAAGCGGTGGAGGTGTTTGCGAAGGCAGAAGGGCTATGGCAGAATTGAGAAATGGGACTGAGGACTGGTCTTGTACTGAGGGTAGGAGAGAATGTAGCTGTATGTAGCTTTCTCTTTTCACTGCATGTTGTTGTATGTACCAAATGTGTCTACGCTGTCGACTGGGACAAGGTAAGAGTTGTGACTTTCCTTTGCAATGATGTTTCTTTGGGGCTTGTGTGTTTATGCTGGGGTTGTGTGCTAAAGGGGATTTCTTTGTTTTCCTGGGACCGGACAGGGGGGGAAGGGGACCCGGGCGGGGGCCTCCACACTGGCTGCTTTAAGCCGGCAGTGAACGGGAGTGAGGTGGGGGGAGGGGCAGCAGCCATCAGAGCCTGGTAGTACAGGTTTCGATGAGCCTAGCTGGGGTGAAAAATTGGGGGATTAGACCGATACTGGGTGAGGTGTTTTCAACAGGAAGTGGAGGGGAGGGGTCTGGGGGGGCGGGGTTCACAAGTCGTGGGTGGCTTTCATTGTACACTTTTGGGGATTGGGTGGCCTTGAATATTAGCGGGGGGGGGGGGGGGGGGGGATGTGACATCGTATCCGTTACTGTTTACTGTTTATTGGTGGGGGTAAATTTTGAAGAAATTGTGTAAAAGAATAAAATCATTTAAAAAAAAAAAAAATTTTGGTTAGGCCACAGCTGGAGTGTTGTGTGCAGTTCTAGAATCCACATTATAGGGGGGATGCAGGGAAATGGAAAGGGTGCAGAGGAAATTTACCAGGGTGTTGCCTGGGCTGGAGAGTTTTAGTTATGAAGAGAGATTGGATAGACTGGGTTGTTTTTCTTGGAGCAGAGGAGGCTGTGGGGGGACATGATTGAGATGCATAAAATTATAAAGGGCATAGATAGAGTTGGCAGAAAGAACCTTTTCCTCTTGGTGGATGGATCAATGACCAGAGCCATAGGTTTAAGTTAAGGGGCAGGAGGTTTAGAGATGATGTGAGGAAAAGATTTTGTTACCCAGAGGGTGGTGGAAGTCTGGACCACATTGCCTGAAAGTGTGCTTGTTTCTCACCTGCACAAATGCGATGGGCCAAAGGGCCATTTCCGTGTTGTAGATCTCTATGACTGTTTTATTGATGTAGGTTGAGAGGTAAGTGTCGACAGGAGTTCTGGGTCAACATCCTACTCTCCCTTGAATAGTGCCTTGAGATCTTTCCATTCACCTGAAAGACAAACAGCTGATAAATACATCTCCTTCTGCACTCTCTAAAATAAAATAGGGGAACATTTATACATCTAGTGACATCAGGGCTAGATTCCCCATTTGGGAGACTAAGGGCTGGAATTTCCATATCAGTGGCTAACTGCTGGCTCGAAGGGAGAATTCGCAGGCATTTTAGGACCCAAAAATCGGCGCTGACCCCTCATCTATTCTGGGACCAGTGAGGGGTTAGCAGCAGCGCCGGGTGAAACTTCCGGATCCTGGACCAAAAATGGCCAGAAAATGGCCGGATCCGTGGCATGGTGCTCCCTTCCTCCCCCACTGACAAATAGGGACATCCTCCCTCCCCCCATCATGGGAATTGCAGGGTTATGGACCCCCCCAGCTCACACATGAGGGTAACCTGACCCCACCCACCACCGACCACCTGCCAGATCCCCATCAGACCCCACCCACCAGAACCCCCATTAGATCCCCCCCCACCCTACTTTGAACCTAACCCCAATGTTTATTAACATATAGCTATCAATGACAGCTCCTGACCACATCAAAACAGTTATGTGCTTTCTGCTGAGAAAAAGTGAAAGAAATAGCACATAACTCCTTAATGTTGATAAGCGTTGTGGTTAGGTTCAAAGCAGGCTACTTGAGATGCATTCAAGCTTGAAGAGAAATGAAAATAAACAATCCAGACACCTGATTGATTGATTGATTGTCACATGTACCGAAGTACAGAGGAAAGCATTTTTCTGCGACCAAGGGAACCTACACAGTACACGTGGCTGTTTGGAAGCTATTACCCTGTCGATTGCAGCCTACTGAAAGCATTTTCCCTTTGAAAGTGAATAGAAACCTTGCAGATCAAACGTTCTGAGGGGTTTGAAGCCTTGTCATGTGGTTTTGGCTTTGTATGAATTAACAACTTCTGCATTCTACATCTCTATCTGACACAACATGTGTAAGGGACAGGTAAGTGAAAATCAGTGATTTTTTTACTGTTTCTGCCTGGACTGCTCTTTAGCTTCCAGGCAGGGATGACTGATGGTGAAGTAGGGGTCTCCAACATTGGAGGGGGGTGGCCTCTGATGGGGGAATTTCTGATATGGGAGGGTTTCTGATATGTGGGGTCTCTGGTAGGGGATTCTATAATATTAATAATCTTTATTGCCACATGTAGGCTTACATTAACACTGCAATTAAATTATTGTAAAAAGCCACTAGTTGCCACATTCCGCTGCCTGTTCGGGTAGACAGAGGGAGAATTCAGAATGTCCAATTCACCTAATATGGGGGGCTGCTGATATGGGGGTCTGATGGGGGAGGGGGTTTAATGGGGTGTCAGGCATGGTCTGATGGAGGTGTCTGGTGGGGCAGTCTGACGGGGGTCTGGTGGGGGTCTCTGGTGGGAGGGTCTGATGGAGTGCCTGATGGGGGGGACTGGGGGTAGGGTGGGCAGGATTTGCATTGTGGAGGGACCTCCAGTGGACCTTTGGGGCACATGGACCCCTTGGGCCATAACGCAGTCCACCGCTTCAGGGCCACGCTAGCAAATACTTGCATTAACCAACACCCATGTGGATCCCAGCCGAGAGAACCGGAACATCACGGAGGCGTGGAGAATTAGATGTCAAGCCGATAATTTGACCCAAATGGGTCAAAATGAGGAGGTCATCCTCCTGCTGGAGGGGGGCGTAAACCACAATGTCACCGCCAGCGGGCCACCGGAACATCGCCCATCCTGTTTTTTGCCCGACAGAAGATCCTCTGGCGCATCTGGAACTCCACTACTGACAGAGGGTGTCTGAGAATCCACCACCCAGAGATTTTCTTGGGACCTGTCAACTGTGTTCAAGTTTCTATTTGAAATTGAGAGGTTTAAGCCAGACTTCTCCTTTATTAAGGGTTTCCACTGATAAGTTTATATCCATCTAAACTGTTCAAACTATCCACGTTTCCTTGGTTCTAGGAATGGTACTCAAGTTAACATTGGAGCAGTGTTTAAAAGTAATTTAGGAATACCTCAACAAGTTTTAGTTTGGTAGTAGTAGGAAGTAAAAATAATCAGGACTGATTAAAGTACGCACTCCTCACCTAGGAGCCCAACAAAGAAAAATGGTAGATATGCCTTCAGACAGCTGAGAATCAATCATTTGCAATGCAAATATCATAAATATTTCAGAATTGTAACACATTTGAAGCAATGGGATTTGTTAGGTTCCTTCTTTCCTTCCTGAGATTTAATGTATTGACTGGTTGTAATGCAGAAATTTGTACAGGTTTGTGTTTTATATTGATATTGCCTTAGGATTTATGGCAATTTATTGTTACTTAAACTCAGTTCTTGTCAGCAATTGTGTCTCTTCAAGCTGAATTTGCACAAGGTACATCTGTAAAACTGACCTATAATTTTTGTGTAATTTCTCCAACAGAAAACACATCATAACCACAGATTTCTTATTTAATCAGTTTTGACCTGCGATTAACACATAATTAACTGGACCAAAGATCAGGGGATGGATTCTCCAAAAATGGGGCAATGTTTCCACACCGGCATTAAAACTCTGGGGTTTCACTCTGGACTTTCCTTAAGATCGGTCGGGAGTCCGCACATGCGCACGGTGGCGACCTGTGGCGGCCACCCCGTGTGACATGGCGGACTCAGCCAGCGGACCGGAACCAGGAAACAAGGTCCCAACGATTGGCCCACACCACTCTTATGACCCGCCCAATCGCCGCCCCAGCCGTCCATAAGGCCCCCCACCCCCGTACTTGATCCTCCCGCCCCCCCCCCCCCCCAGGGCAGCCGAGGACTGAGTCCGTAGCCGCTGTGGTGGTATGATCTGCATACTCGTCTGCCATTGGGCCAGAACGTCGGCTTACCATTGGCCCTGGTCGGTCATGTGCCTCTCGACCGATTGGACGAGAGGCTGAGTTAACCACGCCTCTATTAACGAGGTATAAATGCTCAGACGCCTGACGATCGTCCCTTTCCACTGTAGACGATCGCAGAGCTGTGTTCTAGTCAATTAAAGCCAGACTTTGGTAAATCACTCGCCTCGCGTGCAATCGATGGTACATCAATTTAATTGACTACGACTTTGAAGATAGAGTTCCGCATCAAGCCCGAATGCCTCCGCATCAGCCCGCAAACTCCGAACTCTGCAGAACCTTTCCAACTCTGGCTGACTTGCCTCGAAGGGTTCCTAGCATCTACAACTCCCCCCCCCCACCGGGGCATAGAAGCTGCACATCCTCCACTCCAGCGTGGGTATTGACGCTTACGCAATAATCAAAGAGGAAACGGATTATGATGACGCTATACAAAAGCTAAAAGGACAATTCATCAAACCGATCAACAGGGTATTCGCTCGACATCTGCTGGCCACCAGAAAGCAGGTCCCCGGTGAGTCTCTAGACCAATACGCCCGGGCCCTCTATGCCCTGGGGAGAGGTTGCGCCTGTGTAGCGGTGTCCGCTACAGAGCACATGGAGCTACTCATCAGAGACGCTTACGTGGCTGGGATGCTGTCTCCCGTGATCCGCCAGCGGATGCTGGAAAGAGACGAACTCAGTTTAACGGAGACGCTGACTCTCTCCGCCTCCCTGGAGGTCGCAGATCTAAGCGCTCGCACCTATGACCCTGGCCAGGCCGCCTCCTGGCACGCTTCCCACCCGCCAACCGCCGCTCCCGTCCTCCCTCAGGCTTGTGCCGCGGGGCGCCCCGATAAATCCGCGGGGCCCCGCTGCTACTTTTGCGGGTACGCTAAACACCCTCGCTCGCGCTGCCCAGCCCGCTCCGCCCTCTGTAAGAGCTGCGGGAAGAAGGGCCACTACTCCACGGTCTGCCAGGCCAAAACGCTGGCTGCAGCGCTTCTGGAAGCTGCACAGCACTCTCCCCCCCTCCCCCAGGCCTCTGCGAACGGCCTGTGTGCCTCCCTCTCTCCCCCAGGGCCCCTCCAGCCGCTCCCGACTCGCGCCCCGCCGGCCGACAAGCGCACCTCCCCGGCCCCTTCAGGCCTCTGCCAGCCTGCACCGCACGTTTCTCCCCCCCGCCCCGGGCCCCGGCGCCCGACCGGCTCGCCTCTCCGGGCCCTCCCGGTCCCTGCCTGCCCGCAGCGCGACTCTGCTCCTCCCGCCCCCGGGCCCCGGCGCCCGACCGGCTCGCCTCTCCAGGCCCCCCCGGTCCCTGCCTGCCCGCAGCGCGACTCTGCTCCCCTCGCCCCCGGCCCCCCGCACCCGGCCTGCGCGCCTTACCTCCTCCCGCAGCTGCTACACCTAACCGGCGTCCTGGAGCCGGCCTGAGAGTCCCCACAGCTGCTACACCTAACCGGCGTCCTGGAGCCGGCCTGCGCATCCCCACAGCTGCTACACCTAACCGGCGTCCTGGAGCCGGCCTGAGAGTCCCCACAGCTGCTACACCTAACCGGCGTCCTGGAGCCGGCCTGAGAGTCCCCACAGCTGCTACACCTAACCGGCGTCCTGGAGCCGGCCTGAGAAGGTCCCCACAGCTGCTACACCTAAACAGCGTCCCTGTGAGCCGGCCTGCGCATCCCCACAGCTGCTACACCTAACCGCGTCCTGGAGCCGGCCTGAGAGTCCCCACAGCTGCTACACCTAACCAGCGTCCTGGGCCGGCCCGGAGAGTCCCCACAGCTGCTACACCTAACCGGGCGTCCTGGAGCCGGCCTGTGCATCCCGACTAGCATGAATGCACCTAACCAGGCGTCCTGGAGCCGGCCTGAGAGTCCACACAGCCTGCTAACAACTAACCGTCGTCCTGGAGGGCCGGCCTGCGCATCCCACAGCTGATGCAGACTCCCGGCTCTCCTCCTGAGCCGGCCTGCGCGTCCCCACAGCTGATGCACCCGGCTCGCATCCTGGAGGCCGGCCTGCTCGCCTCACCTCAACAGCTCCGCAGCGCCGGCAAACGCTAGCTCCGTCCACCAGCGTCCACGATGTCCTTCTGGGGCGCCGCCATCTTGGGGTACCGACCCCACTTACAATCCTGGGCGCCGCCATCCTTGGGGCCCCGACCCCACGTGCGGATACTGGGCGCCGCCAATCTTGGGGAACAGACCTCACATGTGGATCCTGGCCACCGACTTCCAGGTCTGCCACGCAAGGTCCTCCAGCATGGAATCGGACAGTGACGACGGATTTTCTCTACGGCTCGCGGCCGTTCACCTCACATATGGATCCTGGCCACCGACTTCCAGGTCTGCTACATCAAGGTCCCTCCAGCATCGACTCGGACGGCGACGACGGATTGTCTCCACGGTTCGCGGCCGTTCACTCGACCAGTCTCTCCACGCACGCTCGCCAAAACGCTACGCTGATCCACCTCAACGGCCACGGGACGGACTGCCTGCTGGACTCCGGGAGCACGGAAAGCTTCGTTCACCCTGACACTGTAAGACGCTGCGCGCTCCCTGTCCATCCAGTAAAACGCAAAATCGGTTTAGCCTCAGGTTCGCACTCCATCCACATCACCGGGTGCTGCATCGCGGACCTCACGGTCCAAGGGAAGGTTTTAAAAATTATAAATTCCTTGTCCTCCCTGACCTTTGCGCACCGACACTCCTAGGACTGGACTTCCAGTGCAACCTGCAGAGCTTGACCTTCCAATTCGGCGGCCCTATACCCCCCTCACTGTCTGCAGCCTTGCGTCCCTCAAAGTGGACCCTCCCTCCCTGTTTGCTAACCTCACCCCCGATCGCAAACCCGTCGCCACACGGAGCAGACGATACAGCGCTCAGGACTGATCTTTCATCAGGTCCGAGGTCCAGAGGTTGCTGACGGAAGGGGTCATCGAGGCCAGCAACAGCCCCTGGCGAGCCTAAGTGCTGGTGGTCCGGACGGGGGAGAAAAACAGGATGGTCATCGATTATAGCCAAACCATCAATCGGTTTACGCAACTGGACGCGTATCCTCTTCCCCGTATTTCTACCATGGTAAACGAGATCGCGACATACAAGGTCTTCTCAACTGTGGACCTTAAGTCCGCTTACCACCAGCTCCCCATCCGCGCGAGTGACCGACTGTACACCGCGTTCGAGGCTGACGGGCGCCTCTACCACTTCCTTAGGGTTCCGTTTGGTGTCACAAATGGGGTTCTCGGTCTTCCAACGGAGATGGACCGAATGGTCGACAAGTACGGATTACAGGCTACCTTCCCGTATCTGATAATGTCACCATCTGCGCCACGACCAGCAGGACCATGACGCCAACCTCCAGAAATTCCTCCAAACCGCAAAACTCCTTAACCTCACGTACAATAAGGATAAATGCGTGTTTAGCACGGACCGCCTAGCCATCCTCGGCTACGTAGTGCATAACGGAGTGATAGGCCCCGACCCTCCGAACGCATGCGCCCCCTGATAGAACTCCCTCTCCCCAATACCCCCCAAATCCCTCAAACGCTGCCTGGGGTTCTTCGCATACTACGCCCAATGGGTTCCCAATTACGCTGGACAGGACCCGTCCCCTCATTCAAACCACGACCTTCCCGCCGTCGACGGAGGCCTGCCAGGCCTTTAGCCGCATCAAAGCGGACATCGCAAAGGCCACGATGCGCGCCATCGACGAGGCCCTCCCCTTTCAGGTCGATAGCGACGCATCAGAAGTAGCTCTGGCGGCCACCCTGAACCAAGCGGGCAGACCCTTGGCATTCTTCTCCAGAAACCCTCCAGGCTTCCGAACTCCGCCACCCCTCTGTGGAAAATGAAGCCCAGGCCATAGTCGAAGCCTTGCGACATTGGAGGCAATATTTGGCCGGCAGGAGGTTTACCCTCCTCACAGACCAACGGTCAGTGGCCTTCATGTTGATAATGCACAAAGGGGCAAGATCAAAAATGACAAGATTTTACGGTGGCGGATCGAGTTGTCCACGTACAACTATGATATCTTGTATCGTCCTGGGAAACTCAATGAGCCTCCTGATGCCCTGTCCCGCTGGTACCTGCGCCAGCGCGCAGATAGACCGCCTCCGCTCCCATCCACGCAGACCTCTGCCATCCAGGGGGTGACCCGCCTACAACCACTTCATTAAGGCCCGCAACCTGCCCTACTCCATCGAGGAAGTCAGGTCAGTAACCGTGACTGCCACATCTGTGCCAAGTGCAAACCGCACTTCTACCGCCCCGAGCGCGCACACCTGATCAAAGCATCCCGCCCTTCGAAACGTCTTAGCATTGACTTCAAGGGGCCCCTTCCCTCTAACAACCGCAACATTTACTTCCTGACGGTTATCGACGAACACGCCCGCTTCCCCTTCGCCATTCCCTGTCCCGACATGACCACATCGACTGTCATTAAGGCCCTACTCTCCATCTTCTCACTGTTCGGCTACCCCCGCATACATACATAGCGATCGGGGGTCCTCATTTATGAGCGACGAGCTGCGTCAATTCCTGCTCGACCGGGGCATCGCCTCTAGCAGGACGACCAGCTATAACCCTCGGGGTAACGGACAGGGTCGAGCGGGAGAATGGTACCATCTGGAAGACCATACTACTAGCCCTCCGGTCTAGAAATCTCCCTATTCCCGATGGCAAGAGGTGATCCCCGATGCACTGCACTCTATCCGCTCACCTCCTCTGTACTGCAACTAATCAGACACCTCATGAGCGTCTTCTTGTTTTCCCCAGGAAGTCGTCCTCCGGATCCCCTCTCCCGACGTGGCTAGTTATCCCCGGGCCATCTTGCTCCGGAAGCATGTGCGGGTGCACAAGTCCAACCGTTGGTGGAGCATGTCCAGTTACTCCACGTTAACACTGCAGTATGCGTATGTGGAGTACCCCGACGGTCGGCAGGACACGGTCTCCCTCCGGGACCTGGCACCCGCCGGCGTTGTGGCCCCCCCACCACAGACCCCCCCTCCCCTTTTTCACCCCAGCACCCCACTCAGCTTCCCATCCCTCATCCATGGCGTCTCCACGGCCAGCTCAGGTGACGGAGACTACTCGAAGTCTATCGCTCCCGGATTCCAGGACATCAGCAGGACCATCAGCCGATCCGACGACAACTCCTCCACTGCGGCGCTCGGCCAGGAGTCAAGGACCACCAAAGACTGATCGAATCCTTCTAGAGTTCTACAGCCCCATGGACTTTCTTTTTGTAAATATCGTTATGTCTGGGCCAGTGGCAAGCCCCCAAATTCGATAAGGGTACGGAGAGAAAATTATTCTCCCGACGGCCTACTCATATCACCAGTTTCTCTCCCCCCCCCACCCCACCCCACCCTGAGTCTCGTTCACACCCCCCCCCCGCCTTCCTTCTCCGTAAGGGGTAAATGTGGTGATATGATCTGCATACTCGTCTGCCATTGGGCCAGAACGTCGGCTTACCATTGGCCCTGGTCGGTCATGTGCCTCTCGACCGATTGGCGAGAGGCTGAGTTAACCACGCCTCTATTAACGAGGTATAAATGCTCCGGCGCCTGACGATCGTCCCTTTCCACTGTAGACGATCGCAGAGCTGTGTTCTAGTCAATTAAAGCCAGACTTTGGTAAATCACTCGCCTCGCGTGCAATCGATGGTACATCAGCCGCCACCCGCCATTCCCGATGGCCGATATGTGGTTAGAACCACGCCGTCGGGAACTCGGCCAGCTGCACGCTGAGAATCGCAGGGGGGGCCTCTGTCAATGGCCCCCTACCTGTGCCACCAAGATCGCAAGCACGCGACTGCCGAGCGATTCTCTGGTCTCCGGAGAATCACTTCAGCAGCATGAGGCACGATTTCCATGCGAACGCCCATATTCCGCCACCGTGCCGAACATGATTTCAGCGCGGAGGCTCGGAGAGTCCAGCCTCAGATCGCCAGAGAGCCTCCCTCTATTCTCTGACCAGCAATGAACTGACTCATTGATTGGCAGCTATTCTGATTATTAACACCAAACAGGTTATGGTCTCTGTGAAGAGGCCAATCCAAGTAGCGTAGATTTTCAATTGACTAAAAAATTGGCTATTGTTATAAGTCAATGAGAACCCAATTTTTTAAAAAAAGTTGTACCCATCAAAATAGATGATGGGAGACAGTGAAATTAAAGTGTCTCAATTTAAAAAAAAAGCCAACATGTAGAATAGAGAAGAAGCAAAGTATAACTTTAAAATTAATTAAAAATAGAACATCGAAAATGGACTCAAAGGAACATAGGGTGAACCAAATTCAAATTGTATTTGCATATTTTGGGAGGTTGCTTGTATAATACTTTTGGAGGTGATGTCATCTAACCTGCTGGGCAGAAATGGACAGGTTTGATTCGGATCCTCATTTCACCTCATGACCAATATTATTCTCCATTGACCTCAGGTTTACGATGTTAGGGATAGGTTGTTAGTGCTGGGCATTGACCGAGATCTACGCGGACATCTGCATAGTTGTCTCTGAATTGCCTGCAGCAAGCTACAATTGGCAACTACTTTTGTTACTAAATATGTAGATTATGTTTTTGAAATGTAGTCATTGTTATGCAGACAAACCAGGCAGCCAAATTGCACACAGCAGGTCATGCAAAGAGCAAATGGAATAACAGCTTCAGAATATAGGAACAGGAGCAGATCATTCAGCTCCTCGAGCCTGATCAACCATTCAGTTAATCTTTACCTCAGTTTGGTTTAACCAATTTTGCTCCATATCCCTCAGACATCCTTACCTGACAACACTTAGAAAAGGATCTCTAATCTCTGTCTTGATAGTTCCAATTGATCCAGTGTGTACAGCATCTTGCAGCAGCATGTCCCAGATTTCCTGTATGCTTTGAGTGAAAATGTACTTCATTATTTCACCCTTAGGTAGCTATCTCTAATTTTAGGACCATGACCCCTTGTTCTGGATTGCCTTATCAGAAGAAAGAGTTTCTCCCAATTGACCCTAACAAAACTTCTCTTCATAGTCTAATCCAGTCATTTTCAAATTCAAGGTCGCAACCTGTGGGTGGGTTGGTGGCCAGTGTCAGGAGGGTCATGGAGCGATCGGTCGCAGCTTTTCCGATCGCGAGCAGAAGTGCCAAGCAGCCGCAACTGGCTTTTAAAATGTTTGCCACAACCGGCTTTCAAGATTGTTGGCCATCCCACACATGCGAACCCCCTCAGCAGGATGTAGCAGTGCGTAGGCCCGGAGCCCAGTGGGGCAGACCACCTCCTCAATACGTCAACACGCTGTTCGAGGAGCAGATTTTAAAAAAAATTGATTAGTCTTTCCAGAGCAGGTCACACACCCAGTACACTGACGTCACATACTCTGGGCGCGAAAGTACTGAGGGGAGCTTCCTCCGTTTTGTTGCTGCCAGCAAGTAAGCAACATGACTGCATGAAGAACTGAAGATGCATCATTTTGGACTAAGGAAGAGAGAATATTAGAATCATAGAGTTTACAGTGCAGAAGGAGTCAATTTAGCCCATCGAGTCTGCACCTGCACCTGGGAAGAGCACCCTACTGAAGCCCACACCTTCACCATATCCCCGTAACCCAGTAACCCCACCTAACCTTTTTGGAGACTAAGGGCAATTTTGCATGGCCAATCCACCTAACCTGCACATCTTTGGACTGTGGGAGGAAACCGGAGCACCGGGAGGAAACCCACGCAGACAGAGGAAGAACATGTAGACTCGACACAGACAGTGACCCAAGCCAGGAATCGAACCTGGGACCCTGGAGCTGTGATACAACTGTGCTAACCACTGTGAAACTGTCCCACCCATAACAGACTAGGATCTAACAATTAAACTTTCTGGAGAGAGCTTCGCCGGAAGGGCCACTGCAGGACAGAGTAGTGCTGATGTGTGCTCTAGGACCTCTGATGATCAACCCATGCAGAAATGGAACATTGAATGGCAAAGCAAGCGAGATCGTGAGGATCAAGCAGGCTTTCCTGTCGCATTGCAGGTAAGCGAAAATGGTGGTTCGCGAAGGTCAGCCGGTGTGGATCGCGTAGGTCTGTCGGCATGCATCGCAAAAATCGGCCGGTTGATTAAAATGGGTCTCCGGGAAAAGTTTGAAAAGCTCGCTTGTCATCGTTATCAGCTGTCCCTTGATTTGAGGATGACATCTACTTGGTCGCAAGTTTCTGCTATGGGTATTCATGTGACAGAGCTGGTCGATTTTTGACCTGCAGATCTTTGGACAAATGGGGCAGAATGTGGGACCTAAAGTACAGGATTTGCATCCTTTTCCTTCCTTTTCTATCATTCTGTCTCATCATTAAGTTATCGGGACTGGAAGCATAATGCAGTTGGTGGATAAGCTGTGGCCATTTTGAGCAATTGATAACAAGCTCCTCCCAGTCTCAAATGGCAATACTGCCATGCTTCAAGGTGAACTTCAGAGTGGCCCAGAAGCATTATCATTGTCCTCCCCTGGAACCAGATGCCCTGATGTAATCCTGGCAAAACTGGGCTTTGCCGCATCCTTGTGCAAGGCTCCCTGGGTATGGTGCCCAAAATTGAGAGCAGTTTCTATATTATTTCTTATGTCTGAATTATGCTCGTAGTCTTCCAGTTGAAGCAAATGTTTTATTGAGTAAGTTCGTTCTCTCACCAGAGCTTAAACTAGATGTTACATGAACATGATTGATTAAGAAGAACTTATGATTATCTACACCTGTGCTGAGCTGTCTATCTTTGGCTGGTCACTAGCTACTGTTCCTGTGAAGAGACTGAGCCTTGCTTCCTTCTGTCTATTTATACATCTCTAGTGCTCCCTCTAGTGATTACTTAGTTGTAGTGTATTTACATTGACACCTTGTGTACATACAGATGTGCAGATCACTACAGTTTCTTTATAACTTCTGGCTGTCATCCACACACTGTCTGCCTCCCAAGTCAATGTCATATGCAAACTTGGAAATATTAATCTCTATTCCTTCATTAAAGTCATTCATTTTCATCAGTGAAAAGTTGGTCCCTGGGAAATAACACTTCTCATATCCTGTTAAACAGAGAATCTCAATTATTTGCCTCCGAAATCGAAACCACTTACCAAATCATGTCACAAGGTTAGTTTTTGTTTTTACAAATGATCTTTTACATGCAATAACCTGCTTTCTTGTTCAATTACCTCCAAAAGTAAAAATTGAAATGGTTAACGATAGCTTTGGTTAAGATGAATGTGTTGCCTCGCTTACTGTATCCTTTACAGATGCCATCAATCTTGTTTTCTGCTGAGGTCTTGAAGGAAATTAACGGGATGATTAGTTCCTTTATATGGAACAAGGAAAAACGTTGTTTAAAACTTGCCAAATTGCAGCTTCCTAGTTCAGGATGGGAGGTTAGGGGTGTTGAATATTAAAATGTATCAATTAACATCACATTTTAGGTTTATAAAGGATTTGGTAAGAGAGGACTCCTCCATTTGGCTCGGAATTGAAGCAGGCCAGTCTGTATACTCCTTACAAGAGCTGTTTTTTTACAGGAATTTCAAGGATTCTGTGAGAATCCTATAATTATCAATATTCTTGGAGGATGGAGGATGGTTGATCAGCTGGAAGGGAGATCTAAATAAATTTCTGCTCTCTCTCCCATTCAGGACAACCCGGATTTCCCACCAGGTCTTGTGGGCCATGGATAGAGGGACAGAGGCATTTGTAGGCTGGGAGACATATTCAGTGGTGCTTCCTTGTCATCGTTTGAGCAGCTATGCCAACAATTTAGCACAGTAAGAAGTCTTACAACACCAGGTTAAAGTCCAACAGGTTTGTTTCAAACACGAGCTTTCGGAGCACTGCTCCTTCCTCAGGTGAATGGAGAGGTATGTTCCAGAAACATTTATATAGACAAAGTCAGAGATGCCAGACAATGCTTGGAATGCAAGCATTTGCGGGTAATGAAATCATTCCAGATCCAGAGATAGGGGGTAATCCCAGGTTAAAGAGGTGTGAATTGTCTCAAGCCAGGACAGTTGGTAGGATTGTGCAAGTCCAGGCCAGACGGTGGGGGGTGAAGGTAATGCGACATGAATCCAAGATCCCGGTTGAGGCCGCACTCATGCGTGCGGAACTTTAGCTACAAGTTTTTGCTTGGCAATTCCGCGGTGTCGCGTTTCCTGAAGACCGCCTTGGAGAACGCTTACCCGGAGATCAGAGGCTGAATGCGCTTGACTGCTGAAGTGTTCCCCGACTGGAAGGGAACATTCCTGCCTGGTGATTGTCGCACGTTGCCCGACATTTTAGTCTCCCCGGTAGAAAAAAGCTTGATTTTTGCAGATCATAAGCAGTTAATTAGCAAGTTTTCTGACACTGTATTGTAGAACCTGTGTGAGTGTAATTGATACACTGCGGCTTTGGGAAAGAGACGTTGCAGTCAATATTGATGGGGAGACCTGGGGTAATATATGGGAAAATGCAACTCGAATTTCAGTCGGTAATAGAACGGACGAGATTCAGTTCAAAATGTTAAACAATATGCATATCACACCAAGCTTCAGACACAGTGTTGATCCTGCTATATCCTCAAGGGCCAGGTAGCTGAGGGTGACTGCATACACTGTGTTTGGTCCTGTGTCAAAATTCAATCCTATTTGTCTGGTGTACTTAAAGAGCTTGAGAAGATATTTGATGCATTATTCGTAATTCTGGAGCTCAATATCCTAACCTTTGCAACATGGAAGAATACCCTTTGCTCCTGGATTAGCAATAAGATCCCTCAATTCAGAATTGGCATAAAATTGTAATGGAGTGTATGCCTATGGAGTTCTTAACTTGCATACTCTGTTTTAAATCGGATGGGACTCAAGTTTATAACTTCCACTATGTCTGACTTGATCCTAAAAAGATTTTCATAAGTTATGTGGCACCGTTTTAATACAGAATCTTGCAGATGTTGTACTTCGAGCGTTGAGAATTTGAAGCTAGTGGGTGAGAGATGAATGTGTACACCATTTTGACATATTTGTATGGCCTTAGCCTCTTTTCCTCTATTCTCTAGTTTGTCGTTTTTTTATATTGTATGGTTGGAGTCAGTAAGTCCAAGAACCAACTGTGTTGGCTTGCTCCTGTCTTTTTCTGTATTGATGTCTGCAGAAGCATTTATACAGTACTGTACCAGTTTTTTGACGGTTTGTTGCATTTTTTGTAAAAATTTTAAAAATCTAATGAGATTATTTGCTCTTGATTTACGACATGCCATCGAAAGATTTTGTACTGGCACGATACGATTGGAAAATATTTTGTCATACACAGTGGTTACGTTATAGTCACTGTCATTCATTCGAAAGAGAAAATGCTGGAAAATCTCAGCAGGTCATCAGACTCAAAACATTAGCTCTTTTCTCTCCCTACAGATGCTGCCAGACCTGGTGAGATTTTACAGCATTTTATCTTTTATAACAGATTCCAGCATCCCCAGTAATTTGCTTTTATCCACTGTAATTTATTCCCCTTGTTTTATCTTTAAACAAATTCTTTTTATTAATTTACATTTTGTTGTCCAGGAACACATACTGACTGTGCCTCCCAAGTTAATGTCATCTCTAATCCTTTATTCAAGTCATTAATATATATCTAGGAACAGTAGACACTGGCACTGAAGGATATTATGTGAGTTGGGCGGAGTCATATGTGGAAGGTTTGGTCCTTTTTTAATTCTTTCATGGCATGTATGTATTGCTGGCTGCACATCTCTAATTGACCATGAACTGAGCAGCTTAGACAGTTCCAAGTTAACCACATTGATATGGGTCTGGAGTCACATGTAGGTCAGGAAAAGTGGCAGAATGTATTCCCCAGAAAGACATTTGTGAACTAGATGGGTTCTTATGACAATCAATGACCGTTGGCAGCTTATTATTGAGGCTCGCTTTATATTCCAGATTTATTAAATGAATTTAAATGCCATCAGCTGCCATGTTAGGATTTGAACCCATGACCCCAGAGAATAAGCCTTAATTTCGGAATTTCTAGTCCAGTGACATTACCAGTACACCATTGCCTCTCGTAATACATGGCATCTTTTACAGGCTAGTCAAACCTGCAAAAGCAGATGTGATGTTACCAAATACGTGCATGTGAGTGGCACTAAAGTAGGGAGGAAAAAAATCCCCATTAGTGCCACATCGATATCTAACACATAACATATAATAGCTAACTATTGGGAACCCCGCAAAATGATTAGTACCTTTCATTTACCTAGTTATTCCAATTGAATAAGTGCCACTGTATGTATGAAGATTAAGTTGGTGCCTCACCCAATATTTCCTCTTGCCTGTACATTTTAAGTTCTCTGGTTAATATATTTTAATTTTAAATCTTCCCCCCTCCCCCATGTTAAGTGCCACAACAAATCACAGAGGAAGGAATCTTACAGATGCTGTACTTCCAGTGTTGAAAATTTGAAGCTAGTGGGTGGGAGATGAATGTGTGCAGCCAGGGCCCCATGGGAACAGTGTATGGCATTTAGAAGAGTGAGGTGGTGTGAGATGATCATGGTCAAGATGGAAACCTGGGGCATGGAAGGTACTATCTTTCCTTGTGGGGTCCACAAGAGCACTCCATGGCGACTGGTGCTCCATGTGGGGGTGGGGGGGGGGGGGGGGGTTGCTAGAAGTTAAAATGTTACCATGGCCTGAGATCAACAGATTTGCTGATACATGCACCCATCTATTGATGGGTTTACATGTGAAATTTTGCAACTTATCTCTGAATATACTGACCGAACTGCTGTGTATTTCCAACAATTGATGTGCTTCTTTCAGATAATACTGAACTCCTGTTAATCAAAGCCACTAATATACTAAAGTACACGAGAGACCAGCAATATTCAAATGTTGCAATAAAAAGAGAGGCTTCTATTCATTCACTGTCGCTGATAGGCGTCCAGTTTGAAATAATTGGCACAGTCTAATATGTGCTGTCTGTTACCAGCATTGGTTATGGTATTTGAACTGTTTTTTATTTTGTGGCTATTTCAAACATATCGTCTTTGTGTACGCAGGCGACATAACAGGCAGATTCCGAGTGATCCTGACCGCGCAACAGCAGATTGTTTCAAAGTGTTGGAAGCAACATCACTTGTGCATGAAACTCGGACAACACCAGCCCTGCAAGGTAAGGAAAATTCGTAGCTGGGGAGTGGATGTTTCTAAGTATGCAAGGCTGAAGGCTCATCTGTGACAGGAAAACTGACTTGTCTCTAGACAATGCTGCTATCCATCCCCCACAGTCCAATAATATGTAAATATTTCCATTATTGCACCATAAATAAGCTTAAGTTGAATTCTGTTTAATATTAATATTGTACCCTGAAGCCATGCAGAGTTAAAATCACCCAGTAATTGATGGTAATAAATATTAATAAAGCAGTGAGTTGGTTTTGGAAGGGAGGGCTGGCTGTCAGAAACATATATGATATAGACTCACATTAAGACCTGATATTAAAGGTGCCATAGTATCTTATTGGGGAACTTTGCAGGTAAGCTTAGGTACAGGAATCCCGGGGTGAGGGAGGGGGTTTGTGGCTGTGGTGGTGGTGACAGTGGGGGGGGGGGGGGGGGGGGGGGATTCTGGGGCCGTGGGCAGGAGACTTGTGGCATATCTCCCGAGAAATAGCCTCAATGATGAAAAATGGTGATTTTTCTGGAATTTCTGCCAATCTCCAGTCTAAATTACAGGAGAGGATTGGGAGAACCCTACACCAGACCTTATTATTTAAAGTTTCCACTTAAATACCAGTGTCCTCCAAACAGTCTTTGTTACCTTATTAGTGAGAATGAAGTTCGTCCTACAACCGTTTAATTTCGATCACAGAGTTCACAATGTAGTCACAGATGTGAGAAAAAGGGCAAAGGTTTTTACCTGCAGACTGACAACAACTTACATTTAGATAGCACCTCTAAAATAATGAACTGTCACACGCTTAGTCATTAGAACATTATAAAACAAAGCGTGACCATGCCCATTGTGCCCGCTGCCAGCCCTACCACACGACAATTATGCCAGTAGTGGGGAGCCATTGGGTAGCCTGCTCACCTCTGGCCCACTGGGGGCCCTTCAGTTGCCCATGAACGCTGCTGGTTTTCATTCACGTTGGGAAAGCCCAGTGCCAAGTCTCCAGCCCGCCAGGTGAAACCTAGTGGATTGTAGCCAGGCAATGGGGATGCCTCATTTCCAGGCACTCTGTGTCATTTGGAAGCTCCCCTCCAATATATTCCAACCCATCCCACTCATTTTTCCTCCCCTCCGGCCCTGTCAACCTGGCCCCTGGGGTGTGATTTTACAGCCCTCTCATGGCAGAGTTGGGGCTGCCAAATGCGGCGAGGTATTCAAAAGTCTCTGGACTTTAGTGGGACTGGAAAATCCCATCGGCGGGAGGGGCTATAAAATTACACCCATGGCTCTCCCTCTTCAGAGAATTGCATGTAATCCCAGCAGTGGCCACCGCCCCTGGTGGCACTGCTGGGACAAGAGAGCTGCCCGGCATTCTTTCGGTCAGCAGCTCTCAGAGGTGGTATTTCCACCCCCAGACAGGAGAAGAATGCCCATCTCAAGCCCAACGGCTCAGGGGTCAGCTGGCCAAGCTTTGCCCCAAGTGTAAAAATCAGCCCATTAGATGAGATGACCAAAAGTTTGATGAAAGGGTTATGTTTTTGGAAATGTCTTAAAAGAGGCACACAGTAAGAAGTCTTACAACACCACGTTAAAGTCCAACAGGTTTGTTTCGAATCACTAGCTTTCAGAGCACTGCTTCTTCCTCAGGTGAATGAAGAGGTATGTTCCAGAAACATATATATAGACAAAGCCAAAGATGTAAAACGATACTTTGAATGTGAGCATTTGCAGGTAATTAAGTCTTTACAGATCCGGAGAGAGAGGGGTAACCCCAGGTTAAAGAGGTGTGAATTGTCTCAAGCCAGGACAGTTGGTAGGATTTCGCAAGCCCAGGCCAGATGGTGGGGTTGAATGTAATGCGACATGAATCCAAGGTCCTGGTTGAGGCCGTATTCATGTATGTGGAACTTGGCTATAAGTTTCTGTTCGGTGAAGGAGGAAAGCAAGGTAGAAAAGGGAAGGCATGTGTCGAGGGAATTCCAGAGCTTGTGACCTAGGCAACTGAAGGCACCACCACCAATGTTGGAGCAATTAAAATGGGGATGCAAAAAAGACCAGAATTAGAGGAACAGATATCTCAAAGGAATTGCTGTCTCCTCCTGTCCCAGGAGGCCCAACTTTGATCTGTTTGGACAAGTGAGTTGCCTATAAAGATGTGACAAACACGGGCAGCATATGCTGAATCTACTGATGCATGCTGAGGACCAATTTTCACCATACATTGAACCTCTTTTTTAGGATGACCATTATATAGAATGTACAGTGCAGAAGGAGACCATTCGGTCCATTGAGTCTGCACTAGCCCTTGGAAAGAGCACCCTACTTAAGTCCACACCTCCATCCTATCCCCATAACTCAGTAACCCACTAACCTTTTTGGATACTAAGGACAATTTAGCGTGGCCAATACACTTAACCTGCACATCTTTGGACTATGGGAGGAAACCAGAGCACCCGGAGGAAACCCACGCGGACACGGGGAGAACGTGCAGGCTCCACACAGACAATGGCCCAGCGGGGAATCGAACCTGGGACCCTGGAACTGTGAAGTGACAGTGCTAGCCACTGTGCTATTGTGCAGCCCATTAGCAGCATTGTGCCAGGTCTATGCCAGGAAGCAAATCCAGATCAAAATCTACTTTGCTCTCTGTATCGTTGATTGGTTCAATAAGTTATGGAAGGCAGCTGAATGATTTTTTGAATGTTTCTGTGGTAGCATGGTCCCTTTAAGGGGGGAGGGCCTGGCAGCACATGTGACTGGCTTTGGGCCAATCGCATGGGAGCGCGCGAATCCCGGCCAATAGCAAGTTAGTGCAGGGCCCAGTGTGGAACCCAAAGGTGAAGAGATAAGACCTATGCTATTGTCTTCTGTGCCTGTATATATACCAGCCGCTGCCTTTTGTTAATTGTCATAACCCCCACGAGACTCACGGGGATGACTCAATTGATCTCCATGTGGGGCTCGTAAGTATGAGCTTTCCCGCTGAGGGATGGGGGTCCAACAGCGGGCTGATTAATTCCCCAAGATAAAAGCCAGCCCAGGATGGTCCCAACTTGGATTTGGACTGTTGCTTAGTTGCTGTTTTTCCTCGCTATGGATAGGCAATTGAAGGCGCTCGATCATTGTCTGAAGATGCCGATTTAATATGGGCAAGAGATTCCGGGGCAGTCTGAGTTTCTGGCACTATTACCTAGACTGGTGGAAGATTGATACTACAGGCCATTCCTACCCGAGATGCTACGGGTGTATATATGGCTTAAACAACCTGGTGACCCCAGCAGAAATTTCTGGCAGTACGGTGGCGCTGGTGGTTAGCACGGTTGCCTCACGGCGCCGAGGTCGCAGATTCGATCCCGGCTGTCTTTACTGTCCGTGTTGGGTTTGCACATTCTCCCCGTGTTTGCGTGCGTTACGCCCCCACAACGCAAAAGATGTGCAGGGTAGGTGGATTGGCCACACTAAATTGCCCCTTAATTGGAAAAATGAATTGGATACTCTAAATGTATGAAAAAAAAGAAAAGAAAAATTGGAAATTGCTGGCCAAATTGTTGTTGGACCTAAAAAGGGTGGCCATTGTGCTCTTTCTCTCGTGGGACAGCGTGGAAGTCCAGGAGCTCAAGGGTATGTCGGAGATGGAGGTGAATAGTGTAGGACGCACTCCATTCAGATGAGCAGTGCCCCCCTAGGAGCATGACCTCTGGGATCCTGCCCTTGCCCAAACATCATCAGGGCCAGGCCCATTGACTGAGGGCCACTGCAACGAGGTGAGCCAGCTCCCCCGAACAACAGGAGGAGGATTCGCAGAGGTGCGCCACCTATGGCCGGAGAAACCCACAGGAACTGGCAACACCAGGTCAGCCAACAAGCACATCACCCCGGTTGAGGGAGATGCCCACCTAGAGCCAGGACCCTCCACCGAGAGCAATCCGACGAGGACGAGTACATGCAGTTGAATTGCATCGCCACGCCATGATTCAATGGGTGGCCCCCATCAAAATACGGGGGCTCGGGTCTCAGTGATAGGATGTCAGACGTTCAAAAAGATCAGGATAGGAATCCTGCATTTGAACTTAAGAGACACCGAGGCGAGGTTTTCAACATACACCGGGGAATCTTTTGCCATTACAATGACCCCAGTTACCGACGGACAGCAATCCGTCAGGTTGCCCTTGATAACAGTACTTGAGTCTGCTGGGCCGTGATTGGATACAGATTCCGTTTGGACTGGCAGTGGATTTTCAGGATGGGCACTGAGGGATTATACAAAGTCCTGGGAAAGTACCCAGGGATTTTCCAGGATGGCCTGAGTAAAATCAAAGGTGCCACGGCCAAGAAACACATACACCCTGAGGCCCAACCAAAGTACTTCAGGGCCCACCCACTTCCCTACACATTGCTGACAAAGGTAGAGGATGTGCACAACCGCTTAGAAAGCCTAGGAATCATCCGGCCGGTACAATTTGGTACAGGAGAGACCGGTAGCCTATGGATTGCGGATTTTGGCTGCTGAGGAGCACCAAAATGCCCACATTGAGAAAGAAGGGCTGGCCATCATCTTTGTGGTGAGGAAATATCATCAGTATGTGTATGCATTGGTTCACCATCATAACAACCATAAGCCATTTGCTTGAAGAGGACAAAGTGATTCCGTTAATAGCATCTTTCCGGATACAGCGATGGGCTCTATTGTTAGAGGCGTACGAGTAAGTGCTTGAGCATCGCCTGGGCGTAACGTGGAGAATTCAGGATTCAAAATGGAGTCTCAGACGTACGAATTCTTGGATGATGGCTTCGCCAGGGAATGGCCGCTGATGGTGCCCCCCCAGATGATCGACCAGAAAACGACATTCCCCGAAACGCTACAGAATCTCCGACCCAGCCACACAACAGCTGGAGGCGTAACTGCGGACAAAGCAAGACAATCCTCCGCTCCCTACAATAGAGTACTTATGGAGTCAGGGCAGGCAACATTGGACCATATATTTAGGGTAGGGCGAGGAAGAAGGCTGGGCGAAAGGCCTGCCTCTGTCTTCCGGCACTGTTTTTAAATAAATAAAAAATAATAAAGCAAAACCACCCTCCTGTCCTTACCCCTCACCTCCCACACATCCCTTTGCCCCACCCATGCCAACCTATCCAAAACTATCTATCCCAGCCTCTGTATTCTCTGTGGCAACTTAAGTGTCTCTCTATTCACCTCCATTGCCCCAAATTCCCTATGCCATCTTAATGCCAATGCATGTCAATGCATGCCAATGCATGCCCTCCTGCCGACCACACCTTGTCCTTACCCCCTCCATGCCAACTCACCTAGTACTCTTGGATAGCCCCTTTATAGATTTAGCAGATATAGAGGGGCTGGCTTAGCACAGGGCTAAATAGCTGGCTTTTAAAGCAGACCAAAGCAGGCCAGCAGCGTGGGTTCAATTCCCATACCAGCCTTCCCAAACAGGCACCGGAATGTGGCAACTCGGGGATTTTTACAGTAACTTCATTTGAAGCTTACTTGTGACATTAAGTGATTTTCATTTTCATTTCATTTTCACTTCCTGGACAGGTTTGATAGCTGCACAGCTCTTTTGCAGTTCCTTGACAGTTGGACTGTTTCTTGACAGCTGGACATATCTTTGACAGCTTGGCAATTTCACTGTGTTTGTGCATGAAAAGTGCACAATCATGTTCACTTTTAACAATCCCAAAGGATGCCTTACATCTCCCAAAAGTGTCGAGCATTTATCCAGAGCTGTACTTTATCCAAAGGGGTACTGTGGCTATCCAAGTGCACCCACCAAGTTAAAACCTCCTCGAACTTGTTCTAATCTGCATACTCCAGACTCCACATTCCGCTTCTTACAAAGTCCTACTTCAGTGGAGGCAACTGGTGAATTAAAGGGCAACTGTCTCTGAAAATCGCGCATGTGTGAAATCATGCCCAACTCCATCGCACTCCTGCGAAGATGGTAGAATCATAGAATTTACAGTGCAGAAGGAGGCCATTCGGCCCATCGAGTCTGCACCAACTCTTGGAAAGAGCACCCTACTTAAGCCCACACCTTTGCCCTATCCTGTAACCCAGCATCCCCACTTAACCTAAGGGCAATTTAGCATAGTCAATCCACCTAACCTGCACATTTTTGGATTGTGGGAGGAAACCGGAGCACCCGGAGGAAACCCACACACACACGGGGAGAACGGGCAAACTCCGCACAGACGGTGACCCAAGCCGGGAATCGAACGGGGACCCTGGAGCTGTGAAGCAACTGTGCTAACCACTGTACTACTGTGCTGCCCCACGACCTATTCAGGGATAAGAGTGCAGGTTAGGTGGATTGGCCTCGCTAAATTGCCCCTATGTGTCCAAAGATGTGCAGGTTAGGTGGATTGGCCATGATCAATGCGTGGGGTTGTGGGGTTAGGGCAGGCGATTTAACCTGGATGGAGTACTCTAGGAATTCTCAGTGCAGACTCGATGGGCCAAATGGCCTCCTTCTTCACTGTAGAGATTCTATGGATTTTACAGATTCTGTGGGACTTAGAAATGCTGTCCATTTGCAGGATTTTTACCATGAGCCGCTCCATCATGGTGGAATTGGGCATCAGACGGTGGAGACATTGTGAATTTGTTTGTGTAGCCATCTGAACAATAGTAGTGGTTAAACCAACAGGAGAGATATGGTGCATTTTTAATATCTTCTCAATGAAATGTTGCAGAATATCATTTACATTATATCTTGACCAGCCAAGTGGGATAATTTCAAGCCTTGGACAGTTTCATGTGTATTTGGCAGAGATGAAGGAAGAAGAGGTCACCTGATTTCCCAACTCTATCGCTTTCCACAATAAATTGTCCAATTTCCATTCTGCTTTTAATGGTCGCAACCATTGTTCCTTAAAGTCATGAGTATAATTATGTTGGTGTGACAGTATATCTGTGTTTGTGAAAGCTGTGTTATTTTCTTGTGATATCCATCCATCAGTTCTTACATGCAGGCATTGCATTCTATTTCTATTTTGCCCTCCAATTTTGAATTCTGTTTTTCCTTCCTTGAGGTACACTTGCTGTGATGTACCTCGCTCAAGCAGGGTAGGCAAGTTTGTTTCAAAGGCGTTGCTTTGGAGGAATTGAGTTTGTTTCATACATA
Organism: Scyliorhinus canicula; assembly: GCF_902713615.1. Lineage (NCBI taxonomy): Eukaryota > Metazoa > Chordata > Chondrichthyes > Carcharhiniformes > Scyliorhinidae > Scyliorhinus > Scyliorhinus canicula. The sequence continues at coordinate 69,789,877 of NC_052151.1, forward strand.
GACATACAGTGCAGAAGGAGGTAATTTGGCCCATCGAGTCTGCACCGACCCATTTAAGCTCTCACTTCCACCCTATTCCCGTAACCCAATAACCCCTCCTGCACTTTTTGGTCACTAAGGGCAATTTCTCATGGCCAATCCACCTAACCTGCACGTCTTTGGACTGTGTGAAGAAACCGGAGCACCCGGAGGAAACCCATGCAGACACGGGGAGAACATGCAGACTACGCACAGACAGTGACCCAGCGGGGAATCAAACCTGGGACCCTGGCACTGTGAAGCCACAGTGATAGCCACTTGTGCTACCGTGCTGCCCTGTATGCAAATGTATGCAAATATGAATTTTAATTGTTTTTTTCTGCTCCAATAATTCCAGTCCATCCCAGACCAGCTGGCCAGATGGGACCCTCATACAAACTGCGTTTAAGGTGGCATATGTGGGGCTAAATCAAATAATCTAACCCAGATATTTAAATTTGTTTAAAATACTTTTAAAAAATGATTAAAAATTACCTCGGGTTTCTTTGGCACTGACTGAACGGGTGTGATCGATTTACTCAGTGATTAAAATACTACCCAATGGTGTAAACTAATAATAGGAAGGCAGTCTACTTTTTATTTTTTGTTTTCATTGAGGTGATGGATGTCAGCATTAGAAAGTTGTCAATCCTGCAGAACTGTCAGAAAAGAAATCTGGGTAATAATATTTGTTATAAAGGTGTACCTTTGTAAAGGTCCCCTTATTAAGAGATTGCTATTTTAACCCCAGACTGCCTCCATCAGCAGTGTGCTTTAATAGTTAAAAAGTGCTGATTGCAATTATGCCAAATCCCTGTTTTTTCTTGAATATAGCATTTTCTAGCTTTTCTATACAGAGTTACATACAGAGGTTAGCTCTTGCTAAATTGCATTCACAAGAGCATCCATGCACAATAGTGTGCTTTTTAAAATTACCACAGGGGCCTGTCTATCTAAAGTCTAAGTGATTTTGGGAAATCATTGGCAAGCAGTTAGGCATTGAAATAATCAATATGGGCCAGAATGAGCAGTGAACCTATGTTTATTTAACCCTCCTAAAAGGCCCAGAGTCCTCAGATCGCAACATCCAATTGTTTTTTTAATACGTTTGTAGGATTTTCTCCCCTTCTCAGCCCAAGAGTCTGTTCCATACATTTGGCACTGTGTCAAAATATGACATTTTGCATGATAAACGTCCTGATGTCCATTCAAAATAGATATTTAAAAAATAACTTTACCCTGAGACTCTTGTCCTGCACTCAAAAGTATAACATGAAGGAATTTTCCAGATCCATTACTGTACCATTACCATCTGTCCACCCCTCAGCTGTCTCCTTTTAAGACTTAAAATTCTAAGGGCTGAATATAATGGGGGCAGAGGGTTGATGGTGGTGGAGTAGATGGCTGGCTACCACCCTGGAAGCAAAGTCAGCATGGAGTCAACCCCTGCAGCCATAAAGCGGAGCGGGTGAACTAATCAGGGACAGAGTGGGATTCCCTTCCCTCACTGGGAAGCAGGTCTCGCCCTTGGGAGCTGCTAGCCAATCAGATTGGCCAGAAGCTCCATCAGTCCCAGCATCACCAAGAGCACATTCGGCGCTGCAGCATAAAAGCAGAAGAAGGCCTAATGGATCCCCAGAAACAAGTAAGTTCAAGGTTTGGGCTGGTTGGGAGGGGATTGGGGGGAGGGGGCATAGCTTAAGACAGCAGGCATGTTGGAAGAAAAGGCAGCCCCCAAGTTAGAACCCCCATCTTTCCTTCCTGCCCTTTGAAGAATTAAGAAAAATTGGCTGCCCACCCTCTCCTGACTGCCCCCCGTTTTATGGTGAGGGTAGTGTATGATTGAGATCTAATTAATCCTTGATCATCTGTTTAAATATGGCAGGCAGTTTACCAATTTCTGCACCGACCCATCCCCCGTATTATGGGGATGAGCTCAGGAGTGGGTGGGAAGGTGATAGGTGACCTATTTTACGTGCTCCTACCCCCTACCTGCTGCTGAAAGCACACCATGATGAAGCCCAAACCGGAGGTGCGGCCCTGACCTCGATTTGGACCGGAACCAGACCTCAGTGCGCCCGATCTGGCCAAGGTACCGATGCCAGCCCCGGACTGCCCGACCCAGACCCTGGAGCACCTGACTCGGCCCCCGACCACGAGACCCGGCCCGACCTGACCCAGAGAGGCCCGCCCAGCAACCCGAACCGGAGAGTTCCGCCCAGTGACCTGGTTTACCTGAGAATGGAGGAAAGAAGAATCCAAGTGAGGCCTGACTGGGCCTACTACAAGGCCCAACCCCAGGAGTGACCAAGGAGGGACTCAGCCCAACCTGCCTCAGGAAGCCCCTTCTTGGGACCCAAGACCCCTAAAATGTCAGAAAGCCCCGCGAGGACCCGAAGGCGCCGTAAGGTATTCCCATACTCGCAGAATGCTGGGATCCGACTGGATCGCACCAAAAATCTGTCCTGGTCCACCCACATCGACGCTACCACCAAGGTAGCACAACAGCGCCTATAATTCCTCAGGAAACTAAGAAAATTTGGCATGTCCGCACTGACTGTCACCAAATTTTACAGATGCACTATAGAAAGCATCCTATCTGACTGCATCACAACCTGGTATGGCAACTGCTCGGTCCAAGACCGCAAGAAACTTTAGAGAGTCGTGAACACAACCCAGTTTGCATTTAGTGTCCCCAAAGTGGAGGAGACTACATTAGGAGCAGCAAATACAGTCAACCATTTTAAAGGAAATGCAAGTGAACTGCTGCTTAATCTTAAAGGAGTAATTGGGGCCTTGAGCTGTGAGAAGGGAGGTGGTAAAGGGGCAAGTGTTGTACCTTCTGTGATTGCAAGTGAAGGTGCTGTGGGAAGGACAAGGGAGACTGAACACAGACTGGGTGACGACTTTGCTGAATACCTTCGCTCAGTCTGCAAGCATGACGCAACCTTCCTGAGCACCTTGCTCTCGTGCCCACATGTCAGTCCTTGGCTTGCTGCAATGCTCCAGTGAAGCCCGACGCAAGCTGGAGCAGCAGAATCTCAACTTCCAATTGGGAACATTGCAGCTCTTGGGACTCAATGTTGAGTTTGGCAGCTTTAGAGTTCAACCATTCTCCTCCATCTTAAACTCCCCTTTCTTCTCTCTTTTTAATATTCCACACATGTATTGCCTGAATGCAGAACATTCCCTCCCCCTCTTGCACCAGGCCACCTGTTGTCTGTTCTGAAAGTTGATACATTTTGTCGCAGTTTCTTTTGCTCCAACAATCTCCCTCCTTTCAGTTCCACCAAAGAGTCTACGATTTGCAAAGTCAATTCTTGTTTTCCTTCTGATAGATGCTGGCAAGCCTGTTGAGTTTTTCCAGCATCCTCTGTTCAGATACCATGTCAGCTTGTTTCCAATCTACTGGGGCCTCCCTAGTGAATATCAAGTACTTCACTGTGATTGCCTGCACCACCCTATCTGTCTTTTGCCTTGTCTCTTTTAGTGCTTTGAGGTGAATAACATCCATCCCTGGGGCTTTATTTGTTTTGAGCCCTTTGAGCTTGTATCAGGTTTCTGCCTCATTTATACTGAAGTCATTAATTCTTCCTGGGTAACCACTCAAGAAGGTTGTGCTGCTCATGGTTTTGCCAGTGGATATCTTAGAACAATCGTATTCAGTATTATCTTGTGTTTGCAGTCTATTATAACTATTATTCTGAATCAAGAGCATAATGGTCCTAATACATATCATTTCTCCTGTTATACAGATGCCTTTTTAGTGGAAGGTTCCACACACCCTAACAGTGCCAATGACAAGATTGTATGGGGGAAATTCCATAAATATTACAGTTCAAAAAAATGCAGAGAGCAACTCCACCTCTTGGAGGAGTCTTCAACATTCATCCGCCAGGTGTTATCATTCTAAGTAAGATTTATTTGAAAAGAAAAATCACCAAATAGAAAAGTGTTTTCTGTGATGAAGCACTGGCTAATTTTTATAACCAGAGTATTAATAAATTATTGTTAATTTTGAGGCCTTTCTGCCATCGCGATAAGGTGGAAGACGCAGAAATATGTAAGTCCCACCCCGAACATGGCACCTACCTGTTATATTTTTATACTCCTGGTGGCATGTTATATTACCTTGTGCAATGTAATATATTACTCTTTTGAACCAGCCGACTTGATGAAATGAACAATAGTCTTCTTGTAAAGATAAACTAATTTATTGAGTAATATAAATAATATTTGTGAGTCCTTTTTACTTAATACTCAACTGTAAAGAAATAAACTACAGTAAAGGTAACTAACTAACTGTACAATGTAATAATGAAATAAATTATAACTTTTCTCTCTAGCTATTCTACATCTTGTCTGTTCACTCTCCTGAAGCACACTCTCTCAGAAAGAGCCTTTTTATATCACCTGACAGTGAGATATGTAAGGCGGAATTCTCCCGAATCAGTGCGATGGCCCGATGCCGGTGTAAAAAATGGCGCAAATCACTCCGGCGTCGGGCCCACCGGAAGTGCGGAATTGCGCTGAAGGGACTGCGCAAGTTAGCGCATGTGCAGAACCGCCGGTGTGGTTCAGCGCATGTGCAGACGGGCCGGTGTATTCTGGCGCATGCACAGGGGGTTGTCTTCTCTGCGCCGGCGATGGCGGAGCCCTACAGTGATCGGTGGGCCCCGATCGTGGGCCGGGCCATGGTGGGAGCCCCCCCCCCATGGTCGGATCCCCGTGCCCCCCCCCCCGAGGAACACACCAGCCAACTTACCTGCCAGGTCCCGCCATGTGGGACCAGGTCCAATCCACGCCGGCGGGACTGGCCAGAAACCAATGGCCGTTGGCCCATCGGGACCCGGAGTATTGCCGGGGGGGGGGGGGGCGCTGCCAACGGCTCCTGCCTGGCATGGCATGATCCCCGCCCCCGCCCAAAAACCGACGCTGGAGAATACGGCAGCTGGTATCGAGCGGCGGGGTGGGATTCACCCCCCCCTCCCCCCCCCCCCCGGGGATTCTCTGACCCGGCAGGGGGTCGGAAAATCCCGCCCCTAGTGTTGAATTGACTGCACTAGTTTTACATACATTGATGGGAAAAGAGTTAACGTTTCAAGTCTGATGACTCTTGACAAAGAGTCATTGGACTCGAAACGTTAACTCTTTTCTCTCCCTACAGATGCTGCTAGACTTGCTGAGATTTTCCAGCATTTTCTCTTTCGTTTCAGATTCCAGCAGCCGCAGTAATTTGCTTTTATTTTTTACATACATTGATCATGTATATTGATATACAGAGATCACTACAGCCCCCATTTTCTTGCAAATATTAAAAGAAAATTTTACATATGAAATACAGTGTCTATATTGTACAGCAATGACTAGAATTATGAAAAAGTTCACAAATTCAGACTATTGGGTCTTCTTCTTCTTGTCGATCTTCTTAATGTCGAAGGTGATGAAGAAGTTTTAATGTCTTTGTTGATCGTCTAATTTGAATGCAGTTGCTGTTCAATTTGTTTTGAAATTGTTTGATTCAAATCAAGATCAGGAAAAATCTTTGCTGTATTTGTGACTTGAAGTAGATCTCCACAATTCTTCTCAGAATGTTGCCATTTGAAGTTTTTATCAGATAAGATCTTGGCGAGAATGGCCTAATGATGTAAGCAATGTCAGATTTAGAATTTTTTTGTGCTTGTGGTAATGATATTGTATGTCCTTTGCCTTGAAAACTGTGTTGCTTCTTTGACTTCAAATATGAATTCTTGACATTCACTGGCATGACATTTGTTTGGTCTGAATGACATGTTTGTTCTCTTGCCATTGTTTTGGTCTGTGCTGTTACATTGAGGGGCTGGTTTAGCTCACTGAGATAAATCGCTGGCTTTTAAAGCAGACCAAGCAGGCCAGCAGCACGGTTCGATTCCCGTACCAGCCTCCCCGGACAGGCGCCGGAATGTGGCGACTAGGGGCTTTTCACAGTAACTTCATTGAAGCCTACTCGTGACAATAAGCGATTTTCATTTTCATTTCATTTTTCATTTCACATTGTCCTTCATGTGCAGAGTTGTACCATGTTGTACAAGTTGTTGTTTCGTCGTTGTTTCTGTTGTTGTTGTTTTTATTGTTGTTGTTTCTGTTATTGTGCTGAATGACTGCTCCTTGTTGAAAATTTGAGTCATTCTCACAGTATTTGGTATCAGTGTGGTTTCCGACGTTCCATTGATCTTGATGATATTTGTCATTTCTGGTTGATTTTCTTCATCTTTGATCTCTTGTAGGTTGTCAAGAATAGATGAGGTTTTAATTGATGTGGTCTTACTGGACCCATGAGTAGTTTTACTTTGATTGTTGATGGCTTTTGTACAGTCAAGCTGAGATCTGTTAGTCTTGTGATCTTGCTCATCTTGTATGTTGATTGTGATCACACTGTCACTACTCTCACATACAGTTGGTAGACATTTATTGTCTTCTTGTTGTTGATTAAATGAGCTGGGTAGACTTCCATAGTCTTCTTCTAATTGCTCAAATAAGGTGGATAGACCTTCATAGTCTTCTTCATGCATGGTTGTCGCTCTGGAGTCTTTGATTGCTTCCATTCTGGAGTCTGTCAACGATCTCTCTGTGGGGGCTTCCATCGTTCTCTGTGGAGTCTTTCGTCACTCTCTTTGTGGAGTCGTGCAGTGTTCTCTGTGGAGATGATCAGTGCTCTCTCAACGGCGTTGGTCAGTACTCTCTGTGTGGAGTCTTTTTCAACCTTGTTGCAGTTGCAATGATAATCATACTCAAATAACTTAGCTATGTCCAAGAAGTAATCACCTTCTTTGATTTTGGAGTTTTTACTGTGCTCTTCACTTTTTATGCTGCAAACTGCTTGTTCCATGATATTGCGAAAGGTATTTTGAACTATTTGTTGAAGTTCAGGCATTGTTGTGCCTTTTGAGGTACAAAATCTGAGTTTTGTTGCTTTAAAATTGTTTTTTAAAATTTTTGGGCAGTTTAGCTTTAAGTGGGCGTGGTCTGAGTCTTCTGACGTCTTGAGACTTTTGCCTGTTCGCGTCTTTTCTGGATGTGCGCATGTGCGTACTGGTCTCGCTCCAGGTGGATGCCATCCCAAATGTGCTTCTGCATTGTGTGCGATACTGCCTCGTGGTACATTTTCTCACCATTTTCATGTTTATTTTCTAGTTACCATTGTACTGATTCTTTGACTGTGATATAAACACTTTTCCATTGTTATTTTTAGTGTTAAATCCTTTTGCCTTAAGCTTTCATTTCTTATTCCAAAAATTATCTGATCACGAATCTTAGAATCACGCAGCATTAAAAATTTGCAGGAGGTGGAGAGAATTTTCAGATCTTTTACAAAGTTATTCACCTAGTTCACCAACTTTTTGAACTCTTTTATGAAATTTGAACATTAATTTGCATTTTGCAATGTTCATCAAACTTCGTTATAACTTGATCAAACTTTGAATTATCTTTGAATTAAAATGAAAGGAATTGAAGAGTTTGATTGCTTGTTGTCCTACTACGTACAGAAGTAAAGCAATTCTTCTCGCATCTGGTGCAGCATTTAAATATCTAGCTTCTAAATAGAGCTGGAACTGTTATTTGAACAACTTCTAATTCAAATTAAGATTACCTGTGGTCTTTAGATGTCTGGATGCTTGAACTTTTGTCGAAGATTCCGATGTTGTGATGACTTCTGCAGTTAATTAGTTGAGTCCGATTTTTCTTCTTTTTGTTCTAAATCTTTAGTAGTCTTTCTTAAAAGCTCAAATCACTCTGGTACTATGTTATATTTTTATACTCCTGGTAGTATGTTATATTACCTTGTGTAACATAGCATATTACTCTTCTGAACTAACCGACTTGATGAAATGAACAATAGTCTTCTTGTAAAGATAATCTAATTTATTGAACAATATAAATAATATTTGTGAGTCATTTTTACTTAATAATCAACTAGTAAAGAAATAAAATAAAGTAAAGATAACTAACTAACTATACAATATAATAATGAAATAACTTCTAACTTCTCTCTCTAGCTATTCTCTGTCTTGTCTGTTCACTCTCCTGAAGCACACACTTTCAGAAAGAGCACGAAAGGCCTTTTTATATCGCACTGATAGTGAGACATCTAGGGTGGGATTCTCCTGTACCCGGCGGGGCGGCGGGTCCCAGCGGGACGGAGTACCGTGAACCACTCCGGCGTCGGGCCACCCAAAGGTGCGGAATCCTCCGCACCTTCAGGGGCTAGGCCCGCCTCGGAGTGGTTGGCGCCCCATCGGCCGGCGTGGAAGGCCTTTGGTGCCGCGCCAGCCGGGGCCGAAGGGACTCCGCCGGCCCGCGCGGCTCCGCGCATGCGCTGGAGCGTCAGCGGCTACTGACGTCATACCCGCACATGCGCAGGGGGGGTTCACCTTCGCGGCGGCCATCGCGGACGCTTACACGGCCGGCGCGTAGGAATAGAGTGCCCCCACGGCACAGGCCCTCCCGCGGATCGGTGGGCCCCGATCGCGGGCCAGGCCACTGTGGCCAGATCGCCCCGCACCCCCCGAGGACCCCGGAGCCCACAAGGTCTTGCCGGTAAGGGACCAACTCCAATTTACGCCAGCATAGAACAGGTAGGACTTCAGGCCATCGCGGGCCGGAGAATCGCCGGGGGGAGCCCGCCAAATCTCCGGCACCGGTGGCGTCGGAGAATCCCGCCCCTAGTGTTGAATTGACTGTACTAGTTTTCCATACATTGATCATGTACATTGATATACACTACCATTTTCACAGGAGCAGGATTGGGGCCGTGTCTGCAAAATGCACATAGGCAAAACCCGCGGCGGCGGTCCATATTTAACAGCAGCTACCTCCAGCCATGCCTGATTTTCATTAACCAGGAGTGGGAAACACGCTATGTGCTCATTGGACTGGTGGGAGAAGATCTAAAGTCTGCAGAGTCCTTTGGAGAGGTGGGATACCCTTTTGAAGAGGTAGCGTACCCCTTTACCGACAGTCCTGGGATGTCTTTGGGGAAATCTCGGTGCCCTTTGCGAGAGATAAGCTGCTATTTCGGAAAGACAAGATGCCAACTGGGATTGTTAAAAATGGACATGAATATGTAAAAAACTGTATCAACTCATTGGAACTGTTAAGATAGCTGGCAACAGGAACTATCAAGAGAGCTGTGAACAAGGACTGTCAGAGTGTCAAAAGCAACTGTCAAGAGTAAGTTTAAAAAAATTAATTTGCGGGATGTGGGCGTAGCTGGATAGGTTAGCATTTATTGCCCATCCATAGTTGTTCTTCAAAAGGTGGTGGGGAGCTGGCTTCTTGAACCGCTGCTTGGTGCACCATACTGCTGATAGGGAGGGAGTTCCTGGATTTTGACCCAGCGACAGTGAAGAAACGACGGTATATTTCCAAGTCAGGATGGTGAGTGGCTTTGAGGGTTTCCAGGTATTTTCTGCTCTTGCCCTTCTAGAAGCAGTGGTTGTGGGTTTGGAACGTGCTGTCTAAGAAACCTTGGCAAGTTACTCCAGTGCATCTTGTAGATGGTGCACATGGCTGCCACCGTTCATCAGTGGTGGACGGATTTAATATTTGTCGAAGGAATAGCAATCAAACGGGCTGTTTTGTCCTGGATGGTGTCGAGCTTCTTGAGTGTTGTTGGAGCTGCACTCATCCAGTGGGTGCTTTCCATTTCACTGTTTGCTTGAGAGCTCTAGGTGATTAGGGCAGCACAGCAGCACAGTGGTTAGCACTGTTGCTTCACAGCTCCAGGGTCCCAGGATCGATTCCCGGCTTGGGTCACTGTCTGTGCGGGGTTCTCCCTGTGTCTGCGTGGGTTTCCTCCGGGTGCTCCGGTTTCCTCCCACAAGGCCCAAAAGACGTGCTGTTAGGTAATTTGGACATTCTGAATTCTCCCTCTGTGTACCCAAACAGGCGCCGGAATGCGGCGACTAGGGGCTTTCAAAGTAACTTCATTGGAGTGTTAATGTAAGCCTATTTGTGACGATGAAGATTATTATTATTATTATATCCTCTTTGAAGTAGGTGTTATATAGTGCCATACAGGGTAGGTAGAAGGCTTTTGTTGGCATGGGGGGGCATGAGGGACCATGGGGTTAGGGCACGAGGAAGTATGGAGGGTATGAGGGGAGTGGGTAGAAGGGCATAGTTTACAATGGAGGATATGAGGGCTCTGGCGATGGATGGATGGTATGACATGGCATGGAGCAAGGAAATGTGTGGAGAGGTGAGGCGATGTGAGCGGTGAGGGCTGGGGGTGGGTGTGGGTTTTAAACACAATTGAAGATAAAGTGCTGGTATACTGAGGCAGATCTTCCGCCAAACTCGCCTCGACACCTAACGGGTTCTGCTCCCTCCCACTTCGGTTTGTGCCAATGGACTCACTGAGAACCCCAGCAGCCTGAACAGTAAACCCAACTTCCAGGGCACTTTTTTCCGGGTCAGGTTTGCAGAGAAATGTATTCTCCCTTTAATGCCTTTTGTGAAAGTTATTTTGTACTGTTCAACATTCCCTGGTAGGATCCTAGTGCTTGGATTTTTGCCATGACATGGAACCCTCTGGAGAAAAGTCTGGAAATGGATGAAATTTAGAAGCTCTGCCCCGAACCCAGTATTTCCCGACTATGTGTGAAATCGGTGCAGGGTTTGTGCATGTGCAATTAGAGGAGGCGGTTGCTGCGGAGGTCTGCCCAAGAATGAAAGGAAAAATATTGTTGGCTGTGGGTTCGCATAACTTGGCATTGTGGCTATAAGGGGCCTTAGGCCTGAATGAGGGCAAGGGTTGGGATTAGGTTGTCATAAGGACTATATTAACCATGCAAGGCATGTGTTGGAACAAGTTGGCACTAAATTGGCATTGGGGTTAATACGGTACATGCAGGGTGGGTAGAGGGGCAGAGGTGGACATGGAGGGTATGAAGAACTATTTGGGTTGGGACAGGTATCAGCTTGAATGAGGCATGGAGACTTTCTGGGGGAGTGGGGTGTGAGGGTGAGGGATGGAGGGATTTACTGCCATCATTATGACTGGAAAGAAGTCCCATTGCTCCAAGGTGGGCCTTTCTAGCAGCTCTCCTCGGCACTCAACAGGCCCTGTGGCCTCCTCAGCATCTTTATGGGGGTCCACAGGCCAGACTCCAGCATAACAGCACCCCAATGGAATGCAAATCCAGCCATTCAGAGAGGTTGCTCCTGAGATGGAGGGAGAGGAAATTTGTGGAGTTGGGAAATTTCCCAACTCTGCGTATCCAACTTGACAGTGGAAATCCGGGTCTGCGCCACAGTATTGGCAATCATGGTGGATCTTCCACTGATTTTTCCCCCCAGTGCTAGGGGATGATCAGTTTCAACTGACAGCCAAAAATATCAGTTCTCATTCCCTATAAAATCATCTGGGTAGACATCTGGGCTATTTGCTGGTAACACTGTTCACAGAGATTTTAAGACTACTGTTTGTGGAAGAAGGATTTTCTGCTGTCAATTAAGCAGTGTTACAGTTGACAACATTTCTGAATTTGATTCCAAGGGCAGAATTTTATTAATACAACAGGGGTCTTGCCTGCTGGCTGGAAGGCTGGCGAGAGCCCCCTGTTTCCTCCTTTTGGGAAGGCCCACTGCATTCAGTGTCAGACTGAATGGTGAACTGGGGACCTTCCTTCGGGCGGAAACCCCATCTCCAAGAGCTGCTGGCTAATCTGATGCCGGCAGTTCATAATTTCTGTCAGCGCCACCTGAGGGGTGGCGGTAGCTACATCCACCAGAGATGCAGGATCGAGGAGGCCTTTATTAAAGGCCACAGTTGAGTGAGAGCGGGATGGGGGCAATGGCATTGGAAGAAAGTGTGGGTGGTGGTTCTCCGTGGGCCCCACCTTCCTAAGGCTGGGTCTCACGATCAGGCACCAAGTTCCTGAAAACAAGAAATCGCAACCCCATCCACCTCACCGCCTCCCAGCCGTAGGAGCCTTTGGGCTTTGTGTGTGGTTGAATACAAGCAATCCTGGGATGAGACCCTTAAGTGGACATTAATTGTTCATTAATATGTCAATTGGGGCAGGTTAGTTGTCCACGATCCTTCATGCCTTCAGACAGGGGCGGGAAGGCAGCAGGGCCCCAGCCATACCATCCCACCTGATTAAATACCCTTCCTGACTTCAAACTCACCTTGCGGGGAGGGCATTACATTCCGGCAGGAGTGAATCATCTTCATTCTGTTTATTGGAAAATTTGTTGCAAGGCCGCATTTTCCAAATTTCCATTCCCTCTGAGAATCGAGGAATAACATGTTATGAATTAAAGCTGTATTTTGTGTAAGTCAAAAACTTTATTTCAGAAAGCATCCGGCTTAAAAGAAAAACTGGAGACATGTTTCATTGATAAAAATTGAATGAGCAAAACATATAAACACACAGGTATTGGGAGATAATTCTCTATTATTCCAGGACACCATCCCCAAGACATCTTAAATATAAAAGCATTGAGAACTATTCGAAGCCAGGTAAAATTCCTTAGCAACTGCTCCTGTCCCTAACTGCATCTCCTGATACCATTTATCCTTGGGGAGGGGGGATGAGGGATGGACGGGGCACACACGATTGCTCACATAAAAATTAATAACAAGAAATGTATACTGATGGAAAATAATAAGACATTTTTTGGCACCAGATCATGATGTATGTTTAATGTACATAGAAGTCCCTATAAATGAAATTTGTACAAAGGGATTTAAATTCAATATCAAATTTGTGCCCATTTTATTCTAACCGATTTGTCTTATTGGTATTCGTGGATTAAGTGATGACTCACTCAATGAATAATTTTCACACTCCATAGTCTATTATGGATTTGTTTCAGCTATATCTATCCAATATGGCTCTTCTAAATGATCTTGAGACTTTAATGGATATTACCACTTATTCAGTGACTTTTCTAAGGAGTATCCAATAAAGTATCAAAAGTTGCTCTGTGAATTAATTGCTTCCCGATTGACAATGTTTCAATTCTTTCACAGGGTTTCCAGTGAACGTCTCTGTACATATGGTCTGGAATCTTTTTTTTATTCAGGTAATGTGGGCATCGCTGACTGTGCCAGCATTTATTGCCCATCCTAATTGCCCTTGAACTGAGTTGATTGTTAGCCCACTTCACAGGCCATTTCAGTGAGTCCAGATTCACACGGATGACCAGGTAAGGATTTCCTTCCCTAAAGGACAGCAGTGAACTAGATGTGTTTTCATGACTATTCCACGATGCCGTTGCCTCTCCTTTGCTGAGGACAAATTCAAATAACTACTTAGCTCAGCACTTCAACACCAGTGACTTCACTGTCACAACCAGCCTCGTACCAGCCTCCCCGAACAGGCGCCGGAATGTGGCGACTCGGGGCTTTTTACAGTAACTTCATTTGAAGCCTACTTGTGACCATAAGCAGTTTTCATTTTTTTCACAACAGACTTCAATTCCTGCCCTCAAAATATCTGGACACGAACTTGGCTCAATACTACTGATGACCCGCCAATTCTAAAAATGTATATTTATACAAGAGCAACCACACATGTGCATCCATGTCTTTATCTTCTCTTGGTTTCAATTCTCCATTGGTCTCATCAGCCCTTGAGCTCTACTTTGTATTACCTCCAACTTGTCCAGTGCTTAGTGGTGATTGAAAAATCCTCCAGTCTTTTTGCTGCCATTCTACTGAAGCCCCTGTTGCAAACATACCCACAAAATTCCTGTCCCCATCTTCAAAATCCTCCATGGCCTCACCCTTCATTACCAATAAAGATCTGTTCCAATTCTATCCCAGCTTGCACCCTCCAGTCTTCCAGCTTTAGATCACCATGTGTCCTGACCTCTATTACTCCAAGTTTGGTGATAATGCCATGACAGTCCCATACTCTGGAATTGTCTCCTTAAATTACGCCACCCTTTTGTTTTAAACTGTAATTGTCTCCCACTTGCTGTGGGTGTTCTCTGATCTCCCTGTAATGTGCTTTGATCCAGAAGACAACATAGAGCTAAATTTGTTTGAAAGTAAGTTCGAAAATTCCATGAATGCACAGTGGGTCAGGCAGCATTGCCTGAAAAATAATCCATAGCTAATATTACAAGTCCTACATTCACCAAAGAAAAGGAATTGGTGGATGTTGAGTCTGGAGAAGGGTGTGTAGGTAGCCTGGGTCACATTGAGATCCAAAAAGACGATGTGTTGGGCGTCTTGAAAAATATGAAGGTAGATAAGTCCCCAGGGCCTGATGGAATCTACCCCAGATTACTGAAGGAGGCTAGAGAGGAAATTGCTGAGGCCTTGACAGAAATCTTTGGATCCTCACTGTCTTCAGGTGATGTCCCGGCGGACTGGAGAATAGAAAATGTTGTTCCTTTGTTTAAGAAGGGTTGCAAGATAATCCAGGGAACTACAGGCCAGTGAGCTTTACATCAGTGGTACGGAAATTACTGGAGATAATTCTTCAGGGGCTGTTACGCACAGGGCTAAATCACTGGCTTCGAAAGCAGACCAAGGCAGGCCAGCAGCATGGTTCAATTCCCGTACCAGCCTCCCCGAACAGGCGTCGGAATGTGGCGACTAGGAGGTTTTCACAGTAACTTCATTTGAAGCCTACTTGTGACAATAAGTGATTTTCATTTCATTTTTTCATTTTCAAGACAGGATCTACTCCCATTTGGAAGCAAATGGACGTATTAGCGAGAGGCAGCACAGTTTTGTGAAGGGGAGGTCGTGTCTCACTAACCTGGCAGCGTTTTTCCAAAGAGGTCACAAAGTAGATTTATGCAGGTAGGGCAGTGGATGTTGTCTATATGGACTTCAGTAAGGCCTTTGACAAGGTCCCTCATGGCAGAATGGTACAAAAGGTGAAGTCACACGGGATCAGGGGTGAGCTGGCAAGATGGATACAGAACTGGCTAGGTCATAGAAGGCAGAGAGTAGCAATGGAAGGGTGCTTTTCTGATTGGAGGACAGTGACTAGTGGTGTTCTGAGGGATCAGTGCTAGGACCTTTGCTGTTCGTAGTATATACAAATGATTTGGAGGAAAATGTAACTGGTCTGATTAGTAAGTTTGCAGACGACACAAAGGTTGATGGAATTGCGGATAGCGATGAGGACTGTCAGAGGATCCAGCAGGATTTAGATTGTTTGGAGACTTGGGCGGAGACATGGCAGATGGAGTTTAATCTGGACAAATGTGAGGTAATGCATTTTGGAAGGTCTAATGCAGGTAGGGAATGTACAGTGAAGGGTAGAACCCTCAAGGGTATTGACAGTCAGAGAGATCTAGGTGTACAGATCCACAGGTCACTGAAAGGGGCAACACAGGTGGAGAAGGTAGTCAAGAAGGCATACGGCATGCTTGCCTTCATTGGCCGGGGCATTGAGTATAAGAATTGGCAAATCATGTTGCAGCTGGAGTATAGTGTTCAATTATGGTCGCCACACTACCAGAAGGATGTGGAGGCTTTAGAGAGGGTGCAGAAGAGGTTTACCAGGATGTTGCCTGGTATGGAGGGCATTAGCTATGAGGAGCGGTTGAATAAACTCGGTTTGTTCTCACTGGAACGACGGAGGTTAAGGGGCGACCCGATAGTGGTCTACAAAATTATGAGGACCGTAGACAGAGTGGATAGTCAGAGACTTTTTCCCAGGGTAGAGGGGTCAATTACTAGGGGGCATTGGTTTAAGGTGTGAGGGGTGAGGTTTAGAGGAGATGTACTAGGCAAGTCTTTTACACAGAGGGTAGTGAGTGCCTGGAACTCGCTGCCGGAGGAGGTGGTGGAAGCAGGGACGATAGTGACATTTAAGGGGCATCTTGACAAATACATGGATAGGATGGGAATAGAGGGATACGGACCCCGGAAGTGTAGAAGATTTTAGTTTAGAAGGGCAGCATGGTCAGCACGGGCCTGGAGGGCCGAAGGGCCTGTTCCTGTGCTGTACTTTTCTTTGTTCTTTGTTCTTGATCAAATATTGTGCATTTTAACAGAAGATCACAAGAAGTAGCGGTCATCCATTCAATAGTTATTCTGATCTTGTCTTCAACTCCACTTTCCCTTTGGTACAATGACTCTCCTATTGTTCAAAATTCTGTCTAACTCGGCGTTGAACGTATTCAATGTATCAGCCTCCCCACCTCTCAGGGATAGAGAATTGCAAAGACTCATGACCCACTGAGAGATGAAATTCCCCTTCATCTCTTCAATAACTGGATGATCCCTTAGTTTGAAACTATGCTCCCTATTTTGAGCTTACCCAACGAGGAAAACATCTTCTCAGCTTCCATCCAGTCCAGCTCCCTCAGAAACTTACATATTTCATACTTCCAAACGTTAATGAGTATAGGTCCAACCTGTTCAATTTTTCCTCATAACACAACCTCGTCCTCCAGGAATCAATTAACTGAACATTTTCTGAACTGCCACAAATACAGGTATATCTTGGGCAGCATGGTGGCACAGTGGTTAGCATTGCTGCCTATGGCGCTGAGGATCCGGGTTCGAATCCTGGCCCTGGGTTACTGTCTGTGTGGAGTTTGCACATTCTCCCCGTGTTTGGGTGGGTTTCACCCCCACAACCCAAAAGATGTGCAGGATAGGTGGATTGGCCATGCTAAATTGCCCCTTAATTGGGAAAAATAATTGGGTACTCTAAATTTAAAAAAAATAAAATAAAATACAGGTATATATAACTAACACCCTGGGGGGCTCCCATTGACCAGAAAGTGAACTGGACGAGCCATATAAAAAGTGTGGCTGCAAGAACAAGTCAGAGGCTAGGAATATTGTGGTGAGTAACTCATCTCATGACTCCCAAAGCCTGTCCACCATCTACAAGGCACAAGTCAAGTGTGTAATGGAATCCACTTGCCTCGATGAATGCAGTTCCAACTACACTCAAGAAGCTCAACACCATCCAGGACAAAGCAGCCCGCTTGAATGACACCCCATCCTCTGTTTCTCTCTGCACAGATGCTGCCAGCCCTGCTGAGTTTTTCCAGCATTTTCTGTTTTTAAATGACGGTGCAATGTTGTACAGAAGAGTGTCATGATGATGGGAAACCGTTGCCGAACGCGATCCACCTACAACTTCATCAGCTAACCACCGACATATTGAACTGCTTAAAGAAGACATGTTTAAAAAATGAGACTGATCAAAATTGGCTGCCAAGAGTCACCTTATGCCTTATACTGTAAATTGACCACTTCTCTGGAAAGTTTCTATATGAATTGCACTGCAGACCTGTTGCATTGAATTTCGCACCTTGTTGGAGGATGGCAGATGTTAAAGTCCACTTAAAACAGGGATTAAAAATGCAAAATGATGGACATTGATCCACTGCAGTTCTATCAAGACGATCAAAACTGTCAATCAGTCAGTTATCAGTCAATCAAAGCACATTGTGGAAAATAAAATAGCCCTATCTCCTGCCGATTTCTATATTGAAATGTGTCAAAGGTTTCAGAGATGACAAGATCAAAAAGTAGGATTACTTAGTCTGCAATGATGACACAACGTATGTTAATATATGTTAATCAAGTTCCTTTCTGGGAATATACAGACAAGAGTTTTAAAAATTGGTTCTGACAAACAATATCAGAAAGAACGAGAAAGCAACATCACAGTCATCTCAAAACGCTACTGGAAGAGGGTAGCAAAGATCTCTGTTTCTCTGAGTGTCTTCAGCAAAATGCAGATCTGAACAAAGTCAACTCAAGAATTCTACAGGAAACCGACTAACTTTAACAGGCTGCAACATTTGATCATCTACACCGCAAAGACAAGAAAAGGACTTAATTATATTTTCTTTTAACTTCTTATTGCCCTCTAGCTTTCCTACTTTTGGGGCTGGATTCTCTGATTCTGAGGTTATGAACCCACGCTGCCGTGGGAACAGTGGTATTTTACGCCAGAAAAACTAGCGTAGATGATTAAACGGCCACCGATTCCCTGTTTTGCTGGGGGCTAACAGGATGGCAGTGTAGGGCACCCGGCTCTAGCTGCCAATATGCCCCAGAGAATTGCTGGGTCCGTGGCTGCGCATGCACATGGCGGTGGACTGCAGCGGCCGCACCGCGCTATATGGCGGTGCCCGCTCGGGGACCGGCCCGCAAAATAGTGCCCCCCATTTGGCCGGCTCGTGCGTCCCGGACCACCTCATCACAGTGCCCCTTGCCCCGAACAATTTCCGCCCTGGTCGCTGATCGGCCCTCCCCTGATTGTGGCAGCGCTGCAGAGTCTGCAACAGGATGAGAACACGTGTCCCACGCCGTCGGGAACTCGGCCGGGGAGCTGACCTAAGGCAGCATCCTGTGGCTGTTTGGTATGCGGCGCGTTTGGAGAAAACTTGGATTCTCTGGTCGGTTGGCCAACGCGATTTTGGCGACGGTGACCGGAGAATCCAGCCCCTGATACCTGTGTGTGTGTGTGTGTGTGTGTGTGTGTGTGTGTGTGTGTGTGTGTTTTAGCTTGATTATTTATTTATTTACTTTTTTTAAAAATTAAAATTTTAGAGTACCCAATTCATTTTTTCCAATTAAGGGGCAATTTAGCATGTTCAATACACCTACCTTGCACATCAATGGGTTGTGGGGGCGAAACCCACGCAAACATGGGGAGAATGTGCAAACTCCACACGGACAGTGACCCAGAGCCGGGATCGAACCTGGGACCTCGGTGCCGTGAGACTGCAGTGCTACCACTGCGCCACCATGCTGCCCATAGCTTGATTATTTTTTCTCGGATTTAGTAATTAATACTAAATTAGTAATCAGGGCAGCACGGTAGCATGGTGGTTAGCATAAATGCTTCACAGCTCCAGGGTCCCAGGTTCGATTCCCGGCTGGGTCACTGTCTGTGTGGAGTCTGCACGTCCTCCCACTGTGTGCGTGGGTTTCCTCCGGGTGCTCCGGTTTCCTCCCACAGTCCAAAGATGTGCGGGTTAGGTGGATTGGCCATGCTAAATTGCCCGTAGTGTCCTACAAAAAGTAAGGTTAAGGGGGGGTTGTTGGGTTACGGGTATAGGGTGGATACGTGGGTTTGAGTAGGGTGATCATTGCTCGGCACAACATTGAGGGCCGAAGGGCCTGTTCTGTGCTGTACTGTTCTATGTTCTATGTTCTAAACATACTCTTTCTCTGACTCAAGAAACCCTGGTTCAATTGTCTCCCAATTTTTCCCGACATGCCCACCTTGAGACCGGAAATTCCTGCCTGAGGTCAACGGACATTTAAATGGTCCACCAGATCTTCCCGCCTGCCTGCGGTGAGCCCTGTGGCGGGGCGCGACCGGAAAATGAACCCCTTGAATTGGAAAAGGCATTCAATGGGAAATGAGGTTTTTAACAAAGAGTTTGTTGTGACTGCCCAAGGAGGCTGAATAGAAGGGGAGCCAGCTGATCCTCACCCGGCTGTGACAACAGGCGCTACGTTTTACATATTTCCTGTATTTTCCCATTGACATGACATAACATGTCAAGTGGCGCCAAGAACGTTTCTTCTCCTGTCAGATGTGTACAATTTTTCCCACTAATATGGAGTCAATGCTCTTCAAATGTAGGTCCTGACCCAAGTCACATTCATTAAAATGATTACATATGAACATTCAAAGTAGGGGCTGGAGTAGACCATTCGGCCTTTTGAGCCTGCTCCGTCTTTCAATAGGATTATGGTTGATCCGATTGTGGTATCAACTCCACATTCTGCTTACCCCCGATAAACTTTGACATCCTTGTCAGTCAAGAATCTATCTACCTATGCCTTAACAATATTAATTTCCCCTGCCTCCACCATTCTCTGGGGTAAAGAATTCAAAGATTGACAACCCTCTGAGAGACAAAAATGCTTCTCACTTCTGTCTTAAATGACCGACTCCTTCTGCAGGATCTCCGCTTCACCAGCAGCGCTTTCTTGTCTGCGGATTTCCTGGTGGCATGGGGGTGGCCACAATGGGAAACCCCATTGGCTGGCTGCGGGAACGGAGAATCCCGCTGCCGCCGGGGACGCCGTGCCGGAAAATGGGGCTGGTGGGATGGAGAACCCCGCCCATCATTTTTAAACTGCGTCCCGTAGTTCAAACATCCTTTCAGCACCCACTCTGTAAAGTCCCCTGAGGATCCTAAGATAAGATAAGATAAGATCATCTCTCAATCATCTAAACTTCAATGGATATAGGTTCAATCTTTCCTCACAAGATACCGCACCCCTTGCGCCCCCCCCCCCCCCACCCCACCTCCCAGGTGAATCAGTCAGCGAACCTTCTCTGAACTACTTTTAACACATTTTTATCCTTTCTTAAATAAGGAGACCAAAAGTTCACAGTACGCTAGACTGTACTAACTGTAACCGGACTGCAGCTGTGGTGCACCCCAATCAATGATTCACATTGCCGAAGACTGCCCGCTGACAAGATTCAGCGGAGGGCTCAGAGAGCTCCATTGAGCCGGTGTGGAAGCCAATGCTTGGCTTGGTGATTATTGCACACGCTAAATAAATAAAAAAACAACTGCAGCAGAAACATCCCTACTTTTATGTTCAGTTCCCTTGCAATAAAAAAGACACAAAGTTTCTTGAGGCTGAATAAAATTGTGGCACTGAGAAATTGAAATGAATAAGAAGCTGCATTTATGTAGGAGTAAAATATGTCAAATTACTAGCACTTTTCCACTTTGTGATTGTTTCCCTTTAACCATCACTTGCTGAACTGGGATCATGTATTAAGCCACTGAAAGGTGCTGAGACTTCCCCTTTGGCACTCAAGCACAAATGGCCTATTGTGTGCTGTCACCAACCACCGAGATTCAGCTTACAAGACATCTGTACGTGTCATGGTTACATTTTGCTGTAACTTTGGTATATTCCCTGTTACACAGAAAAAAAAGATGCACGCCAATATTCCAGGACACAGGTGATAAACACCATATGGTCTAAACACACAACGAATTGGCTGCCAAAGTAAAGTGTCTTTGACCAATATTACCTGCAGCTGGCTTATGGTAGTTAACAATTGGTTGTCTGGGAATTGGGGTGATGAAGCAAAAGTGAGGGAAGGGGAGGATATTCTGGTAAAACGACTGAAAGCAAGGGAGAAAGAAAAATACGATTTGAACAGAAGTAAAATGCCAAAAACAACACGCTTGTTCCTTTGCATTATTTAGCAACAATAGAATGTTGTATTTTTACTGCAATTGACAAAAAAATAATCTCAAAAACTTTTTTAGAAGTGAAAATTATAAAATCCTATTCTGCTGGTATGGTTCATGATCAGGGAATTTTCAATCAAATACATGTTCACTATAAAGGTATTCTGTCCATAATTTGCTTCTTAGCAGTCACTAACTCCTTGCCCAAGGCATTGGTTAGCACAGCAGCTGCTACTGAAGCCAGCCCTGGTTTCCGAGGCAACAGCATGTATCTCTTCAAACAGCATCTTCTTAGTATTGGCAGCAGGCCTGTATCCTTCTGTTGCTGTACAAGCACAGGGTATGCGTATTCAGGGTTATTGCTAATAGTTTAAAGGATTGCTGCCATTGGTTGGTTAGGATTTCTGGACTTTGGATTGGATTTGTTTATTGTCATGTGTACGAGGTACTGTGAAATATTGTTCTGCGTACAGTCCAGACAGATCATTCTGTACAAGAAAAGAAAATACATAGGGCAAACATAAAATACACAATGTAAATATATAGGCACAGACATCGAGTGAAGCATAGAGGAGTGCAGTACTACTCAGTAGAGAAGATGTGTGAAGAGTTCAGGTCAGTCCATAAGAGGGTCGCTCAGAAGTCTGGTAACAGTGGGGAAGAAGCTGTTTTTGAATCAGTTAGTGCGCGTTCTCAGACTTTTGTATCTCCTGCCCGATGGAAGAAGTTGGAGGAGTGCATAAGCCGGGTGGCAGGGGTCTTTGACTGCACTGCCCACTTTCCCAAGGCAGCTGGAGTTGGAGGCAGAGTTAATGGATGGGAGGCGGGTTTGTGTGATGGACTGGGCGGCGTTCACAACTCTCTGTAGTTTCCTATAGTCTTGAGCCGAGCAGTTGCCATACCAGGCTGTGATGCAGCCAGATAGGATGCTTTGCCTCGTGCATCTGTAAAAGTTGGTAAGAGTCAATGTGGACATGCTCAATTTCATTAGTTTCCTGAGGAAGTATAGGCCCAGTTGTGACTTCATGATTGTAGCTTTGATGTGGGTGGATCAGGACAGATTGTTGGTGATGTGCACACCCTGGAATTTGAAGCTGTCAACCATCTCCACCTCGGCCCCATTGATGCAGACAGGGGTGTCTACAGTACTTTGCTTCCTGAAGTCAATGACCAGCTCTTTAGTTTTGCTGACATTGAGGGATAGATTGCTGTCGTTGCACCACTCCCCTAGGTTCTGTATCTCCCTCCTGGACTTGACTCGTCGTTGTTCAAAATACGACCCACTATGGTCATATCGTCAGCAAACTTGTAGATGGAATTGGAGCCAAATTTTGTCACGCAGTCATGTGTGTATAGGGAGTATAGTAGGGGGCTAAGTATGCAGCCTTGCACAGCCCCGGTATTGAGGACTATCGTGGAGTAGGCATTGTTGGTTATCCTGACTGATTGTGGTTCATGGGTCAGAAAGTCAAGGATCTAGTTGCAGATTGAGGAGCCAAGTCCTAGGTTTTGGAGCTTTGATATGAGCTTGGCTGCGATTATGGTGTTGAAGGCGGAGCTGTAGTCAATAAATAGGAGTCTGATGTAGGTCATTGTTGTCAAGATGCTCCAGGGATGTGTGTAGGGTCAGGGAGAGACATCTGCAGTGGACCGGTTGTGGCAGTATGCGAATTGCAGTGGATTTAGGCATTCTGGGAGTGTGGAGTTGATGTGCCTCATGGCCAACCTCTCGAAGCACTTCATTACGATCGATGTGAAGGCCACTGGGTGACAGTCGTTGAGGCACATTGCCTAGTTCTTATTTGGCACTGGTATGATGGTGGTCTTCTTGAAACAGGTGGGGACCTCGGAACGGAGTAGGGACAGGTTAAAGATGTCCGCAAACACATGGTCCAGCTGGTCCGCACAGGATCTGAGTGCACGACCACGGCCCCGTCAGGACCTGTCATCTTTCGAGCATTCCTGGACAAGCCCTATCAAAACAAATAGAGCCAAACTGAAGATTTCACAGTTTTCAATAATGTTTTATATCATATACTATTACTAAAAATAATCTAACCCCAACACTTGACCACTCCATAGTTTTCTCATTATCTCTGTTTCTGCTTTTCACTTTTTCACATCTTTTGAACATATTCCAAAACTTTGCACTCCTGTTTGAGTTCAGTGTAAAATTCCATCTTTACTACTGAAAATTGAGCTGCAGAACTCAGGATAGGTAAGATAGAACATAGAACAGTATAGCACAGAACAGGCCCTTCGGCCCTCGATGTTGTGCCGAGCAATGATCACCCTACTCAAACCCACGTATCCACCCTATACCCGTAACCCAACAACTCCCCCCTTAACCTTACTTTTTAGGACACTACGGGCAATTTAGCATGGCCAATCCACCTAACCCGCACATCTTTGGACTGTGGGAGGAAACCGGAGCACCCGGAGGAAACCCACGCACACACGGGGAGGACGTGCAGACTCCGCACAGACAGTGAGCCAGCCGGGAATCGAACCTGGGACCCTGGAGCTGTGAAGCATTTATGCTAACCACCATGCTACCGTGCTGCCCTTTTGTGTTTTGTACTTTATTGTATAGTCTTTTGTATTTTATTGGTTAATTATTGAAGATTGCACACTTATGATATGGACTTGACTTCACCCTAAAATCTGATCTGGATTCAGTTTAGACTGGAATGATTTGTGCCTTTTTTTTTAGATAGATTCAATTGAAGTTTGATGTTGATGCCCAGTTTCCAATGGTTCGCGAATTTACATTGATACAGATTTGGTTGCTTACAGCTTGGAGCACACTATTTGGGGGAATTTAAAGGGAAAGCGATAATTAAAAGGATGGAAATTGAAGAACGGAAATCCAGAAAGCTTTTTAAAACGTTCAGCAGGCGAAACAACCATTAGCAGCTTGGCTTTGATTGAAGGGATCTGGGATTAAGAAGTGTTGTCTGTTTGTTGATTAGACATTCAGGATGCTATCTGGTTGACTGTCTCAGCCTTCTTTTTAAGAGACATTTCTGCACAAGCCACTTGTTTGCCAAAATCTCTACAGGTACAGGTACACCTGATTCCCTTGCAAAATTGCATACCAGAGTCACATAGGAATTCTTGATATCTTTCTTGTGCATCAACACCAAACTTAATTTGAATCTATCTAAAACTAAGGCACAAACCATTCCGGTCTAAACTGAATCTAGATCATATTTTAGGATAACATAGTCCCTTTAAAAGTCAAATCCAGGGCCGCACTGGTTAGCATAGCTGCCTCATGGCGCCGAGGTCCCAGGTTCAATACCGGCTCTGGGCCACTGTCTGTGTGGAGTTTGCACATTCTCCCCGTGTTTTTGTGGGTTTTGCCCCCAGAACCCAATGATGTCCATGGTAGGTCGATTGGCCTCACTAAACTGCCTCTTAATTGGAAAAAATGAATTGGGTACTCTAAATTTATTTTTTTAAAAGTCAAATTTGTATCATAGGATCATAGAATTTACAGTGCAGAAGGAGGTCATTCAGCCCATCGGGTGCGCACCAGCCCTTGGAAAGAACACTCTATCTAAGCCCACACCTCCACCCTATCCCCGTACCCCAGTAACCCCACCTTTTTTGAACACTAAGGGCAAATTAGCATTGCCAATTCACCAACCTGCACATCTTTGGACACACATCATTGGCGGAATTCTCCGCTCCCGCACGGCATCAGGAAGGCCGTCGTGAACTCGGCCGAGTTTCACGACGGCCTCGGAGGCCGTTCCTCGCACCCTATTCACCCCCCCAGGGGGCTAGGAGCGGCACTCCGTAAATCTTGGCCGCCGGGCCTTGACGCTTGCGTCAAGGCGAGGCGCCGAGAATGATACGGCGCCTAAGTGATGTCAGCCGCACATGCGCAGGTTGGCCGGCTCCAACCCGCGCATGCGCGGCTGACGTCACAACGGCTGCCAGCTCCAACCCGCTCATGCGCGGTTGCCGTCTTCCCCTCCGCTGCCCCGCAAGACATGGCAGCTTGATCTTGCGGGGCGGCGGAGGGGAAAGAGTGCGTCGCTTGGAGACGCCGATCCAACGATCGGTGGGCACCGACCGCGGGCCAGTCCCCTCCCGAGCACGGCCGTGGTGCTCACTCCCCTCTCCACCCCCCACAAGCCACAAACGAAGATTTGGTGCCATGTTCACAACGGCAGCGACCAGGTGTGGTTGCCGCCGGCGTGAACAGGTCGGGAATGTCAGGCCGCTCAGCCCATCCAGGCTGGAGAATCGCCGGTCGCCGTGAAAAACGGCGAGCGCCGATTCTGCGAGTGGGGGGGTGAGAGAATTGCGGGGGGGTGCCAGGGCGGCGTTTCGTGAGTCGCCCGGCCCTCCCGCGATTCTCCCACCTGGCATGGGGAGCGGAGAATTCCGCCCCATATGTGTGTAATCTTCAATGATTATCCAATCAAATATATAAGATGACCTTACCTATCCCGAGTTCTGCAGCTCAATTTTCAGTAGTGAACTTCAGAGAATTGAACACCACCCCACAGACTTGAACATCTAATCTAGGCTGGCAATTAATGCAGTCGAGTGGGATTCAATTGGAGTTTGATCCTGAAGAATCCTGCTTTGTACACCATGAAGCAGGCTTCCAGTCTGCAGTATATTAAGGATTCCCTTGTGCATCCCGCTATCGGGGTGCCATTGTGAGCGTGTGGCCCAATAGTGAAGTCCAGGGTTGCACACCGCCCCCCCCCCCCCCACCCCCAACAATGCAATTCTGACCCGACGAACTACGGGGTTTTCTGGGTCCCCCCACATAGTACGAGAGTGACTCGACGCCCCACTGCCCCATGATCCCCACAATATATCCCCATTACAGAGACACCCACCAGCGATCCTCCATAAGAGAGACCCTCACCAGTGAACCATATAAGAATGATCCCCACCAGAGTCCCTGCCATAAGTCCCCCACCACAAACCATCCCATTACAAAGACCCTACATAAGAGAGACGCCTACAAGAAAACCTCTCCTTAAGAGAGACCCCACCAGGAAGCCAATCCCCCTGTAAGAGAGTCCCCTGACTTAACAGAGACCCTTGCCTGGAAGCCTCCCATAAGAAAGACCCCTACCTGGAAGCCCTGGAAGACTGAGTCTGCAGCCGCCATGCGAGGATCTCGGACAGTAAGACCACACGAGTCTCATGCCATTGGGAACTCGGCTGGCCAGGACGGTGCATCACGGGGCGGGCTGAGGCAATGGCCTGAGGCAGTGGATACTCGGCGCAACATATTCCCCGAGTAGGCTGATTTTTGGGGGGGGATGAAGAATTTAAAAACCGGCACCGCTCCCGATTTTGCCACCAAAACGGATTCTCCGCCCTGTCACCAAATGTGATTTCGGGGAGTGGAGTATCCAGCACAAGGTCTGGCTTGTGGGTGCCCTCATGTGCTTTCCAGAAGTGCTAATGAGAGAAAGGAGAGATGATTAGTGCATGGCGGGTGACTCTAAAACAAGACAAAACATTCACGTTGTGCAAGGGATGAACTGATGCAGGATCCTCTTGGGGTATATGCCACCCACCTCACCATCCCCCGCAGGCACGGTCAATGTATTGTCTAGCCAGCTCGATAGTTTGATTCTCCAACTCTGTGAGGACCTCGTGTCGAGCATTGCAGACCTGGGGCAGCATTCTCCCCTACCCGGCGTGACGGAGGGTGCCGGCGTAGGGGAGTAGCGCCAACCACTCAGGTGTCGGGCCTCCCCAAAGGTGGGGAATTCTCCCCACCTTTGGGGGCCAGCACCGCGCTGGAGCGGTTTGCACCAGAAGACTGGCGCAAAAAACCAGTGCCCCCGGCAGCGGGGCTGGCCGAAAGGCTTTTGCCGGTCGGCGCATGCGCCGGCAGTGACGTCAGCGGCGCTGGCCGCTGACGTCACTGCCGGCGCATGCGCGATGTGGGGTTCTCTTCCGCTTCCGCCATGGCATACGCGGAAGGAGAAAGAGTGCTGCCAGGGCACTGGCCCGGAGTCTGAGCGGGGGGCCCCGATCGCGGGCCAGGCCACCGTGGGGGCACCCCCCCGGGGTTCGATTGCCCCCCCGCCCCCCCAGGACCCCGGGGGCCCGCTCGCGCCGCTGATCCCGCCGTTCCAGAGGTGGTTCAAACCTCGGCAGCGGGAGAGGCCTCCCAGCGGCGGGACTTCGGCCCATTCGGGCCGGAGAATCACCGCAGGGGCCTCTCCAGTCGGAGTGGCGAGATTCCGCCGCCGCCACTTCCCGGGTGGTGGAGAATCTCTGCCACGGCGGGGGCGGGATTTTAGGAGGCCCCAGGCGATTCTCCAACCCTGCTGGGGGTCGGAGAATTTCGCCCCTGATCTGAGACATCCCCTTTTTATTGTGCGCAGCTTATCCTGAATAAAGGCAGACAGAGAGAGTATAGATGCATGCCAGGGCAGCCGATAAGGATTCCTAGCATATGCAGGCAGTGAGAGGAACTACTGGTGGGATAAGGATGCGATTTTCAGAGTCTATGATCCCAGATGGAGATGTGAGGATGTGTGTGTGTGAGAGGGAGTGCCGATGTTCCTTGAGCTGACAGTGTGATACAGTGAATGTATGATGAGCCTGCGAGTGTGAGTTGAGAGTGATGAGAAAGTTAACTTATCCTGGTGGCAAGGATGAGGTCATTTATCACGTTCTTGCACTGGGCAGTTGACCTCTTCTGGATTGCATTGGCACTGGCCACTGCTGCCACTGCCTCCCAAGTCGGATTGGCCACCTTGCCGGACCGTCTGCTGTAAGCAAGCGGGTCAAGAAATTGGCGGCCGGCCTCGACTTCATCCAGCAGGCACTTCAGTGAGGCATCCCTGAATTTGGGGGCTGCCATCCTCTTGGAGTTGGGGGCCATGTCATGAGTGGGGAGGTCCTGGGCTTTTGACATTGAGAAGGATATGCGCGGCTGCACTTTAAATATGGCGGCCAGAGTGAGGAAGCAGGTGCTGGTAGCTGGATGGGTGAATCAGAGCCTGTCTGCCTGCGATCCACTGTGTTTCACATGCATGCATAGTTTTTTTAAATGTTTTTATTCTCCTTTTTCACATTTTCTCCCAAATTTACGTCCAACAATAAACAATAATAATGAATGTAATGTCAATCCCCATATCAATAACAGCGATCCCATCCTCCCACCAAACACTAGCCCGCATGTTAACATAAACAAATGACAAAGAGGAATCAGGAATCGCCCATAGTCACCATTAACACATACAGCCCCCTCCCCCAACCCTTCCAGCCACCAACTCCCCTAATGTTTGATGCAATTCAATTCTCGAAAGTGCATAATGAACAAGGCCCATGAATTGTAGAATCACTCCATCCTTCCCCTCACTTCAAATTTGACCTTTTCAAGCATCATGAATTCCAGCAGGTCCCCCCGCCACGCCAGGGCACAGGGTGGAGAGGTTGATCTCCACCCTAACAGGATCCGTCTTTGGGTGATCAACGAGGCAAAGGCTACAACATCTGCCTCCGCGCCCATTTCCAACCCCGGCTAGCCCGACACCCCGAATATGGCCTCCCGAGGGCTCGGGTCCAGTTTCACATGCACCACTTTAGAGATTACCCTAAACTCCTCCTTCCAGTAATCCTCCAGCTTTGGACAGGACTAAAACATGAACGTGGTTTGCGCCCCCCCCCACCCCCGCAACATTCATACACATCTTCTACCCGCTCAAAGAGCCGGCTCACCTTCGCCCTTGTAAGGTGCGCTCTATACACCACCTTCAGCTGTATCAGCCCCAACCTCGCAGACGAGGTAAGGCGTTAACCCTCCGCGGCACCTCACACCACAACCCCTCCTCCATACCCTCTCCCAACTCTTCCTCCCACTTTGCTTTGATCCCATCCAGCGGAGCCATCTCCTCCTCCAAAATAGCTCTGTAAACCGCCAATACTACCCCCTTCTCCAGTCCCCCTGTCGTCAGCATCTCCTCCAGCAATGTGGAAGCCGGCTCTACTGGGAAGTTCTGTATATCCTTTCTGGCAAAGTCTCGAACCTGCATATATCTAAATATTTCCCCCTGCTCCAGCCTATACTTCGCTCCCAGCTCCTTCAATCCCGCAAAACGACCTGTACGAAACAAATCTTTTAGTGTCCTAGTTCCTTTCTCCTCCCATCTCTGAAATTTTGATCAGACTTCCCTGGCTCAAATCTATGGTTCCCCCGAATCGGCATTTCCCTTGACCCCACCCCCCAACCCGAAGTGCTTTCGAAACTGCCTCCAAATTCACAACAAAGCTATTACTACCGGACTCTCCGAGTATCTCCCCAGGGCCGACGGGAGCGGTGCTGGCGCTAGCGTCTTCAATCCCCATCCCCTACCCAAACTCTCTTCCATTTTGACCCATTGGGAGCCAACCCCTCTGAACATGCATGCGTAGTTAATGAAGTGGGGAGTGGGTGATAGGTGGTGAAAACCTGTAATTGTGGCTGGTGGGTAAAATGCCATTTTTCAAGTTTGTTCCCCAACTTATTTGCAATGGGGAGAGAATTCTGTCCTGTATCTATATCGCACATTTGACTGTAATCATTGCATATTAAATTGATTAATCCTTTCAAATACTTTTACACAAATATTTTATATTTTATGCAGAGTTAGAACGGATTCATATTTTCATTGAAGGATCAAACTTAGCTCAGAACATTTCAGCTCTTGTGGCCAGTCAAGATAGGTTGTGGGCAATGCCAATAGAACTCAGATCAGCTGCACCAGGGCCGAGCTATAAAGGGGACAATATACTTTGTGTGCTGGTAGTACCAATGGTTATGCTATGAGAGCTCATGACCTGAGCAGTATGTGACAATGAGACCCAAGGTTTTGGATCGACAACCCCCTTCAACCTCCGAAATTGATATGTCAAAATAATCTTTTTTTAAAAATATTTTTATTCTCGTCCTTTTTCACATTTTCTCCTAAATTTACACACAACAATAAAGAATAATCAGTAACGAATGCAATATCAATCCCCGTATCAATAACAACAATCCCATCCTCTCACCAAACCCCCAAACATTAGCCCGCATGTAAACATAAACAAATGACAAAAAAGAATCAGGAATCCTACAGCTTTGAACAGTACCAAAACATATGAATATGGTTTGCGGGGCCTCCCCCACAATGTTCACACACATCTTCTACCCGCTCAAAGAATCGGTTCATCACCGGTCTGATCTTCACCTATCACCTTTGGGAGGCACGCCTATAGCCTACCTGCCAGTACCTTCGCCAATATCTTTGCGTCCATGTTTAAAAGTGATATGGGCCTATACGATCCACACTCCATCAGATCCTTATCTTTCTTAATAGGAAAATCGATGCCTGCCCCAATGTTTGTGGTAACACCTTTCCTATCGCCTCCTCAAATATCCCCACCATCAGCGGTACCAGCTTATCTTTGAATTTTTTGTAATATTCCACCGGAAACCCATCCGGCCCTGCCATCTTCCCCGGCTGCATCCTCCCAATCGCATCTTTTATCTCCTGCTCCACTATCGCCCCTTCTAATGTAGCCTGTCCCCCTCCCCTAACCTCGGGTACTCCAGTCCATCTAGAAATTCCTGCATCGCCCGGCCTCCCCCAGGTGGCTCTGACCTGTAAAACCTCTCATAGAATTTCTTACAGACCTTGTTAATCTGATCTGGAGCTACCACCAACTTTCCTGCCCTGTCCCACAGCTGGACAATTTCCCTTGCCGCAGCCTCCCTCCGGAGCTGACCCGCCAACATATCTTCTCTCTATGCTCGTAAACTGCACCCCTTGCTCGTCTCAATTGGCTTACCGCCTTCCTGGTAGATAGTTGGTCAAAGCTCGCCTGGAGTCCTTCCTCTTTTCCAACTTCGCTGGGTCCCCATCTTCTGTAAACCTCCTATCTATCTCCAGCATCTCATCTATTACCCTCTGACGTTCCAACCTCTCCTCTTTGTCTAGCCTAGCCTTGAACGAGATCACCTCCCCCCTCACCACCACCTTTAAAGCTTCCCAGACAACCGCCTTCGATACCTCACCCATGTAGTTAAAACCTACGTATTCCTCGATTACTTTTCAATTTTGTCACAGAACCCTCGGACCGCCAACAGTCCCACATCTAACTTCCACCCTGGTCTCTGTTACCATCCCCTTCTCCAGCACCGTATCCACCCAATGAAATTGCCGAGTACTCCGAACATTTAACCCCAGCCAGCAGCGTTTTCCCCACGTTGAAAAAGTCGATCCCCAAGTACACCTTATGGACCGCTGAGAAAAATGAGTACTCCCGCTCCTTTGGGTGCAGAAACCTCCACGGGTCCAATAATGAGATTAACTTGCAGTGTAAACAATAACACATTCTGCCTTCATTAAACAGTCTCTGTCACAACTTTATGTCATGAGGAATGAATTATAACATGTACAAATGCTCTTTGGTGCATTACTTTATAATGAGAGCACATACTAATAAACATACCTCATACAAAAGGTTTCTGGCACAAATGGATAAGTACAAAATGCCTTTCATTGTTATAACTGAGGTTTAAATCAGTAAGAGATTCTTCTTTCTGCAGAAGGGTCCCGAGTAGCGTAATCTTGGACTTGGGGAAATTTTTAATCATAATGAATACAAATTCATAGCACACACTCTCCATAATTTGCTTCAAGTTGACACTAAAAAGGCAGTTTCTCAGAGAAGCCACAGCATCTAATGTAAGTGATTTTTCTGCCATTGGCAGTATAAGGCAAATTGTTTGCAGCACAGTGAAGGAATGGGTTAGTGTAAAGAGTAGATTTTACAAATCAGCATGCCTGCAGCAGAGCTTCATGTGTCTGGAGTGAGAATCATCTGCAGTGCGCTGACTACTGTGCTCAAAATCCTGATCTGCATTTCTGCCATACAAAACTCTGCAGGGCACGGCGCTAATTCTTGAAACCTTGTCCCACACATCTTACTCATGCATATATTTGACATGCGGCATTCGTGACACTGAAGCCTAAAGTGGAAAAGTTCTTTATTCCTGAATATGACATTTGTCATCCTAATGAGCACAAAGAAAGATGATGAGAATGGCAATTTGTAACTGTTGTCAACCCATGTTCTCTATCACGTTCATAGCTGAACGTGAGCAGTGCTGTTTCACACCATGAAGCTGAAAGGGGAAAATACTCCTTTCAGACATATTTCTTCTTGTTCTTTCACTTACTTTGGTTGATGCTGATGGTAATAGATGTGTCTGCTAAGGATGCCACTTTGACAGTTCGTATAAAATGACCAACGAGTGTAACCTTGTTAAATAGAAGAGTCTCCAAAGATAAACAGAAAAGACATATAACTTTCCAAGCTTTGGTGGTGAGCCATCTATTGCAAAGTGTGTTGACAGGGCAATGATTAACTCAGATCTGGAAAAGATCATGGGCGGGATTCTCCGACCCCCCGCCGGGGACTTGACGGGGGTGGGAATCACGCTAAGCCGGTCGGCGGCTGCTGGCAGTAGCACCCCCCCCTGCCCCCGCCGGCGATTCTCTGCCCTGCGATGGGCCGAGCGGCCGCCCGTTTTCGGCTGGTCCTGCCGGCGTAAATCAAACCAGGTCCGTACCGGGGGCGGCCTGCAGAGTCCTGGGGGTGGGGGGGGGGGGGGGGGGGGGGGGACTGGCCCGGAGGGTGCCCCCAATTAGGTCCAAAATTAGAGGTGATTCCTCAATTGGACAACTGTTGCTAAATAATCATCCGGTGCTCTATAATTTATTCTGGCAATCAATTTGTGCTTGCAGTGTGGCACATTTGTTTGTATTGGATGCTAATTATATTAATACACAAGGCCCTGTTCTTTGACAGAAATGACATGTATAGACATTGCACCTGTTTTGGTGATAACCATTCGCTGATTCATTCCACGGGCCAATACCTTTACCAATCAGAGTTGAGCTATTAAAATTTTAAACAGTTCAGTGTCAATCCCGCTATCAAGCCATTTTGAGTGGGTGCCCAGTACCGAGGTCCGGCTGCTGGCTCCCCTCCCCCAATAATGCGAATCCTGACCCCCACCATGGGAATTTCAGTATCACCCCCTTTTAAACCCCCCCATCAAACCCCCAAATCAGAGACCCCTCATCAGAGACTCTCTCCATATCAGAAGCCCCCATCCGTGAACTCCCATATCAGAAACCCTCCCCATTTGAGATGCAGCCCCATCAGAGACCTCCTATATCAGAGACCGCCCCCCACCCAATCAGTCACCCCTGCCTGGAATCTAGAGAGCAGTCCAGGCAGAAACAGGGAAAAATCACTGCCTTTTCACTCACCTGTTCCTTATACCTGCTGCCTCAGACAGAGGCATAGGAAGCAGCAGCTGTTACCTCATAGAAAACCAACCGATATCACAAGGCGTTAAACCCCCTCAGATCCTTTGATCTATCTAACCACAATGTTTCTAAACATCTAGCTATGATTGACAGGTCCTGACCGCTCAAAAGCAGTGAAGAGCTTTCTGCTGAGAAAAGGGGAAATGAAAGCACTTAACACCTAGATGTTTAGAAACATTGTGGTTAGGTTCAAAGAAGGGCACTTGAGATGCATTCAAGCATGACTGGAAATGACAATAAAAAATCCAGACACCTGTCAGTCTGGAAGCTGTTACCCTGCCAATTACAGCCTACTAAAAGCAATTTCTCTATGAAAGTGAATATACACCTTGCAGATCAAATGACCTAAAGGGTTTTAAAGCCTTGTGATGTGCTTTTGGCTTTCTATGAACTTGCAGCTGCTGCTTTCTACACATCAATCTGAGACAGCAGGTGTAAGGAACAGGTAAGTGAAAAAGCAGTGATTTTTCACTGTTGATTCCTGGACTGTTCTATAGCTTCTGGGCAGGTGTGATTGATGAGGAGGGGGATTATCTCTGATATTGTGGTTCTGTAATGGAAGGGTCTATGATATGCAGTGATCTCTGATGAGGAGGTCTCTGATATGGGGAGTTTTCTAATGGGGCGTCTCTGATGTGAGGGTCTCAGATGGGGTGCCTGCTGGGGGGTCTGATGGGTTTCTCTGGTGGGGGGGTCTGATGGGGGTCTCAGATGCCAGGCTCTGATGGGCGTCTGATGGGGGTCTTTGATGGGGGTCTGATTGGGAGGGCTGGGCAGGATTTGTGTTGCGGGGGCAGGGGAGCCCTCCGATGGACTTTTGGGGCACATATGTTAAATACTTACCCCCCTTGATCCACCGCGAAGTCTACCACGTCAGGGCCATGTCACCAAATACTTGCATCAATCCGCATCCACGTGAATCCCAGCCGAGAGGATCAGAGCATCAGGGAGGCATGGAGAATCTGACAACCAACCTGTTAATCACAGGCAAAGATCTAAACCCTTGAAATATATCAGTAACATTCTACACTTGTGTTAAGACCACGAGAGCCAATATCAGATTAGAGATTTACATGTACGTTTTGTGAATCATAATGATTCAGAGGGGGGTTGGCTGGAAGGAGGTGGTCAAAATGAGAATAAACCTCAATATCTTTTAATGATACAATTGAAATTTTCCCACCACCAAATTGTAAAATATATGACAACTATCACGATTTCAGATCAGCTTTTGGTTAAACAATAAATCCCAATGCAACGTACAAAATAGATACTCTTTCCTGCTGCAGTTTTAAGGAGTTTCACCTTGTTGGATAAAGTTGCTATTGGAAGAATGACTTGACAGTTTAATTATAGTCACTTGCAACAGTTTGTGCCTGTTGTGTGAGAATTTTGTGGAGCTTGGCATTGATCTCAGACGTTTGCACATATTATTACACAGCTATCTGTGTCTGCAACTCACCAATCTTATTTACCAAATTCCATGCGTTCCCATACATGCACAATAACTCCAATTCAGACTTTTTTTTTTCTGCTTATTTTAAATCCACCTACTGACCTCTATTTCCTACTCTGCTGCTATCTGTCTCTCCCAGTATTCTCTGCATGGTGGTCTTTTTTCGTTCTATTCCTTCTGGTTCCCACATACCTGCAGAATTAGTTTATACCGTTCTCAATAGCAATTACAAATCACCTCACAAGGAAATTGGTCCCCACTCTGTTTAGGTGCAACCTGTCTGCCCTGTATAGGTCCCGACTCCCCCAGAACTGGTGTTAATGTCCGAGTAATCTAAAACCCTCCATTGTGCAGCATCTTTCCAGCCACACATACATCTTCTTTATGATTGTCCCGGATGTATGAAGCACCACTAATTCCCACATAGCGCAGGATGTGCACCGTTGAAGTCAGAGCTGCCCTAGTATTACTTTTTCAATTAGATAATCAAGCTTACAATTGCAATTAAATGTTACTACTTAAAAAAAGAAAATCTCACTAGCTGCTCACTGCCCTTCAGTTCATAGAATCATAGAATTTATAGTGAGAAGCAGGCCATTCAGCCCATTGAGTCTGCACCAACCCTTGGAAAGAGCACCCTACTTAAGACCATGCCTCCACCCTATCCCCATAATCCAGTAACTCCACCTAACCTTTTGGTCAATTTAGCATGGCCAATCCACCTAACTTGCAGATCTTTGGACTGTGGGAGGAAACCGGAGAACCCGGAGGAAACCCACGCAGACATGGCGAGAAAGTGCAACTCCACACAGACAGTCACCTGAGGCCGAAATTGAACCCGGGACCCTGGAGCTGTGAGGCAGAAGTGCTAAACACTGTGCCACCGTGCTGCCCAATTTGATGACACATCTAGAGAAGTTTTTTATATGAACTTTTTTAATTTCCAAGGTCCATGGACTAACTTCCTAACTTCAAAGTCAGGGAAACACAGCTACAATGGTCACCAGTCAATCAACTTACAGACTCCCCGTGATGTCACAGTTTGATTTACATTTCTCTCACTTTTTCAAACTTGAGTTTGCCCCCCCTTCACTCCAGCCCTTGAGTCTTACTCCAGGGCCGGGATTCTCCCCTACCCGGCGGGGCGGAGGGTCCTGGCGTTGTGGAGTGGCGAGAACCACTCCGGCATCGGGCCTCCCCAGATGAGCGGAATTCTCCGCACCTTTAGGGGCTAGGCCCGCGCCGGAGTGTTTCTGCTCCGCCGGCCGGGGCGAACGGCATTTGGCGCCCCGCGAGGCAGGGCCGAAAGGTCTTCGCCGGCCGGCGGAAGTCTGCGCAGGCGCCGGAGCGTCAGCTGCTGCTGACATCATCCCAGCGCATGCGCGGGGGAGGGTGTCTCTTCCGCCTCCGCCATGGTGGAGACCGTGGCGGAGGCAGAAGAAAAAGAGTACCCCACGGCACAGGCCCACCCGCCCATCGGTGGGCCCCGATCGCGGGCCAGGCCACCGTGGGGGCACCCCCCGGGGCCAGATCGCCCCACGCCCCCCCCCCCAGGATCCCGCCGCCCGCCCGTGCCGCCAATCCCGCCGGCAACAGACGTGCTTTGATTCCCGCCGGTGGGAAAGGCTTGTCAGCGGCGGGACTTCGGCCCATCGCGTGCCGGAGAATCGCCGCGGGGGGCCCGCCGACCGGCGCGGTGCGATTCCCACCCCTGCCAATTCCCGGGTGGCGGAGAATTCGGGCCACGGTGGGGGCGGGATTGACGCCTGCCCCGGCCGATTCTCCGACCCTGAGGGGGGTCGGAGAATTCCGACCCAGGTAAGTCATATTTTCATTTCACAAAGTATTGTGTGAATTTGAAAAAGGGTTTAACATTTTTCCTGGCAACATTTTAAATTTCCT
Organism: Scyliorhinus canicula; assembly: GCF_902713615.1. Classification (NCBI taxonomy): domain Eukaryota; kingdom Metazoa; phylum Chordata; class Chondrichthyes; order Carcharhiniformes; family Scyliorhinidae; genus Scyliorhinus; species Scyliorhinus canicula. Next base: position 69,826,777 of record NC_052151.1, read on the forward strand.
GTGATTTAAATATACCAATAATTTGATTTTGAGTCACATATGTTAATGTCATGTCAATTACACTGTTAAGGCTCAGATAAATGGATGATGGGTATTAATTATCTTTGAGCACATATAAATAGGGGATAACTGGGACATTGTGTTGAGTGGAAGGAGAGTTGTGAGACTGAACAAGTCAGTAAACTGCCTCAATAAAGAAAAACATGTAATCTATACCTTATAAGTGGACAGTCAATTAAATCATGATCTTTATATTACTTGTGGAAAGTCTTGCATAAATGCTACACATGAGTCAGCCTGTACTAAGTAACAGCTAAATTTAGTAGTGGGGAATCAATTTATTTTGTTCAAAATATCTGTCAGACAACTACCATTTGGTTGGGAAGTGGCAGTGTAGAGAGACTGGGTGATTGCTTTGCTGAGCTACTTCGGTCTGTGCTCATTCAGGACCCTGAACCTCCCGTTGCTTGCCATTTTAACATAAGACCCTGCTCCCATGCCCACGCGTCTGTCCTTGGCCTGCTGCAATATTCCAGTGAAGCTCATCGCAAACTGGAGGAACAGCATTTCATCTCCCAGTTAGGCAAGCTACAGCCTTCTGGTCTCAACATCGAATTCAATAACATCAGATGATTAGCTCTTCCCCATTTTGACCCTTTGTTTTCATTCCATTTCATTTTAACTGTATTTTACCATTTCTTTCTTTCTTGTCTTTCTTTATATATATCCCCCTCTATCTTTATTTCCCCTTTCCCCTCTCACCCATGTCCCCCCAACTCCCCCACATCTACATCTGTTACAGTTTACCCTCTGATTTTAGGTTCTCTGCTGTTTGGCCTTTCACACCTTTTGTTCTCTCTGGGGACTGCCATTGGCACTCTTTTCCCTTGGTTTCTGTGGCTTATCTTTCATTCCCTCACCCCACAGTATAAATATTTTCCACTTTCTCTGACTTTTATCTTTGACAAAGGGTCGTCTGGACTTGAAATGTTAGCTCTTTTCTCCCCCTACGGATGCTGCCAGAGCTGCTGAGATTTTCCAGCATTTTCTCTTTGGTTACCATTTGGTTCGCTGGTTTAGATTTGCACAGCTAATCAGATGAGTTGTTTCACAGCTCCAGGGTCCCAGGTTCAATTCCTGGCTTGGGTCACTGTGCGGCGTCTTCACATTCTCCCCGCAGCTGCATGCGTTTCCTCCGGGTGCTCCAGTTTCCTCCCACAGTCCAAAGGTGTACGGGTTAGGTGGATTGGCCATGATAGATTTCCCTTAGTGTCCAAAAAGGTTGGGTGGGGTTACTGGGTTGTGAGGATAGGGTGGAGGTGTGGGTTTAAATGGGGTGCTCTTTCCAAGAACTGGTGCAGACGTGATGGGCTGAATGGCCTCCTTCTGCACTGTAAATTCTATGATTCTGCTACCAGTGTGTCATATTCTACTATCATTACTTTTTATGCAGGTGACAGACAGTAAATCCATGATAATGGGCACGATTTTTTTTAAAAAGAGTCCTGTTTTGCACGGGTTTAGTGCGATCGAACGGGACTGGTTATTTTTTCGGGTCTTTGTGGAGAACACCTCCCCCAAGGCTGTACTTCAACTCCTCAGTGTAGGATATTAAGCTAAGTGCGGCCTCAGGGGGCATTCCCCGCTGAGGCTCCGCTTGTCAGTGCAGGAAGAGATCGGGGCACCATATTTAAATGTCGCCACCATCTCTCGAATCCCCGACACAATCCACCCGCCCCCAAGCCCCAACTCACCTGTTGAAGGGTCCTTGAGCCTTCCCGCACCCCACGTCATACAGGCAGGTCCGCCTGAGCCTGATCCCCAGCATGGGCACAATGCCACCTGCGCACCTTGGCACTGCCAGTGTGCCAGGCCATCAGTGTCAAGGTGCCCAGGTGGCATTGACAGTGTCAGGGTGCTACCCTGGCCAGAAGGCAACCACCCAGAGGCACTCGGTCTCCTGGAAGACTACGCCCAAGTGCCAATCAGCCCTGTCCCCATTTCTGGGCTAAACAGAGCACGGCTGGAGGCTCCTCAACAAGGCTAGTTGATCCAGGGAGTTGGTTAGTTCTGGCGTAGGCGCTCATTTAACTATACAAGTCTGGATCCCGCCCATTGTGGGTGGGATCCAGATCGCGACATCTCGCGAGATCTTGTCAGATCTCATGTGGCGCAACAAGCATCAGGAATCCTGGAAGAGGCCCCTCACAGGATCTACAGGCCATGTCCCTTCCCGATTCCAGGGGGATGCAGCTGGTAAATCGCGCCCATTGTCTTTTCATTGATTTTTGATCAACATTTCTAAATAAACAAAATTTTCTCTTTTTCTTTCTGTTTCGTCTTTCAGATGTACCCTTGTAATCTAATATCTGAGTGAAGTCTATAACACATCACCTTGCTGTCATTCTCTTTCGGGTGACAACACTCTTTTGTATAACCATTTTGTATGAATGAAATAAATTGCCTCGAGGATGTTATTTAAAAAATATTCTTGTAATATATGCACTGCTGTTAAGCCCGGCTTCCATTAGTCACCTAATCCTCTGTCCAAGCTAATATTCTACCCGAACACCATGAGCTCTTACCTTACTTATAAGTAATCTTTTGTGTGCTATCCTATCGAATGCTTTTTGCAAATATTACATCTACTGGCTCCCCTTTATCAATACTGCTCATTGCCACCTCAAAGAATTCAAATAAATTTGTAAGGCACGATTTCCCCTTCATGAAACCATGCTGACTCTTCTTGTTTGTATAATGTATTTCTAAATGCTCTGGTATCACATCCTTTATAATGGACTAAAATATTTTCCCAATGACAGATGTTCAGCTAACTGGTCTATAGTTATCTGTTTTTTGTCTCCCTCCCTTTTTGAATAAGGATATTACACTGGCAGTTTTCCAATTCTCTAGCACTTTTCCAGAATTTAACAAATCCTGGGAGATTACTACCAGTGTATCCATTTTCTCTGTAGTTACTTCCTTTAATATCCTAGAAAGTAACCCATTAGGTCGAGAGGATGTATCGGCCTTTAGCTCCATTAGTTTCCCTAGTACCTTTTCTTAGTGATAGTTATTGTATTTATTTTCCCCTCCCATTTTGCCCCTTGATTATTTATTTTTGAATGTTGAATGTTATTCGTATCTTCCACTGTGAAGAATTTATTTAACACCTCTGCCATTTCCTAGTTCCCCATTATTATTTCTCAGGAGTCTCATTCGCAAAGGGGCCTATGTTCACTTGGGTGCCTCTCTTCCTTTTTATAATATTTAAAGAAGCTCTTACTGTCCATATATAATTTATTTGCTAGTTTACCCTCATAGTTTTGCTTCTCCCTCATTATTATCTTTTGTTGGATTTTAAAACTTTTTCAATCCTCTAGCTTACCACTGAACATTTGCGCCACACAAAAGTTCCAGGCAATGACCATCTCCAATAGGAGAAAATCTAATAACATTCAATCTTAACTCTCAATGCTATTACCATTACTGAATTCACCACTATCAATATCCTGGGGGAGGTTAACATTGATCAGAATCTTAACTCGACCAGGCACATAAACACTGTGGCTACAACAGCAGTTCAAAGGCTGGGAACCTCCCGTGAGTAATTTACCTTCAGACTCCCTAAAGCCTACTGACAATCACAAGGCACAAGGCAGGACAGTGATGGAATATTCTCCACAACAACTCCAACAACACTGAAGAAACCCAGTCTAATCCAGGACAAAGAAGCTCACTTACATGGCATATATCTGCCACATTCAACATGCACTCCATCCACAGCTGGTACACAGTGGCAACAATGGGCGGAATTCTCCGCAAGGCCTGACGCCGTCGTGAAACCTGGAGAGGTTCACAATGGCGTCGGAAGCCTCTCCTGGCCCCCTATTCTCCCTTACCCGGGGGAATAGGCGGGCCGTACCGGGAAACTCAGTGGCCGGGCCTTGTCCCTGGCTTCAAGGCCCGGCGCGCCAAGAATGACACCGCGGCGGCGCCTAATGACGTCAGCCGCGCATGCGCGGGTTGGACAGCTCAAACCCGCGCATGCACGGTTGCCGTCTTTCCCTTCAGCCACCCCGCAAGATGTGGCAGCTTGATCTTGCGGGGCGGCGGAGGGGAAAGAGTGCGTCCCCTTGCGACGCCGGCCCGAAGATCGGTGGGCACCGATTGCGGGCCTGTCCCCTCCCAAGCTAGGTCGTGGTGCTCGATCCCCGAACCACCCCCCTTAGGACCCACACTTACCTGGCGCGCCACGTTCACGATGGCAGCGACCAGGTGTGGTTGCTGCCGTCGTGAACAGATCGGGAACGGCAGGCCGCTCGGCCCATCCGAGTCAGACAATCGTGGGCCACCGTGAAAAACGGCGGCCCGCGTTTCACCAAGCGGCATGTCGGAAAACCGGACACGCCATTTTGGGGGGGGGGGGGGGGTGGGAGAATAGTGGGAGGTGCGGGAGCGGACCTCCCGCTATTCTCCCACCCATCGTGGTTGCGGAGAATTGCGGCCAATGTGTACCATTTACAAGATGCACTGCAATAACTCACCAAAGTCCTTTGACAGCACCTCTGATATTGGTGACCATACCACCTGGAAGAACAAGGGCAGCAGACACATGGGAACATCATCGCGTATAAATTTCCCTCCAAGTCACATATTATCCTGACTTGAAATTACATCGACATTCCTTTACTGTCACTGGCTCTCCAACAGCATTGTGGATGCACCTACGTCAGATAGCCTGCAGCAGTTCAGAAAAGAAGCTCATCACCATCTTCTCAAGGGCAATAAAGAAAGGGAAATAAATTCTTGATACCGACATGAACGAATGATAATAAAAAAGATATTTTGAAGGGACTGTGGAAAAATGTGACATCGGAAGACAAATTAAAATTTGATTTAATGGAAGACAGGTTTGTTATATGCCATAACTATGCCACCATTCCATCACTTTTAATGTAAAAAGAAATGAACGGAAGTACAGAAGAGTCAGTTTACAACTGTGTTGGAGATAAACATTAGTGAGAGGGGTTGTGACGATGAAGGCATGAGATTTATTTTCAAGGAAATTTGGGACTATGCCTCCACACCCTCCAAAATCTAATCTTTAATATTTATTCGGTGCATTTTGGTAGTATGATAGATGACAGTGGTTCTTTTATTAAAAACAGAAAACCATTTATTCTGCAAGGACCATAAATATGTTTAATATTAGTAAACCTCACATATTTAGACTCATAGTAAGTTAGATTAAATGCTGCTTTATAAGGACTCATAGCATAAATCATAATGCATTATTCTGCTGCGAAGGAATCGCTGCGCCCCTTTAAGCCCATGAAGTTTGATGCTATTGAGCGATTGCTGGGTAAACCCAAAGTTAATCGCACCTCAGGCTACAGATCAAAATGCTGCTTTTAGACTTTTGGGCTTCTATGTCAATTAATGGATTTGCTATTTCTGACGAGATTTTCTGTCTCTGATTATTCATTTTAACTGTCATTTTAAACAATTTTTAAGAAATAATGGTAAAATAGATATGCTCTTTGTGCATACCTTTTCTATTATCTATTACACTCTCAAATGAGATCATCCAGGAGTCAGAAGATATTTTTTTTTGAATATAAGAGGTCCTAATACAAGTCATCACTTTAGTTCCTTTTATCTGTAATTTAACTCTCCTTGCATATTACATGATGTGTACAGCAATGGAACAGGCCTTTTTGCCCATCAGGTCTAGGCCTGTTAATTTGTAAACGGAAACTACAATAATTTGAACTAACTCAACCATTAGATGACATTGTCTAACACACATCTGGACATGACAGGAGTCGAGAGATAGATGGGAATTATTAGGATTCAGGATATGCCGACAGAACTGTTTTAAATTAGAAATGTTCGTTTTTAGACATTGTCGACCAAATGGGTCGATACAATCAAAATTTAGCCCTTTGGGTTCTGAAGGAAGGTTGCACCAAACCATTGACTTGTCTTCTCCTTTTAACCTGCCTTGTATTTCTATAATTTAAAATACATGATACTGAGAATTACTGTTCACAACAATAATGGATGTGCATTCTTAAATATTTCTCACTTGTAACAATGGAACATCTCCATTAATAATGGACAAGCTCGCTTAAATGGGAGCAAGTTACTGCAGCTGCTGAAATGAAGCAAAATCAGAAAACGCTGGACAATTTCAGCAGGTCTGCCAGCATGTGTAGAGAGAGAATGGAGCTAATGTTTCGAGTCTGCATGACTCTTTGTCAAACATGGCCAGGTGATTCCAACATTATGTTGGGAGGGGGGGTCCATTGGGGTAAGGCACAACATTCCCTCTACTGACTGCCTTTGAGGATGTTTTGTACAACAGTCGTGAATTGGAGGTTCTGCTGTCGGAGATTCTGCAGTGAAAGGTGGCAATAAAAAACATTGCCACAGTGGCATGGGCATAAGTAATGAAGCAGCTGACTGAATTTAACAGGGGCGTCATTTGATTCCTGTGGTAAACAGCTAAACAACATAACCACAAAGAAGCAGAGAACAATTCGAAAAGTATTCAACATCTCTCACAGAAAATACTGTTTTAAGCCCTTTTGCCATCCATTTTATGTCACTGCTGAGCATCCAGAGTGTGTTCAATGGACTTCGGATGGCCGTGATTTTAACTGTTCCCACATGGTAGAGGCTGGGACAGTAAAGTTCCTCCTGGGGACTAGTGGTATAGGTCAGTGAACTGGTAAACCATAAACCCGAGAACAATGTTCTGGGGTTCCTGGCTTGAATCCCACCACAATAGACGGTTTCAATAAAAAAAAACCTTCACCGCCTCCGAACCCAGTGCTTTCCCACCGTCTCCCCATTTCAATGTACACTTTCTGATCAGCCAAACATAAAGCCACGGAGTCTTGCTTTAAATATGCAGACTGATTCAATGATGTTAGCAGCGCTCCAGTCTGTTCTATCAGCCTGAAGCCTGAGTGGGGTCCCAATGTAGGTTCCTTTCTGCTGGGAACCAGATCCTGGGCTGGAGGAGGTCTGAAGGGAAAGTTTTCTTGTGGGCAGGTAGGGTCAGGATAAGTGGCTCCTCTGTTTGTGCGAGCTTCTGCCTCGCAGACCAGGCTGCCAACTTTGGCAGCTGTTGGGCAAGGTCTGGCAGCAGGTTGTTTAAAATAACCTCCACTTCCTTGGCCTTGTGACGGTTTCGCTCCCGCACTGCTGCCTGCCGCCCTATTAATATTGTGGGCACTGTTAATTAGGTCCCTTTCTGCTGCTTTTAAGTTAAGGGGCTGGTTTAGCTCACTGGGCTAAATCGCTGGCTTTTAAAGCAGACCAAGTAGGCCAGCAGCATGGTTCGATTCCCGTACCAGCCTCCCTGAACAGGTGCCGGAATGTGGCGACTAGGGGCTTTTCACAGTAACTTTATTGAAGCCTACTCGTGACAATAAATGATTTTCATTTTTCATTTTCATAACAGGTACAGATCTTGACCTTGCGCAGCTGTGTGAGGTGGGAGGTAGCAAGTCTGCAGACTATTTTACATCTCCTCCAGTGAGATTCTCGAGGAACAGACTCTCACGCTGGAAACTAGTGCCACACATTAAGATGCAATATTGTGCATTGGGTGCTGAGCAAACACTGTTTATCAGCCTCTGTGAATGGAATCATCCACCAGCTCATTCTGAAACGAGAACACACAGCTTCAAGTGCAGTTGAACAAATGCAAGTTCTGATCTCTTTGACCAGGGTTGTCATAAATACCTGCCTCGGAGCAGAACTCTGCATGGATTCCATTTCATGTCACAAATGGGATTTGCCATGAAAAGAATATATTTTTCATATTTTATACCCTGCTTTTGCCTTGGGGAGTGAACCAGAACGGAGGAGATGGGGCCTGAATTAATGTGGCACTGCTTAAACTTTTTTTTATTATTTTAAAGGCAGTTTGGGGTAGAAATTCCACTTCTGCAGTCTATTAAAATTAATGGACAGAAAAACATGAGCCAGCAGCGGCAGTTCCATGATAGGTGTTGATAATGTACATTGGAAGCACAGGTGCAGAATTGTTCCTCCTTGTAAATACTCTAATATATAATGTATCAACCTGAACCTACTTTATAAAAAACACAAATTTACAATCAGCTGAGTAATATTTCCCAATACTTTTAAATTAAAAAAAGAATCCTTTTTAAATTAAAAAATTATAGATAAGGGGAATCACCATGAAAGTAGAAAAATCTAATTTGCAATATGTGCTTTCCAGATTCTGTCAACACTTTAGTTCACTAATATTGCTTTACAAACAAGCAAACACGGTCCAGTAACAGGATTAGATTGGATTGGTAAAAAGAGACCAGAGTGCTAATTTTATCCGAGCACCGTGTGGTAGTGGGTAAAATTTGATGTAATGTGAAAACCCCAGCAGAAATATGGCCAGGCTATTGTGCTCCACTCCACCCTTTTCGGGGGTCTTATCTAAGAGCAGTCAATTAACATCCCAGCTTTAAAATTTGCTTGTTTTAGTGGCTACCCACTAGGAGCATGTGTGCTCGTGGGATCAGTTGCCTGACTGTACTGTGTGGGTCACGGCAGCCGATAGTGAGGGAGGGGTGCATCGTGGCAGGAGGTTTCTTATTGCTGTTCATCACGGCTTTACAAGGACATTAAAAATATGTAAACCTATCTTCCGGCCCTGATTTAGATCCTTCCTAGGTAGGCCTGCTGATTAATTCGCTGCCAATTCCTGGACAAGCCTCCTAGTAAAGATTGCAGCCACTAGGACCCAACATATGCATCTGCTTGATGCTCGATCAATGACTCCAGAAGCGAGATTGGACGACAATTGAAGGCTTTATTGGACCAGATGTTTCCCCCAGCAGCGCAGATACAGAATGCAGCTGCTAGGGAGACACAGGCTCTGATACTCCGCCTTACTGGGCGGAACCTGCAGGCAGGCTTTTCCAATGATATTGCTGTCTCAGGTACCTCCCACACCAGTGGTCTTACAGCATCAACCTGGGTACCGTAATACCCCTAATACCGACTACCGCACTGTTAAAAATGGACTCAGCTGTTTTTTGGTTTGACACTCATGAAAAAATTCCTGGGGATCAACTTCCGGTAGCTCCAGGTTAGATAACCACCTTTATGAATTCTAACTGACCACCCTTTGACGTGCATGTAGAGTCAAAATCAGTCTTCAGGTTTTTGCAATATTTCTCTCTCTTTGTAGGATCCTCATTATCCAATGGTAGCTAATCATCTCTTATGCCATAATATCACCATGGAGCCAGACAAAGAGGTGGCCCTGAAGAACTACCTCAGCTGATACAGTGATTGAACCTGCACTGTTGGTATTATTCTGCATCACACTCTAGTTAACTGAACTAACTGACCTTTTTTCAATATAGCTCAGATACAGTTCATTTATTCAACATCATTTGTAGTAATGACCTAGAAATGGTTAATTAAACTACACTTTGTTGCAGGACATCTTGATGGAGGTCAATTGACAATGCGAGGATTTTGGTTATCTCCTTCAAACAGCACCATGGTAATTCGTGGACCTCCATGTGACATCGCATCTGATCCCTCAGCAACTGTCCTCGCCTGTGTAGAGGCTTCTTCCCCTCCTTTTTAAAAATAATGTATTTTGTTTCCAATTCTCTTCACCTTAAGCTGCTCTTCGCTGTGAGAGTGTAGCATGGCAAGCAAGCACTCCTCCTTTGCTGCAAACTCACTGTGCTTACTCTCTCCACATAACATATTCAAAAACATAGATTAGTTTGCACTGAAAACCTGCATCCTTCACGTAACATTGCTTAAAGCTCTGGTGGCTAATTTTTCTGGAAATTCTTTGAACTCAATTGAAAAAAACGATTCCTCCATAAACATTTTAGTGTTTTGTATAATTTTGCCCTGTGCTATTATTTATCACTAGGTGGCAGTAGACACGCACCAGTTGAACAGAGATAGAGATAGAAACTGATGGCGGCTCCTCTTCATGGCCAATAAAAGTTACTATTCGTATATTCATAACATAAAGATTAAAGAAGTATCACAGCAGTTTCAGAATTTAAAGCTTGATTATATTTTTTTGGTAGAATCTTAAAATTTCAATGTTTTTGAAATTTGAGCCTTTTTTAAAATCAAAAATCCTTATTGTTCTATCATTTGAAGCCGTCACAGTTTAATTCTTACTGTCTGTTTTCATTGTCTTTGACCTCCAAAGCAATTTGTTTTAAATCTTCAGGTTTTGGAGTCCCCTATGATGCTTTTTTTCTAGGCCTAAGTAACAAGCCTGCCAAGTGGCTAAATTCTTAATTATACAAGAAGACATGGATCAGTAGAATCCCAAAGTGTTTTTACAGTAATGGGGCAGTTAATAGCAGCCAGTGGAGCTTGTTAACATAATTGAGCTGCTCTCCTGAGGCTGGGTGACAGTGGCGATCTACTTTTTAAAATGCGGGTCTTGAATTCCCATCAAATCTCCAGTTAAGGACAAAATTGTCAAGCCAGGTTCCCCACTTTAAGATAATTGTAGGCCCAGACTACTGCCCAGAATTACTGGATTAATTTCACAATGGCAGCTGGGGGAATTTAAATTCAATTGATTAATAAATCTTGGATAAAAGGCTTGGCTCAGTCATAATAAATGATGAAACTAGCGGATTGTCAGCAAAACCCATCTGGTTCATTGACGTCCAGCGGGGAGAAAATCTACCGCCCTTACCCGGTCTGGCCTACATGTGACCCTAGACCCACAACAGCGTGGTTGACTCCTAACTTCCCTTGGAAATGACCTAATGAGCAACTCAGCTAGAAGGCGGGTCACCACTGCTGTTTCATGGGCAATTAGCTATGAATGAATGCTGGCTTTACCAGAGACGATCACACCCCAAGATCAAATTTAAAAATAAATCAACTGTGTTTTTCACAGGTTAGAGGTCCATCTTTCTGTAGCCAAGGTGTGCCAGAATTCTCTACCTTACTACACGATAACATACTTTCATCACAAGGACTGTAGCATTGAGTCATAGATGTTTACAGCATGGAAACAGGCCCTTCGGCCCAGCTGGTCCATGCCGCCCAGTTTCTATCACTAAGCTAGTCCCACCTGCCTTCTATACCCACCCTGCCCATGTGACTGTCTAGCTGCTTTTTAAAGGACAAAATTGTACCCGCCTCTACCACTACCTCTGGCAGCCCGTTAAGATGCTCACGACCCTCTGTATGAAGAAATTTCCCCTCTGGTCTCTTTTGTATCTCTCCCCTCTCACCTTAAACCTATGGCCTCTAGTTCTAGACTCCTCTACCTTTGGGAAAAGATGTTGACTATCTACCTTATCTATGTTTCTCATTATTTTATAGACCTCTATAAGATCACCCCATAAGCCTCCTACGCTCCAGGGAAAAAAGTCCCAGCCTCTCCTTATAACTCAGACTATCAAGTCCTGGTAGCATCCTCATAAATCTTTTCTGCACTCTTTCTAGTTTAACAATATCCTTCCTATAATAGGGTGACCAAAACTGAACACAGTATTCCATGTCTAGTCTTACCAATGACTTCAGCAAGATGTCCCAACTCCTGTATTCAATAATCTGACCAATAAAACCTTGCATGCTGGATGCCTTCTTCACCACCCTGTCCACCTGCGACTCCACCTTCAAGGAGCTATGAACCTGTACCCCTAGATCTATTTGTTCTGTAAATCTCCCCAACTCCCTACCATTAACTGAGCAGGTCCTGCCCTGATTTAATCTGTAACTCTCCCCAACTCCCTGCCATTAACTGAGTAGGTCCTGCCCTGATTTGATCTACTAAAATACATCACCTCACATTTATCCAAATTAAACTCCATCAGGATGGGCAGTAAATGCTGGTCTTGCTAGCAATACCCATTTCCAAACAAATCGGTTAATGCTCAATGACTCGCTGTACGTTGGAAACTTAGTAAGTCATTTTGTCATGCAGTTTGAAAGCAATGACCAATCAGAACTTCCACAGACAGCACATCAAGTGAATGACCATTTTAACTGGTTATAGTTTACTGTGGGAGCAGGGAAACTCGTTGCTCTCCAAACAGCATCAAGGGAATCTTTTGTTTTTGTTTGCTTTCATCAGGACACCAAGTAGCACCTCAGTTTCACATTTAGTCTGAAACATGGCACCTGCGGCAATGCAGCTCTCCCTCAGTTCTGCACTGAAGTGTCAGTCTAGATTATGTGTTCAAGTCTCTGGAGTGGACCTGGAACTCAGTCAGAGGTGAGCATGATAACACTGAGCCACGACTGACATTTTGGGAAACTCTGAGCTCCATCTGACAAACCTGGGCCACAACTACTCCAGGTTCCTTAAAAAGCTACGAGGATGTGCCTTCCAAAAATTTGCTCTGCTTTGGTCAGAGGGAACATGTTGGGCCAGGCGAAGTTTCTTAAGTTTGATAATTTGGCTAGGTGCCTATGCCACTAGTGGCACTGAGGACGCCAGTAATTCTGGTGTACTGAGCAGGGGTGAGGGCGATTGGGGTCAGGGGGGGTTTGGTGGATTGAAGTTGGTGTCTCAAACCTAGAAATACTTCACAGTATTGACCCCGTTGACAAGAGGCTCGGAAAATTCAGATGGGGGAGGAAGTATTTCTCTGGAACCACAGGTGGGTCCCACTTGCACTGAGGTAGTTGCCGGCTTCCTTCATTTCACTATGTGTTTCTGGGAATCAAGTCCATCCCCATCTAATTAATTTGTTTGCTATTTAAGCTCGACGGCGAACACTGAAAATGTTGGGAAACTGAATTCACGGTCCCTCTGTCATACATCTGTTAGATTTATGGTGGCAGGAGCTGTCAGGGCTGGTGTTGCAATGCAGCTAGGAACCAATGTTTGCTTTCATCAACTCTAATGAATGTTTAGGCTCTCAGCCATTCTTTGTAAGCCGATTGTTTACACATCCCATTGCCACTATAGAGTACATTAGTTCTAAAATATGGCATGGAAGTGGCCATAGTGGATGGGTGACGTGCACATCTTGGCATGGGGCACAAGGGGCCATGGTGGATGGGTGAGGTGCATACCTTGGTATGAGGGCACGAGGAGTCATAGGGGGTGAATGACATGAATGGGCAGGGTACTGCATGAGAGTTGAGGATGTGTGCATGGTGAGGGTTAGGAGATATTTTCTTCTTCATTATATCTGTAAAGAACTTTCACAGCTATGAGGTAGACCTTTAAACAGCCTGCCCTGGCACTCAACATCCCATGTGGCTGCCTCCAAACTATTTCCTGAATTGGCTGATGCAACTGTAGACTGTGTTCAACGCCAACCCCTCCCCCCCCCGCCTATTCACTCCCGCGATGAATACTCCGAGCCCTGGGTTGGGCCGGAGAATCCCTGCGACCGAGCTACGCCGCCCCGATGCCGGCACGCGATTCTCCGCAGAGTGGGGAATCAGCGCAATTGGCGCTGGCGTGGTTGGTGGCCGTAAGAAAAAAAACGAGTTCCGCCGGCGCCGTTCTAACCTGCTCTGAGCTGGCGGGACCTCGACATTGAAGGGTCGGGTGCGGCTTGTGGGGTGGAGAGGGGGGTCTGACTCCAGGGGGGGGTCTCTGATGTGGCCTGGCCTGTGATTGGGGCCCACCGATCGGCGGGCCGGCTTCTGTGGCTGGGGACCTCCTTCCCTACACGCCGTAGCCCTGCGCGATGTTGTGTCGGGGCCGGCGCGTTGAAGGAGGCCACTGTGCATGCGCAGGTCCCGCGGCGCACAGTTTGCACCGGGATCGGCAGCTGGAGCAGTGCGAAACGCTCCAGCACCGTCCTGGCCTCCTGTAGGGGCCAGAGTTAGTCCTGGCAGAGGCCTGTTCACACCATCGTAAAACACAATGGCGTTCACGACAGCGTGGACACTTTGTACCGGGATTAGAGAATCCCGCCCAATGGTCTTTAATGATAAAATCTTTGGATGTCATTTTTCTGTCATAGGTTTTCTGCGATAATAGACCTGCTGCAGAATGCTGCTAAATTCTGACCATTCATACAAGTTGATATTGCAAGGTTAAGTGATGGGTGACTGTTATGGGCCAGGGCTTAGAAACTCCAAAGTGTATTATGAAGTTCACCTGACCTGTAACTTTTATGTTGCTTTTGGCTTGGATGGCCTCAGGTGTGGTTCATCAGACTTCCTAGGCACTTTTATCAAAATAAAGTTTATTATAAGAATGTAGTCAATATATATAAAACAAGAATTTGTTATGAATTACAAACACACAACAGCTACAGTAATCTATGTATATAACTCTTAATGAATCCCCCTTCAATACAAAATCCAATAAACCAAAACCCCTTTGAAGGGCATGACCCAGCACACTGTAATCTCACTTGAATGGGGCTGGTCTTTTCCCTGAGATTCTGATCCAGTTCCAACCAGCAGATTCAAAAGTCCATCCGGAAAGCAAAGGCAGTTTGCCACGCCCAATGTGCTTTCAGTTCACTGGACAACTTTAAAATAAAAACAGAGAAGAACAGGGAAACACTGCTTTTTTCTTCTGCAGTCCAAAGCAACAAACTGAAACTGATACCCAAAAATCTAAACTCCCACTCACCTGACAGCCACAGCCCAGCTCCACCCACAAATGACATCACTGAAGCCGTGCTACAGGTCAGGTGGTCAGACCAAGCCTTTATTAAAGGGACACTGACATGACAATGACTCAATGAGATTGGTTGCTCTTGATGACCATGTTGTTGAATGCCTTTGACATAAGCGCAGTGATCCAGTTTGTATTTCCAATAGTAAAAATATGTACATGTTGTTTTGAAGATTTAATTGAAGACAAAAAAACTGAGGAGTAACACATTGGGTAGAATTTTACACTCCTCCCTGTTGTGGGCTTAATGGAGGGCGGTGAACGGGGGGGTGCGGGAGGTCATGGATAATGTGGCAGGGAGCCAAAGTTTCCTGCCGGTGTAAAATGACGGCGGGAACGTGCGGTCCCGTCTGTCATGGCGGGTTCCCATTCCCACCAGAGGCTGATGTGAAACTGTTTTCAATCCCATTAATAGGACCCAGATGAAGGCCTGATTGGGCTTTGCCCCCTTCCAATGAGATGTCACGCTAATCCAGAACATGTCTGGACCAGTGTGACATGCACATGTTGGGATTTAACCGAAGAAGGTCTGGGGTAAGCTGCTGAGATCGGGGTGGAGGCCTCCAGAGAACATGGACCGTGGAGCACCACATGCAGCAATGAGCGGTGGAACATCAATCCCGTGGATCTTCCAGCTGCAGCGACGTCCAGCAAGTGGATCTTCAAGCTGCAGCTGGACAACTGCATGAGGTACGGTTCGGCAGCTTTGGTCTGTGCTGCGGGCACATGGGTGGAGGGAATTAGATGGGAATGAAGAGGCAGAGTGGGTGTGGAGGCTTAGAGGGGGGAAGGGAAGCTTGTGGGTGGTCGAGAAAATAGATGCTGCAGGTGTCATAGAATGAGTGAAGTGGTATGGAGCAGGAGGGTGGGAAGAACTGTTGTGGAGTGCAGTCGGGGGGAGGTGGTGGTGTGCATGGGTGAAGGAGCATGTGGGGGAAGAAATGTCAACTGATGGGTCTTGGAGGATATTCTGAGGGAATTGGTGATAGCAAAGAATGGTGAGCGTTAAAGGGGACAGTGGGAGCTGGTAGGGTGAAGGTTTTCAGATGATGGGTGAAGGGGCGCTAAGGGCTGTCAGAGGGGATATGGAAGAAGAGTCGCATTCTGGGGTTTAACAGAATGAGGGGGGGCAGATCTAGTGTCGCAGGGGTGGACTCCACAGGAAGGTAGGGGGCATGGATATTCACCGGCATGGGACGAATATGATGGAGCGGGTTGAAGGGTAACTGTGGGAAGGTCAAATGTTAGACTTGATCAGTGGAAATGGGGAGTATGTGCATCTAGTGGAGATATTCGACTGCAAATGGAAGGCAACAACAACCATGGCTATTAGGAAGGATGAAGAGCCTTGTGGTTCAAGTCTTGAGATGCTACATAGGAGTTGGGTCAGCAGGGATGGGCGGGGCTGCAGATTAGCTCAATTGGATTAGCATGCAGTATTTACAATCCGAGACCATTGTGGCAGATTAGAGGGTGAAAGAGAAAGCCTCAATCTGCGCAGGAGACATCTTACACATGCCTCGCAAGGGCACTGGCAAATATCCTTGAATCCCTGCACATGCCTGATTCTGGGAACATAGGCAAAGCCTGGGGTGTCCCCATGGGGTAAATGAGTGGCAGCTACAGGCTTTTAAAAAAAATTTAGAGTACCCAATTATTTTTTCCAATTCAGGGGCAATTTAGCATAGCCAATCCACCTAACCTGCACATCTTTTGGGTTATGGGTGTGAAAGCCATGCAGACACGGGGAGAATGTGCAAACTCCACATGGACAGTGACCCAGGGCCGGGATTGGAACCCGGGCCCTCAGCGCCGTAGGCGGCAATGCTAACCACTGTGCCACCGTGCTGACCGGCTGCTACAGGCTTAAGGACAATATCATAAATAAACCACATCAGGCCTTATTGAAGAGCAAGTGGACATTAATTACACCCATGCAACCACCTGAAATCAAAATTTCTTAATCTTGCATTGTCTATCACTTCTTCTAGGTGCTACCCCAACATCTGCAGCAGGGGTGGAGGCAGCCTGCTAACCAGTTTGGCCTGCTGCCTTGGCTGAATGTGGTAGCTGACCTCTGGAGACCCGAGGACTGAACAGCCCCGGCTTCCTTTGGCTGTCCTGCTATGGGGCAGCTGCTCCCTCTGCAGTCACAGAGTACGAAGCTGAAAGGATTACAGGCAAGGGGAATTTGGAAGGAGAGGACACCCAAAAAGAATGTGGAGGGCATAGGGGTGCCCAACAGCCACTGGCTGGATTCTCTGATTTTCAGGCTATGTCCTGACGCCAGCGTGGAAATGGTGGCGTTTTACGACTGAAAGTTCGGCGCAAAGTGGCCATCGATCCTCCGTTTGGTGGGGGGCTGGTAGGCAGGCAGCTTGGAGCTCCTGGCTCCGATACAGCCGGAGAATTGTTGGGTCCGTGGCCGCGCATGCACATGGCGGTGGCCTGCAGCGGCTGCATCGTGCAACATGGCGTCGGCTGCGTACGGACCCGGCCTGCCAAATGGTGCCCCCCCCCCCTTTGGCCAGGCTCGCGGCTCCCAGATCATCCCCCAAATGTGCCCCCAGACCCTGCCAAAGTCCCCCTGCCCGCTTATTGGCTCTCCCTCGAATGTGGCGGTGCTGGTCTAAGTCCGCAGCCGCCACACCGAGATCCTGACAAATAGCATGAGAGACCCACGCCATTGGGTGGGGGCGGAGCATCGGGGGGGAGGGCCTCAGGCAACGTCCTGAGGCCGTTGATACGGCGTGCGGCATACTATACGCTACTTTGGAGGGGGCGGAGCAGCGCGAAAGCTCCCCCGATTTTGGCGCCAACGTTGGTTCTCCGGCCGATCGCCAAGTGTGATCTCAGCGTCGGCGATTGGAGAATCCCGTCTACTGCTCCTCCCTTTGGGTTGAGATGCCCTGTCCTCCTTTTGTACAGCCACTGCAAAAGCTCACCCATGGCGACAACAATGAAGTACCGTCCGCGCACATTACTGGCACAATCAGGTTCTCCATGGCGTCCGCCATCCTCTGCATTGAAAACTCGATGTGCGCCCATATCGGAACCAATTCAATAGAGAGCAGGCAGTGGACTCCTCTGCTTCATGTGTCACTCTGTTGCGAGCCTCTGACACCTCTGCTGATGTTCCCTTCTCTCTTGCAGCTTCTCCAGGATCTCTTTCATGGCCCATCCCAGAGGCTGGTCACCTGACGTAAGAGTTACAGATGCCTCTCCTGAAGCATCCTGCCTCAGTTCTCCGCGTGCCAGTGAGCTTGGCTAACCCTGTCTCTTCCTGCTGAGGACACATGTCCATATAGCAACCAGAAGAATGTGAGACCCTTCCTAAACTGAGGTGTGAGTCTTTGGGTTGGTGGAGGGTGCAGGTGACTGTTCTGGTCCCTCTCCAGGTGCAGTTTCTTCCTCCGCAATATCCTCGGTCCTGTTTGTGTTTGTCCAAGAGCTGGACAGGGCTTCCTCCATTTCAAGCCTTGCCCTTCTCCTGCTGACACCTTTAAGTGAGAGAATGAGTGATTACATGAACCCCCTACAACCATCTTCAGCTGCTTCATCAATGACCTCCCTTCCACCATAAGGGTAGAAGTGGGGATGTTTGCGGATGACTGCACAATGTTCAGCACCATTCGCAAACCTTCAGATATTGAAGCAGTCCATGTCCAAATGCAGCAAGACCTCGACAAATCCAGGCTTGGGCTGACAAGTGGCAAGTTACATTTGTGCCACACAAGTGCCAGGCAATGACCATCTCCTACAAGAGAGGATCTAACCACTGCCCCTTAACATTCAATGGCATTACAGTTGCTGAATCCACCCACAATCAACCTCCTGGGCGGTTACCAATGATCTGAAACTGAATAGGACTAGCAACATTAATACTGTGGCTACCAGGACATGTCAAAGGCTAGGAACCCTACAGTGGGTAACTCACCTCCTGACCCACCCCAAAGCCTGTCCACAACCTGCAAGGCACAATTCAGGAGTGTAATGGAATATTCTCCACTTGCCTGGAAAAGTGCAGCTCCATTAACACTCTCGAAGTTCGACACCATCCAGGACAAAGCAGTCTGCTGGATTGCTTCCCCTTCATCAAACATTCAAACCCTCCACCACTGCTGAACAGTGGCAGCAGTGTGTGCCATCTCCAAGATGCACTACAGTAACTCACCAAGGTTCCTCAGACAGCACCTTCCAAACCCACAACCACTACCATCTAGAAGGACAAGAGCAGCAGACACCACTTGGAGGTTCCCCTCCAAGTCACTCCCCACCTTGACTTGGAAATATATCACTATTCTTTCACTGTTGCTGCGGCATCATCCTGGAACACCCTTCCTAACAGCACAGTGGGTGTACCTACACCTCAAGGACTGCAACTGTTCAAGAAGAGAACTCACCACCACCTTCTGAAGGGCGACTCGGGATGGGCAATAACCAGCAACTGTCCACATCTGTTCTGGATGGAACCTGTGTGCCGATTTCTCTATCTCTGTAGATGTGGTCTAGATCCTCCCCAGCCAGCTGGGCTGCCCGCTCCTCAAAGTCAATGATGTTCTTGAGGTCAGGCCAGCCCCCTCCAATCTTCTCTTCCTCTCTCTGTCCCTCCTGTTCCTCAACATTTCCTGTGCAAAGGGAGAAGGTAGGGTTGAGGACTATTGGGTTTCACGTATCTTTCTTATTCTTTCAGGGTTACAAATAACCCACTGGACTGTGTGGCATGTGATTGATGCACTGTAAGTTGTCCTCAAAGGTTCTAGGGCAGCACCGTCCAGAGCAGTGAGCCCAGTGCAGATAGAAGGATAAGGCTCACGGAGGTAATTCCTTAACTGTGCTTGCTGGTGCCCTCAATGCCCCCAAAGACCCTGTTTTCCTTCCCTCCCAGAGAGCATCTGAGGCCCCCGTCTCTTACCCCTTCCAGATTGCAATTGAGTTCTCTGTGTGGAAGGGTCAGGAACCTAGAGCGACCTCTCTGCCTGCAGGTTCGAGGAACAGCAGTAGGGCTCTGGGGCATCACCTTATCACATTGAGTAGCTCTTTTATGTAAGGACCACATAGATGGTATGTTTGCTGATGTGGGTCATATACCTTCTACCATCCAATAGGGTGAGTGTGAGCAGTTGAGGGTTCACTACCCCTGGCGTAGCCGACGAGGCCATTCTTCCATTTTGCGCATTGCAGGGCAGTCCTCCCATTGAGGTCTGGGGCACTGACCTCCCTGGAACCTTTCTCCCATCCAGGATTGGTCTGACATCTGGACTTCCTCTTTCCATCCTCTGGATAGCAGAAGCTCCTCTTGGCCTGCACTGCATTGAGAAGGATCTCGACAGAAGTGTTACTGAATCTGGGGGCCAGAGGTCCCTGTGATAGTATAATCATTTTTATTATTGTCAAAAGTAGGCTTACATTAACACTGCAATGAAGCTACTGTGAAAATTCCCCGAGTCGCCACATTTCGGCGCCTGTTCAGGTACACAGAAGGAGAATTTAGAATGTTCAATTCATCTAACAGCCGTCTTTCAGGACTTGTGGGAGGAAACCAGAGCACCCGGAGGAAACCCACGCAGACACTGGGAGAACATGCAGACTCCGCACAGGCAGCGACCCAAGCCGGGAATCGAACCTGGGACCCTGGCATTGTGAAGCCACTGTGCTAACTACTGTGCTACCATGCTGTGATAATGGGCCATCTCCTCCTTCAACGGTGGGTAATTTGATATCCAGATGCCCTTTGATATGGGGCCGGCTTGTGATAGCGGGGTGCTTACCATCCAGCATTCCCTGCCCCAATAAATGTCAGCAAACCGTGAACTGCACAATTAATGAAGCTGGCATTGTGCGATTTGCCCTGAATTCCCACTGGTCTTTGCAGCAGGAATTACTTTTGGTTCCTGTCCCAGCAATAGGGCAGGAATGGAAAAATCTGCCCACTGCTGCACAGAAAGCTGAATCAGCTGGGAAACATTGCATTGCCCATTTGTTTATAAGGAGAGAAAATAATGGCATCAAAATTACAACCATAACTTTAATAACTCACATAAGTTATCCAAGAAGTTGAAATCGAGGTTGAGATGGACACTGATCATGAGTCTTTGATTGCTATATAAAACCTTTCACTGACTGCATATGCAGGTGGTGTGAGAATGATTTAGAATGAGGCAAGTATATGATTATTTGCAGTATTTTGGGTCTTTGGTTTGCACAAAATAATTTTCAATTTTATTGTCAATGCCATTGGTTGGGCAGCCGGCACCAATACTGAAGGGTTATTGATTGTAGTGTATTTACTTCGCCTTTATTGGGTGATAATTATTCGGTGATCACTGGAAAATAATACTACAGGCTGGGCAGCACGCTGGCACAGTGGGTTAGCCCTGCTGCCTCACAGCGCTGAGGTCCCAGGTTCGATCCCGGCTCTCGGTCACTGCCTGTGTGGAGTTTGCATATTCCCCTGTGTTTGCGTGGGTTTCGCCCCCACAACCCAAAAGATGCAGGCTAGGTGGATTGGCCACACTAAATTGCCCATGAATTAGAAAAAATGAATTGGGTACTCTAAATTTATTAAAAAATAAAAATAAAAAATGCTACAGGTCATCAACCAGAATTGTAGAAATCACATACTTTGATGAAATGAATACATTATATTAGTATGGGCATGATAATAAAGATCCTGGTTATGGTGGTAAATCTTGAATTATTCTATAATTTTTCCCCAAATGCACAATTCATTTACATATTTTTAAGAGACAATTGCTCAAGTTGGAACAGATATGGTTCTGATGCTTTAACTGGAAAGCGGGGGATGCCAGATCAGCCACTGGTTGTACACCTCACCTTACTTTTACTTCCTGTTGACTACCCATAATTCAGCAGGTTAGGTTAAGTGATCCTCTCTCCATTGCTTCTAAATACAAGAATAAGTTTTTTGGCACATGGTTTGATGTAAATTTGACAGAGTCTGGCTCAAAGTATTTGCGATGAATCTGACATACAGGTAAGATAATTATACATGACCAAGTAATGCTGGCAATTATCCATTCAGGCCTTTTCCTCGTTAAACATAACCTTTGGCCATTTATTTAAGAACATAGCTGGTGTATCATGTACGCGAGTGGAAATGCAAAATCTTTAAAGGAACAATTTCTCCTCAGAGTGATTTCCTTCACGAGCAACCTTTGTGTCATTTTAGTTGGTGTTAAAAAGTGATTGGTTCAATATTTTTTACACCGTCAACAACTGTGGTAACCCTGTGAAGTCTGCTGGTGTCCGAGGGCAACAGCTGCAATGCTACCAGCACCCCATATATACTCTGCCATCACGATTTGAGTGGGCACTCAGGCATCTCTACGCTACCGGAGGCCTTCAAGTGTGCCTGCGATGATGCCATCTGTGCTTCAACAACAAAGATTAGCATAGCTGCTGGTTCATCTCAAGCAATCACCCTGGCCTCTTCCTCAGGTAAGTTTCAACAAGAAAAAAAAACAATCTGAAGTGGAGAGAAAAAAAAGGCATGAAATTAGAGAAATTTACAAAGTTTGACAAATTGCATCTTAGAGTTGCCACGAGCAAATGGCTTGTGATGATTAATAAGTGCAACAATAATTGCATTTCATTAAGATTGATGGCACCCCATTTAACCTCCCCTCTCATTTCAGCCCTAAAGTGGAAAAAGATGAAGTTCTCATCTATAATGGCTCCTGCAATGTCTCCATGGCGATGAAGGCAATGATAGAGTGTGAGGTGTTTCGACAGCTAGAGCCGGTTACAGTGAAGATAACAGAAACATTGGAACACTGGGGACAAAACATCCTGATACTATACTGTCACAGAGCCTATTAGCTAACCTTACACTGTCATGGGTGGGAACAGGGTTTGCTCAGGTGTCAGACCACGTAGGCCCTTAATACTTATTTTCAAAGGAAGCTTTTCCTTTTTCAAGACAGGGGCTGGTTTAGCACACTGGGCTAAATCGCTGGCTTTTAAAGCAGACCAAGGCAGGCCAGCAGCACGGTTCAATTCCTGTACCAGCCTCCGCGAACAGGCGCCGGAATGTGGCGACTAGGGGCTTTTCACAGTAACTTCATTTGAAGCCTACTTGTGACAATAAGCGATTTTCATTTTTCAATTTTCACATGTTCGAACTATTTTATTTTAAGGGAAGTGGCAGGTGCAAATCATTCTGACAAAAACTCTTAAGTGCTGTCCCATACTGTAATATTGTTATGGATGTGAAAATTGACGGTGATTTGAATATGCTGACCAGTTTAGTTTCCAATACAGTATCTAAGCTGCATAAATGGCTACTTCCTGTTTGACCCCAGCTCTGCCAACAACTTGGTTTGTCCATTTTGTAAGAAATTGTAACTGATATATTGATCCTGATTTTACACTGACTTGCTATTGTTGCTTTAAACATGGTAGTGGTTCTTTCAGTCAATTCAAAATATTGTAGACTTGGTGCACATCAGATGGAGGCTGGAACCCGCAGGCGAGACAGCAGTCAGAGGACTGCTGGATCCCAGGACCCAGCTGGGTCCCTGCCTGATGCTGAGCCTATGGAAGAGGTATTCCTGGGGCTGATGGCAGTGATTGGGAGTGGTCAGGAAATTCAGAGGAAGATGTCAGCGACATTCCAGCAGATCCATAGCCGATTGGAGGAGTGCCAGAGTCCACGGGCTCAGGGGATGTCGCCGGCAATGCATGGCACCGAGGCCAACAATGCAAGGGTGGCGACCGCATTGGAGAGCCTGGTGCACAATGTCGGCACCATTGGTGAGGATGCCCAAGTCGTTGTGCATTTGGTAACTGCAATGGCTGAGGGTTTCGACAGAATATAGAACATAGAACATAGAACAGTACAGCACAGAACAGGCCCTTCGGCCCTCGATGTTGTGGCGAGCAATGATCACCCTACTCAAGCCCACGTATCCACCCTATACCAGTAACCCAACAACCCCCATTAACCTTATTTTTAGGACACTAAGGGCAATTTAGCCTGTCCAATCCACCTAACCCGCACATCTTTGGACTGTGGGAGGAAACCGGAGCACCCGGAGGAAACCCACGCACACACGGGGAGGACGTGCAGACTCCGCACAGACAGCGACCCAGCCGGGAACTGAACCTGGGACCCTGGAGCTGTGAAGCATTTATGCTAACCACCATGCTACCGTGCTGCCTAGGTATCCGCCTAGGTAGGGGCTGAGGGGGGTGTCGGGGGCGGCACCATCGGGAGAGTGGGGAATTGTAAAACACAATATACACCCTTGTGCACTGCCAGTATGATGCCTCTGTCACTTTCTTCCGCAATGTGGGCCGACCTCCAACAAAATAAAAACAGCTCTATTTTTTAAAGGAAGTGAATAACTGATCCTCGGGTGATTGCTGCTGTTCTTTTATGCATGTGCATGGTTTCTGCCACAATGCTAATGAATAATAGTGCACTGCATTCCCGTCTGAACCTGTGGTACGGTTAGTTAGAAAATTCAGAACATGTATAATGTATCCACATAGTATCAATGTAAGATGGAAAACCCAGCTCTGGGATAGAAATTGCACTTCTGTTCAACTTGGGAGAGTGAGTAGGAGGTGAGATGGAATGGTGCTGTTTTAGCATAACTAACTGCAGGATATTACAGCTCATTTAAGACTGGATCTCAGATGGGGAGGTTAGCAATACAGAGGTGGTGGAGGTGTAGTGAGTGTTGGTAAAGAGGGTAGAGCTGGGTAACCCTAATTTGGTGAGCGCAACATACAAGTGAAAGCTGACATGTACAGGGGTGGAAGAGAAGCCATTGTTGGAGAAGCACTGGCTATGATCAAAGATGTAGTAATAATAATAATCTTTATTGTCACAAGAAGGCTTACATTAAAACTGCAATGAAATTACTGTGAAAAGCCCCTAGTTGCCACATTCCGGCACCTGTTCGGGTACACAGAAGGAGAATTCAGAATGTCCAAATTACCTAACAGCACGTCTTTCGGGACTTGTGGGAGGAAACCGGAGCACCCTGAGGAAACCCACGCAGACATGGGGAGAACAGGCAGACTCCGCACAGACAGTGATCAAGTCGGGAATCGAATCTGGGACCCTGGCGCTGTGAGGCAGCAGTGCTAACCCGAAAACTTCGATCAAGTGAGGACAATCTCACTGAGCTGGATGGCAGCGAAAATGAATTAGAGCCCCTCTCATTCTTTTAAATTCCACTGAATACAGGCTCTGTCAACCCAATCTCTCTTCATACAACGATCCTGCCATCCCAGGAATCAGTTAGGGTGAACCTTCGCTGCACTTCTTCTATGACAAGTATATCATTTCTTAGGTAAGGAGACCAAAACTGCACACAATTCTCTAGATGTGGTCTCACTAAGGACTTGTACAGTTGCAGTAAGGGCAGCACAGTAGCATTGTGGTTAACACAATTGCTTCACAGCTCCAGGGTCCCAAGTTCGATTCTCAGCTTGGGTCACTGTGCAGAGTCTGCACATCCTCCCCGTGTGTGCGTGGGTTTCCTCCGGGCGCTCCGGTTTCCTCCCACAGTCCAAAGATGTGCAGGCTAGGTGGATTGGCCATGCTAAATTGCCCTTAGTGTCCAAAATTGCCCTTAGTGTTGGGTGGGGTTACTGGGTTATGGGGATAGGGTGGAGGTGTGGACCTTGGACAGGGTGCTCTTTCCAGGAGCTGATGCAGATGAGCCGAATGGCCTCCTTCTGCACTGTAAATTTTATGATCATCCTTGCTCCTATATTCAAGTCCTCTTACAAGAAGGCCAGCACCCCAATTTTCCTTTCTAACTGCTTGCTGAAAGTCAGGAAGTTATTCTAAATCTATATAAAACATGAGCATCACACCTCAGGGAGGATGTGAAGTTGTTGGAGAGGCTCGAGTAGCGGTTTACTAGAATTGTTTCAAGGATGAGGGATTGCAGCTACATAAGCTGGGGTTGTTCTCCTTAAAGCAGAAAAGGCTATGATAGATGAAATCATGAAGGGTTTAGATACAGAAAGTAAAGAAAAACTGTTTATAATGGCTGAAGGGTGGAGAGCCAGAGGACACAAAGTTAAAGTGATTGACAAGTGAGCAGAAGCGACTTGAGGAAAGACGTATTTGCAATGGATGGTTGGAATGCTCTGATTGACAAGGTGGTGGAAACTGGTTCAATAGTTGCTTTCAAAAGGGAATCGGAAAAGTATTTGGAAGGAAACAAAAATGACATGGATATGGGGAAAAAGTGGGACTAACAGGATTCATAGAATTTACGGTGCAGAAGGAGGCCATTCGGCCCATCGAGTCTGCACTGGCCATTGGAAAGAGCACCCTACTTAAGCCCACACCTCCACCCTATCCCCATAACCCAGTAACCCCACCTAACCTTTGCACACTACAGGGAAATTTAGCGTGGCCAATCCACCTAACCCGCACATCTTTGGACTGTGGGAAGAAACCAGAGCACCCGGAGGAAACCCACGCAGACATGGGGGGGAAAGTGCAAACTCCGCACAGACAGTGGCCCAAGCTGGGAATCGAACCTGGGACCCTGGAGCTGTGAAATAACTGTGCTAACCACTGTGCTACCGTGCCCACCATTGCTGTTTGAAAGAGCCTGCACAGTCTCGATGGGCCAAATAGTCTCCATCTGTGTTATATTGTTCTGTCCACATTTTAGATTTCATGGTAGGAGTGATTTCATGGTGTTGGCTCTCTTTGCACAGAAGGATGGTTCTTGACTCCAATTTACAAAGGCTAAAGCTTACAAATGACAGATGAACCGCCAATCACTGCCCTCCTGAGTCCAAGGGTATGAAATGAAAGATGTGACTGTTCAAATGATTTCCAGAATGACTTTTGGACAGAACATGAAAGTGAATATGATGCAGGGTGTTTTATTGAGCTGATTGTTCAGTCATTGGATTGGATTGGATTGAATTTGTTTATTGCTACATGCACCAAGGTAGAGTGAAAAGTATTGTACTGCAGAGAACAGATAGATCATTCTAGATATGAAAAAATCATAGGGCAAACATGGAGACACAATGTAAATACATAGACACAGGCATGAGGTGAAGCATACAGGAGTGCAATACTACTCAGTAGAGACGTTGTCTGAAGAGATCAGGGCCGGGATTCTCCCCTACCCGGCGGGGCGGAGGGTCCTGGCGTAGCGGAGTGGCGCCAACCACTCCGGCGCGGGCCTAGCCCCTAAAGGTGCAGAGAATTCCGCACCTTTGGGGAGGCCCGACGCCGGAGTGGTTGGCGCCACGCCGTCTGCTCCAAAACTGGCGCCAATGGCCTTTGACGCCCACCCCCCGGCGTTGGGGCTGGCCGAAAATCCTTCGCCGGTTTGCGCATGCGTCTGTGCGTCAGCTGTCGCTGACGTCACCACCGGCGCATGTGTGGTGGAGGGGGTCTCATCCGCCTCCGCCATGGTGGAGGCCATGGCGGCGGCAGAAGAAAAAGAGTGCCCTCATGGCACTGGCCCGCCCGCCGATCGGTGGGCCCCAATCACGGGCCAGGCCCCCCCGGGTCCAATCGCCCCGCGCCCCCCCCCAGGACCCCGGGGGCCTGCTCGCGCCGCCAATCCCGCCGCCACCAGTGGTGGTTGAAATGGCGTCGGCGGGATTGGCCTCTCAGCGGCGGGACTTCGGCCCATCGCGGGCCAGAGAATCGCCGCAGGGGGTCCTGCGGGGGGTCGGAGAATTTCGCCCCAGATAAGTCCATAAGAGGATCATTTAGGAGTGTGGTAACAGTGGGGAAGAAGCTGCTTTTGAATCTGTCTGTGCGTGTTCCCAGACTTTTGTAACTCGTACCCTTTGGAAGACGTTGAAAGAATGAATAACATGGTGGGAGGGGTCCTTGATTACGCTGCCCACTTTCTCAAGGTAGCGGGTGGTGTAGACAAAGTCAATGGATAGGAGACACTCTCTGTAGTTTCTTACGGTCTTGGGCTGAGCAGTTACTATACCAGGCTGTGATGCACCCAACTAGGATGCTTTCTGTGGTGCATCTGTAAAAGTTGGTAAGAGTCAATGCGGACATGCTGAATTTCCTTAGTTTCCTGAGAAAGTATAGGTGCTTTTGTGCTTTCCTAGTCGTAGCGTCAAGGTGGGTGGACCAGGACAGATTGTTGGAGATGTGCACACCTAGGAATTTGAAGCGTCAACCATCTCAACTTTGGCACCATTGATGCAGACAGGGGTTGTGCATGATACTTTGCTTCCTGAAATCAATGACCAGCTCTTTAGTTTTGCTGACATTGAGGGAGAGATTGTTGTCGTTACACCACTCCACTAGGTTATCTATCTCCCTCCTGTACTCTGACTCATCGTTGTTCAAGATCTGAACCACTACGGTTGTGTCATCAGCAAACTTGTAGCTGGAGTTGGAGCCAAATCTTGCCACAGAGTCATGCGTGTATAGGGTGCATAGTAGGGGCTAAGTATGCAGCCTTGTCGGGCCCCGGTATTCAAAACTATTGTGGAGGAGGTGTTGTTGTTTATCCTTACTGATTGTGGTCTGTGGATCAGGAAGTCGAGGATCCAGTTGCAGAGCGAGGAGCCAAATCCTAGGTGTTGGTGCTTTAATACGAGCTTGTCTGGGATTATGGTGTTGAAGGCGGGGCTGAAGTCAATGAATAGGAGTCTGACGTATGAGTCCTTGTTGTTGAGATGCTTCAGGGGTGAATGTAGGGCCAAGGAGATGTGCATGATATGTATATATTGTATACATAATATATATACATATATATATATACATATACACACATACACACAGTTTAACATAGTTTATCCAATTGTAATAAAGTTGGTATTAAAATTTCAAAGTAATTGAAATTTTGGAACGAAGAGAATTGTGGAGCTTTTTAAAATGTAATAATTCAAGTAACATTCATGCCACACATGTGCCAGGCAATGGCCATCTCCAACAAGAGAGAATCTAACCATCACCCACTTGATGGCATCACCATCACTGATTGCCCCACTATCAACATCCTGGGGATTATCATTGGCCAGTAACTGAACTGGAATAGCTACATAAATACTGTGGCAACAAGAGCCAATCAGAGGCTAGGAATCCTATGGTGGGGAACTCACCTCCAGACTCCCCAAAGCCCATTTACTATCTACAAGCACAAGTCAGGAGTGCAATGGAATCCTCTCCACTTGCCTGGATGAGTGGAGCTCCAACAACACTCAGGAAGTCTGACACCATCCAGGACAAAGCAGCCCTTTTCGTTGCACCTCATCCGCAAACATTCACTCCCTCCAGTACCGATGCACAGAGGCAGCTGTGTGTACCATCTACAAATTGCACTGCAGGAACTCACCAAGGCTCCTTTGACAGCACCTTCTAAACCCACACCCACAACTACCTGGAATGACAAGTCTGAGATACAGGTGGGAAAATTTCTCTCCAAGCCACTCAGCATGCTGACTTGGAAATACATCACCGTTCCTTCCTGCTGAACCAGGATCCTAGAACTCCCTCTCGAACAGCACTATGGGTTCACCTACACCATGTGGACTGCAGAGATTCAAGATGGCAGCTCACCACCACCTTCTCCAGGGCCATTAGGTGATGGGCAATAAATTCTGCAGTTCCCACATCGCATGAACAAAAATATTAAAGTTGGTACATAATATGGGAATAAGCACCAGGGCCATGCTTTCTCTCCCTAGGCTAAGGAGAGAAAAACTGCACACAGTACACCAGTTGTGGCCTCACCGATGCTCTGCATATCTGCCCTAAGACTTCTTTACTCTTATGCACTATTTCCTTTGTAACAAAAGATCACATAGCGTTTGCCTTTCTGATTGGTTGCTTTGACTGCATGTTAACTTTCTGTGACTCTGCACCCAAGTTCTTTGAACCTGTTCGCATTTCCAACATTTTTGACTTTATTTCTGATTTTCAGCATCCAAGATACTTTAGACATAGAATTTACATTGCGAAGGAGGCCATTCGGCCCATCGAGTCTGCTCCGGCTCTTGGAAAGAGCGCCCTACTTAAGCCTACACCTCCACCCTATCCCCATAACCCTGCAACTCCATCTAACCGGAGGGCAATTTATCATGGCCAATCCGCCTAACCTGCACATCTTTGGACAGTGGGAGGAAACTGGAGCACCCGGAGGAAACTCACGCAGATACAGGGAGAATGTGCAACCTCACATCAACGCAGCACCCTCCTCCCACTTCGTGGGGCTTCTACTAGTGTCCACCTCTGGCACTGCCCCACCACAGTTTGGCATTTTCAGTTTGGTCCCTGTATTCACCCTCCTTGACCCCCCTTCCCACACCCAAGGAGGGGGCGCTATACTTACCTCTGTGCACCCTGGAGGGATCCCCCCGACTGCTACATGCCTGACCAAACCTGTTGTAAACCTTGCCGACATCATGTCATGTCAAGAAGTATGAATATTTAGTGAGGTGGCATCATTTGGCAGGTGACTAGGAGATTTTCACAGTAACTTCTTTGCAGTGTTAATGTAAGCCTACTTGTGACACTAATAGAGATAATTATTTAATACCATTTCAATTCATTGAAAGTTATTATTATGCGTTTCACGCCCTTTGTAGCTGTGAATCTTGTAATGTAAAATCGGGAAACACTATCTCGCCGGCGAAAATCACATTTCCCAATTCTTGCGATATATTCCGCCCATGTCTTCTATCCTGGCGAACGACGAGTGTGGGCTCAAGAGCATGGCCATTTTCTGTAATGATGAGTCAGGACCATTTCATAGTCCTAACCAAATATAGATACGACGATGTGGAGGAATCTTTCAGAAGGCAATCAATTAACACGCTTCCGTGTTCACCATCTAATTAAGGATGGCGGCAGGGTCCCACGGTGGGTGGCCCAATAGAAGAGCCCAAATCACTGGACAGATGGCAGTTCCATCCGGAGAGTTGGTAACTCCTGAAGCATGTAGGGAAGTGCAAGTTTGTATCGAAATGGAGCCATGTTCGAACGTCTGCTTAAATCTTAAGAATGGGGAAGGCCTTGAGGCCATCCATGGTTTTCACAGGAAGTGTTATGGCTGAACCTATGGCCTTTTCATTCCTGGGCTAGTGAGAGGAAGTACCAATGGCCCTCTGACCTGCTGTGAGGAAGTCACCCTCAAAGGTGCTATTAATCTTTGGACTCAGCAGGGGGCTCTACAATGCTAGTAAAATGCAGTCTGAACCTTGTCCCTTCATTGCCCTAATTGGCTTTTTACTGCTGCAAGTCGGATGGCCGCAACCGCCTTTAGCCTGTTTGTGGCACAAGCGCAAGGAAGCAGAAATGCTTCGGGGAGTCAATCTGATGCGCCATTTTCCAAAGTACCCCTCCTGCACCACTCCGCAAGTCTGAGACGATTCCTTCCTCTGGGGCGGGTTTTGAGCCGGCATTAGCCGTCAGCGTAAATGGGTCCAAAATCCTCATTTCAATAAATTTACATATCATAATCGGTCTTCCGTGAAATATATTCTCTTCTCATTGAATATTCACACCTCGCTGACGTGACGTGCGCAAGGTTCACAGCAAATTTAGAAAATCCAGGTGCAGTCGAGGGGAATCCGCCAGGGACTCAAAAGTAAGTATAGCCCCGGGCGGCAGAGGTCATGCCCGCCTGGCACCCTGGCAGTGGGGGGGGGGGGGGGGAGGGGGAGGGAAGAGTTTATTATTCTTTTTTAAAATTTAGATTACCCAATTATTTTTTCCAATTAAGGGGCAATTTAGCGTGGCCAATCCACCTACTCTGCACATTTTTGGGTTGTGGGGGCGAAACCCACGCAGACACGGGGAGAATGTGCAAACTCCACACGGACAGTGACCCAGAGCCGGGATCGAACCTGGGACCTCAGCGCCGTGAGGCGGTTGTGCTAACCACTAGGCCACCGTGCTGCCCTGGAAGAGTTTATTTTTATTGCAGATTGGGGTGTCCTTTGAAGATGGCGTCCGATTTCTGTGAAGCCAGTGTTGCAAGGCTCTGTCAAGCCCCAACCTGTCACAGTAATGGTGCAAACCAAGCCCCCAGATTTATTTTGCACAGAGTGCACTAAAACATGGAGAGAAAACTCAGCTGTGCAGCTGCGGAGCAGCACACTGCTTTATGAAATGAAAATTGCTTAATGTCACGATTAGGCTTCAATGAAGTAACTGTGAACAGCCCCTAGTCGCCACATTCCGGCGCCTGTTCAGGGAGGCTGGTACAGGAATTGAACCGTGCTGATGGCCTGCCTTGGTCTACTTTAAAAGCCAGCGATTTAGCCCAGTGTGCTAAACCAGCCCCTGTCAGCACTCTATGCACTGAGGAGAGGATTCCAGCCACTGGCACAGTTCTCAAGTAAATTGGTGGTAACATTAATAAGGTAGTTCCGACATCTCTGGAACTGCACTTTAATGAGTCATCTCTTTCAGGATGGGATTATTTTGTTTGTAGCACAATATTTGAAGATAAATGTGGTGGAACAGCAAACAGCCGTGTTGTTCTATGTGTAAAGGAATATGGATCACATGTTTTCTTACAAGTGTAATGCAAAGTGAGTATTAGTAAAATGATGCTCTCGTGGTGTGCAGAAAACCGCAGGGGGAAAGCTAATTTGATCTGCTGATAGCAAGTGAAGCCTTTAGCTGAGCTGACAATCCCCTTTCCAGTATTATGCAGAAATGCTTTTCGAAATTAATGTTGAAATTGTAATCGCCCAAATTTATTTTCCCCTGGAACTATTTCAATGCCTATTATATTCTATCCTGCCACACAAAGATTCTGGTAACCAAGCCACTGCTGCCTTCAGACTAAATTAACCTTAAAATGTATTGGCAGCAATTTTTTTTTGTCCTTTGTTTTAGAGGATTAATGATGTGCTTTTACAATAACCGGCCAATAACTCACTTTTAATCATTTGCAATTTTAAACATTTTTCAAGACATCATCCCCAATTTTAATCTTGCCTGCCTGGTAGGAACTGTGAGCTAAAATGGTGGCCGGACTCTAGCCTCGGCCACCACGTCACTCCCACTGGTTTGAGATTGCAGACAGTGGTAGGGCAAATGGAGCCCCAGAATGAAAATTGTCCAGGGTTCACAGTGACCCTGCCATAGACACTATTTTCCTCCGCAGGCCTCTCATAATCCTCTTGGTCCAAGTTTAAAATTGGGCTGCAACATTACATTGAAACATAGGGAATAGGAGCAGGCATAGGTCATTTGCTCCCTCGAGCCTGCTCTGCCATTCAACTGGATCATAGCTGATTTTCGACTTCATTGCCATTTTACCGCATAATCCTCATATCCCTAGATATCTTTAGTGTCTAGAAATCTACTGATCTCTGTCTTGAACAGAGTCAATGGCTCAGCCTCCACTTCCCTCAAGTAGAGAATTCCAAAGGTTCATCACCCTCTGAGTGAGGAAATTCCTCCTCAACTCAGTCCTAAATGGCCGACCCCTTCATGGAAGATCAGCTGAAACCCTGGGGGACTTGTTTCTACAGATTGCCTGCCTACCTTTTTTAAATGTATTCATGGGATGTAAGCCGCACTGGCAAGGCCAGCCTGTAGTGCCCTTCCTTAATTGTCCCTGAGAAGGTGGTGGCTGCACACTTTCCACATTAATTTACATTTGCCACCAATCTATCCATGCTGCTCACCTTCCTTTTCCAAAGTATTTTACAGTGCTTGCTTCATTTGAAGATCCTTCACTAACATGTTCCCCATACCAGGTCAATTTTAAAAAACATTTTAAATATATATATGCATGAGAAAAAGAGAGGGGGAAAGCAAAAGAGAACTGAATAGTAACTACTGGGATTCATCACTTCTCCAATGCACCTCCAATCTGAGTAATACTCTTTAAACCAAACAATTTTCACAGTCTATTTTTATGTCAATAAGACAAGAAAATGAATCAACACTGTGTGTCTCCAAGCTTTATTCTTTTGTGCTATTTTAAATTGGGCTTCTGTTGAACCACAAAATGGCTGCTACAGGTCCCATGACTGACAAGATTGGCTATCTGTTCTTGGAGCTATCAACATAAATTGCAAGAACAAAAAACTTCCACTCTCAACCTTGTGGAAACTCACACCATTATAAGGCCCCATTATCGTCACAAAACTAGCTAACCTAACGACAAACTGACTCCTCCCAGCTGGGCCGATGAAAAGACAGAGCCATCAAAACTCGTTATACCTGAAGAGATCGAAAACAGCCACCATTTCGCTCCTAAGGAAAACAAAGGATTTTGGCCAGTGGCATAAAAACGGCCCGTGAGAGTGCACTTAATTCATTAATGGTCCATGTTAATGGACCATGCTACATGACCCCATGCCTCAAGACTTTTGGGCCATTTCAATATTACATTTCTAGCCTCACATCTCAGACTGCTGACTTAACACCAACTGGAAAGAACTCTATCAAATCTCCCAGCTGACCAAGCAGTCGGCCACCACCTCTCAACTCCTCCAAACCTGTTTGATTTTAGAAGCGTCTGCTCATTGCCTGCCAAGTTGTCTGAGCACAGAAATACAGTAGTGCTGCAGCATTATTCCTTTCAAGGATTTTTGCATTGCTGTCTCCAACCAGAAACTAGTGTGGACTGAACTCCATCATGAAAGAAACAAGGGTTTTGACAAAGAGTCATTGGACTCAAAACGTTAGTTCTTTTCTCTCCCTACAGATGCTGCCAGACCTGGTGAGATTTTCCAGCATTTTCTCTTTTACATGAAAGAAACTAGTCTGGACCTTCAGAAAGTGCTATTGTTCAAATAGAATTTAATGAAGCCACTTGGAACAGTACATATGGTAGGTGGAGTGACAATCAGACGACAATCAAAATTTAGGCTTCCCGATTATGGGTTGAGTTCAACAGATTATGTTGGTGGCATTTTGGTGGTGGACCAGGACTCACACTGTCTAGTGGCGGGAACCTCTTCTCCATGGATTAGCATCCCATGAATGCTGATTAAATTACATCTTTTCCAGGGTAGCACGGTGGCACAGTGGTTAGCACTGCTGCCTCACTGCGCCAAGGTTCCAGGTTCGATCCCGGCTCTGGGTCACTGTCCGTGTGGAGTTTGCATATTCTCCCCGTGTCTGCTTGGATCTTACCCTCCACAACCCAAAGATGTGCAGAGGAGGTGGATTGGCCATGCTACATTGCGCGTTAATTGGAAAAAATGAATTGGGTACTCTAAAAAAAATTTTTTA
Organism: Scyliorhinus canicula; assembly: GCF_902713615.1. Classification (NCBI taxonomy): domain Eukaryota; kingdom Metazoa; phylum Chordata; class Chondrichthyes; order Carcharhiniformes; family Scyliorhinidae; genus Scyliorhinus; species Scyliorhinus canicula. The sequence goes on from NC_052151.1 coordinate 69,861,609, forward strand.
ATGACATATTTTCCAAATGAAGGCTTACTTTCAAGATTATGTCAGTGGCAAATGGGAAGCTCCTGCCCCTTGACTTACGACTAAATAAAAGTGGCATGCACCAGGCGAGGGGCACTTTTGCATCAGAGGTGAGCCGTTGTCTTTTTAAATTCTGTGACAAAGGGGAAGGGAGCAGTGGAATGTTCACAGATCTGGACAGTCCGTATAATACGGTGAAGCGATGGGTGGAGGGGGTCCTATGGGTAGAACCAGAGCATGAAAGGGCGTTAATAGTAAACTTGCAAGTTAATGGGTGGGATTGCAGCAGCGTATTGTACAACAGGAAGGCACTGGCATGTTGGGGGTTTGTACGAAGGGGGGATGCAAATGGAGCAATTGTCTGGCTTAAAGAGCAGGCTCCATCCTGCCACATATCAGGTCCTGCGTGTCTAAGGGAGGCAGCTGTTCCACAAGGGCAGGTCTACTTTCAAAGAGAGGTACGCTTCATGGAGGGCAGTCCCAGCTTGAGGAAAGGCAGCTAACAGTGTCTAAGGATGAGTCGAGGGCTACAGATGGCAAGTCAAAGCTGGTGGAGGGTTGCACTGGGATCACAGGAGGCAGGTTGAGGGTGTGGGGGTGGGTGAGTTAGGAAGGTCAGGGTTCACTATCAGTGAGTGTTGGGAGGTGTGAAGGTGATACAGGGAAGATGCAGAGTCAGAGGTAAAGGGCAGAATCTCAGATGTGGCAGAGTAAGGTTGGAGGGTGATGGTTGACAGCCAAAGGGTTATCTTTTATACATTGGTTACATTGCTGTAAACATAGGTTCAGTTGGCAGAAGTCCAGATTCAAGTGGAAGTTGACTATTCTGGGAGGGAGGAATTTTGGGTGTGACCCATGGGAGGCTGAGTAAATCCCATTGGTGATTGGATTAAGGCCATGTACACAGAGATGCTGATAGCTTTACCTGCTGTCTTTCAACAGGAGCTGCATCCAAATCAGAGACGAAGATGACAGTGAGCATTCGAAGAAAGAGGCCAGGAATGTCACAATGTGTTTGCAAGATGCCAGGCCAAGGCCAGGGGTGCCAGAGACAATGTGATTTTAACTTGTTTTATGCAGGTGTGAGGCACCTAACTGATCAGCGCCCCATCACTGAAAACCTTTGTAATCAAAGCAAATTACTGCAGATGCTGAAACAAAAACAGAAAACACTGGACAATTGCAGCATGTCTGTGGAGAGAGAAGGGAGCTAACGTTCAGTCTGGTGATTCTTTGTCAAAGTTAAAGAGAAATTGAAATAGGGTCAGATTCATACTGTTTTTGGGGCTGGTGTAGCGCTGGACAGGGGGCCAGCAATAGGTGGAGATTGACAAATATGTCAGAAAGACAAAATGAATGTAAATAGACTAGAGTGATTAAGGCTAAGACAGTTGCTGACAGTGGCACATAAAGAGATTAGAATGTGTGAATGGCAAAACAAAGGTGAGCAGTGTGTCAAAGGGCAATTGGGAACAGATGGTCCAAGCGGGGGAGGGGGGGACAATGGTGAGGGAAAAACAGATTAATGGAAGAAATTAAAATAAATTGATAGAAATAAAAATGGGATGAAGGTGGAGAGAGAAAGAGTTCACAGCCTGAAGTTGTTGAACTCAATGTTAAGTCTGGACGGCTTCGGAAGATGGGGTGCTGTTCCTTCCGTTTGCGCTGGGCTTCACTGGACTATTGCAGCAGGCCAAGGACGGACATGTGAATGTGAGAGCAGGACGGTGAATGTAGGCACGCAACAGGAAGGTCTGGGTCCTGCCTGCGGACAGACCAAAGGTGTTCTGCAAAGCGAATACCTAGTCTGTGTTTAGTCTCTCCAATGTAGTGTAGACTGCATTGGGAGCAGCAAATGCGATAGACCAGATTGAAGGAGGTGCACGTGAAGCGCTGCCTCACTTGAAAAGACTGTTTAGGCCCTGGGATGGTGAGCAGGGAGGAGATCAAGGGGCAGGTGTTACACTTCCTGTGATTGTATCAAAAGGTGCCATGGGTAGAGGGTAAGATGTTGGAGGTTATGGAGTGGAACAAGATATTCCGAAGGGAATGTTCCCTGCGAAATGCTGACAGGAGGAATGAGGGTAAGATGTGTTTGGTGGTGGCATAATGCTAAAGTTGGCAGAACTGGTGGAGAATGATTCTTTGAATGTGAAGGCAGGTAGGGTGAAAACTGAGGAAAAGGGGGACCATTGTCAGCTTGGGATGGCCACCCACCCCTGTCAGCCTCCTCCAAAGTAAGCTTTCAACACGTGTCCTCCACTGCTTAGAAGAGCAAGTCGAGCGGACCTTTGTCTCACACAATCTTGAGTGAAGACTGTTGGGGGCGGTACGGTGGGGCAGGGGTTAGCACTGCTGCCTCTTGGCCCCGAGGACTCGGGTTCGATCCCGGCCCGAGGTCACAGTCCGTGTGGAGTTTGCACATTCTCCCCGTATATGCATGGGTCTCACCCCCACAACCCAAAGATGTGCAGGGTAGGTGGATTGGCCACACTGAATTGCCCCTTAATTGGGAAAAAAAATGTTTTTTTTTAAGTGAGTGAAAACTGTTCCCAAGGACAACTGCTGCATACTTAGACATAAGTCATTAAAACTACCATACCCAAGACTTTAGATTCTGGTCCACCTTGGCAGGACTTTGAGTGCCCATACAGCAGTTCATCTGTGTCAGTAACAAGTAATCTTGGCCAGTCTTCTTGCCACTGCATAGGAGGAAGCGTCACCCACTGCTGCTCATTCAGCCATATTCCCCAGAGTTGAGATTACAAATCCTACCACACGCATGAACATCCAATGAAGACTGATTGCAAACACATTACAACATTGTTGCCTATAGAAGATGCTATTACATCCTTTGCAGCCATCAATGATTGGCAACTATGAAATGTGACAGTAGAGTATTCCCTCAGACTAAGCCAATGATGCACACATGAACAAAGTGAATCAAATATAATTTGATATATATATATATATTTTTTAATCGCTTATTGTCACAAGTAGGCTTCAATGAAGTTACTGTGAAAAGCCCCTAGTTGCCACATTCCGGTGCCTGTTCCGGGAGGCCAGAAAGGGAATTGAACCCGCGCTGCAGGCCTTGTTCTGCATGACAAACCAGCTGTTTAGCCCACTGTGCTAAACCAGCCCCCATGTATGAATAAGTGTGCAGTGGTTAAACACCCATGCCATCTGTGCACCCTCATAAATTGTAGCTGCCGTATTCTTCTTGTTGTCCTGTAGTTACCCCAACATGAGAAGATGAGGTAGAGATAGGCTGCTGATGCCCCATTACCACTGATAATTTTGGTGGCCGTCCTCTGGAGGTTCAAAGACTTGAAGACACTGAGCTACTGGGAATCTTCTGCATGGATGCAGGTCACACTCTTCGGACTTGCCTATTGGAGGTACTGGGGTCACAGGCAGTGAAGAGCAGCTGCTCACCCTGACAGAATATTCCGAGTCTGGCTGACATTCCTCTTGTCACATTGGCATTGCCCTGAAGAGAAGGGGCATCAGTAGGTAGGTACAGTTGCCTTGTCCCTCACACACCTAACCACTGCTGTATTGAGCCCATGGCAAGAGTGACGGGATATACGTTCGAGCACACATGTATCATAGGCTGGATTGGCTTTCCAAGGTGGTCGTTGACCATGAGGGAAACCATGTGCTCACATCTCCGAGAAATGGTTGAACTCATGGCTTGGATAGACTCCTCCAGCGTCTGCGCAAGGCTGCGCGTTGCCTCTGGCATCTCTATCGGCTGTTCCCCCACCTCTCTTTGCATGCTTCTTGTGACCGAGACCAGAAGGCCATCATCAGTCTAGGGCACAGCATGGCTCAGCTCCCCAAGTCTTCTGATTGTCAGGGACCTCTCATAGCTTCCTTCAGCTGCTGAATCTGTAATGTTCTCATCTGAAAGTGCCCTCGATTCTACATGTAATCGCTCCATGATCGATCACTGCACTGGTGGAGGGTGCTAAAGAGGCCAGTGATGGTGCACCCTCTGGGTCTTGGGTTTCGCCACTCTCTGAGATGGAGTCATCCCTATGAAATGACATCTATGGCCTAACCTCTGGAGTGTGGAGGCCTTCAGTGGAGAACAAAAAGAGACAGTACAGTACTGTCAATGAGCACAGCACATTTTCATGTACATCTCCAATGTGTCACCGCACAATTGGTGCCACTCCAGCCTCACCATCAGTGATGGTATGACCAGCCTGATCCTCAGTAATCTTCATGACCCCCTCCTCAGTTGCGGTGAGTATCTTTGTAACTGACACTCCTCCACTAGTCTTGGCCCTCTTTCTGGCATTGTGGGTCTGCTTCTCCTGCATGACAAAGTGGGGATTTAGTGGCATGTCAACTAACCCCCTTATCTGCATACAGCCCCATGACAACTGGTAGCTTGTCACTCATAAGTTGCACCCAATCTCATTCTCAAACAAAAATGTCACATGGTTTGGCACCAAGTGCCATATGCTTCTGAGGTTCCATACACATTCACCTGCCTGGCCTTCCTCTCCATATATACATTGTTTGATGCCTTCACTGTGCCACCTACCCTGGTGGATCGAAGGAGATGATTGACCTATATGCGACACTGGACCCAGGATCTTGGTTGGACCCTGTGGCTGCATTGTCAGGTGGAAGGGTCTTTTGTTGTGAAGTTCCCAAAAAATTGTAATTTTTCAAATCATACACTGTCGAACCAAAGCACCCAGATGTACAATGTGAACAGCATTATAGATACAGTTGGCACAATAGATGTGAACTGTAACATTTTGTTTTATTGTGCACTATTTACATAAAGGTGTCATCTGCTTTTGACTTATTTCACTCCTTCAACATTTCAATGTCCACAATTTTCAGTATGACAGGTTTATTTGATAACCCATGAATGGTTACCTTCAGCCAACACGCTTAACATGGCGAGTTAACATAGTGATAAAACAGAACTGTCGAATAAAACTCATGTTGGCCTGTGTTTTTCATGCAAATGGTGGCCAGTGCTATTTGAAGCTTCAAAGAATAATAACATAATTTTTTTTCCTGTTTTCTGCTGAATTAACTGCTGTGCTTTATTTGACATTTGACATTGGAAAATTAAGCAAGGAGTTGATGTTTGTAACCAAAACAAATGATCAGGTAATGCGTTATTTGACGGACTGGTCAATACATATTAACCCTTACAGTACCTCAGAGACTGTTACTTTACCAGGGTTGTTGAGCCACAGATGCTCACAGTCAGAATATAGCTTTATCAGCTTTTATCTGTTTTGATGCAAAAGGCTGACTCTTGATGTCACTGCGGACAATCTTCAGTTTCTGAGATGTTAATTGACTGGAAAATATGGTGATATTGGAAAAAAAAATCATTATTTAAGAGTAGGAAGGTAAACAAAATGTGGTGCAGTCCAGGGCAATACGCTAATTAGTCACATTTCCACAATTGTTAATTAAACTCACTCTGGTGAATAAATAAAATATCTTTTGCACATCCTAATATGCAAAAGGAAAACTAAAGTTCACCATCTGTGGGCCACGAGCCAGCGCAGAATTGAGGGAGAATGTGGAATATGCTAATACAGGGAGTGTAATTGAGGTGAGCAGCATAGAAGCATTTATAGAGAAGCTCGATAAATAAATGAGGAGTATAAGGCTATGCTGATAAGGTTGGATGAAATACATTGGGAAGAGGCTGATGTGAAACTCAAACACTGGCACGGATCAGCTGGGCTGAAAGAGCATGTATGCTGCACTATTATACGTAAATGCAAGGTAGAAAAAATGGAACCATAATCTCGCCAAAAATAATTTGAAATATCACTGTTATGAGTGCGTTATGAGTTATTTACTAAATGTTGTCAATGCCCCAAACCAACATTTTTTTTCTTGCTTTCTATAGGCTTTTCAACAAATTAAAAATATTTGTGTCGGTTTTTCCAACAGGTGTGATTATTAAAAACTGCCAGTGAGCAAAAATGTTGAAAATGTGATATGGGGAGAAAGAAGGCGCTCTTTGTTTCAATATATATCCACGAGTTTTGAAAGTCTTCTTTCAATATGTTCATCAAACAAGGCATTTAATAGTAGCTGGTGGAAGACCTATTAAAATTGCTCCATACAAACACTGACAAACACACATAAATTTGAAAACAGCTTGGCAAAGCTCTGGCTTTTTGCTCTTGCATCTTCATGTCAACACAGAGCTGGTTTGAAAAACGCAAAAGCTTTCTGTTTTTATCAAATTCCCATATTTTTGGAACCTATTCTCTCCGATACAGCAGTGGAATGAAAGACAGCCTTGTACACTATTGATTGTGTTGGTAAATTAACCAATTTCAGGATTGTGTCCTATTTCTAATCACAAACCTAAAGGAAGAGATTAGCTGCATTGAAATTGTGTTACTCATTCCCTCCTGGGATAGTCTGCCAATGGAACAGTGACTTTGGAATTAAGACACTCTCAGATCCAGTAGGTCTTGGGAAAGTTGGGGTTTTATCAACTAATAGTACTTTATTTCTCATCAATGTAGTTCTTTACTGGTAAAGAAGGTGCCTTCCCTTAGTAACCACAGGCATTTTAGTTAGATGGATGGGTGACCTCGGCCTGTGTCAAACTTCGATTGATGCCACTATCAACCCCAGCACTTTCCAATGATTTGTAAATCTCTGATAGAGTGTGTTATCTATTTACTTGCATCAGGGCATTGCCCTGCAGTCATTTAGAAGGTCAAGCTATGAGGACAATCTTTGTTGCACTAAATGAGGAAAAGACCCCACAAAAAAATAAAAGCAGTTGTCGGGGCTGTAGAATAGGATAAGCTAAATTACTTCCCTTCAGCAGCAGGGTAGGCCTCAGGCTACGTTCTGAATGCAGAGAGGAAGCTACAAAACAGTGCACATTAACTTTTACAACAAGGTTTAACTCCTGTGTTGCTGAATTTCTTATTGCAAAGGGGAAAGATACCACAATGTATATAAAGCAGGCAGCTCAGACAATTGAAGAAAGGAGTCAGGCGATGATGATTCCAAATGATGTAAAATGCAACATGTTCAAAATGTAGTATTGATGGTGCATTAACACTCTTACACCACCAGCAGCATCTCATTCACACAGTTTGACAGGAATCCCGAGCTCCATGCATGGATATGCACAAAAGCACACACATAAATGTGGAGAGTTGCTCTCCCAGCAGTTGATATTTAAATGTTTACAAGTAAGGACAGCAGTGGATGCGCAGTCTAAATAGTTTAATTAACTCCAGATAAATTTAAAAAGGGCCCAGGAAGTGCAAAGGACACCCTGTTATACCTAAATTGATGTTGAAATTGCGCACCACACAGTGTCAAAATCAAACAGTTTTAGATCGGCTCCTTCAGGGAATCAACTCCCTGGAGTCGACCTGTGTCTTGACTGGATTTATATTGCAACTTTAGTGCCTGTGTAAATTTAATATTACAGTATATTTTCACCCTTAAACACCAGGATAACCTATATAGGATGTTACAAGAATATAATAACATTTTCACTGTGCCGTAAGATTATTTTAAAGTTTGTGCTGTAGCCTGATAGTATTACATGTTAAGTGCCAACTTTGCCTGAAACCTTATACTCTCCATTACTGCTAAAAAGCTTTATGTAACATTTTTTCTGTTACATCTTTGCTGTTCTGACCAGGTTTTGCTCTGATTTAATGCTACTCAACACCGATGGCTGAATGGATCTCTTCAGTGTGCAATAAATATCTTATTCATTCGTCAATTGTTAATCTGGGTTGTGTTTTGAAAGATTAACAATACATTTATATTAAGTTTAATTTTGAAATGTTTGTTATTAAGAGAAAAATAGTTGTCTTTATTCAGTCTCCTGAACTCCAGTCAATTCTATAGTCATGCAAACTGTGAATGAAAGCTATCAATTAAATAATGAAAGGGCAGCATTACACAGGCAGGATTTATGTGATGTGATACAAAGAATTGAGATAGATAAGTTGAGACAAGACAGTAACAAAGATGTTACAAGCTATTTTGCAGTTATTTTTCTGTATATTAATTCCTAGATAATGTATATGTTAGAATGTATGAGGTATGCTTCATGTGCTCTACACTAATATATTCTTGTACTCTATTACTCAACTATTCTTGGTGTCAGGGGTCATGTAATGACGAAGTCCAAACCCTTTTTTGTCTCTTTATTACCTACATCATACAGAATGACTTCCATCTTCATCGAAAATAGTGAAAACCAACAGACTCCCCCCCCCCCCCCCCCCTCCCCCCACCACCTATAATCAGCTAGAAATTTTAAAAAATCTTGGACAATTATTTTGAATGACCAACAGATCCATGACGGCAATTAGGATTGGAATGACATAAATTACTTGAGTTTTATTATTGCAGTTTGACTACTTCAGAACACGGAAATTCATTAATTTCTTATAGCTAACTGCGAACCACCCGCTATTCTAAATGCATTCCCCATTGATGGCAATCCATCTGAATAATCATTTACCCATCTCTGGTGCCAATCTCTAGTTTACAAGGTATATCTTCCATTATATTTGATGAAAAGCAGGAAGTAAATCTGTATTATTGATGCCAATTCTTTCCTCGACAATAAGGAGCGACTTTAATATCAAAAATGTCTGCAGGTTGCTTACATAGTGCGTGGGGATGAGTGTGGTTGGCTGGAGAGAAAAAAGAGAGAACAGGGAATGTAAAGGTAAAAAGAAAAATGACAATGGGTAATGTGCCAAGGGAGGATAGTTAGGAATTGAACACTTGATCAAAAATATGAAGTTGAGAAGTTAATTGACATGATTACAATATAAATCAAGACTGTAAGATTCAAGTGGGTTTGCTCAACATGGGTATCCTGGATGCTGGTAAGAGGCATCAGCAAGGACACTGGCAGAATGGCAGTGGTGGGATGCTGTCTTCTTGGGAGAACATAGCAGGTTCCCTACTCACGGATTCATTGTCGCTCCTCAGAATGGTGGTTTAGCAATTCAAATAATCTATTGGATATTGAAGTGCTGTAAGAGTCTGCCAACACTTTTGAGCACTTTCTGCAGACTGAGCCTGCATGGCAACAAACAAGGCAGCACTGTGACATTGGGTAGCTTTGGTAGGTGTTGCAATGGAAGTTGAGAATTCAGTCACAAGATGCTGCATCCCGATTGACTGTAATAATGATCTTTATTATTGTTATAAGTCGGCTTACATTAACACTGCAATGAAGTTACTGTGAAAATCTCCTAGTCGCCACACTCGGGCTCCTGTTCGGGTACACTGAGGGAGAATTCAAAATGTCCAATTCACCTCACAGCACATCTTTCGGGACTTGTGGAAGGAAACCGGAGCACCCGGAGGGAACCCACGCACACACCGGGAGAACCTGCAGACTTTGCACATATAGTGACCCAAGCCGGGAATCGAACCCGGGTTCCTGGAGCACTGTGCTACGCTGCTGCCCATAATGCAAGTGCTGGCATGGAATAGGCCACTACTACCACACTGGAAGGGATGGACTCCAAGTTCTACGGAGGGCCCTGTGCTATATTGGAATTTGTCATTGCTGCTTGGTAGTGACAACACACTCTGTGACAGGCCATGGTGGACCAAACATCTCTGTGTGCATACCCATCAACATTCCGCTATAGGCCACCCCAACAATGTCTGCATCTGAGTCCTCTGCAGTGGTACCCATCTACAATCTTGCCCTCAGGAAATTTGGCATTTCCATATTGACTCTTACCAATTTTTACAGATGCAGCACAGAGAGTATCCTATCTGGCTGCATCACAACCTGGTATGGCAACTGCCCGGACGAAGACCGTAAGAAACTACAGAGAGTCATGAGCACAACTCAGTCAATCACACAAGCCCCCCTCCCATCCATTGACCCTGTCTATATCTGCTGCTGCCTTGGGCAACATAATCAAAGACCCTCTCAGTTATTCTCTCTTCTAACCTCTTCCACCAGACAGAAGATACAAATGTCTGAAAACACACACTAACAAACCCAAAACAGCTTCTTTCCTGCTGCTACCAGACTCCTGAATGGCCCTCTTAGAGACTGGACTGATCTCTCCACGTATCGTCTCTACTGAGTAGCACTACAAGCCGTATGCTTCACCTGATGTCTATGTCTATGTATTTACATTGTGTATCTATCACATGTCCTATGTTTTTCATGTATTGTATGACCTGACTGGACTGTATGCAGAACAACATTTTTCACTGCACCTCGTACACGTGACAATAAATCTAAATCTAAATCTCTGGGGAGCTGGTGCATGTGCGATCCTTTCCCCCGGGATTAGCTGCAGCCCAGTCTTGCTCTGGCTGGCTAGGTGGCAGGTGTTGGGGTTGAGGGAAGTGGTGGCATGGGGGAGGAGGAGGTTGGATGGAAAAAAATAATTCCATGGTACCATGATTGGTCGCTTGATCTTTATGCCAGATTACAGGATGAGGATGAAGTAGGATTTAAGATAGTACATAAAGCTGCACAAAGATGCATTCTCTGATCCTGACCACATGTGGAAGGTCACTGAGTTATTTTATGCCACTGCAGCCTGGTACTCAGGGCAGAACTCCTTGAACTGTGGTGACCGGCTCCAAAACCCTTCATTATATATGTCTGGAGGAATCTCTAGCCCTCCATGAAAACATGATGGCTGGATTTCCATCCTACTAACGGATAGTGGGAGTCAGAAAATTTTACAGCTTGGCGCACCTGCATCAGGCGAATATACCTGAAAATGTGGAATTTGTATTCCGGGGGTGGGGAGCAGGAAGTAACTGGGGTCAGGCCGCTCCTGCAGAATGGGTTCAAGGCAGCCACTGGGAGTGTGAGGTACCGAGGTGGATTGTTTTAAAGGCCTGCCTCAGTGCTCAGTTACAATAAAATTAATAAGCTAAGAGAAACATTCTGCCTCCATCCATATGCCCTCTCATCCTCACACACCCCCCATGCCCTATTTATGCCAACCCACGTCCCTCATTCACCTCACCCAAACCCCCATGGCGCCTTATACTCTCCATGCTGACCTATGCCCTTCTACCTACCTCCATGGCTTTATATGCTCTACATACCAAGCAATGCCCCTCAACCCACCCATACCATCCATCGCCAACCAATGGAACTTCCATGTCCATTCACCCAGTCTATAGTCTGTACAGAACCACTAAACCGTATAGTAACAATAGCACATGTGAAAAATATTTTTTTAATTCTAATTTATTAAAAAAAATTGTTTTTACAAAGCCCAATAAAATTGTCAATCATCCTGGTCTTTTAAGTATCAATGGCTGAAACTATAAGCACTTGACACTTTTTACTTTCTGTAAATAAACATTGTACAATTGACAGAATAGATCACAGAGAAAGAGCTGTCAATCAAGCAATGTTTGACCTTGGGCACAGATTTTTCAAAACACTAATGAAGTGCTCTCAGCCAAGCCTCAGTATGCATTTTTGGCTGAGGGTACAAACATCCATTAATGCACCTTCACCAGCCTACAACCTTATCCTGTATGAGTAAAAATAGAGAATGCTGAAAATGGGGCCACGAATCATGGAAATAGATCTCAGCTGACATTTCTAAAGGTCTGCGAAATCTCCCAGACTCTGTGAAATTCCAGCCTGATGTCTCTCCTCCTTTCCATCTCCCATGTACAAAGCCCTTAAGGGTAGCATTACCGAACCTGCAACCACTCTCTGGTCTGCAGCTCCACGGGGCTGTTTAGCACGGGGCTGTTTAGCACAGGGCTAAATCACTGGCTTTGAAAGCAGACCAAGCAGGCCAGCAGCACGGTTCGATTCCCGTAACAGCCTCCCCGAACAGGCGCCGGAATGTGGCGACCAGGGGCTTTTCACAGTAACTTCATTTGAAGCCTACTCGTGACAATAAGTGATTTTCATTTCAATTTTCATTTCTATTGGTAGTTTTAATCCTTGGAAGAACAGTTTTGGACAGTTCCAACACCTGCTACAACCAGATAGTACTTTTCCTTTAAGAGGTGCGGGCTATCTTTAACTCCTGCAAGCTTCACACACACATGGGAACCCTGCTAAGTGTGCAGCCAGTCAGCACTGCATTTAGAATTGTGCTGAATGCTACAATCTTGGTGATGAACAGTCAACATAAATTTTTTTGCGCCGCTTGTACCAACTTGGATGGACACGATTATAATTCAATCATCCACAATCTGGCCGTTTCAAATTCTTCGCCTTTAAAAAGCAACCCTTTCCTTCATCCTCTTTTTTTTTCAATGAGAAAACATTCAGTCTTGGGATGCTTTTACATTTCTATAAGCTGTGACCATTCCAGTGGGTCTTCATGTACCTTTTCCATGCCTTTAACATCCTTCTGAAATCAGAATGGCAGAAGCAAATGTATAATAGGACTGAATTGTCAATGAGTAGTTTTCACATTCCCGTACTTCCAACAGGGAGCTGGATTTGCATGACTATTCTCCCCGCAGGTGCAGTGTTTGATAAGATGCATTGCAGGAAATTGCAAGCACACTGCCCATGGTTTTCAGCAGTTAAAATGAATGGGTGGAAAATCATGGGGCTCTGCCATTGTGATACACTCCCGAAATGTGCCGCTCTCGTCCAGGTCTCTAAGAGTGTTAAATTAATTCAAACACTCCAACTGTGATCACACCAGCGTCTTGAGAAAATTCAACATCTCTGAGTTGCTTTATATTTCGTGCCTCTTAAACATACAGATATTCACCTCAAATTTGTACTTTAAAACCTACACTTTTCAGATAACTACATTTGGAGTTATTGTGTATTATTTACTGTCCACTGAACAATTTGGAGAACTGCTAATCTGCATCTAGTTGCAAGAATATGAAAATTGATTTGTTGAAAAGTGCATGGGGATAGCAAGGCACACCCAATTTCTACTAGATTTTAGTCTTTCAGCTCAGCTGATTCAGCTGTCGGGTTTAGATGGAAAGAATTGTTCATAAGAACATAAGAACTAGGAGCAGGAGTAGGCCATCTGGCCCATCGAGCCTGCTCTGCCATTCAATGAGATCATGGCTGATCTTTTGTGGACTCAGCTCCACTTTCCGGCCCGAACACCATAACCCTTAATCCCTTTATTCTTCAAAAAACTATCTATCTTTACCTTAAAAACATTTAATGAAGGAGCCTCAACTGCTTCACTGGGCAAGGAATTCCATAGATTCACAACCCTTTGGGTGAAGATGTTCCTCCTAAACTCAGTCCTCAATCTATTTCCTTTTATTTTGAGGCTATGCCCTCCAGTTCTGCTTTCACCCACCAGTGGAAACAACCTGCCCGCATCTATCCTATCTATTCCCTTCATACTTTTATATGTTTCTATAAGATCTCCCCTCATCCTTCTAAATTCCAACTAGTACAGTCCCAGTCTACTCAACCTCTCCTCGTAATCCAACCTCTTCAGCTCTGGGATTAACCTAGTGAATCTCCTCTGCACACCCTCCAGCACCAGTATGTCCTTTCTCAGGTAAGGAGACCAAAACTGAACACAATATTCCAGGTGTGGCTTCACTAACACCTTATACAATTGCAGCATAACCTCCCTAGTCTTAGACTCCATCCCTCTAGCAATGAAGGACAAAATTCCATTCGCCTTTTTAATCACCTGTTGCACCTGTAAACCAACTTTTTGCGACTCATGCACTAGCACACTCAGGTCTCTCTGCACAGGAGCATGTTTTAATATTTTATCATTTAAATAATAATCCCTTTTGCTGTTATTCCTACCAAAATGGATAACCTCACATTTGGCAACATTGTATTCCATCTGTCAGACCCTAGCCCATTCACTTAACCTATCCAAATCCCTCTGCAGACTTCCAGTATCCTCTGCACTTTTTGCTTTACCACTCATCTTAGTGTCATCTGCAAACTTGGACACATTACCCTTTGTACCCAACTCCAAATCATCTATGCAAATTGTGAGCAATTGTGGGCTCAACACTGATCCCTGAGGGACACCACTAGCTACTGATTGCCAACCAGAGAAACACCTATTAATCCTCACTTTTTGCTTTCTATTCATTAACCAATTCTCTATCCGTGCTGCTACTTTACCCTTAATGCCATGCATCTTTATCTTATGTTGCAACCTTTTGTGACACCTTGTCAACGGCTTTCTGGAAATCCAGATATGCCACATCCATCGGCTCCCCGTTATCTACCGCACTGGTAATGTCCTCAAAAAATTCCACTAAATTAGTTAGGCATGACCTGCCCTTTATGAACCCATGCTGTGTCTGCCCAATGGGACAATTTCTATCCAGATGCCTCGCTATTTCTTCCTCGATGATAGATTCCAGCATCTTCCCTAATACCGAAGTTAAACTCACTGGCCTATAATTACCCGCTTTCTGCCTACTTCCTTTTTTAAACAGTGGTGTCACATTTGCTAATTTCCAATCCGCCGGGACCACCCCAGAGTCTAGTGAATTTTGGTAAATTATCACTAGTGCATTTCCAATTTCCCTAGCCATCTCTTTTAGCCACTCTGGGATGCATTCCATCAGGGCCAGGAGACTTGTCTACCTTTAGCCCCATTAACTTGCCGGTCACTACCTCCTTAGTGATAACAATCCTCTCAAGGTCCTCACCTGTCATAGCCTCATTTCTATCAGTCGCTGGCATTTTATTTGTGTCTTCCACTGTGAAGACCGACCCAAAAAACCCTGTTCAGTTTCTCAGCCATTTCCTCATCTTCCATTATTAAATCTCCCTTCCCATCCTCTCAAGGACCAATATTTACCTTAGCCACTCTTTTGTTTTATATATTTGTCGAAACTTTTACTATCTGTTTTTATATTCTGAGCAAGTTTACTCTCATAATCTATCTTACTCTTCTTTATAGCTTTTTTAGTAGCTTTCTGTTGCCCCTTAAAGATTTCCCAGTCCTCTAGTCTCCCACTAATCTTTGCCACTTTGTATGTTTTTTCCTTCAATTTGATACTCTCCCTTATTTCCTTAGATATCCATGGTCGACTTTCCCTCTTTCTACCGTCCTTCCTTTTTGTTGGTATAAACCTTTGCTGAGCACTGTGAAAAATCGCTTGGAAGGTTCTCCACTGTTCCTCAACTGTTTCACCATAAAGTCTTTGCTCCCAGTCTACCTTAGCTAGTTCTTCTCTCATCCCATTGTAATCTCCTTTGTAAATACTCATGTCGCACCTCCTCAAGTAGTGCTTCCCAGATTTATGTCCATTCCCTGCAGCACCATGGGTCACTACCTGAGCAGCCTGCATGGGTTTCCTCATTGCTATCATTGAAGAACCCCACATGATTTGCGCAGGTAGTGAGCTGACTGCAGTACCATCTGCCGCTTGGGAATGGATGTCGAGAGTGTAGTGCTACTTTAAGCAATGATGCATCAGCAAGCATTTCTCCCATTGCGATGAAACTGAAACAGAAAAAAGGAGTTTGTGTTAACTGTCAACTTGATATTCTGGTAAAGAATTAAGATGGGCAAAAAGAACAGAGGAGTATTGAAAAAGGAAAGAAAAAGGACATGTGAGGGAATGAGGGTGGGGGCGAGGAGTGGGTCTGTGGGGGAGGGGAGTTTTGTCAGGATGTCCTTGTGGGGGATCTCTTCAGTTAGGGGTCTAGGGGTCTCTGTGGGGGGTGTCCCTTTAGTTAGGGGGTCTCTCTGGGGGTCCCTTTAATTAGGGGTCTCTGTGGTGGTTCCCTTTAGTTAGGGGTCTCTGTGTGTGGGGGGGTGTTCTTTTAGTTATGGAGTCTGTGGGGATCCCTTCAGATAGGGGGTCCTGGGGGGGGGGTCTACCTATTCATGGGGTCGCTGGAGGGGGGTGTCTCCCTATTAAGAGGGCCCCATGGGGTCTCTGGGACCTAATTTCCCCTATATTGACTGGGACTCACTTAGGGCTACGGGCTTGGATGGGCCAGAGTTTGTAAGGTGTATCCAGGAAGGCTTCTTGATGCAATATGTAGACAGTCCAATGAGGCAAGGGGAAATGCTGGACCCGGTATAGGGGAATGAGCCTGGACAGGTGGTTGAGGTTTCAGTAGGGGGGCATTTTGGGAATATTCCGTAAGTTTTAGGGTACTTTTGGATAGGGATGAGGATAAAGGAGCTAAAGGCAAATTACGATATCATTAGACAAAAATTGAAGAATTTGGATTGGGTGCGGCTGTTGGAGGGTAAATCAACAGCGGACATGTGGAGTCTTTCAAACGACAGTTGATTAGGATTCAGAAAAGTCACGTTCCTCAGAGAATGAAGGATAAGTATGGGAAGTTTAGGGAGCCTGGCTAACGAAGGATATTGTGAACCTCATCAAAAAGGAAAAGGAGGCTTTTGTATGGTCTTGAAGGGTGGTGAGAGTCAAAACCATTGAGGAGTACAAAGAAAGTGGGAAGGTACTGAAGTCGGAAATTAGGAGGGCTAGGAGGGGTCATGAAAAGTCCTTGGCAAGTAGTATTAAGGTGAATCCCAAAGCTTTCTATTCATATGTAAGTAGCATGAGTGTGGCCAGGGAAAGGATTGAACCACTTAAGGACAGTGGGGGGTATCTCTTTGTTGAGCCAGAGGAAACGGGTGAGGTGTTAAATGAATATTTTCATAGAATTTACAGTGCAGAAAGAGGCCATTCGGCCCATTGATACTGCACTGGCCCTTGGAAAGAGCACCCCACCATAACCCACACCTCCACCCTATCCCCGTAACCTAGTAACCCCACCCAAACTTTTTGGACACTGAGGGAAATTCACAATGGCCAATCCAACTAACCCGCACATCTTTGGACTGAGGGAGGAAATCTGAGCACCTGGAGGAAACCCATGCAGACACTGGGAGGATGTACAGACTCCGCACAGATAGTGTCCCAAGCCGGGAATCAAACCTAGGACCCTGTAGCTGTGAATCAACTGTGCTAACCACTGTGCTAGTCCTGCCCTTGTA
Source organism: Scyliorhinus canicula (assembly GCF_902713615.1). Taxonomy (NCBI): domain Eukaryota; kingdom Metazoa; phylum Chordata; class Chondrichthyes; order Carcharhiniformes; family Scyliorhinidae; genus Scyliorhinus; species Scyliorhinus canicula. Next base: position 69,878,582 of record NC_052151.1, read on the forward strand.
TCAGTGTTCTCCAAAGAAAGTACTTTGTGGAAGATGGTTCTTGGACAGGGTGTGTGGACAGTCTGGGTCATGTTGACATCAAAAAGGAGGAGGTTTTGGGTCTTTTAAAAGATATTAAGGCAGATAGGTCTCCTGTGCTGGATGAGATCTATCCGAGAATATTGAGGGAAGCAAGGAAAGAAATTGCTGGGGCCTTGACTGACATCTTTGTATCCTCATTGTTTTGTGAAGGGGAGGTCGTCCCTCACTAACTTGATCGAGTTTTTTGAGGAGGTGACAAAGCTGATTGATGAGGGGAGGGTGGTGGATGTTTACATGGAATTCAGTAAAGCCTTTCACAAGGTGCCTCATGGCAGACTGGTACAAAAGGTGAAGTCACATGGGATCAGAGGTGAGGTGGTAAGATGGATACAGTACTGACTTGGTCACAGAAGGCAAAGGGTGGCAAGAGAAGGATGCTTTTCTGAATGGAAGGTTTTGACTAGTGGTGTTCCACAGGGATCTGTGCTAGGGCCTCTGTTGTTTGTAGTATACATAAATGATTTGGATGAAAATGTAGCTGGTCTGATGAGTAAGTTCGCGGATGAGACCCAGGTTAGTGAAGTGGTAGATAGGTCGAGGATTGTCAGAAGATATAACAGGACATAGATAGTTTGGAGACTTGGGCAGAGAAATGACAAATGGAGTTTAATTCGGACAAATGTGAGGTAATATTGGGCAGCATGGTAGTACTGTGGTTAGCACTGTGGCTTCACAGCGCCAAGGTCCCAGGTTCAATTCCTGGCTGGGTCACTGTCTGTGCAGAGTCTGCACCTTCTCCCTGTGCCTGCATGGGTTTCCTCCGGGTGCTCTGGTTTCCTCCCACAAGTCCTGAAAGTCGTGCTGTTAGGTAATTTTGACATTCTGAATTCTCCCTCTGTACCCATTCTGTGTACCCGAACAGGCGCCGGAATGTGGCAACTAGGAGCTTTTCACAGTAACTTCATTGCAATGTAAGCCTACTTGTGACAATAAATATTATAATTATTATTAATAATGCATTTTGGTAGGTGTAACATAGTTCCAAAACTCTTTGGAATATAGAAAGTCTGAGAGATCTGGGCATGCAGGTCCACGGATCTTTGAAAGTGGCAATACAATTGGACAAGATAGTCAAGAAAGCATACGGAATGCTTACCTTCTTTGGACAGGGCATCGAGTATAAAAACTGGCAAGTCATGCTACAGTTGTATAGAATCTTGGTAAGGCCGCACTTGGAATATTGCACACAATTCTAGTTGCCACATACCAGAAGGATGTGGAGGCTTTGATAGGATCAAGGAAAACCCTAAGGCTTTCTATAGGTATATCAGGAACAAAAGAATGACTAGAGTAAGATTAGGGCCAATCAAGGATAGTAGTGGAAAGTTGTGTGTGGAATCAGAGGAGATAGGGGAAGTGTTAAATGGATATTTTTCATCAGTGTTTACACTGGAGAAAGACAATGTTGTCGAGGAGAATACTCAGGTTCAGTCGACCAGGCTAGATGGAATTGAGGTTCAAAAGGAGGAGGTGTTAGCAATTTTGGAAAATGTCAAAATAGATAAGTCCCCTGGGCCAGATGGGATTTATCCTAGGATTCTCTGGGAAGCCAGGGAGGAGATTGCAGAGCCTTTGTCCTTGATCTTTATGTCGTCTTTGTCGACAGGAATAGTGCCGGAAGACTGGAGGATAGCAAATGTTGTCCCCTTGTTCAAGAAGGGGAGTAGAGACAACCCTGGTTGTCATAGACCTGTGAGCCTTACTTTGGTTGTGGGTAAAATGTTGGAAAAGGTTATAAGAGATAGGGTTTATAATCATCTTGAAAAGAACAAGTTGATTAGCGATAGTCAACACGGTTTTGTGAAGGGTAGATCATGCCTCACGAACCTGATTGAGTTTTTTGAGAAGGTGACCAAACAGGTGGATGAGGGTAAAGCGGTTGATGTGGTGTATATGGATTTCAGTAAGGCGTTTGATAAGGTTCCCCACGGTAGGCTATTGCAGAAAATAAGGAAGTATGGGATTGAAGGTGATTTAGCGGTTTGGATCAGTAATTGGCTAGCTGAAAGAAGACAGAGGGTGGTGGTTGATGGCAAATGTTCATCCTGGAGTTCAGTTACTAGTTGTGTACCGCAAGGATCTGTTTTGGTGTCACTGCTGTTTGTCATTTTTATAAATGACCTGGAAGAGGGTGTAGAAGGGTGGGTTAGTAAATTTGCAGATGACACGAAGGTCGGTGGAGTTGTGGATAGTGCTGAAGGATGTTATAGGATACAGAGGGACATAGATAAGCTGCAGAGCTGGGCTAAGAGGTGGCAGATGGAGTTTAATGCGGAAAAGTGTGAGGTGGTTCACTTTGGAAGGAGCAACAGGAATGCAGAGTACTGGGCTAATGGCAAGATTCTTTGTAGTGTAGATGAACAGAGAGATCTCGGCATCCAGGTACATAAATCCCTGAAAGTTGCCACCCAGGTTAATAGGGCTGTTAAGAAGGCATATGGTGTGCTAGCCTTTAACAGTAGGGGGATTGAGTTTCGGAGCCACAAGGTCATGCTGCAGCTGTACATAACTCTGGTGCGGCCGCTCCTGGAGTACTGCGTGCAGTTCTGGTCACCACATTATAGGAAGGATGTGGAAGCTTTGGAAAGGGTTCAGAGGAGATTTACTAGGATGTTGCCTGGTATGGAGGGAAGGTCTTACGAGGAAAGGCTCAGGGACTTGAGGTTGTTTTCGTTAGAGAGGAGAAGGCTGAGAGGTGACTTAATAGAGACATATAAGATAGTCAGAGGGTTAGATAGGGTGGACAGTGAGAGTCTTTTTCCTTGGATGGTGATGACCAACACGAGGGGACATAGCTTTAAATTGAGGGGTGGTAGATATAGGACAGATGTCAGAGGCAGTTTCTTTACTCAGAAGGGCCCGTACTGCGCTGTAATGTTCTATGTTCTATGTTCTAGAGGAGGTTTACCAGGATGTTGCCTGGTCTGGAGGGTGTTCGCTTTGTAGAGAGGCTGAATGGACTCGGATTCTTTTCTTTTGAACGACAGAGGTTAAGGGGTGACCTGATAGAGGTCTACAAGATTATGAAGCACATGGATAGAGTGGATGGGCAGGCATTCTTTCCCAGGGTAGAGGGCTCAGTCACCTGGAGGCATTGGTTTAAGGTCCATGGAGCAAAGTTTAGAGGAGATGTGCGAGGCAGGTTTTTTACGCAGAGGGTGGTGAGTGCCCGCAATGCGTTGCCAGGGAAGGTTGTGGAAGCAGATATGTTAATGGCGTCCAAAAAGCTTCATGACAAACACATCGTTAGGATAGGTATATCAGGATATGGCACAAGGAAGTGCTGAGGGTTTTGGCAAAGGTTGTTATAATGACCGGTACAAGCTTGGAGGACCGAAGGGTCCTGTTCCTGTGCTGTATTGTTCTTTGTATGTCTTACAACGCCAGGTGTCCAACAGGTTTGTTTTGAATCACTAGCTTTCGGAGCACTGTTCCTTCCTCAGGTGAATGAAGAGGTGAGTTCCAGAAACATATACATAGACAAAGTCAAATATGCAAGACAATATATATATGTTTCTGGAACCCACCTCTTATCATAGATTATCATAGAATTTACAGTGCAGAAGGAGGCCATTCGGCCCATCGAGTCTGCACCGGCTCTTGGAAAGAGCACCCTACCCAAGGTCAACACTTCCACCCTATCCCCATAACCCAGTAACCCACCCAACACTAAGGGCAATTTTGGACACGAAGGGCAATTTATCATGGCCAATCCACCTAACCTGCACATCTTTGGACTGTGGGAGGAAACTTGAGCACCCGGAGGAAACCACGCACACACGGGAAGGATGTGCAGACTCCACACAGAGAGTGACCCAAGCCGGAATCAAACCTGGGACCCTGGAGCTGTGAAGGAATTATGCTATCCACAATGCTACTGTGCTGCCCCGATTCACCTGAGGAAGGAGCAGTGCTCCAAAAGCTCCAAAAACAAACCTGTTGGACTTTAACCTGGTGTTGTAAGACATCTTACTGTGCTCACCCCAGTCCAACGCCAGCATCTCCACATCATATATTGTTCTTTGTTCTGTGATTCTCCGTTTCTGAGACTAAGGTCTGGATTCTCCGTTTCTGAGGCATTGGGCGGGATTCTTCGGTCTCCACCGCTGAAATTGTGTTCGGCGATCGGCAGGAGAATCCACGCTGGCGCCAAGATCGGGGGCAGCACCGTTTTTGCGATGAACTGCCCCCTCCAAAACGGTGTGCTCTAGGAGTACGCCGCACACCGTATGGACGTTACCTGAGGCCCTCCCCCCCATCCTCCGCCTTCAACCGGCCGAGTTCCCGATGGCGTGGGTCTCTCATGCTGCTTTTTTTCAGGAACTCAACATGGCGGCTGCGGACTGAGTCCAGTGCTGCCACAGTTGGGGGAGAGCCGGTCGCAGGCAGGGGGAGGGGGGGGGGAGTTTGGCAGGGGCTGGGGGCACTGATGGAGGTGGTCCGGGGATGGAAAGCTTGACTAAAGGGGGGGACACTATTTGACAGGCTGGGTCCACACGCGGCAGGCGCCATGTTGCACGGTGTGGCCGCTGCTGGCCGCCACTGTGCGCAAGTGCGCCCACGGACCTGGCACTTCTCCGGACGTATCGGCAGCTAGAGCCGGGTGCTCTACACTGCGTGTCTGCTAGCCCCCCACCAAACGGAGGATCGGTGGCCATTTTGCACCGTTTCTTTGGTCGTAAAACGCCACCGTTCCCACGCCGGCATCAGGAAATAGTCTCCAAATCGGAGAACCAGCCCTAAGTGTTGATGCCAGCGGAGGAAGTGTGGCGCTTTATGACAGAAATATCGACGCAACACTTGCACCGATTTAGCTACTTTAAATGGGCTGGCAGCGTCGCCATGTGGAACACAATCAAAAAAATTGTGCCAGATTCATCGGGACCAACATTGGCACTCATGAGGCTCACACGTTGCAGCTGCACTTAAACGGTCCCTACCCCCACACACACACCGTCCCAGTTAACAAGGTGGCTGGAATAAGAGTAACGCCACGGTTCAGGGACGCTGAGCTGGAGACCCTCCTGGATGCTGTGGAGCAGAGAAGGATGACCCTGTACCCCGGCCCGGGAGGAAGGCAGCCAGACAGAAGCTGCCGTCCACCGTGCCTGGGCATAGGCGGCAGAGGCGGTCAGCACCATGGGCAACGTCGCTTGGACTAGCATGCAGTGCCGCAAGAAACGGCACGACCTCCTCAGGGTGGCCTGGGTTAGTTGGCTGCTCCGTGTCCCTGGCACTAACGCCAACCCCCCCCCCAACATGGGGGCAATGGTTTCGGCTATGGATCAGCGTGTCCTGGACCTGAGGCATTCTGTACAGGCGGTGGCCGATGCCCAGGACAGGGCTGTCCTCTCACAGGCAGCCGAGTGCCAGAGCCAGCTGGACATTACAGCGGCGTTCCTCAGCATGGGCCAGTCACAGCGGGTTATGGCTGGGAACGTCGGCAGCAATGCCCATGCATTGGCTAGCATTGCGCCAACACTGGGCAAGGTGGGCCAGACCCAGAGGGAGGTGGCCCAGTCCCAGAGGGAGGTGGCCCAGTCCCAGAGGGAGGTGGCCGAGTCCCAGAGGGAGGTGGCCCAGACCCAGAGGGAGGTGGCCCAGACTCAGAGGGAGGTGGCCCAGACTCAGAGGGAGGTGGTCCAGTCCCAGAGGGAGGAGGACCAGTCCCAGAAGGAGGTGGTCCACACAGCCAGATGTGGCACAGACCCAAAGGGACACAGCCCAGTCACTGGCTGATGTGGCACAGACCCTCAGTGTGGTGGCACAATCGTAGAGTGATGTATTGCAGTCCCAGATAGAGATGGTCCACTCTCTGTGGTCCACGACCACGACCATGCAGACCCTGGTTGAGACCAGAGTGGGCTTCCAGGACTGGCAACACCAGGTGGCGGGGGGGCCTTAGGAGATGGCTCTGCTTGCACCCCTGTCCAATGGAATAGCCCGAGGGCCATCAGGCATCTTGAGGAAAGAGAAGGTGATGGGGTCCGTGACAGTGGCTCGTGCAGGGGAGGTGCCGGAACACTGCAGGACCTCGGACTCCCACTCCCCCTCCGTCCCTGGCGCACCTGGTGGGCAGCGGGCAGCACCATGCCACCCAGGAACCCGAGCAGCGGCCAGGCCCATCCAGGCAGGGCCACCCCAGGAAAGGCGCCAATGGGGACACTTGTCGCATGGCAGGAGCCACAGCAGGCTGCCACCACTCCTGCTATATGGTCTGGGTAACCATCCAGGCGTAGTGTTGGGGCCCATAAGGCCAGAAAGTTAAACACCAGTTAGGTAGGCATGGGTGCAGGCACATCTTAGTCATAGGGGCTAGGGCACAGACCGTGTATATATTTCCGCACATTAAAAACCTGTTACCACCGTTACAATCTGCCTCGGTGCTCTGTCTGATGGGTGTGGGGGACCAGTGTATGCCCTGTGGGAGGACTGTGCTTCCCACCTTCCCTCCCCACGCTCCCCGCGCCCAACCGCACCCAGCACCCCTACCCCAGGGATTCGACGGGACCGTGTGATGGACTGGCAAGCCCACATGCAGGGATCACCTAGACGGAAAGTGCTACCGTGGGCATGAGTCAGACATTGTCTAATGATGTGGGGCACGGAGCTCATCGCAGAGTGGGTTGTCATCATCCTCCATCCCATGGACCAGACTCGCTGTCACTGCCAACCCAAATCCCCCAGCTCATAGCGCCGCAGGTGTGTATAATGGAGGAGTGTGCAATGGGTGGTCTGGTGGGTGGGAAATTAGGCTTTGTGGGGTTGGGATGTGGTGTCCATGCCCCCTCCACCCTCTCCCTCCCAGTCGGTGAACCTGGAGGGGGGAATCATCGAGTGTGCCAGGATGAAGTCATTGTGCACACTGCCCGTGTATCGCGCTCAGACGTGTATGATGCGAAGCTGATGGTCACATATCAGCTGCACGTTCATCGAGTCTAACCCCTTTCGGTTCATGTGGAGTGGCCTGGCATCTACAGGTGCTTATAGGGGACATGCATCCTGCCGATCACCGCCTTGGACCTGGGGCATCCGTTGATGGCAGCAAACCCTGCTGCCCCGGCATCCTGGTGGGGTCGGCCCACATTGAAGTGGATATATTGTGCCGACTCGGCATATCGAGCTTCCGTGATGATGCGGATGCACCTGTGAGGTCTGTGAGATACCGTACAGGTCCCCACTAGGCGCCTGGAAGGGCACCGTTGTGTAAAGGTTCAGGGCGACCGCCACTTTGACGGCCACTGGGAGCAGGTGTCTTCCCCCATACCCTCGCGGTGGCAGGTGTGGCATGATCTGGCATATATGTCATTCTGTCTCCCTGCTCAGCCAGAGTCTTCGACGGCATGTCCGGTCCGGCAGGTCCTCGAATGACAGGCGCTGTCGGTACACATGAGGCCTCATGCGGTGCCTCCTTCGCATCTCCCCCTCCTCAGCCTGTTGGGCAGCCGGCTTCCCATCCTGGGTGGCCACCTTCTGTTCCGCTGCTGCAGCTTCCCCCTCCTTCTCAAGGATCTCATACAGCTGCAGGGCATCACCCAGGGCTGTGGCGACCAGCTGGAAGGTCACCGTTGCTGGTTGTATTCCAATATCCATTGTCGGCAGGGGGGTGAAAGGCTGACATGCTAGCATGGTGCATACCCTGTGCCCAACCAGGTCCACTAGGCCCCAGTTGGCACTGCAGGCTCTGCTCCTGCAAGTTCCGCCCCCCCCACCTCCTCCGCACCTTGGCCCCATTGGTGGCAGGCACCATAGGGGCCTCTGGCCCTGGCACAGTACCTGATGCTCTTGCCAGTGGTATACTCTGCAGCCCCCCATCCGGCACCCCCGTAGGGGCGACTGTGGGCACTTCTCTGTGTGGGCTGCTGGTGGGTGGGGGGGTATGGCAAAGGGTGGTGTGCGGGTCTGGAGGGTCACCGGAGAATCGCGTGCCGTGTGGGAGCCTATTTTGGGTAATTCTCCACCCCTGTGTCGAGCGCATTTTGGCGTGGAGGGTCAGAGAATCCCGCCCACTATCTTTCATCAGGTTGTGGGACAGTTGGAAATGTTTTGAACAGGTTTTAAGCAGGTGAAATAGAGGAAGGGTGGAAAAAGAACAAACGGGGTTCTGTGCTAGGAAAATGAGAAACAGTACCGTCAAAAGAATTATTTTGTAGTAGCATCTGACAGATTTGGTTCTGCTCTCTCTACACCACTCTTATTCTCTCTGATACTCGAATGCTCGAATACCAGCCACGCCTGCTCCTGAGGGAGACTTGCATTTTTTCCCATTAATTCACTGAGATTTCAAAACAGGAAAATTAATTGTAACGGTTGCAAAAAATGCTTCTGATAAATTAAAAATTATGTTGTAAATTGCAGGAAAATGTAACTGTGAGAACAGTTTATTCGCTGAGTAAAGAAATACAGTGATCTTGTACTTTGATGTGGGGGTGACTAAATTACCTTTGCCAAGGTTCAAAGGCCATGGGAAAACAGCCTTTGGTTCATTTGTAATCGCCGACTTGAAAGTGAGCAATGATTGGAAGGACTAAACAGCACAAACTAATTTCTGACTCTTTTTTTTTTGCGGGTGCTGCTGAATCCCAGCTGGTTTGTGGGATACCCACCACAAGATGGAGACAATGTTACAGTGGGGGAATGGCGAGACACTGGAGACCAACACCAGTGTTGTACTTCCTGGATGTCAAAGGTCAGGTTGTTTCCATACACTTAATACACTGTTTACGCCAACCTCTGAACTTGTGTGGAGACCACAGTGGATGGGCTCACAGGTTTTCAAAAATAGTCATCCCCACACTCGATTTAGCACGAGAACCGCAACCTGAGCTGAGGCCTTCCCTTTCAGTTATTATTTCACAAGGATTTATGTTTGTTTTGCCGAGAGATTAAAGATCATAGAGTCATAGAATTTACAGAATCATAGAATCATCATAACTAAGAGTTTAGTTATTCCAAATATGTTTTATGTTTGAATTAACTTTTGCGGCTTTAATTGTTACGGTGGCAGCAGCGATCTCCTTCAGCACTGGAGAGAATGGGTGAACCTATGTTTGGCTTTATAGGTTAACCAGTGTTAACACGTCCCTTGCCAAAGCTTTGTTACAAAATGAAAATACTCTATTTGACAGAACATTTTTGCAGCATGATGCTGCCTTAATACTTCTGATTGAATTTATTTTAAACCACATAAAACAGGCTTCAGCTTAAGAAGTCCCTCTGGCCAGCACGTGGCGCATAATTACTTGTAGTATTGCTTCCAGCCACCTGGTGTCACTAGTGGTTCAGTGGGAGCAACCTTTCTTCTGGGCTAAATGATTGTTCGTATTGAATTTGACTACTTTTGTTTGTCAGTGCACGGGGACTGAAATCAGGAGCCAATCCCGCGGAGCCGGTGACGAGACTCTGGGTGGCATTTGCTGGTGGCGAGAATTAACGGGCCGCTGTCACAGTCTGCATCCAATTGGGGATGGCGGCCCATTGGGCTGGCAGCTTGGCAGTTCCATTATTGGACATGGCCTCCGTTGAGGCTGCAAGATGGAACGTGTGCCTCAGTGCCGAGGCCCCCTCAAAGACAGGTGGATTTGTTTTTGTTTCAAAGAAGTGAGGAAAGGCAGGCAGGCACTGGTAATTCTGGGAAGGGGCATTATCATCAAGAGGGTGCACTATCACTGTGGGATTGACAACTGCCCCTGGACCAACCCTTCTATGGCTGAGGAACAACTATTAATAACCCTTGATAACCTGGCCAAATTCCTAGTTGGGTTGGGAACAAGCCCTTAATTTAATGATTATGTGTTTCAGTTGGCTACTCAGCAGGCGGTCATGTCACTAGTGGAAATATGCCATGGTGACAGAAAGAGTCCCTGCCCAATGCCAAATAAGCAGCCATCCCTTCTCCCAGCTCATCACTATATGCCCAGGAAAATTCAGCCCCTGAATCAGAAAGTGTTGAATTTCAAGTCCCATTACAGAGACATGGGGCTCTATTTTCAACCTGGCATCGAGAACGCAGAGTCTGGATAATTCCCAAGTCTTGGCCGCATGTCCCATCTGTATCACCAGCAGATGCCCTAATTGGGCTGGCAGGAAGTTCGGCATTCTGTTAGTGTTGCCGTGCTGCCAGGAACGAGGAGTTGACTGCTAAGAACAATCGTCAAAGGCAGACAGCAGTCTTGATAAAAGAGGAGATGAACATCAGAGGGCCAGTAGCAATACGACTCAGAAAGAGGTCAAATGGCCAACATAAAAAGTACCAGACCCCATCTGAAACAATAACCCTTGTGGCTAAGAATGGTTCCTCAAAAATTAATTACTTGATGTCTCCTCACATTGAACCTGACAATCTTGGTAAAAGATGTCCCAAATACTGGAATCTTCACTCCATGATGATGGGATGGGGGAGGTGAGCTGGCCACACGGTCTGATGAGTGCTGAGGTTGGCTAGTTGAAAGACCCTACATTCAGCACTCTGGAACTTTGTCCCAGCTGTGTGGTTGATTATTAGACCCTCTAGCCCTCACTCTCTCTCATCCCCCTTATCCACTCCCCACCACATCCATTCCAACTTGTGCCCCCGCCCACTCCCAGTGGTTGCTCATACCCTCCATGCTAACCCATGCTGCTTATAGCCCCATGCCATCTCATGCCCCTTTATCCATCATATTAACCCTTAAAGCCCCTATGCCAGCTCAATACCAACACCTGGGCTCCGACTCATCCCATGGCCCACATATAACAATACCAACTCAGTGCTAACTGATGCTAACTAATGTCCCCCATACACCACACCTTCCCTGACACCCATCATGTCAACACACCCAATATCCACCATGGCGCAAACCTCAGGGGCCATGCTGAGATGAAATAAAATACATTTATAAATAACTATTACAGACTTCACTATATATATGTATACATCATATATAAAGGCTCTTCAATATATTTAAATCTATTCAAGCACTTAATCCTTTATAAGAACAAAATATATATTCATAACGCCAAATCAAAGGCAGTTAATCCCTTAATATCCTGTTGGAGCTGTCAAACAAACTGTGACATTGCCACTGTGATAATGATAGGTTGTACAATCAAACAAGTGGTAATAATACTATAATGACAACCCTTAATATTATATCAACAAACAACTATTGAAAGTACCAGCAGGCTATTTGTTTCAAAATTATAAGGGCCGGGGATTTAAATAACTTGATCTTTCACGAGTATTCGATGGCACTGCCGCACCAGCAAGAGCACTGCCTGGGTGCCAGGGTGGCAGTGCAAGGGTGCCCAAATGCCAGAGTGGCATTGCCAAGGATCAGGGGGTGAGGGGGGCTATGCCCATAAAATGAGGGTGGAAGGGCTGCTGAAGAGTGGGAGTGTGCAGGGCAGGTTTGTAGGGGCTTCTGGGAGGTTGGGTGAGTGATGGGTGGGGGTCCTGGAAGGGAGGGGTGCTTTAAGGGGGCTTGCAAGGGGGCTGAAGTGGGGGAACCCCCAGGGACCCCATAATAGGGTGTCCGCGCTTGCGGGGTGTGAGGTAATGTCCATGTGTGTGTGTGGTGACATTGCCTGGGGGTGGGGGGGACCCACAAGCTCACTTAGAGATCGGGGCACCCTTTCACAAGGGTGGCCCGATCTCTGAGTTCAGCTCCCCAGTGCTAAAAGAAAGTGTGGGCTAAATCAGTGAGAAACTCCCCAGGCCCCCAAAACTAAAGTGTCATTGAATACTGGTGGGGAACTCACTGACAGAGCTGCCTGGAAACTCCCTGAACAACCGACCACAAAGTAACTTTGAACTTTTGGGGGCGAATCGGGCTCGAAGTGTTGATTCCGGGACAGGATTAATGGACCTTCACATCAGGAAAACTGGCGCTGACCCTGGACTGATTCAGCTACTGTGGAGGGGCTATCACTGGGCCCACATGGGACATGGCTGATTCCAGTGAAAAATGGTGGGGGATTTGCCGGGTCCGTGAATGATACTCAGGCGGCTGACAAGCTGCAGCCATATATATACACATTACAATCCCCACACACATTCATCCCAGCCAACAAGGTGACACTGGTTGAGCTGGAGCCCGCCCATACAGCTGATGGGTCAGCTAGGGCGAGAGAGCAGCTGGGGTTGGCCTGGGAGGACACCCACATGACCTGTGGCACTAGGTAATCTGTTAGCGGTGTGCACAGCTGCATGACTGCCTTTCCGGCTGCAGCAATGGTGTTCCGTGCCCGTCCACCTCGATTCCACAGCCCACCTCGCGGCCACTCCCTGCTACTCCCCTGGGCCCTGGCACAACCATGAGCAAACTATGGCGATGTTGGACACTTTCCGTACCCTCTATCCCTCAGCAGCGACCACGCCGGTTTCATGATTTTTAAAAGCACAAGTGAACTGCGCCGTCGGGAACTCGGCCCATCGGAGTTGGAGTATCGCGGAGGCTCCGGACAATACTGGGTAAGGCCTGCTAATGATATGCAAACGGTGTTTACTGTTACTAGATAAAAAACCCAAGGGGCTGGTTCAGCACAATGGGCTAAACAGCTGACTTGTAATGCAGAACAAGGCCAGCAGCGTGGGTTCAATTCCCGTACCGGCCCCCCCGAACAGGCGCCGGAATGTGGTGACTAGGGGCTTTTCACAGTAACTTCATTGAAGGCTACTTGTGACAATAAGTGATTATTATTATTATTACTGTACCTGCATTCCGGAGCGCATTATCGCCGCTGTCGAGGTGACGGAAAATTGCAATTTGGCATCGGGGCTCACCACAATTTTGGTGTCGGAACCTATCCTCCGCCAAATCTCGTTTCCCGATTTTTGGATTCAGCCAACAGAGAATCCCGCCCCATGTATAGGTTCTTGTTCTATTTGCAAAACATTTCTTGATTTTGACATACTATAATAATCATGTCGACCATTCCATGTCCAGCATAAAAGCCACAATGTGATTCTGGGTACATCAAGTCTGCAGGATGAGTGACATTCCTGTTGAGAATAACTCTTGTGGAGAGAAGTGAAATACCACTATGAATGTCACAAATGAACTTGTTTCCCTTCCATTTGGGCAGGTGAGTTATGGAAGCACCCTTGTAATCTTGGGCCACAATAAGACCTTAAGATATAGGAGCAGAATTAGGCCATTGAACCCATCGAGTCTGCTCTGATGTTCGATCATGGCTGATATTTCTCATAGCCATTCTCCTGCTTTCTCTCCGTAATCTCTGGTCCCCTTATTAATCAAGAACCTATCTATCGCTGACTTAAAGACACAGTGACTTAGCATCCACAGCCTTCAGTGGCAAAGAGATCCACAGATTCACCACTCTCTGGCTGAAGAAATCCCTCTTCATCTCAATTTTAAAGGAACGTTCCTTCAGTCTGAGGCTATGCCCTCGGGTTCTAGTTTTTCCTACAAGTGGAAACATCTTCTCCACGTCCACTCTATGTGGGCCTCTCAGTATCCTGGAAGTTTCAATAAGATCCCCCCCCTCATCCTTCTAAATGCCATTGAGTACAGATCCAGAATCCTCAACTGCTCTTCATATGACAAGCTCTTCATTCCTGGGATCATTCTTGTGAACCTTCTCTAGACCCTCTCCAAGGCCAGCACATCCTTCCTTAGGTACAGGGCTCAAAACTGCTCACAATATTCCAAATGGGGTCTGACCAGAGCTTTGTACAGCCTCAACAGTACATTCCTGCTCTTGTATTCTAGCCCTCTTGACATGAATTTCATCTGCCTTCCTAACCACCACATGAACCTGCACATTCACTATCTGTCCCTCTGCATATCTTTGTATCATCTGCAAACTTAGCAACAATGTCCTCAGTTCCTTCTTCCAGATCATTAATGCATATCGTAAATAGCTGTGGTCCCAACACTGACCCCAGTGGAACACCACTAGTCATCGACTGCCATCCTGAAAAAGACCCCTTTGTCCCCACTCTCTGCCTTCTGCCGGTCTTGGTTTCAGATTCAGCAGAAGATGCTTGTGAGTTTCCGGAACATGTGAGTTCCTTTATCTTTGAAAACTTCAGGTGGACCACCATCGGCTCTCAGAGACCCTACAGTCAGTTGCTTTATGCTTTGGTGACGGCTTTAATTGGGAATTGTCCTTCTCGTAGATGAACTGCTAACCTTGCTGGAGAGCCTCAGCTGGCCTTTCTCCATCGCTACCCAGCAATCTCCGTGTTCTTCCGCACTGCCAGCCCATGAAAACTTGGCCCATAGCTGGGGATTTAAAATCTTTCTCTTGATAATCTGCCAGCCAAGGCTGATGAGTCCCACTTGGCCAGAGCTATTTGGTTTTGAGCTGCTAGTCACTCACATTCACACCTCATGTCCACATTTCTAAACTGGGAGCAGCACATGAGGACAGGCAGGAGGAGTTTGCTATTTGAGACATTGACAATTTAGGACTTCTTGTGGATTACGAACTTGCTTCACTGTCCTGGTTCTTCTGAACCTTTTGACCCACCATGTCTTTATAAATGTAGGGAGCGATTCAACGGAAAAGTTTCAAAGGTTTTGGTCATGTTTAGCAGGGTGTTTCGCGATGCTGTGTTGGCGAGATTGCGGCCCATTTTCAACGGCATTTAGTGCCAAAAATGTGCCCCCATGAGATTCTCGCCATTACTGGCCCGACTTATGCCTCAGCAGCTCGCCGCTAACAAGGGAGAGCCACTTTTAAGCACTCCCTCGCTACTCACTCCTAGTCAACACAAAACCACGGCAGAGCACAGCCCTGCTCCTCGCTTTGGGGATGGCGACCTAACAAGGCATCTTGATGCTGTGGATGAGAGGTGGGCCATCCTGTTCCCCAGAGGGGGTCAGAGGACCACCAGCAGGGTAGCAGGTATCAGTGCGGACAGCATGACGAGGAGGGCCGCCGACCAATTTTGGAAGAAGCCAACCAACCTCCAATGAGCAGCAAGGTTAAGTCACAACCTCTCTTCTGGCATCCGCCTGCCATCCTTCAAATTCCCAAACCCGCTCCCAATTCACTGGCTCACACCTCGCACCTGCTTGTTCCTCGGAACCCCCATGGTGCTTGTTCCTCAGAACCGCCTGGCACCCACCAGTATAACCCCTTCACGCAGGAGAAGGTAGCCCATAATAAACAGGAACGGGCCAAGATGGGGGGGGGGGGGGGGGGGGAGGGCGGGGGCGGAGACCCAGAGATTTGTGTACTCTCCTATGAGGAACGGGCCCTGGAAATTGTGGGGTAGGCTGAGGAGACAGAAGTCACCAACAGTGAGGTTGGCTTCAGCCAGTGAGGTGAGGATCCACTATCCCTTCACCCAGATGACCTGTCTTGCGAGTAGTCAGAAAAAATGATCTTTCCCTCTCTCACTGACCACATATCCATTGTCTCTATCTGATGAGGCCGGGCCATCCCACCTGCTCCTCCCACCTCCCAAGAGACCACCTTGGAGGAGAACTTCGAGGAGACCACCGGCGAGACGTCACAGCAATCTCTGAACCTTTCATCAGCATAGTGACACACACCTCGGTAGCAACATTAGTGGACAGGCTTCGAGGGCACAATTGTAGAAACATTGCAGTTGTAACCAGCGGATGGCCCGGTCAAATCTGGTGTGCAATTTTCAATCATGGGCTTCACTCTACCCTTAATTGTTTTAAAAATGAGAATACAGCCACACTTCCCATGATACCATGGTGTGGTTTGAAGGAAGTCTGAATATTTACAAAGAAACACTCCCTTCAGTGGATCTCCTAGAGTTGTAATGTTACTGCCCCCAATCTTCAATCCATTTTGACAGACAGCTTTTGCCTGATTTTCTGTTTCAAACAATTAAAAAGCGAAGGATTCACAAGTGGTGAGCACTACATAGTTGCTGATACACATCCAAGGCAGGAAAATCCAAGGGAGTCAGCCGTGGGAGGTCTGCTGGATCTCAGGACACAACAAGGTTTTCCCAGAGCTGATACAGATGATAGGACACAGATATGAGTTTCTGGAGGGGTTGCCTGCAGCATTCCAGTGACTGAAAGGCTGATTGGAGATGTCCCAAAGGCCGCAGGAGCAGTAGATGGTGCCGACAATGCGTGGCACCAAGGCCAACACTATTTGGGTGGCAACCGTAGTGAAAAACCTGGAGCATGACGTCTGCGCCTTGAGTG
Organism: Scyliorhinus canicula; assembly: GCF_902713615.1. Classification (NCBI taxonomy): domain Eukaryota; kingdom Metazoa; phylum Chordata; class Chondrichthyes; order Carcharhiniformes; family Scyliorhinidae; genus Scyliorhinus; species Scyliorhinus canicula. The sequence goes on from NC_052151.1 coordinate 69,894,805, forward strand.
GTAGTGTCCAAGGCATGGTTCAGTCTGTGACGACCATGGCTGAGGGCTTCCAGGATTGGCAGTGCCAGGTGACTCAAAGGCCTCTGGAGCTCAATCTAACTGCCCCTCAGTCCGATGGAATCTCCCATGGGCATATGGGCACCGTCAGGGAGGCGGCAGCGCTGGAGCCAAACCTGGGTCCTGAATCCAAGAGACTATGGCGGTCTCCAGTTCTTCCAAATCTGCTCCTGACACCGACGCACTCAATGGCAGCAGGTAGAATGTGGTGGCACTGGAGAGGCCTCCCCCGGGATTCTCAATGGATCTGGTTAGATCTCGCGAGAGTCACAATCTGTCTTGCAAGGCCAAGTGAATTTAAGAACCCACTAAGCCGTGCTTGCGCAGGATCTAATATCCAAATGGCATCTATTGGCCTCGCTGAGGAGATCCCAGCCAGGCACCATTCAGTACTGGTCCCCACAAACAGGGACCAGGTGGAACGGTATCGGGTGGGGGAGGGGGGGGGGGGTTTCCCAGTCCATCAAAGGTCCCCGTGTGGTCGGCCTCTGGGCAGGGTGGCACCCTGGCACTGCTGGTGCCACTCAGGCCCCTTGACAGTGCAAGTGCCACCCTGGAACTCTGTCAGTGCCACCCAGGTGCCAGTCTAGCATTTCCAGGATTTCAGGTGGCATTTCCAGTCTGGCAGTGGCACTGCCAGGATGCTAATTTGGCAGTGCCAAGGTACCATGGTAGCATTTTTCCTACGTCAGGATCGGGCACAGGGGTGGCCTGCCATGTTAGATGGGATGTGGGGTGGGGGTGGGGGGTGGATTAATCGATTATCGCTGAGTTGGGGGGGGGGGGGGGTGGTTCCGGGCGTTTCCTCGGGCGGGGTTCGAGAAATCGGGATGATATTTTTAAATCACACCCGGATCTCTTCTGGCATGGAGGAGCTCTGGCGAGCTGGAAATTACGCCGAGTGTGGTCTCAGTGTGTGTGTGGGGGGGGGGGGGTTCCCTATCTTGGCACTAAAAAAGCGAGAGTGCCGTTAGATAGCGGGGCCCTGCTAATCCCGCCCAGAAAGGACTCTTTTTTCAGATAGATTGCGCCCCTTGTTATAGTACATCTATGTCAATAAATGGAAAAACACAGGATGTGTTTAATTTGAGGAAGCTTGTCTGCTATGTTATTTAGTCCTATTTTTATACTCTTTTAAAATTACACACTCTCTCTGACTACCACGAGCAATGCCACAGAAGATCTTCCTATGCATTCAATTAGATTAACAGTAAATTGATTTGTAGTCCTGCTTCAGAATAAGGATGGCTTGTACAAGCTCTGCGCATGTTTACCTCCCTTCCCCTTCATCTTCCCACACTCGCCACCCTCCTTCCCCACCCCTGCAGCAGGCCTGATGAAATATTGGGATTCCGGCACAAAGTAATGAAATGCAAGCATGGTAACACCCATGTAATATGCATCAACAGTTCATTTCAGTGAGTGGTATGATAACACTTGTCAGTTCTGTCTTATCTAAACCAAATTAATAATCCACAAGAGTTCTTCCATGGAGACTTTCTGCACTGCCACCATACTCATTAGATATTAATAGCTTAAGGATTTGAGTAATTATTTTTAGGGAATAATTATAATTTCCATGCCTCCTCCCACAAAGAATCCGACTGCCAATCGTAAAAATCATGTGAATGTGAATGACGGGTACCTCAAAACCAGTTGGTGCTGGGCAGGTGGGGCTCATTCGCCTTGGCTGGCAGCCTACCAAGGAGAAGGATTTTAAATCCTCATCTCTGGCCCAGTCTTCATGGGCTGACAATTACTTTTAAAAATATGGTTGGTGGTATACAACAACCGGGGTTGTCCTTTTTGAGTGTTTACGTGGCTCACCCACGACAATCTCCTAAAATGGTATATGGAGAACGAAAGATGGACATCCTACCGTACTAAACTCACCAAGCGAGGATTGTCACTCTTAGCAGCAACTAGGAGCCGGGCTACCATTCATGGTTAGTGGTCTTAAAGCTGACCCATTTTAAACATCATTTGATCATGTTGTTTTAATACTAAAAATTTACATTACAATTAACACTCATAATTAACTCTATTAACATTTATGATGCAATCATTTAACAGATTCAACAATTTAAATATTTAATAACTAATTAACATTAATATTATATTTAATAATGATTTAATGACTTTAACCAACAACTTAAACGTTGAAAAATTGACTCACCATACCGTCAACTGGGGATTTGGTGATTTTAAAGTCCATTACCATGTCATTTGATGACATCTTGTCGGGAACCTGAACTACCCTGCCACTCACTGATCCCCAAAAATCTGTGGTTCAACAGTTAAAGGCAGGGCCAGTAGTGAAACTAGCTGGCCAAAAGTCTTGTAGCGCTGCACACGAAGGAACTATTGTTCTCTTTTAGCCATGTCCATCTGGCCCCCACTATGAAACCAAAAACTTTAACAGTGGACCCTCCCGACAATCCCACAATCTCTTTGCGAAGGTATTGATATTTATGCTGCCTTTCGCCCACGTTCTTTCCAATGATTGGTTATTGTGTTCCCATCTGACGGTGACATCGACAACCGCAACCTTGATGAAGATCATGTCCGGTTTCCAAAGCCCTCCCTTCTGATCAACTAGCTTTGGTTCAAGGTACGACCTCCACACAAATTTGGCGAAAAAAATTTGGAACTTGTCTCAAATTTTATTATGACGTTTGATTCTTCACGGAAGGACACGCCACGGAGATATGAGCCAATGACTCAAAAGGGGCTTCGCATCTACGACATGTTGATCTGCCGCCCTCTAGACAGAGTGCACCTGGTGGGATATAAATTACAACGGAGTAAAAGCAAATGTGAGGTAATGCATTTTGGAAGGTCTAATGCAGGTAGGGAATATACAGTGAATATACAGAATATACAGTGAATGGTAGAACCCTCAAGAGTATTGAAAGTCAGAGAGATCTAAGTGTACAGGTCCACAGGTCACTGAAAGGAGCAACACAGGTGGAGAAGGTAGTCAAGAAGGCATACGGCATGTTTTCCTTCATTGGCCGGGGCATTGAGTATAAGAATTGGCAAGTCATGTTGCAGCTGTATAGAACCTTAGATAGGCCACACTTGGAGTATAGTGTTTAATTCTGGTTGCCACACTACCAGAATGATGTGGAGGCTTTAGAGAGGGTGCAGAAGAGATTTACCAGGATGTTGCCTGGTATGGAGGGCATTAGCTATGAGGAATGGTTGAATAAACTCGGTTTGTTCGCACTGGAACGACGGCGGTTGAGGGGCGACCTGATAGAGGTCTACAAAATTATAAGGGGCATAGACAGAGTGGATAGTCAGAGGCTTTTCCCCAGGGTAGCGGGGTCAATTACTAGGTGGCATAGGTTTAAGGTGCGAGGGGCAATGTTTATAGTAGATGTACGAGGCAAGTTTTTTACACAGAGGGTAGTGGGTACCTGGAACTCACTGCCGGAGGAGGTGGTGGAAGCAGGGACAATAGTGACATTTAAGGGGCATCTTGACAAATACATGAATAGGACGTGAATAGAGGGATACGGACCCAGGAAGTGTAGAAGATTGCAGTTTAGTCGGGCAGCATGGTCGGCACGGGCTTGGAGGGCCGAAGGGCCTGTTCCTGTGCTGTACTTTTCTTTGTTCTTTTTGGCTCTTGATGAGTATTGAACGCTTGATGTGAAAGTGAAGCCTCAACCACGAATGAGACAGCTCGGCATTCTTATAGTATGACACACCGACACCCTGGCATTGCAAGGATGACTACCTTGTGAATTCCACTTTCCTCCATTCCACATACCTGTTCAGTGGCTTAACTCTCTCCACTTTGTCAATCCCTGCCCATCTCCATACTTTCCCCTGAGAAACTCTTCTACTTATCGGAGGACTTTAAGGCCACGCAGACAACCCACCTGTTCTGTAATGCTCTATCCCCTGTAGTGCGTCGACGATCATATCACTGGGTCCAGTGACATGTCCATTGATTCAGTTGTCAATGAGTTTCAACATTTCAGCGTCCTCTGTCTTGGGGATTGAAACTATGACTTCTTCAAAGCCAATGGTATGGAGCCTGACTTTAACCACAGGGATAGCAATTTGGGAAATCTATCCTGATACTCTGCCTGGATATCTAAGATACCTTCAACCTTCATGCCATCAGATCTGGCTGCCGTGCTTTTATCTATCGACCTGAGGGCTCCATCTATTACCTCCCTGTGATTGGCTCTGCTAGAGGGACATACTGCCTGCTCTCCTTATATCTCGCTAATCTTGTTAGGTTTTCTGTGTCATTTGGCGATGACAATTTTTGCCTAAAGCTCTCCTCCAGCTCAGTTATACTGAAGGGGCACTTCAGGATCGATGGGGCACCCATAATTTGCTCAGCTAACTTCCTACGATCTTTAGTAAAGAGTGTTTGGACTGCTCTAAATCTCACCATTTTAAATACTAGCTGCTTCTTACATGCGATTTTCTTGCTATTACTTTCAAATTGAGTCTTCCGCCTCTTGGGATTCTGTTTTGTCTTCACTGGCTGGCTCTCCTTAATCATCTCAATAGTACTTTCAAAAAGACTGACACACCTTGCTTTCTTCTCCTGACTGCTCCTACCTTCCAGTAACTTCTCAGCCTCGCCGAGCTGTTCATCTAGATTTCGATGACTTGGAAACTTAACTGGGGGGGGGGGGAGTCTTTGAACGCATCATCTTGGGCTTTCACCATCCTCGCCTCGATCCTCCTTCACAACACGCTCTAAACGAGCCTGTGCCTCTTCCACCCTCCACAGGGGGAGATGAGGAGCATGTACAGGGCTCCGCCCTCGGCTCCACCCCCTTCAGGAAGTATAAGTGCTGCGGTCCTACAGTCCGCCTTCAGTTCAGCATAGTCGCAGGCAGGCTCAGTTGTAAGCCGATTAAAGCCACAGTTTACTCCAACTCGTGTCTCTGGTTGAATTGATGGTCGCATCACACGGGTTCCTTAATAGCTCTTAGCAGGTCTTAATTCTACCTCCTCAATTTGGGTGGAGGCACCTTTAACATCTAATCCAATCTTCTAGGACAAGCACCACTGCAACATGCACACTTATCGCAACAACCAGCCACACTAGACACAGTTGCGGGGGACGTTGTTTAACCAGGTCACTTCCCAACCGGCTATTTCCAACCCGAAGGGGCTAGCCATTTTTATACACCTAATAATTCCGCAGATCTTCCAAGGATAACGATTCGCAACAGTCGGATTAGCCATCCCCTTTATGTTCAGGAAACCAATCAACAGCAACAGCCGAAGTGTCCACTGTTACAGACATCCACACACAAAGAGGATGTTTCCAGGATCACCAACGTGGAGGTTCCGACCCTGGTAAAAATCGTCAAACACCAGAGTCATAGTTATTCCCAGCATCTTGAGTACGGTATAGAGTTCTGGTCATTATTGCAAAATGGGCATCATTATTGCCCTTCAGAGGACAAAGAGGTCAGTCACCAAGGTGAATTCAAGGTCTAAAGTTTTGCAGGGTCACGGGAACTCCAGGGATCTTTAAAAATGGCTTGTGGAACCTGAATCTGTAAGTCCTGCCCCTATTTCAAGTCGGTCCTATTTTGCCAGCAGGGTAAATGGGGTGGGATGTGACTTGGACATGGGGCCAGCCTGAATTTAGCAATGCCATTTGAACTCAGTACTGAAACCCTGGCTGGATTCTCCTGTTACCGACACCGAAATCGCATTCGGTGAATGGCCGGAGAATCCAAGTTCCCGACCAGATCGGGGGTGGTGCCGCTTTTGTGATGTTCTGCCCCCTCCAAAGCGGCGTACTCTAGGAGTATTCAGGACATTGCCTGAGGCCTGCCCCCTGATGCTCCGCCACCAACCCTTGGAGGGCAGACGGCGTGGGACATGTGTGGTCTCGCCTGTCGGGAACTCAGCATGGCGGCTGCGGACTCAGTCCAGCACCGCCACAGTCGGGGGAGGGCCGATCCGGGGCAAGGGGGAAAATTATTCGGAGCTGGAGGCACTGTGCGGGGTGGTCTGGGGCGCGTGAGCTGGCCGAAGGGGGGGACTATTTCGCCGGCCGGGTCCGTGAGCGGTCTTTGCCATGTTGCAGAGCGTGGCCGCAGTAGGCCGCCGCGGTGCTCATGCACGGCCTTGGACACGGCAATTCTCCGGGGTGTATCAGCAGCTAGAGCCTGGTGCTCTTCTCTGCCGTCTTGCTAGCCCCCAGCAAAAAGGGGGAATCAGTGGCCGTTTTGCGCCAGTTTTTCTGTCGTATAATGCCACCGTTCCCACATCGGCGTGGGAACATAGCCCCAGAATCAAGAATCAAGCCCCCTACTTTTGCTGGAATGAGGGCCATATTCTGCAGTGACTAAGTTATCAATTTTTTGATTCGACATAAATCCTCATAAAGGGTAGAAAAGGGTTATAGAAATATCAAGCTGTCAAGTTATCTAAGTGGTCAGCCCTTCAAAAATTTAAACAAAAAACAGTCTGTGTCTATGAACTGAAAAGAAAATCTGTTCTATAAGTTTAGTATTGTACAGAAATTTATGTGTGTGTTAAAAAAGATAAAAATGGTTTCAATTTAATTTCTATTATTTTAACAAATCTTGCTGCCTCGGAATTTGGATTATAACTGAAATGTTTCAGGTCTTTTGGGTTTGTTTGTATATAAACATCTTAATGAGGTTTTACAATCTGTGAATTTAAAGAAATTAGTTAATGGGGCTAAAAGTTCAGTGGTTCAGGAAACAAAGCAAAAGGTGGAAACCAAACGTTACTGTTGCCCAATAACAGTGATCCAGTGACACAGATGGAAAAAGGCAGGAGTGGAGAGTGAGAGAGAGAGAGAGTACACTGGGTGGAATTCTCCGCTCCCGGGAAAAATCGGGAGGGCCGTCGTGAACTCGGCCGAGTTTCACGACGGCCTCGGAGGCCGCTCCTCGCCCCCTATTCTCCCCTCCCGGCGGGGCTAGGAGCGCCGCTCCGTAAATCTCGGCTGCCGGGGCATCGCACCGAGAATGACGCGGCCGGCGCGCCTAATGACGTCAGCCACGCATGCGTAGGTTGGCCGGCTCCAACCCGCGCATGCGCGGCTGACGTCACGACGCTGACCGATCGAACCGGCTTGATCTTGCGGGGCGGCGGAGGGGAAATAGTGCGTCCGATTGAGACGCCGGCCCGACGATCAGTGGGCACCGATCGCGGGCCTGTCCCCTCCCGAGTACTGTCGTGGCGCTCATTCCCCACCAGGACCCCTACAAGCCCCAAACGGGCATCACCACACCCGTTTCACGACGGCAGCGACCAGGTGTGGTTGCCGCCGTCGTGAAACGGTCACGAACGGCAGGCCGCTTGGCCCATCCGGGTCGGAGAATCGCCGGTCGCTGTGAAAAACGGCGAGCGCCGATTCTTCCGAGCTGGGGGGGGGGGGGATAATCGCGGGGGGCGCGAGGGGGGGCGTGAAATTTGTCAGGGGGCCCTCCCGCGATTCTCCCACACGGAGTGGGAAGCGGAGAATAGCGCCCAGTGTGTGTGTCTGAGAGAAAGAAGTCAGCGTTTTGACAAGAAAAACTGCAATGCTAGTGGGACAGTAGTTACCTGAATAATCAGTTAATGCATTCAGTAAAGCGATCATTTTAGCAGAGGTGCTCCAGGAAGACTGAGTTTAGGGTACTCATTTATTTCCTCCACAATTGGTGAAAAAGTGAGTTGTTTTTTCGGGGAGAGTTCGACAAGAAGTATCAAGTGCATGCTCAGGAACTTACCAAAAGGAAACTGTCTAAATGTGCAAGTCCCAAGTCCCTTTGTATCAAGCTAGTGGTAACTCTTTACTGGTGTCTGTAAAGGTATCGCTGGGGTAAATGAATAGTGGGAATTTGAATAGTCTTCTTGCATTTTTATTGAGATCTTTTCAACCATTTTGTCTGCTGTAATACAGTTCATTTTCTTGTTTTGATTTAAAAAAATTCTTTGCATTAAAAGTTCATCAGCCGACTCCTACAAATTTGTTCAGTTACTTGACTCCATTGATTCTACAGTGGCAGAGTGGTTAGCACTGCTGGCTCACAGTGCGAGGGACCCGGGTTCAATTCTGGCCTTGGGTGACTGTGTGGAGTCTGCACGTCCTCCCCGTGTCTGCGTGGGTTTCCTCCGGGTGCTCTATTTTCCGTCCACAGTCCAAAGATGTGTAGGTTAGGTGAATTGGCCATGAGAAAAAAAAATTGCCCCTTAGTGTCCAAAAATGCGCGGATTTGGTGGGGTTACGGGGATAGGGTGAGGGCCTGGGCAGGGTGCTTTTTCAGAGGGTGTGTGCAGACTCGATGAGCTGAATGACTTCTTTCTTCACTGTAGCGATTCTATGATTGTACAGGCAGCTAGGATTGTAGCAAAGTGCAGAATCAAAAATCCTTGAATTTAAGTGGGATCTGTGAAACATTTAAAAAAACAATATATGAAGATGCTGGGCATAAGGGACAGGATTTTCTAAAAAACATTACACTATTTGTAACTCAAAAATGGCTCAGACTTGCTAAAACTTTTCTCGGAGTAGAAGATGTAATTGTGGATTTTTTTGAAATCCCTGAGTATGTCCACACTAAGAGAGTTTGTAGATGAATTGACTGCGGAAATTAAAGCAGGATGTCATAAGGATAACATGATTAAATACATTTCTCAGTATTTACAATTAAAAGGAAAGTCTTAAATTGGTGTACCCAGCTAGAGTTAGCCAGAATTCAGTTGCAAATGAAGGAACTTGAGTTTGAAAAAGAAATAGAAATGAAAAAACAATTGAACTTGAAAGAGTTAAAGAAATGGAAATGAAACAGCACAAGTTACAAAGAGGGGAGAAAGAAAGATTGAAAGAAAAGGGAGGGTGGAAATTTCCAGATCCCACCCCACTTCTGTGTGGGCTTAATGGTGGGCAGGGGGTGAAATGCAGCAGGAACTGAAAAATTGATTTGCCCTCTGGTGTAAAATGATGAAGAGAAGTTCCATCGCATGGCAGGTTGCCTTCCCAACACAGGCCAATTTGCATTAATATGATGACGATGAAGGCCCAACCTGAATCTCCCCTCCCCACCAACCTCCACCCCCTTCCCCATCAACCACCCCCCCCCCCCCCCCCCCCGCCCCCTCCCCCACCCCCACCACCCAACCGTCCGACCGCCTGTGCCACCAGCGGGAATCAAGCCAGTCCAGAGTACATATCGGCACTTACGTGAAGATGGCAAAGGGTCAGAGATTCGAAGGTAAAATAGAGGCCTCCAGCAACCGGACCCTGGAACACCATGAGCAGCAGGGAATGGGTGGGCCATCAACCATGTGGATCCTCTCTGCACAGTAGCATCCAGGAGATGGCAGAGGTGAAAGAGAGAGATTCTGCACGGGTAGTAGAGTAGGTGGTGTGGTATGGAGTGGGAGGGTGGTGGTGTGGAGTGCAGGTAGGGGGCTGTTATGCAGAGGTAAAGGAACATGGGGGCTGTGCAGGTGATTACGAACAGGGTGGGATGTTGACGTATGGACTCATGGGGGAAAGAGGGGCAGGGGTTAAGACGGAGGGATCTGTAGAGTCATGGAGGAGTTTGTGGGGCATACTCTGGGTGCCGGTGATAGGATGAGATGGTGACACTTAAACAGAGAAGTAGGTCATAGGAGCCAATGGAGTGTGACGGTGTGGTGATGATGGGCTGACGAGGCGCTGAGGGTTGTTGGAGGGGATGTGGAAGATGATACGGATTCTGGTGGTCAACAGGATGAGTGTGGGGGGCTGGGGCATGTCAATTGTAATGGGGTAGCTTTTTGGGAGGTTGGGGTCTATGACAGTCGCTTGCATGGGAAGGAAGATGATGGGGAAGGGTTGAAGGGTGAAGGTGGGGAGATCAAATAAAACTTCTGAGGGTGTCAACGATTATGGGGGGAGGATGTGAGTGACGAGGGAAGGGAAGAGGTATTCGATTATATCCCACCCTATTCGATTCATAAGGAATGTTACAGGGCAGCACGGTGGCCTAGTGGTTAGCACAACCGCCTCACGGCGCTGAGGTCCCAGGTTCGATCCCGGCTCTGGGTCACTGTCTGTGTGGAGTTTGCACATTCTCCCCGTGTCTGCGTGGGTTTCGCCCCCACAACCCAAAAATATGCAGAGTAGGTGGATTGGCCACACTAAATTGCCCCTTAATTGGAAAAAATAATTGGGTAATCTAAATTTATAATTCAGATCTCATTAAAGTACAAGTGAACTACATATAGAATGTGAAATCAAAACTTCTTTATCTTACATTCTCTTCCCCCAGTGTCCGGAGCAGGGGTGCAAGCAACCTGCTGATCACTTTGCCTTGTTGTCTTAGATGACCTTGGAGGCCGCCCTCTGGAGACCATAGATTTTGAGGGTGCAGCCTTACTTTAGTTGTCTTGCTGCGGGGCATCTTCTCCCTCTGTGGTCAGTGTCATTTTCTGTAGATTGGCCAATATGAATGATGCACTACAGAACATCTAGTTTAAACAATTTATTATAAAACAACTGCGTGATAAAGATAACTGGAATAAATAAATAACAAACTACTAACACTAACTATTATAGAGCTACTGCAATATACATCTATCCATCAGCACGACTTACTCCCAATTCACCCAGGCACAGAGCCGTATGGTAGAGTTACACTGCCACACTGCCGGTCAGAGGTCGTGCACAAGTTCATATACAGAATTGCTTTTTGCATAGCATCACATCCCCTTTCCTTTGGAAAATTTAGTTATTTACATTGATTAAATAATTTTTACAATTCAATATGATATGCATAATAAATTTAAAACATTTAACTATATATAGTTCATCACAAATTCAGTCTCTCAAGTTTACATCCTAAACTCGTTGATCTTCTGAGTGGCTGCTGAACTTGTGAAGTTACTTAATCTTCCTTTATAATTGTGGATACCGCTTGGTATTCTTCTTGTATTGTTGTGTCTGTATCTTGTTGCTCTGTATGCTGCATTGTATCTTCTTCAGCTCTCTTAGGACCGCTACCTATTTTTTCTGTGTTTGTATTACGAAAGGTTGCTGAACTTTCAGCAGAGCTCTTCAGATCCTTCATAAGACAATACCTTTATCCCTGATGATGACATATGAGTTTGGACCTGCCTGTCACAGTACCTTTGCATACTTAAACCATCCATTCCCTTTGGAATCTTCCAGTCTGATCATGCCATCTGGCTGTAATGGTTGGAGTCTTTTCGCTGATCTATCGAAAAATCCCTTTTGCCTCCTATTTTGAGAGATCAGTTGCCTCTCCAATGTATGGTTCACTGGTTCTTGAGGAATATAGGGCACGGTTGTTCTCAGTTGCCTGTTCATCAGCAACTGAGCTGGTGAAAGCGCATTGGTTAGTGATGCAGAATAATAACTTAGGAGCACGAGATAGGTGTCATCTCGGCTATCTAATGCTTGTTTCCGGAGATATGTAACAACGTGATTGCCCTTAGCCGTACCATTCGACTGAGGGTAAAAAGGAAGCGAGGTGACGTGTTTGAAATCATACTACCGTGCAAAGTCTGTCCACTCATAACTGTCAAAACAGTTGGACCATTGTCACTCATGATTATATTCGTGACGCGCACAAATCTCTTTAACTTTCTTAATGACACATCTGGCCGTGGAATTCGTCAGCTGTGCTATCTCCAGATAGTTAGAAAGGTAGTCTGTGGCCAGGATGTATCCTTTTCCATTAAAGTGAAAGAGATCCATGCCAACATTTTGCTATGGAGTTGTGACTATCTCACCCATATGCATCGGCTCTTTGCTTTGTTTGTATTGAAACCTTTGACAAGTTTCACAGTTATCCACCATCATTTCAATGTTGTGGTTTATCCCTGGCCAATAAACTGCCTCACTGGCTTGACGCTTGCACTTTTCCGTCCCCAGGTGCCTTTCATGGAATTTTGTTCGGATCATTGACCTTCGTGACTGCGGAATCACAATTTGTTGTTTCCGCAGCAAAAATCTATTCACATCACGTAACTCTGCTCATATATTATAAAAACCTGAGCAGGAGCCTTTAGGCTATCCTTCGTGGATATATTTTCTCACCTTCTGCAAGACTGTGGGCAGGATTCTCTGAGCCTCCGCCCGAAATTGTGCTCAGCATGGGGGCGGAGAATGGGGCGTCAGACCCGCTATCGGGTCTCACACCTTCCCGCAAACCAGAGAATCGCCGCCAGTCGGGTGCGCACGGTCGACACGGTGCTGGTCGGCAGCCATTGAAAGCGGCCCCCGCGGCAATTCTCCACCGGCAGCTGGCCGAGTTCCCGCCGGCATGTTTCACTCATGGTTCCTCCCGGCGAGCGCTCGGAGTGGCGGCTGTGGACCCAGTCTGCGACCACCCTGGTGGGGGGGGGGGATCCGTCACCGGGGGAGGAGGCCTCCAGGACGGCCAGGCTCACAATTGGGGCCCATCGATCAGCGGGCGAGCATGATTGTGGGGGGGGGGGGGGGGGGGGGGGGGGGCTGTATGGGTCCGCCATATTGCGCTGACCCATTCGTGGAAGTGCAGGGCCCCGTATTGGCAGCTGGAGCTGTGTGGACTACTTCGGGGCCCTGCAAGTCCCTTCAAAACGGAGAATCACTCTGGACTTTCTAGAAAAATGTCCAGAGTGATTCGTGCCCGTTTCCTCATGGGCGTGGGGACATAGCCCCATTATTGGAGAATCCCGCCCCATGTCTTTGGTGATTTTTTCTTTGACTTGTTGTCAGATACTGGCAGACACTCAGCGACCAGGTTTACATGGACCTGCACGTCCTCATCCAACTGGTGTGTTTCCTCTATGCTTGCAGCTCTAGATAGTGTATCAACAACAATGAGATGCCAGCCGGTCGGTGTATAAATCAGCTCAAAATCATATTGTTGCAACTTCATGATGATTCGCTGAATCCTTGGGTACATCTCGCTGAGAATTTTCTTAATTGTAGCGACCAATGGCTTGTGGTCAGTTTCCACTACAAACGATGGAAGGCCATTCACAAAAGCATGGAACTCTGTGAGCCCATTAATCAGCCGAGGCATTCCTTTTCAAATTGCGAATACCTGCATTCAGTATCAGACATTGATCTGGATGCGTATGCTACTAGAAACCAGTTTGTTTCCAGACCTTGTTGGAGTAGGACTGCTCCCAAACCTACCTTTGATGAGTCCGTTGAGAATTTAGTATTTTTTTGCTGGGTCGAAAAATGTTAGGTCTGGCGCTGTTGTCAATGAAACTTGCAATGCTTGCCATTCTAGTTCATGGCTGGTGGACTAATGGAATGTTGCATCTTTCTTTATAGTTTCCCTAAGGTGTGCAATTTTAGCTGCAGGATTGGGAGTGAAATTGCCCACAACATTTATCATCCCTAACATTCTTAATATGACTTTTTATCCAGGGATATGGCATCTGCAAGGTTGCCCTTATTTTATCTTGAACAGGCTGAACGCCTTTTGCGGAGAGCTTGTCTCCCAGGAAGGTGACACCGTGCACAGCAATTTGACATTTCCCCCTGTTCAGCTTCAAGCCATTTTTTTAATGCTCCTCAGGACCCTGAGAAGCGTTTGTCATGTTTTTCCCATGTTGATCCCCAAATGATTATGTCATTCACATAAACTCAAACTCCTGGAATCCTTTCAACTTTGTGCTCCATGGCACGATGAAAAATCTCTGAAGCAGAAATTATGCCAAATGGCAACCTTAAGATGCAATATCTTCTGAAGGGTATGTTGAACGTACATAGCTGTGTGTTTTCTCTATCTAATTTAAGTTGCCAGAAGGTTGTGACGCATCTAATTGACTGAAACAAGCTGCTCTTGCGATCTCGCATGTTATTTCCTCCCTTTTTGGTAGAGGGTAATGTTCTCTCTGAATGTTGAGGTTCAGATCTTTAGGGTACACACAGATTCGTAAGTCTCCATTATGTTTCTTGACACAAACCATAGAGTTTACCCCAGTCTATAGGTTCTTCTGTGCACTTAATGATGCCTAAAGCTGTCATCCTCTCCAGCTCAACCTTCGATTTGTCTCTCAATGGAGCTCGTACACGTCTCAGTGCATGAATCACTGGCTTCGCATTCTCCTTTAATTGGATTTTGTACGTGTAAGGTGATGCGTGATCAATAACCACTGAAACAAAGGAGTAGTCCGGATTGAAGGCTTTAATCTACAAGATGTTTCCCCAGCAGCTTGAGTACAGAAAGAACGATGGCTGCTGGGAAACACGGGTTCTTATACCCCGCCTCATTGGGCGGAGCTACCTTCGTCTTGACCAATGAGAAAGCAACACTTGGGCCAATGAGCAGCAAGGCTTCTCCACCAATAGTAGCTCACAGTCCCAGGTACCATAGTACCTCTAGTCATACTACCACATAAGGTAAAGTGCCTTGGAAAATTTCAGGAAAATCATTAATTATGAAGTCTCCTGAGACATGTGGACTTGTTGCAGAGCTGTCTGCACTGTAAACCCGTTTAACTAGATACAGTTCCTCACACGCTTCTACTCCTATCAGAGATTCATGTTCCACTGCCACTACGGAAAATTTCAACGTGTAAATTCTGTTTTTTACATTGACATCAAGCTAGCATGCTCTAAACGACATGATTTGATTTCTATTATAATGTCTAAAGAATACTGTTTTGTTGACTACTTGCGGTTTAATTCTCAGCTTTTTGACATCGGACAAATTGATGAGGTTGGCCCTCACACCTGTGTCGAATTTGAAAGTTATTACTGTGTCACTTATCATTAATGGCACTTGTCCATTTATCTTTTTTGAGTTTCTGCATTAACTGCACTGTTGCTACAAATTGTCATTGCATCATTGTCATTTTGCATGCAATGACTACACTGGTCCCCACTAGAGATCATGTCGATGAAGAACATGTCTTTGAGGCACACTTCATCAACTGTATTGATGGCTTTCGTTTGTTACTCTTTTTGACGAGAAAAACATTGGCTAGCAAAATGATTTGTTCTTTCACATTTGGAGCATACCTTTCCAAATGCTGGGCATTGTCATGGCAAATGCCATTTGCCACATCGTTGGGATTAAATGGGCCCTGTTACAGTGGCAGAGGCAGCAGGGGTGCTTGGCATTGCCAAAATTGCTTCATTATTATTATTGGACGGCGAATGTGGACAAAGTGCGGCGGTGGTGGGATGGAGAAGGGACAGAGTGGGTTAGGATGGAGGAGGAATCTTGTAAGGGGTCTAGTTTGAGGGCTATGGTGATGGCAGCATTACCAATGGCTCCAAGTAGGTATTCAAGGAGCTCAGTGGTGCAGTCCCCAGTGAAGATATGGAATCAGTTGAGGCATTTTAGGATGGAAGGGATGTCTGTGCTAACGTCGCTGTGCGAGAATCATGAGTTTCAGGCGGGGGGGATGGATAGTGTATACAGGAGGTGGAGGGAAGTGGGGCTGGTCAAGGTGAGGGATCTGTATTTGGAGGAAGGGTTCGCCAGTCTGGAGGAGCTAAGCGAGAGAGTACAGCTGCCGAGGGGGAGTGAGTTCGGATATCTGCAGGTTTGGAGCTTTGCGCGAAAGGTCTGGAGGGGGTTCCCTAGGTTGCCGGGATACAGCCTTCTGAAGCGACTGCTGCTTCCAGATGTGGAAGGACAGGGAAGAATTGTGGATATATATAAGTGGCTGGGGGAGCAGGGAGACGAGCGGGTGGTCAAGATCAATGAGAAATAGAAAGCGGAGTTGGGAGGGGAGATCAATTGGTGAGTATGGATTGAGGCACTGCGAAGGGTAAACGGGACCTCCTCTTGTGCAAGGATGAGCCTAATGCAGTTCAAGGATGCATATCACTTGGGTGAGAATGAGTGGGTTATTTCAGGGGGTAGCAGATGAGCATGAGAGGTGTGGGAGGGGGCCAGAAAATCACGCGCACATGTTTGGGGTTGCGAGGAATTGGGAAGATTCTGGGCGGGAGTGTCCACGGTCTTAGCGAGGATAGTGGAGGAGGAGTTGGATCCGGACCCTTTAGTGGCAATATTTTGGGTCTCAGAGAAGCTGGAGCTCATGGAGAGGAAGAAGGCTGATGTCTTGGTCTTCGCCTCTCTGGTCACATGGCTGCGAATGTTGCTGGAGTAGTGGTTGGCATCGCCTCCGGTGGTAGCGGTTTGGTTGGGTGGCCTGTATGATTTCCTGCGATTAGAGAAGATAAAGTATGAGTTAAGGGGCTTTTCAGGGGGGTTTGAGGAAAGATGGGGGATGTTTGTGACCGTGTTTGAGGGGCTGTATGTCATAGGGGAGGGTGAAAAAGGGGAAAAATCTGTACAGACTGTATAGTTGATTGCAGGGAAGCATGTTTCCTGGAGTGTTTCTTCACTGTAACCTGTTTTGATACATGTTTGTAATAAAATACATTTTTGAAAATATCGTTGGCATGAAACGGCGGATCGCGTCGGCCTTTCAGAATGGCCACCTGTGCTGGGACTGCATTTTTAATTTGACTGCGTCACCACACTAATGACGTTGGCCGTCTCTTCTACCTTTGCACCAAAATGCCGGAAATTGACTGTGCTCATCTGCTTTGCTGCAAGCTCGCTAATGTGACACATTTGGATAGCATTTTCGAGTTGAAGCTGTTTCTTTTGCGAAGCCTCTTGCATACCTTATTATTGGAGATCTCGAATATGATCTGATCGCAGATCATTGACAACTGACAAATTACACCACTGTGCCTTCAACCGCAAGTTGGTTAGAAAAGAATCAAATGCCGGGCATGCGTTCTGGGTGCACATGTGAAATATATAGTGCTTGAAGGTTTCATTTTTTTTTGGAGAGCAATGCCGATCAAATTGCTCGAGAACTTTGTCGACATTCTTGGTATCTGCCTCACTTTCGAAGACAAACGTGTTGAAAATTTCAATGGATTGGGGACCTGCTACAGTGAGCAGAAACGCGATATACTTCTTGTCGGGCTGTACCTGAAGACCAAGGGCTGTAAAATAGTGTTTGAACTGCTGCTTAAACACCAACCAATTCTCATTTATGCTACCAGTAATCTAAAGCCTTCCATCCTGGGCTTTGAGGTTTTACTGCACATTGAGCACCAGTTGCCAGTAGCTTACAAGGTTAGTGAACAAATTGCGTAGAGGCGAAGGCGCCGCTGGAAGAGATCAAGGCAAAGTGGGAGGAAGAGTTGGGAGAGGATATGGAAGAGGGGTTTTGGTGTGAGGTGCTCCGGAGTGTGAACGCCTCCACCTCGTGTGCGAGGTTGGGGCTGATACAGCTGAAGGTGATGTATAGAGCACACCTTACAAGGGCAAGGATGAGCGGCTCTTTGAGGGGGTAGATGTGCGTGAATGTTGCGGGGGGTGGGGGCATATGTTTTAGTCCTGTCCAAAGCTGGAGGATTACTGGAAGGAGGTTTTTAGGGTAATCTCTAAAGTGGTGCACATGAAACTGGACCTGGGCCCTCAGGAAGCCATATTCGGGGTGTCGGACCAGCCAGGGTTGGAAACAAGTCCGGAGGCAGATGTTGTAGCCTTTGCCTCGTTGATCTCCCGAAGGCGGATCCTGTTAGGGTGAGGGTCAACCTCTCCACCCTGTGCCCTGGCGTAGCGGGGGGACCTGCTGGAATTGCTGATGCTTGAAAATGTCAAATTTGAACTGAGGGAGATAGGGAAAGTAAATGACGGAGATGGGAACCTGGTTGGAGATTCAGCAGGGGTGAATAAGGCGTTTAGGGATTTCTACAGTTGGTTGTACAGGTC
This sequence comes from Scyliorhinus canicula, assembly GCF_902713615.1. Taxonomy (NCBI): domain Eukaryota; kingdom Metazoa; phylum Chordata; class Chondrichthyes; order Carcharhiniformes; family Scyliorhinidae; genus Scyliorhinus; species Scyliorhinus canicula. The sequence continues at coordinate 69,912,579 of NC_052151.1, forward strand.
GGAACCCCCTACGGGGCCGGAGGGGATGAGGCACTTCTTGGAGGGACTGAATTTCCCAAAGGTGGACGGGAGCGGGTAGAAGGGCTGGGGGCCCTAAACGATCAATCCAAGGGCTGGAAGAGATAGTGGAGGGTCTGAAGGCCCATGCAGTTGGGTAAGGCCTCGGGTCCAGACGGGCACCCAGTGGAGTTTTATAAAACGTTCGTGGGGATACTGGGGCCAGTGTTGTTGAGGATGTTCAATGAGGCAAGGGAAAGAGGGGTGCTGTCCCCAACGATGTCACAGGCAACGATTTTGCTGATTCTTAAGGTGGACAAGAACCCGGAGTTGCTGGCCCAAATTTTTGTCCTCCAGGATCGAGGATTGTGTTCCGGACGTTATTGGGGAGGACCAGACGGGGTTTGTTAAGGGTAGGCAGTTGGTGGCCAATGTAAGAAGGTTGTTAAACGTGATCATGATGCCCCCGGAAGGTAGGGAGGTGGAGGTAGTGATCGCAATAGATGCAGAAAAGGCTTTTGATGGGTAGAATGGGACTATCTGTGAGAGAGAGTGGGACGGTTCAGATTCGGGTGGGGCTTTATCGACTATATCAGGCTCCTGTGGCAAGTGTACAGACGAATAGGACAACATTGGACTATTGTAGACTGCACAGGGGGACGAGACAGGGCTGCTCCCTCTCCCCACTGTTGTTTGCGCTGTCTATAGAGCCGTTGGCAATTGCACTGAGAGCCTCAAGGGGCTGGAGAGGACTGGTCCGGGGGAGGGGGGGAGGCGGGGGAGTGGTGTTGGTGTGGAGCACAGGGTTTCGCTCTGTGCGGATGACCTGCTTCTATATGTTTCGGACCCAATAGAGGGGATGGAAGAAATCATGAGGACTCTAGGGGAATTTGGCCAGTTTTCAGGGTATAAGCTTAATTGGGAAAGAGTGAGATGTTTGTGGTCTAGGCGAAGGGACAGGAGAGGTGACTGGGAGAGCTGGAGGGATGCTTTAGGTACCTAGGCATCCAGGTGGCGCAGGAATGGGACCGGCTGCATAAATTGAATCTGGCCCGGCTGGTGGACCAAATGAAGGACGATTTTTGGAATTGCGACACGCTTCCGTTGTGGAGGGTGCAAACGGTGAAGACGGCCCTCCCGAGATTCCTATTTGTATTTCAGTGTCTACCCATCTTTATTCCGCGGTCCTTTTGTAAGTGGGTCAACAAAGTGATCACGGGTTCGTCTGGGCGGGCAAGACTCCGCGAGTAAGGAAGGTAATGCTTCAGCGAGTCGGGGAGAGGGCGGGCTGGCGCACATTTTAGCAACTAATACTGGGTGGCTAATATAGTCATGATCAGGAAGTGGGTGGTGAGGGAGGGGTCGGCATTGGTGCGTATGGAGGCGGCTTCATGTAAGGGCACCAGTTTGGGGGCATCAGTAACTGCGCCTCTGCCGTTCCCGCCGGCACAATACTCCACCAGTCCAGTGGTGGTGGCGGCCCTGAGAGTTCGAGGCCAATGGAGGCGGCATGTGGGAGCAGTGGGAGCATCGGTCTGAGCACCAATCTGTGATAATCACCGGTTTACCCCGGGGAATATGGATGGGGGGTTTCCAGTTATGGCGGAGAGCGGGGACTGAGAGGATGGGGGATGTGTTCATAGAGGGGAGCTTTCCGAGTATGAGGGCGTTGGAGGAGAAGTTTGGGTTGGCGAGGGGAAACAAATTCAGGTATCTGCAGGTGCGAGACTTCCTTCGTAAACAGGTGTCAACCTTTCCGCTCCTACCGCTAAGGGGGATTCAGGACAGGGTAGTTTCCAGAGAGTGGGTAGGAGAAGGGAGCGACTCGGACATTTACAAGGAACTTATGGGGTCAGAGGAGACGCAGACCGAGGAGCTGAAGCGCAAGTGGGAGGAGGAGCTGGGAGGTGAGATAGAGGATGATCTATGGGTGGACGCGTTGAGTATAGTCAACACGTCTACAACATGTAGAATAGGGCAGCACGGTAGCATGGTGGTTAGCATAAATGCTTCACAGCTCCAGGGTCCCAGGTTCGATTCCCGGCTGGGTCACTGTCTGTGTGGAGTCTGCACATCCTCCCCGTGTGTGCGTGGGTTTCCTCCGGGTGCTCCGGTTTCCTCCCACAGTCCAAAGATGTGCGGGTTAGGTGGATTGGCCAGGCTAAATTGTCCTTAGTGTCCTAAAAAAATAAGGTTAATGGGGGTTGTTGGGTTACTGGTATAGGTATACGTGGGCTTGAGTATGGTGATCATTGCTCGGCACAACATCGAGGGCCGAAGGGCCTGTTCTGTGCTGTACTGTTCTAATGTGCCAGGCTCAGCCTGATACAATTTAAGGTTATTCACTGGGCTCACATGACAGTGGCCCGGATGAGCAGATTCTTTGGGGTGGAGGACAGATGCGCAAAATGTGTGGGAGGGCCAGCGAACCATGTCCATGTGTTTTGGACATGTCCAAAGCTTCGGGGATTTTGGCGGGGGTTTGCGGATGTCATGTCCACGGTGTTAAAAACAAGGGTGGCGCTGCGTCCAGAGGTGGCGATTTTCAGGGTGTCAGAAGACCCGGGAATCCAGGAGGAGAACGAGGCAGACGTTCTGACCTTTACTTCCCTGGTAGCCCGGAGAGGATACTATTAGCTTGGAGGGACTCAAAGCCCCCAAAGTCGGAGACCTGGCTATCGGATATGGCTGGCTTTCTCTGTTTGGAGAAAATCAAGTTCGCCATGAGAGGGTCACTGTTAGGGTTCACCCGGAGGTGGCAACCGTTCGTCGACTTCTTTGCAGAAAATTAATCGTCAGCAGACCGTGGGGGGGGGGGGGGGGGGGGGGAGGGGTTAGTAGTTTAGATTAGAGTAGGGGGTTAATAAGGTTCATTACCTGTATGGGAGGTAAATGACTTGCACTATGTTTATGGTTTCATGTATATTGTTTATAATGTTGTTGATACTATACCAAAAATATCTTAATAAAACGTTTGATAAAAAAAAAATTTGAACTGTGGAGAAGGATTCATGGGCGTTATTCATTATGCACTTTCAAGAATTAGATTACATCAAACATTCGGGGGGGGGAGGGGGACTGTATGTATTAATGGTGACTATGGGTGATTCCTGATTCCTTTTTGTCATTTGTTTATGTTAACATGTGGGCTAATGTTTGGGGGTTTGGTGGGAGGATGGGATCATTATGATTGATATGGGGATTGGCATTGCATTTGTTATTGATTATTGTTTATTGTTGAGTGTAAATTTGGGAGAAAATGTGAAAAACGAGGAGAATAAAAAATATTTTTAAAAAAGTGAACAAATTGCATTTTCTTTCTTCTTCGGAGTTATCTTTAATTGTTCGCATTGTTGTAGAATTTTTTTGTTCTTGGTCGATCATCACTCTTGGTACCATGTCATGTTCTGTAGACTGGCCAATATGAATGATGCACTACAAACATCTAGTTTAAATAATTTAGTATGTAACAACTGCATGGTAAAGGTAACTGGAATAAATAAATAACAACAACTAACACTAACTAACTATTATAGAGCTACTGCAAAATATGTCTATCCACCAGGACAACTTACTCCCAACTCCCTCAAAGCACAGAGCCACATGGTAGAGTTACACCGCCACCTGCTGGCCGGAGGTTGTGTACAATATTAAATACAGAATTGTTTGATGCATGTCATCACAGTCAGGATGAGACTGAAGGGTAACAGGGAAGGCCGATTTGGAAAGGCTGGATACCCTTAGAGCGTCATGAATGGAAATTGCAGGGGTGTCCTACTGCTGCTCCTCCTCCATTTTAGTGCCCAAGGACATCTGTCTGACTCCTTGAAGGGAAGGAACACTTGGAGGGAGGGTGAGCGCCCCATTCCCCTCTCGCATAGTCACTTTTTTGAGGGTCTCTGCCACCTCTGCCTGACTTTCCCCAACTCCACCCTGTCCCACTCCACTCCTGCCAGCTGGGCTGCCTGCTCCTTGAAGTCGGTGAGCTCTTTGAAATGAGGCAATTCCCCTCTTGATTTACTTCTGTTCCCTTTTTATTAACTATTGGTAACTTATCCCACACAAAGAGAGGAGGTGGGGTCGAAACCAATTGGGTTTCATGTATCTTTCTCATGCTTTCCGTCTCACAAATAACCCACTGGATTATGCGCTATGTAACTGATGGATTGCAGGTTGTTCATGAGGGTACTGGGACAGCACACGAGAAGGATAATGCCCACAGAAGCATGTCACCAGCGGTACTTGCTGGTGCCCTCACTGTATGACTTACCCACCCTGCCCTCCCAGACAGCGTGTGAGCGCCCTGTGTGGAAGTGTCAGGAACCCACCGTGGCCTCTCCACCTGCAATGAGGCTATGAAGCAATCACCGTAACATGTTGCCACTGAGGCCCATGTCCCCTGTACCAATTAGTGCGGTGTGTGTGATCGGTTGAGGATTCACTTACCTTAGCGAAGCAGATGAGGTAATTAATCTACTCCCTGCACTCTAGGGCAATCCTCCGGTGTATACCGTGGGCACTGACAGCCCTCCAGGGGTTCCTCCCATCCTAGTTTCATCTCCCTGATCAGCCTCCTCCCCATCCTCTGGATAGAGGTCGTGCATTTCGCCGAACACGCCGGCCAGTGAGGCATCATTGAATTTGGGCACCTGGATATGATGGCTGGGTGGGTTTAATCCAGCCCGCCCTGCTGCTGATCCATCAGGAAATTCCCAACTGCATAATTAATGACGTTGGGGTCACACTATATGGCGCGAATTACACACACACATACATGCACACACAAAGAAAAATAAGCCAGAGAGCATGGACTGGCTTGAGAAAACATAGGGCACAGAGCACAACGGGGCTGTTTAGCACACTGGGCTAAATCGTTGGCTTTGAAAGCAGACCAAGCAGGCCAGCAGCACGGTTCGATTCCCGTAACAGCCTCCCCGAACAGGCGCCGGAATGTGGCGACTAGGGGCTTTTCACAGTAACTTAATTTGAAGCCTACCCGTGACAATGAGCGATTTTCATTTTCAAAAGAGAGGTTAATAATCGAATGAGGAATCGAGCTTTGATTTTACAAACAGTTTTTGCCTGGTGCCTAAATTCACAAAGGATGAAGTTGAAAAACATTTCACTTCATTTGAAAGATAGCTGTGAAGTTGAAGTGTAATTCTGTGTAATTGTTAATCACAGAGGGCTGTAGAGGCTGCGTCGTTACGTATGCTCAAGGCTGAGTGTGGTGACTCGAGACATAAGGTGGAGGCTTCCAGTTAACAAAGGCAGTTAACAAAGGCAAAGACAGTTAAATAACAGGCACAAAACACTAGACAACAGGTCTTAACACCTCGGCTTCCTGGTCCACACTGCCCGGGGCCTGCTTCCAGGGACCCACACAAACTCCCTATTGGTCAGGGTTTGCGTGCTCCCATGTGATCGGCCCTGAGCTGGTCATGTGATCCTGCCCTTTAAAGTGGTTGCTCTACCACACTGAGGTGAACAGATTTTTAATCAGTAAAACAACCAAGGGTTACGCGGATAAGACCGGAAAGTGGAGTTGAGGATTATCAGATCAGTCATGGTCTCATTGAGTGGTAGAGCAGACTCAAAGGGCCGAATGGTCTACTTCTGCTCCTACATCTAATGGTCTTTTAGGTCTTAATAGACTGTGTGGACCTCTACCTAAAAATAGAAGTGTGAATCAATGTTTTTAAACAACTATGGAGCTCCGACAAAATTTCCTGAGGGCAAAATTATGGCAAAGAATCGGAGAATCCAGCCTCTGGTGTTCCAAATCTTCAAATATTTTGTCTTGTTTCTCAATGAGCTGCTCAGTCATTGTTGACTTCACCATCGCTACTTTTGACCATTTCGAGTGCAATCACAATTACTAAGAACATGTAACTCTCCAGTGGATCAGTAGAATCGACATGTATTCTGTGCCATGGCCATTCCCAAGGATGTGAAGTTTGTAATGGTGAAGTGTTCCTTAGATTTGTATAAGGTTGGCATTGACCAACTTCCTCTTCAATTTGAGCATCTAATCCTGGCCACCGAAAATAATTCCGTGCCAATTCCTTCATCTTTACTACATCAGGATGTCCTTCATGTTAATGACTGCAAGCTCAGAGGAATGATCACACAGAGTCACCATAATAGAACTCCAATCTGTACTATCACCTCAGGCCTTTGTGTGATGTGGGGTTTGCCGTCTGGATTTTTGCCATGAACGTCTAACAGTGTTCTTTTTTGGACCATGCCCATCACCTTCGCCATCACTGGATTGGTTTTGGTAGATCTTTGAACTTAAGTTATGGCAGGATTCAACCAAAACAGATCAATTTTGGTTTAAACATTTCATTCACAACTTATCCCCCCCCCAACAGAGCTCCAGATGTCACATCTCTGGAATGCAACGTTACTCACCTCTATGCGTGTGCTGGAGTCTCAGGGGTAAGGTTGTATTACGTACAATGCAATCAAGGCTCCCAAAGCTGTGCAGCCACACTTCTTCCATAGGTCTCTCAATCACAGCTCCCCTTTCTGTATCCTGTAACTATTGATGACTTCAATATTTATCTTCAGAGAGAAGGTAAAAGTGCAAATGGGCCCAGGGCTGCAGGCCACGTTTTTCAGAGTCCTCATTCAATGTAGGAAAGGAAGGAGAAGTGTCAGCGTGCACAGTTCCAGCGGAGGCACTTTCAGTGGGACATGGTCAGGGGGAGCCTGAGCATGACCAGGAGGCTGAGGAGGAGGGGCCAGATAGCAGGGGGACCTACCACACCAAGGGCTTATTGTTGAAGAAACTCCTACTTACAAATGAGTGAGAGTCAGTGCTGGACATACCTACGATTTTCCAGTGAACCCGTATGTCACATGTGCAACATTCTTCATGAACACCTGATGCCATGTGAGGCTGGAGGCTTCCAACGCCAATGGCCATGCAGGTGATGGCAACACTCAATTTTGTTGTCTCTGGGTCTTTCCAGGGATCAACTGAGGACCTGTGTGGCATTTTTCAGCCAGCAACATATTGGAAGGGTGTGATTGCACTCGAGGCTGTGCTCCTCATTCTAGATTACCCCATAGAGGAATATCCTTTCAGCATTTATCCTGTTAATCTCCTTCAGAATGCTTCAATAATATGACCCCTTGTTCCTCAAAATTTCAGTGAGTGAAGGTCAATCTTGCTCAACTTTTTCTAATAAGATTATCTCATCTGCCCAGGAATGAGCCAAGTGAAACTTCTCAGATCTGCTTCCAAGGCAGGTATATCCCTCCTTAAATAAGGAGGCTAAAACTGTACACAGTGCACTCACCGGGGCCACATCGGGTCAGTGTCCTGTGCTGTTGCAGCAAGACATCCCTACTTTTATACTTCAGTCACCTTGCAATGGAGGCCAACATCCATTTGCATTCCTAATTCCTCGTACCTACATCCTAACTTTTTATGATTCATGTATGAGGATACTCAGATCCCTCTGCATTGCAGCATTTTGCATCTCCCTCCATTTAAACAATATTCTGTTTTTCTAGTCTCCCTGCCAAAGGGGACAACATCACATTATACTCCATCTGCCAAGTTGTTCCCACAGGCTTAATTTATCCATATCCCTTTGTGACCTCTTTGTATCGTCCTCAAGCTTGTTTTAAAATCCAGAGGAGAGTGGAAGGGTGAGGTTCTCCTGTTTGCTTGCTGGAAAAATATTTTTTCAATTGTGCTCGGACAATTTGAATCCAGTTCCCAGTGGGCTTAAGTTCCAATAACAAGATTGTGTTCTTCATGTGTCAATAAATGGCAGACTTGCTATGTATGTAGAAAGTGTCAGACAGGACAGCAAGGGTTGTTATAATAATAATCTTTATTATTCTGACAATCGGCTTACATTAACACTGCAATGAAGTTACAGTGAAAATCCCCCAGTGGCCACATTCCGGCGTCTGTTCGGGTACACAGAGGGAGAATTCAGAATGTCCAATTCACCTAACAAGCACATCTTTCGGGACTTGTGGGAGGAAACCGGAGCACCCAGAGGAAACTCACGCAGACACGGGGAGAACACGCAGACTCCTCACAGGCTGTGACCCAAGCCAGGAATCGAACCTGGGACCCTGGCGCTGTGAAGCAGCAGTGCTAACCATTGTGCTACCTTGCCACCATTTTGAATTTGGGGCTGAGGTATATTGATGGGCAAGGGAGAGTAGAAGGGGTCTTAGTCTCAAACCGTACATTCCATTCAGACCATATTGCAAGGCAGAGAAGAAATGAAAACGTCTTGATGGTGAGGAAATTAAGCTTAACTAGCCGTGAGGGTGACATTTCTGATGTAATGAAAAACGGGAGGATGCCTGATTTCTCCATAATTAATCTTTTGCTAATTAAATTGTGGTAACATGTGGCTTTTAAAGACACAATTTTGTTAGCGGGTCATTAATTTCTCCACAATACAGTGGCCACGAGCAGGTACACATGATGATGGTTAGTTTGCTTGGCCTCTATTTATTAAAACACAGACTTCTTCCATGTCTTTGGGGCAACATCACACCTCTGCTAGGTACCCCTGCAAATAATTTGACTAATGATTGAGGCTTGCTGCACAAATTCACAACTTACTGTCTGCGATGTCATGCTTTGGTTTATCAATGTGCTGAACTCTCATATTGTGGCTTCTGAAGGATTGAGTTCCTATGGGGAAAAGCAGATTAGCGCTGGGCGAAAACAAAAGGTGTAACATTTTAAATATTTGTATCAATTAAGAAATGGTAGTTCTGCCTGACGAGCAAATGTAACAAGTAATGTTTCAGGGTTGTACGGTTTACATTAACACTGACTCTGGAATCAAGCTCTGTAGTGCTGTTAAAGTTGTACAAACCTATGGCGATAGGATTAAACTTTCAGCTCCTCAAACCTTTTATGTCATTCATTGAAAACATGGCTGATCTGTATCTTAGCTCCCTGTCCACCCTGATTCTGTAACTCTAATACCGTTACAAAAACAAAAGTCTGTCAATCTCAGTTTTGAACTCTTCCAATTGTTGTGGCCAGCCTTACTCTCTGGATCAGAATGTTTCGGGGTTTCCACTATCCTTAGTGTGAACAAATGCTTTGTGATGTCAGCACTGAGTGGCTGAGCTCTATTTTGAGGTGATGTCCACTTGTTTTAACCATTCTATATTAGAAAACATTAGGGCCAAAGAGACTCTGGAGAGAAGTAGTGTGAGACTCCCTAGTATTAAAAATGTTGTGTGGATCCCTGGGATGCTTTTGGAACATCTGTCACCCCTTCCTCCAACTCACTTTAAATGTCGAGGCATACTACTTCTTATACTCTAAACATTTAAATTTTGACCTTTGTGTATGTATGCTCAGAGTATTTTCTTAGGAAATGAATCAGAGGCTCAGTCAGGCAGAATAAATGAGGAAACCTACACGGTGCCTTGGATGTTTTGCCATGATAAAGGTGCTACATAAATGCAAGCTGTTATTGTTGGCACTGCTGAAGGCTGACAACTGCAGTGTAAATGATGTCACCATGAAACCATTTATGATTCCTTCACTTTTCCTGTTCTTGTCCGCCACACACTCAGTAGGTAGTGAGTGTACGATTGTATCTTTGTCTTTTCTTTGCGTTTGACCCCCCCCCAGTGCCCACCCATAGTGCTCGCAATCTGTGTGCTTGTGAACAGCCTCGAAAATTCACATGGCCCCTTTACAAACAGAGTGCAGAAATTCTCCGGTGTAAACTGCCTGTGCCAGCCCACCCTTGGATCAGGAGGGTCTCTGTGTGTCCACAGCGGGTGGTCCAGTGTTTATATGGGCATTTGTCATCTCGTGGTTTGTTTGTACAAAATTCTGGAGGTTTCAGCTTGACTTTGGATTTATTTTATCTTAGAATGTTTTCACTTAAGGAAATTTCCTGGCCCCAGGCTACAGCCTAATTACCTAGCTCATTAAGATAAGCATTAGATATTTTAATAGTTATTTTCACTTCATCAAGTACAGGGGTTGTCTTGTTTCTTATTCTTATTTATTTTGCCATTTTTGCTTGTTTTAAAAATTGACGTATTAACTCTTTTTGATTGCAGAATGTTTGCAAAAGTATTTCATTGAGCATGATTAACAACTTGCCTAAGTTCAATTGCAGGCCAACCTCTATTGTATTACTCTTCAGGTTCTTTTTCTCTCCTTTCAATTGTCTTCACTTTTAATGTCCAGTTTGGGACATCTAAAAATGGAAATTTTCATTGTTGCTTCCATTGATGTTACATTAAAGCTCGAGTCATACTGAAGACAACTGCTTAATTCTAGGCCAACTTCATAAGTAAATAGTCACATCTTAGTGAATAGCTAATGGAGAACAGCTACAGAATTCTTAAGATGCAGAGGGATCTCGGTGTTCCAGTACATGAGTCACAAAATGTTTGTATTCAGATACAGCAAGTAATTAAGAAGGCTAATGGAAAGCTATCCTTTATGATGAGAGAAATGGAACCAAGAAGTAAGAATGTTGGGCGCGATTCTCCCAAAACGGGAAAAATCGTAAGGCTGGCGTCAAACCCGGGCGGGTTTGACGCCAGCGCGCCCCTTCCCGACCGGGAACCGATTCTGGTCCCCGGTCGGGGCTAGCAGCCCGACGCCGCAAGCTCCGGCATCACGGGCTTAACGAATTTCGTTAAGCCCGCTTGCCGGCGTTAGCGCCGGCTGACGCGTCATATGATGTCAGCCGCGCATGCGCGGATTGGAAGACTCCAACCCGCGCATGCGCGGATGACGTCATCGCGTATTTGCGCGAAACCCGCGCATGCGTGGGCCGGGATGCCCCTCAGCCGCCCCGCGAATGGATACTGCGGGGCGGCGGAAGGACAAATAGTGCGCGGGCATCGGGCCCGCTGCCCACGATCGGTGCCCACCGATCATGGGCACATGGCACCCTTGGCACGGCCGTGGTACTGCCGTGCCAATCGGTGCCATGGTTATAAAAAGCGAGTTGTTCCCGCCGTTTTTACGAACGGCCAGACCAGGTCTGTTTCCCGTTCGTAAAAACAGCGTAAAGGACTGGGACTTCGGCCCATCGAACAGCTGTGAATTGCTGCCGGCCGTAAAAAAACGGCGGCAGCGATTCGTGTCGGGAGTTGGGCGGGGGGGGGGGGGGGTGGGGGAGAATAGCGGGAGGGCGGGAAAAATGTCGGGAAGGCCCTCCCGCTATTCTCCGACCCGTCGTGGGGGTCGGAGAATTTCGCCCGTTATGCTTATGTGAGACCAAATCCCGAATACTGCGTGTAGTTTTGGTCTATTTAAGGAAGGTGGGAGGTGGTTCAGAGGTTTACTAGATTGGTACCTGGGATGAGAGGTTGTCATACAATGAAATTAGACAGACTTGTTTCCCTTGGTGTTTAGAAGAGTGAGGGATCACTTGATTGACATACATAAGATCCCGAATGGTCTTGACAAGGTGGAAATAATGTTTGCTTTTGTGGGTGAGTCCAGAGCTAGGCGGCACTGTTTTAAACTTCGGGGGTTGCCTTTAAAGGACAAGAGAAAAATTTTCTCTCAGAAGGTTGTGCAACTTGAGAACTTTCTGCCTTAGAATGCAGTGGAGGTGGAGTCATTGATATTTCTAAGGCAGAGGTAGACAGATTTTTGTTAGGCAAGCGAATGAAAGGTTATCGGGAGCGGATGAGAATGTAGAACTTGAAACACAAACAGATCAGCCATGATCTTACTGAATGGCGAAGCAAGCTTGAGGGCCGAATAGCCTAGTTATGCTCCTATTCTGTATGTACAGAAATTCTGTCTGGAGATGTTTATACAGAATGCAGTGTGTAGATGTGTCTGAGTTACTCGAAGAAGCGTGCATCAATCTGGCCTTAAGATTTTTTTGAGGTTCCTGAAAGACTGTTATTCTTTTGCAATTAATGTAAATTTGTCCTTACTCATATTTAAAGACCCTGGTGTTTTGCATGGGCAACATTCATCTTGGGACATATTTTCCGAATTAGCAAATTAGATCTGTAGAATTGGAGCCGTGCTAATTAGCAGGCGGCGGAGCATGAGTCAGATGACTGCTGTTTGTATTACTCTGGCTCCAACCACTGCAGATCCAATTTTATAATAAGATAGGAGCGTACCGAATGGAGGATCTCTACAAAAGCCTCAATTTATAAATGGGATCGCTCTCATTATTCATTACAAATCTGAGTACTGAAAGTCACTGCCTCTTGGATCTTGTACCATAGCTGCCTCATCAGAGAGGAACGCCAATGCTGTAGATTTGCCTTCGTTTAAGTGGAGGAGTCCTTTGGGAATGATGTGAATGTGACAGCAAGGTCAGACGAATAACACGATGAAGAAAAAGTTCAAGAATCACAGGACAGAAACAAAGAAAGGCGATTAAAACATTGGAAAAAAAAGGAAAATAAATTGAGAGCAGAAGTGGAAAATACAACTGAAGGAAAAAGTAAAGCAGTAATAGAATGTAAAGAAATAAATTAGAGGAAGGAAAATTAAATACAGTAAAGAAATAAAGAGGCTTTGATTCATAAAAATAAATGCTTCCAACTTAACAGAAATATTGGACGGATGAAAAAGGAACAGAAAATAAAAATTCACAATGAAAAATATGACAAGGGAAAATGAAAATGATAGTAACATTTGTTTCATTTTCAGTATATGAACTTTTTCTCTTAGACACAAGTTTTTGAGGTACTTCTGTATTCATTATACCATCACCTATCTTTGTGTTTTTAGATAGGGTTGTATGTCACATCAAGAATGTGGCATTTCACTGCTTCTAACCAATCCACTGCTCCTTTGCAGATGAATCATATCATAGGGCAGCACGGCAGCATTGTGGATAGCACAATCGCTTCACAGCTCCAGGGTCCCAGGTTCGATTCCGGCTTGGGTCACTGTCTGTGCGGAGTCTGCACATTCTCCCCGTGTGTGCGTGGGTTTCCTCCAGGTGCTCCGGTTTCCTCCCACGGTCCAAAGATGTGCAGGTTAGGTGGATTGGCTATGATAAATTGCCCTTAGTGTCCAAAATTGCCCTTAGTGTTGGGTGGGGTTACTGGGTTATGGGGATAGGGTGGAGGTGTTAACCTTGGGTAGGGTGCTCTTTCCAGGAGCTGGTGCAGACCCGATGGGCCGAATGGCCTCCTTCTGTACTGTAAATTCTATGTTCTATGTTCTATATCATTTATATCATATCGATTCAATCAGAGAATCATAGAATTTAGAGTGCAGAAGGAGGCCATTCGGCCCATTGAGTCTGCACTGGCTCTTGGAAAGAGCACCCAACTTAAGCCCAGACCTCCACCCTATCCCCGTAACCCCAGCCAACATTTTTTGGACACCAAGAGCAATTTATCATGGCCAATCCACCTAACCTGCACATCTTTGGACTGTGGGAGGAAACTGGAGCACCCGGAGGAAACCCACGCATACACGTGGGGAGCGTGCCGACTCAAGCCAGGAATTGAACCTGTGACCCTGGAGCTGTGAAGCAACTGTGCTAATCACTGTGCTACCGTGCTGCCCTTCAAGAAATCTATGTACAAATATCAGCAGCTGATGGCCTGATTAATGGTATTCATTAACCTCCAATACCATTTTGTAACACATCATTCTTGATACAGATATGTTGGGCTGGATTCTCTGTTTCAGCGGCTAAGTGCCGGCTTGAATGGAGAATTCACGGGAGTTCTATGACCGGAAAGTCGGCACCCACCCCTCACCAATTCTGGGACCGGTGAGCGGCTAGCAGCAGTGCCGGGTGAAACTCTCGGTTCCCGCGTCGAAAATGGCCGGAGAATGACCGGGTCCCGGGCCGCGCATGTGCACGCCGATTATCTGCAGGGGTCAGGCCAAACAGCAAGGTACTGGCCATGCGCTGACCCGACCCGCCATCCACGGCCCCACAGGCTAACCCCTGGCCACACTCCACAGTCCTCCCAGCCCTCGCAAAAGCCTCCGTGGCCAGCGGCTTGGATCCTGGCCGAGTGTGGCGGTGCTGGACACAGTCCGCAGCTGCCACACTGGGGTCCCGGCCGCTGAGACCAAACGTGTCCCGCGCTGTCGGGAACTCGGGCCATCGGGGGTGGAGCATCATAGGAGGGCCTGCCGATTGCAGCACAAGTATGCCATTTCTGATGGGGTAGAGCATGGCTGACCAGCGTCAAACCGGCACCCGCCCCGATTTGGGCGTCAGTGTCGATTCTCCGCCTGATCGCCGATTACGATATCGCCGTCAGGCAACGGAGAATCCCACCCATTGTTTCTTCTACTGCTTGCCTTACCATGCTGAATTATACTCAGCTTTATAATATTGGAGATTTTCAGTTTGTTCAGGAAGCAGGCTGTCCTAGTTGCCAAATGGTTTTGCAAAAGACAACCACTGAAAATGCTGGAAATCTTAAATAAAAGCAAAAATTATTGGAAATACTCAGGGGCCAGGCAGCATCTGCCGAGTACGTTTCTCTGACTGGCCTGCCACATATTTCCAGCATTTCCTGCTTTTATTACCTAACAGTTTATTTTACAGAGGCGTAAAAGGTAAAGTTTGTTCTTTTAACTTGACTGATACCAAAATGGAACAAATTAGGAAAAGACGTTTAATTGCAGTGCCGTTTCTTCATTTTAAAAATAGCTTTCTTTGAAGAGTGTTGATGATTCCCTCAGGAGGAGAAGGGAAGTCGAGTGTGAGGATGCTGAGTGACCACCACGGACAATTAATAACCGGGGTGCTGCAGCAAACTCGTTATTTTGCAATATATTTTAATTCCATGTTCACACACTGCTGATCTCAAGAGCCCCTGCCAACTACTGAATCTAATGAATGCCACCAGCAGTCACTGTTTAGCATCCTTCACTTCTTTGAATTAAAAAAAAATCTTTGTTCAATGTTAATTCTAATCTTTTGGGAATGGTTACTGAAAAGAGGATAGGCGGTGACTCTTCTTTAAAAGCACTTCAAGGAATGTAGATGATCATACTTTATTAAACATTGTTGGTGTACATATTTCAGTCATAACCAACACCCTACTCATGATTGTTAATTCCTGACCAACAAATACTTTTAACTAGAAATATTTGTCAATTGAATAATCTTCGCTAAAGTCGGAGTCTTTGTCGTGATTGCCAGAAAATGTGCGAAGAAATGAATAGGAATCAGCCTCCCATAGCATTTTCTGACCTCGAGTGTGTGTTGTCTGGTTTCCTCACTGCTTATTGCAAGCTATTTATATCGCATTGTAACTAATGATGGTATATTGGGAAAAAATAAGCAGGAAGTTGTTGACTCACAAATATTTTGACAGACTCATCTGATAGAAAGGAAATGTTATGTGAATTTCTCGAAGGCTGAGGGCTGTCAAATAATCTTAAAGGGGCCCTGATTTCAAATTATTGCTGCAAGCAATGAATCTCCTATAGGCATCAGCAGTCTATGTTTTAATATCAGAGTATTTGTCATCTCCCATGTGAGACTCTAATGTGGGGAATATTTGTGCAGAACCTAAAAAGGTGAGGACACTCATAGAGTCCAATTGAAAAGAGACACTCGGAAAATATGGAATGAGAAGAGGTCATTTGGCTTCCTCAGCCTGGCTCTTCCTTTAATCCATATATATTTTGCATCTCAAAGACTCAGTTCAGTAAATCAAAGAGAAGGGAATCTAATTGTGCAGGATGAATGTGTGGTTGTGGGCAAACTCTTAGAATCCATAATTTGAAATCAAATTAGTGAGCATTTGCAAATGTGTGTGTTAATAAAGGACAGCCATTGTATATTTGTCAAGGGCAAATTATGCTTCCCAAGTTTAATGGAGGTTTTATTTGAAGAGACAATTGATTGGCTAGATAAAGGGAATGCAGAACTGTAGTGCGTATAGATTTTCAGAAAATGTTTGATAAGGTGTTACACGAAAAGCTTGTTTGGAAAAAAGCCATGGGTAATGTATTAAGAAATGTAATAATATGGATAAAATTGATTCAAAGTTTGGGTAAAAGGCACAGTGGTTAGCACTGCTGCCTCACAACGCCAGGGACCCAGGTTCAATTCCGGCCTTAGGTGACTGTCTGTGTGGAGTTTGCTCTTTCCTGTGGGTTTCCTCAGGGTGCTCCGGTTTCCTCCTACAGTCCAAAGATGTGCAGGTTAGGTGGATTGGCCATGCTAAATTGCCCCTTAGTATTCAAAGATGTGTAAGGTTAGGTGGGGTTACGGGGGATAGGATGGAGAAGTGGGGTTGGTAGGATGATCTTTCAGACTCAATGGGCCGAATGGACTCCTTCTGCACTGTAGGGATTCTATGAAATGGTCACTGATTAAGTTTGCAGGAGGATTGAAGCGATGATTTTGATATGATCGTGGGAGAGCAAACCTGGACTGTACAAAAGACACCAATGGAGGGAGTTTAACAAATAGTGAGAAAGCCTGCAAAAGGTTTCAAATAAACATGGGCATGTTTGTGGATTGAGTAGACAGGTGGTAGGTTCCACTGGCTGTGGATAAGTGAGCAGTAATACATTGTGGCTAAAGAAACTGCAGGGAATAGGAGCATTCATTTAATGGAAATAGACAGAGTTGTGGATAAATAGGGAGACTTGGAGCTTAACGGGGTGTTATGGGGGTGGAGGAGGGGTAGGTACTGGTGGTAGAGGTGATGGCAAAGTTTCTTCAAGAAACGTCTAGGAATACATAGAGGCTTGGGATTCAATCTGACCCCCGATTCAGGAGATGATCTGATGGATGGAATCTTGGGTGACCAGGAGGAAGCACTTAGAGTTTTCTCCAAAACTGTGTTCATGCACCCCCCCCCCCCCCCCCCCCAATATCCTCTTCAGCTGTCAGTTTTCATGAGGCCCTGGAAACTTGATGCCCAGGATTAAGTCTGAAAAGTAGGCTAAATCAGAGGATGTCAGACTCATTAGAAGATTTAATGGGTCAACCCAATTTTTGGGAGCCGCGTAGCTCCCTACCCCTTGTCAAACCTTCATTAGACTTAGAAGGGGCGGCCAAGGGCAGCACGGTGGCCTAGTGGTTAGCACAACCGCCTCACGGCGCTGAGGTCCCAGGTTCGATCCCGGCTCTGGGTCACTGTCCGTGTGGAGTTTGCACATTCTCCCCGTGTCTGCGTGGGTTTCGCCCCCACAACCCAAAAATGTGCAGAGTAGGTGGATTGGCCACGCTAAATTGCCCCTTAATTGGAAAAAATAATTGGGTAATCTAAATTTAAAAAAAAAAGAATAGAAGGGGGCGGCCAAATTGGCAGAATTGGAGTGGGAATGGAGTTGGTAAATTCCTCGCCGGATTTGAACTTCTCCTGCCTTATTTCCTCTTGGAGAGCAGGGTAGTTCAGATTGACCCTGATGTGTTTTGAGGGGATTCTTCAAGGGGTCGAAAATGGTGCAAAGTTTGAGATGCTTCGGGAGAGAGTCCCATAAATAGGGTTGAGCAGGGAATGGAAAAAGTACAAAAAAGCATGCCAGGCGATCAAAGGGTCAAAGAAGTAAATATAAGGAGGTTTCAAATGCAATCTGGGATCACCGTTCATTCTTTTCCCAGCCTTCTCTAACTGTGGTAATTTAGGTCAGTTGAAAGCAGTGCTGTCACTATGCTCTGCAGGTGCACTCTCGTAGAGCAGTTCCAGTTGCATTCTCTGGCCTGCAGCTGTGGAAAAATGCAAAGGAACCAGACATAAAAAATCCGGGGTGGGATTCTCCGTTTCAGGGACCATGGGCGGGATTCTCCGTCAGCCAACGCCAAATCGGGAAATGCGATTGGGCGGAGAATCGCTTCTGACGCCGAAATCATTGGCGGGCGCGATTTGACACCAAATCGCAATTCTCCGTTGCCTCGACAGAGGTGCCAATGCGTTCTGGAACTAATGTACAGTAAACATCGTTTGCATATCATTAGTGGGCCTGACCCACTATCCTGGGCTTCCGTGATTCTCCGCCTCCAATGGGCCGAATTCCCAACGGCGTGGTTCACTTGTGCTTTTAGAAATCATGAAACGGGCATCTTGGCTGATGTCGGAGAGAGGGGGGGATATGGAAAGGATCCAACATTTCCATAGTTGGCTGACAGTTGCGCTGCTCACTGGGGAGCTTCTGCCAGGGCCGGGGGGGGGGGGGGGGGGGGGGGGGGGGGGGGGGTGGGGGGGAGTAGCGGGGGGGGTAGCCAGGAAGTGGGCTGAGGGGTTGGGGTGGACGGGCCCGGAACCCCATTGCCACTGCCTGCAAGCCAGCCATGCAGCTGCGTACGCTGCTGACTGCCCACTGTGAACTTAGTGCCACAGGTCGTATGGATGTCCCCACAGGCCACCTCTCCTAGGTGTCCTCTGGCCCCAGCTGACCTCTCCGCTGTATGGGCACGCTGCAGTGCAACCAGTGCCATCTTGTTGGCTGGGATGAGTGTGGGGATTGTAATGTGTATGTGCACCTGCAGCTCGTCTACCTCCTGAGTGCCAGTCGCAAATAAGGTGCATCCAGCACCGATACGCCTCAGGGGATAGCTCCGCTTGCACCCCTGTCCCATGGAGTAGCCCGGGGGCCAGTGGGCACCTTAAGGGAGAAAGAGTGGGCAATGAAGTGGCAAATGAAATACAATGTGGAAAAGTGTGAGGCTATTCACTTTGGAAGGAGGAAATTAGGCATAGACTATTTTCTAAATGGGGAAATGCTTAGGAAATCAGAAGCACAAAGGAACTTGGGAGTCCTTGTTCACGATTCTCTTAAGGTTAACGTGCTGGTTCAGTCGGCAGTTAAGAAGGCAATTGCAATGCTAGCATTCATGTCAAGATGGCTAGAATACAAGACCAGGGATGCAGTTCTGAGGCTGTATAAGGCTCTGGTCAGACCTCATATGGAGTATCGGGAGCAGTTTTGGGCCCCGTATCTAAGGAAGGATGTGCTGGCCTTGGAAAGGGTCCAGAGGAGGTTCACAAGAATGATCCCTGGAATGAACAACTTGTCGTACGAGGAATGGTTGAGTACTCTGGATCTGTACTCGTTGGAGTTTAGAAGGATGAGAGGGGATCTTATCGAAACTTACAGGATACTGTGAGGCCTGGGTAGGGTGGACGTGGAGAGGATGTTTCCACTTGTCGGAAAAAGTAGAACCAGAGGACACCATCTCAGACGAAAGGGACGATCCTTTAAAACAGAGATAAGGAGGAATTTCTTCAGTCAGAGGGTGGTGAATCTGTGGAACTCTGCCGCAGAAGGCTGTGGAGGCCAAATCACTGAGTGTCTTTAAGACAGAGATAGATAGGTTCTTGATTAATAAGGGGATCAGGGGTTATAGGGAGAAGGCAGGAGAATGGGGATGAGAAAATATCAGCCATGGTTGCATGGCGGAGCAGACTCGATGGGCCAAATGGCCTAATTCTGCTCCTATGTCTTATGGTCTTATGGTAAGGCTGGAAAATTAGACACCAGTTAAGTTGGCAGGGGTGCAGGGCAGTTTAGTTATAGGGGACAGGGAACTAATCTGTATATAAATTGTAGCATTAACACCTGATAACCCTGACACAACCTGCCTTGGTACTCTGTTACATGGGTTTGAAGGGTGGGCAGGACTGGACTGGCCATGGAGGGGGTGCGGGGGAATGGTGCGGTGGTTGGCCTGGACTGCCCATTCTCTCCGCGCCCCCTCCCGACCGTTCCCACCACTGTCACCCAGGGATTCGATGCGACTGTAATGGAATGTCCAGCTCACATGCAGGGATCACCCAGGTGGATGGTGGAAAGTGTTACAGTGGGCAGGAGTCAGACGTTTTCAAATGATATGGAGCCCCAGAGCTCATCCAATGGATCAAACATGGTGTTACTGCCAACCCAGGGCCCTGTAGTGCGGCAGGTATGTATCACAGAGCTGGTTGCAGGCAGGGGGTGGTGGGGGTGGGATGTGGTGTCTGTGCTCCTGGCCAATTTCCTCCCCCTCACCTTGTCGGTGTACCTGGAGGCGATCAGAGCGTCCTGTGCACATCGCCCAGGGGCACACATCGTATGGTCTCCCGTGCCTCACTGGCCCCATGTCCTACCCATCCTCCCCCTCCTCTGCATCCTCCTCATCGGAGGAGGACAGGCATTAATCCTCCTCCTCCAGCAAATCACCCATCTGCTAAGCGACATTATGGAGGACGCAGCAGGCTGCCACAAAACGGCCTCTCAAACGACCCTCTCAGCGTCATACTGGACTGACCCTCCAGAGCGATCTAGGCACCTGAAGCGCATTTTCAGGAGGCCGAAGCAAGTTCCATCATTCTCCTGGTTGCGGAACGGGCGTCATTGTAGCGGGTCTTGGCGTCGGTCTGTGGCCTCCAGATAGGCATCAGCGCAGCGGATAGCCCCTGTCGCCCAGGAGTGGCGAGGGCAGGCATCTCGAACATGTCAGGAATAGTTGAGTGTGCAAGGATGTAAGCATTGTGCACACTGCCTGGGTATCGGATGCCGATGTGTAGGATGCGCAGCCGATGGTCACATATCAGCTGCATGTTCATCGAGTGGAACCCCTTTCAGTTTGTGTAGAGCGGCCTGTCATCTGCAGGTGATTTTAGGGGGACATGCATCCTGTCAATCACCCCTGGATTTCGGGCGTTGGCCATGACAGTGAACCCCGTTGCCCAGGGGTCCTGGTGGGCTCAGTGGGCTCGGTCCACATTGAAATGGATGTATTGAGCCGCATGGGCATTATAGGGCCTCCGAGATGGCACGGATGCACCGAGGTTTGTGAGATCCTGGATAGGTCCCCACTTGATGCTTCAAAAGACCCCGTGGCTAGACGTTCAAGGCAACCGTCACCTTGACAGTCACCAGGAGCCGATGCCCTCCCCCATACGCTCGTGGTGCCAAGTGTGCCATGATCTGGCTGGAATGTCACACTGTCTCCCTGCTTAGCTGGCATATATTAACACTGCAATGAAGTGAAAAGCCCCTAGTCGCCACATTCCGGTGCTTGTTCGGGTACACAGGGGGAGAATTCCGAATGTCCAATTCATCAAATAAGCACATCTTTTGGGACTTGTGGGAGGAAACCCACGCAGACATGGGGAGAATGTGCAGACTTCAAAGTGAGCCAAGCCAGGGATCGAAACTGGGACCCTGGAGCTGTGAAGCTGTGAAGCTTTGAAGCTGTGAAGCAACAGTGCCCAGCACAGTAGACAGCAGGTCTTCGAATGACAGGCTCTGCTGGTACACACGAGACTTCATGTGGTGCCTCCATGGCACATACTATTCCTCGGCCTATTGGGTGGCTGGCTCTTCATCCTGGGCGGCTGCCTCCTGTTCCTCTGCTGCACGCTCTGCTGGGCCACACTCTGCTGCTGCAGCTTCCTCCTCCTTGAGCAGCTGCAGTTCCTACAGCAGCATAGAATCCCCCAGGGCTGCAGTGACTACCAGGAATATCACCATTGCTGGTTGAATGCCAATATCCATTGCCCACAGTGGTGAAAGGCCGACATGTTAGCATGGTGAGTACCCTCATGCCCAACCAGGTCCAATAGGCTACATGGTGGCACCAGTTGTCTCTGCGGGCTCTGCCCCCACATGTTCTCCCCCTCACCCCCACCCCCCAGACGCGGCACCCCTGGCCCCGTCGGTGGCTGACACCATGGGGGCCTTTGGCCCGGGATCCTGTACCTAATGCCAAGGGTACCATTGGCTGGCACTGCCCTTGCCAGCGGTACACTCCATGACCACAACAGGGGCATTGTCCTGGGTGGGCCGCCTGATTCCCCACCACCAGGTGGCATTCGGGTGGAGTGGTATGATAGAGGGTGGGATACAGGGGTTGGGGCACCCATAAGGCTGGTGTCCCTCTGCAGAACCAGGGGCCAAGGTGGGTGTTCAGTGGGGTGCGCAGCAAGGTGGCTGCCTTGCAGGCCGTGGCAATGGCAGTCTATGACTGGCCACTGCCCCGTGGGGGGGGGGGGGGGGGGGGGGGGGGTGTCCGCTCGACAACCCGGCCTGTTCCCGCTAACCCCCTTACCCCCCACTGGCTCTGGTAGGGTCCCCCTCATCCCAGCCAGCCTGGCCAGTGTCCGACCTGGAAATCCTCAGTCGCGCCTCTCTGTGTCCTACCTCCTCTCTCTCCCTCATCAACCATGACGCCGCTTTCATGGTTTTTAAAAGCACAAGTCGGAAACTTGGCCCATCGGAGGCGGCGAGTCGCGGAGGCCCCAGAGAATACCGGGTCAAATCCACTAATGATATGCAAACGGTATCTCCTGTATGTGTGTTCCTGACCACATTGACACCACTGTTGAGGTGAAGGAGAACTGCGATTTGCTGTCAAATCGGCACCCTCCACAATTTTGGTGTCGGAACCTATACTCCATCCAATTGCGTTTCCTGATTTCAGCATCAGGCAACAGGGAATCATTCCCTATGTTTTCCCATCGAAGGAGAATTGCTACCGATTTATGTTCCGCCTGGGAGCAGAAATTGGGAAGCAATTCAGTATCCTTTTCCATGGAAATTTATGCATGGTGATGAATACAAAGGGGAATACCCCAAGAGACCCCAAATAGGGAGAAGCCCTGCTGCCCCCCCCCCCCCCCCCCCGCCCTGAGACCCCTTTAATAAGGAGCTAAAGATAAAGTCACCATAGTCCCAGATGACCATAGACTGCCTTCGCAGGGAAAAGCTGACTGGTGATTTAACCTGAGGATCACCACACGTCAGGCAACGGGCAAGGGTGGGAAAGCTGGCCTTCAAGAATAACCTCAGCCAGTATGGGAATTGAACCCATGCTTCTGACCTTGCTCTGCATCACGAACCAGCTGTCTAGCCAAGTGAGCTAAATTGGCCCTGGCACCTGGAAGCGAGGTGCAGAGGGTCACCATGTGCCACCAATTACCCTCACGCTTCAGGGTTTGTGTGGGCAGGTCCTACAGATGGAGGGGAGGAAGGGAAGTGTGCATCTGTTGGGAACATAGTTGCAGTGTGATGTGGGTCCTGGGTGTGACACACAGGTTGTAACAACCTGACCGGGGGCAGGATGGATAGGAGCAGGAGAGCAGTGTTGCAGGCAGGGCTTGGAGCCAGCTGGTAGTCCTGCAGAGTGGACTAGCTGCTAGTGAAGCCTCTGCCCTGAGAGGGGCAGTGTGCCAGGTAGGGTGCCAAATGCCAAGATGCATGTGTCCTTTGTTTGGGGTGAACTCTGCTAATCCCCTGCAGTGGGGTTGCGCTTCTGATGAGGGCACTGAGGAGTGGCAGCCGCTGGTGTGTCACTGATTGAGCTTGGCCACGTCCATCCGTTGATGGGTCAGCTGGGGTCTGAGCTTTTCCAGAGGCGTGGCCTTGGTGGGTTCCCAAATTACCAAAGGCTCGGTGAACATTTACAGGACAGTGAGCAGTCAGCAGAGTGAGCAGCAGGGACCTGTAACTTGTATCAAATAGGTGCGTTTAAAACAAATACTGCAACAATTGCGGTCCAAACTCGGCTAACCCGATCCTGAGGGGAACACCCCAAATACACGGAGCTGTCACCAACCCCTTCCTACCCCTGGCCACCACCCTCCAGCAAGTGCTACGATTTTAAACATTTTTTGAAACTTAGCTTACCTTCTCTCTTCTTCAGCAGCCAAGGCGCCCAGAGGGAGAATTCATAATGTCCAATTCACCTAACAAGCACATCTTTTGGGACTCTTGGGAGGAAACCAGAGCACCCGGAGGAAACCCACGCAGACACAGGGAGAATGTGCAGACTCCAAACAGACAGTGACCCAAGCCGGGAATCGAACCTGGGACCCTGGAGCTATGGAGTAACAGTGCTACCTACTGTGCTATCATGCCGCCATCCGATCAAGATTCGCACATTTGCGGTGTTGCGAGGCAGAGAATTTGGTTAACTGTGGCTGCAAGAACAGGTCAGGAGCTAGGTATCCAGTAGTGAGTAACTCAATTCCTGGCTCCCCAAAGCCTGTCCAACACTTACAAGATCGAATACTCTCCACTTGCCTGGGTGAGTCCAGTTCCAACAATATTCAATAACCCCGACATCATCCAAGACAAAATTTGTCACTTGACTGGAACTGCAATGTCTGTGAAGATGACTGTGGTGATAAACCTTCCTTTCCAGGCTAGAGTTTGAGATATTTTTGACATATTATGTAAGGGGGGTAAATGAGACTCTAGTTAATGAGAGTTAAGTAAATTGTTTTTCATCTTGCTAGAAAGAAGCAGACAAGATGAGCATGTGACTTCACTAAAGCTGTAGGGACCCATAGACAGCATGCACATTGTTTTGCAGGCCTGTATGGCAACCCTTCTTTATACCAGAACCAAAAGGGCTTCCCCTTGCTCAGTACCCACCTAGAGGGCGCTTCAGAACAACAGCTATCTGCTGCTGATATGATTCATAACTTTGGTGTTCAATCTATGTACATATGAGCACAGCAGGCTTATGTCAAGTGATGCTGCTGCACAAAATGTGATGGAGCAGGCAATTGGGGTTCTGAAACTTCACTTTTGCTGCCTGCACCTCCTCAAAGGAGCTCTGCAGTACTTTGCAGAAAGTTTATCAAGATTTGACCTGGTCTGCTTAATCGTCATGAGGGGGCAGCCCTTTCCGCCAATTATATCGTGAGCATCTGAAGTGCAGGATGAAGAGGAGGATGAATAAGAGTAGGAAGAGGAAATGGAGGATGATAATGAAGAGAGATAACCTTAAATAACTCCTCTCTGCTTGGGCTATCTATGATGGATACATTGGAGTGTGGTACCAGTAACCGCCACCTTAATCCCCCATTCAGCAATAGTCCCATAACTTAACTTCCCTCTGCCACTGACCATCACAACATCCAATTTGCCACAATACAAAAATCAAAGCCAACTCAGAATATATTCCAAACCAAAGTCATAAAAGAAATAACACCATACTGCATAGAAATGTAAATTAATCACATTGTACATTCACTTTGTGCCTGTTTAATGTGTCGCCTTGACTTTCCTGTGTAGCACTACCTTAATGGCTGCAGCATTGCTGGTGAAATATTTTCCCATTTTCACCACAACACCCCGCGGTGACCGCCACCTACTCATCTGATGTGACCATCAATTCACAGGACACGTAATTGGAAGTGAACAGTGGTTTTAATAGTCTTACAACAGAGCCTGCCTGCGACGAGATGAACTGAGAGCAGGCTTACGACTGCAGTGCTTTATACTTCCGGTTAGTGGGAGGAGCCATGGGCGGAGCCATGGGTGGGGCCAAGGGTGGAGCCCAGTACAAACTCTTCATCTCCCCCTTTGGGCAGAGCCGTGCAACGGCTCGTATACAGAGCCCACGAGAACACAATACATGTAATACAACACAGTGTGAATTACTAGGTATATAATTCACTCAATTCACCCCCTGTAAAAAATCAAGTCCGGCGACGGTGATGGGTCTACAAATTGAGCCGGTCCGGTGGCCGAGTTGTCCTTTGGGATCGGCGAAGCACCGGGGTTGCAGCCTCTTTGGGTGGCTGGGTAGGGGCGGTCGGCGAGGGTACGATGGTGGACTCCAGGGGTGATTAGGTACGAGCTTCGTACCCGACTGGTGCGACGGGCGACAGGGGGAGCAGGAAAACTATAGGCGCGGGGGCGTGGAGCATGGGCAGTGAACCTATAGGTGCGGGGGCGCAGGGCGTGGAGGGTTGGTGGGGTGTAGTGTGAGGGGTACCTCGGCGGTAGTGGTGGTGGAGTTGGATCCTGCAGGCACCAGGTCCCGGAGGGAAACAGTGTCCTGATGGCCGTCAGGGTATTCGATGAAAGCGTATTGGGGGTTCGAGTGGAGTAGGAGCACTCTTTCTACGAGTGGATCAGTTTTGTGTGGCCGGACGTGCTTCCGGAGGAGAACCGGGCCCAGTGTCTTCAACCAAGCTGGGAGCGAAACCCCGTGGTAGTGCCCCTAGAAAAAACAAATAGCCGCTCGTGAGGGGTCTGGTTGGTGGCGGTGCATAGGAGGGACCTAATAGCATAGAGCGCATCGGGGAGGACTTCCTGCCAATGGGAGGTCGGGAGATTCCTGGACCGTAGGGTCAGTAGGACGGTCTTCCAGACCGTCGCGTTCTCCCTCTCCACCTTCCCGTTCCCCCTGGGGTTGTAGCTGGTAGTCCTGCTCGAGGCGATGCCCTTGCCGAGCAGGTACTGGCGCAGCTTGTCGCTCATAAAGGACGAACCCCTGTCGCTGTGTACGTAGCTGGGGAAACCGAACAGGGTGAAGATACTGTGCAGAGCTTTGATGACTGTGTGGGAGGTCATATCGGGGCACGGGATGGCAAACGGGAAGCGGGAGAACTCATCGATGACGTTCAGAAAGTACACGTTTCGATTGGTCGAGGGGAGTGGTCCTTTGAAATCGATGCTCAGGCGTTCAAAGGGCCGGGAGGCCTTTACCAGGTGGGCCTTGTCTGGTCTATAGAAGAGCGATTTGCACTCCGCGTAGATTGGGCAAACCCTGGTGATAGCTTTTACCTCCTCGGTGGAGAAAGGCAGATTTCGGGCTTTGACGTAGTGGGCAAGCCGGGTGACCCCCGGGTGGCAGAGGTCATTGTGGATAGCTTTCAGACGGTCGTCTTGCGCGCTGGCGTACGTGCCGCGGGACAGGGCATCTGGGGGCTTGTTGAGCTTCCCTAGTCAATACATAATATCATAATTGTACGTGGAGAGTTCGATCCTCCACCGCAGGATTTTATCATTTTTAATTTTGCCCCTTTGTTAGTTGTCAAACATGAAGGCAACCGATCTTTGGTCGGTGATGAGGGTGAACCTCCTACCTGTGAGGTAGTGCTCCAGTGTCGTATAGCTTCCACGATGGCATGTGCTTCTTTTTCTACCGAGGAGTGTCGAAGTTCCGAAGCGGAGAGGGTTTGGGAGAAAAAGGCGACTGGTCTCCCTGCCTGATTTAGAGTGGCTGTGAGAGCGACCTCTGAGGCGTCGCTATCCACCTGGAAGGGGACGGATTCATCCACCGCCCGCATGTCCTCCTTGATGCAGGTGAAGGCCTGGTGGGCCTCAGCTGACAGAGGAAAGAGTGTGGCCTTAAATAGTGGGCGGGGCTTTGTCTGCATACTGAGGGACCCACTGGGCATAATACAAGAAACTCCCAGGCACCTCTTGAGGGCCCTGGGACAATGAGGGAGAGGGAGTTGTAAGAGGGGGCGCTTACGGTCCGGGTCGGGGCCCAGGACATAGCCGAGGATGGCTAGCCTGGTAGTGCGGGAAACGCATTTCTCCGTGTTATACGTGAGGTTAAGTTTCTGGGCAGTTTGGAGGAATCGATGGAGATTGGCGTCATGGTCCTGCTGATTATGGCCGCAGATGGTGACGTTATCCAAGTACGGAAACGTGGCCCGCAGCCCGTACTGGTCCACCATTCGGTCCATTGCTCGTTGGAACACCGAGACCCCATTTGTGACACCAAAGGGAACCCGGAGGAAATGGAAGAGGCGGCCATCAGCCTCGAATACCGTGTAGTGACGATCATCCGGGCGGATTGGGAGCTGGTGGTATGCAGACTTCAGATCCACTGTGGAGAAGATGCGGTACTGTGCGATCCGATTCACCATGTCTGCAATCCTGGGGAGGGGGTACGCATCGAGGAGCGTGAACCGGTTAATGGTTTGGCTATAGTCCACTACCATTCGGAATTTTTCCCCGGTCTTGACGACCACCACCTGAGCTCTCCAGGGGCTGTTACTGGCCTCTATGACCCCCTCACGTAGGAGCCTCTGGACCTCGGTTCTGATAAACACCCTGTCCTGTAGGCTACACCACCCGCTGTGAGTGGCTGCGGGTTTGCAGTCCGGAGTGAGGTTAACAAAGAGTGGAGGGGGGTCGATTTTTAGCGTCGCTAGACTGCAGATAGTGAGTGGAGGTAGGGGACCGACGAAGCTGAGTGTGAGGCTTTTGAGGTTACACTGTAAGTCGAGTCCCAGTAAGAGTGGGGCGCAGAGTTCGGGGAGTACGTACAGCTGGAAGTTCGAGTAGCTGGCGCCCTGAATCGTTAGGGTCGCGACGGTGCGCCCTTGGATGTGAACAGAGTGTGAGCCCGAGGCGAGGGAGATAGTTTGCCGTGCAGGGAAGATAGAGAGCGAACAGCATCTTACCAGTTCTGGTTGTACGAAGCTCTCGGTGCTCCCGGAGTCAAAGAGGCACGGTATCCTGTACCCGTTGATTTTAATGGTCATCATAGAGTTCCGGAGGTGTTTCGGACGCGACTGGTCCAAAGTGACCACGCTGAGTTGCGGGTAGTCGGCGTCTCTATCAGCTGTGCTGGAGTGGCTCCGTGATGACTGTCCGCTGAGGTCGTAGTCTTCGAGATGAGTTTCAGAGGTTGGAGAGGATGGAGCCCAAGATGGCCGCCCCCATGGATCGCACGTGGCGGGCGGCGAGGAAGATGGCATCCAAGATGGTGGCCCCCATGAGTCGCACGTGGCCGGCTGCGTGGAGGAGGGTTGCCAAGATGGCTGCCCCCATGAGTCGCACATGTCGGGTGGGGGTGGAGTCGGCATACAGGCATGCTGCGTTACGGGGCCTGCGGGCCTGTGAGTTTGGGAAGCGAGTGCTCTGGGCTGCAGGAGAGTTTGGAGTAGGAGTTTTCTTCGCCAGGCATACCCGGGCATAGTGTCCTTTGCGACTGCAGCTGCTGCAGGTTGCTTTGCGGGCCGGGCAGTGCTGCCATGGGTGTTGGGGCTGCCCACAAAAATGGCACACTGGTGCTGCATAGTGGGTGGATGGCCGCGCGGCGCAGGCCTGGGGCTGTCGCTGGTCGGGGGCCCATGATGGGGTCGCTTGGTCCGTGGGGAACGAGGTGAGGCTGCGGAATGAGACCTCCATGGTTGTAGCTAACTCTACAGTGTCCTCCAAGTTCTGGGCCCCTTTCTCAAGCAATCGCTGGCGCACATAGTTGGACCTGAGCCCTGCCACGTTTCCATCATGGACAGTGAGTTCCATATGTTGGGTGGCTGTTACAACCTGATAATTGCAGTCCCGAGCTAGGGTTTTTAAATCCCGCAGAAAGTCTTCCAGCGACTCCGCGGGGTGCTGGCGGCAGGTCGTAAAAATGTGGCGCGCGTAGACCTCGTTGATGGGCCGCATGTATATTCGGTCGAGCATGGCCAGAGCCTCCGTATACGAGGTAGTACAGTTAAGTTGAGTAGAGATACGATGGCTCAGCCTTGCGTGCAGTAGGCTGAGTTTCTGCTCCTCCGTAGTTTCTGAAGTGCTTGATTCAGCCAGGTAGCCAGTGTAGAAAGATTTCTTTCGCCTCTGCAGCCTGCCGGTCGAGTTCTAGTCGGTCAGGTTTGAGGGCTGATTCCATAGTAGTTTTCTTCAAGATGTGATCATCAATTCACAAAACACGTGATTGGAAGTGAACAGTGGTTTTAATAGTCTTACAACAGAACCTGCCTGCGACGAGATGAACTGAGAGCATGCTTACGACTGCAGTGCTTTATACTTCCGGTTAGTGGGAGGAGCCATGGGCGGAGCCATGGGTGGAGGCAAGGGTGGAGCCCAGTACAAACTCCTCATCTCCCCCTATGGGCAGAGCCGCGCAACGGCTCATATACAGAGCCCACAAGGACACAATACATGTAATACAACACAGTATGAATTACTAGGTATATAATTTACTACACCATCATCACTGGTAAGAATGAGAGTTTCAGCAGCAGATGTATCTGGGGAAGGGTTATGTTGAGCAATGTTAGTAGTGTGGTTATGTGGCTGGAAGCTCACCTTGAGCCAAAATATGACACCAAGGGTGAAATCAGCCTGATTCAGCGTCAGACAGATGCCAGGGAGAAAGCTGAAGTTGGTGACTAGGGAACTGTTTGTGACAGGAACCAAAGAGGATCACTTCAACCTTTCCAATATTTAATTGGAGCAAATTGCTGTTCATCCAATACAGGATGTCAGAGAAGGGCCAGAATTCTAAGGGACACCTCGTCCACAGCTCAGAGAACTGGCAGTGAAGCACTGGCAGTGAGGTCTGACAGAATCAAGTGCCTTTCAGGTACTTGTGACTACCATGTGGCATTTCCCATGATTGAGGTTCCCAGCGATGGAAGTTCCACCCACCATGAGCTGCCAGCCAATCAGAAGCCTCTCTGCATGGTGGTACAGTGTTTAGCACAGCTGCTGCACCACACCAGAGACCCAGGTTCCAATCCAGCCTTGAGTGACTGTCTGTGTGGAGTTGCGCATTCTCCCCATGTCTGCATGTGTTTCCTCTCGATGCTCGAATTTACTCCTACAGTCAAAAGAAGTGCAGGTTAGGTGGGTTGGACATGCTAGATTTGTCCCTTAGGTCCAAAGATATGCAGGTTAGGTGGGGTTACAGGAATAGAGCGGGGGAGTGGGCTCAGGTAAGGGGCTCTTTTAGAGGGTCAGTGCAGACTCGATGGGCCGAATGGCCTCCTTCTGCACTGTAGGGATTCTACAGGGGTTCTATGAATTGACTGTAGCACCTGTGGGAGTGTGGCTGCTGGCAGCAATGCATCCACCCCAGTCCGAGGATCAACAAGAGAACCCAGCTCAAAGGCGAGTGATGGCAAAATGGGGGTTGGGGGAGGGTGCCTCACAAGACAGGGCAAGTGAGGGGAGTCGGAAGCAAATACAGGGGTTGGCTTTCAGCAGGTGGTAGTTTCCGATGCTTCGTCCCTCGATTGGGCACAAGCTGCCTGACTACAAGGAACCACTCTTCCACCCTTCCAGCAGGCTGCTGGCAAAGCCCGCTGGCAAAGCCAACAGGTTTTGTTGGGTGGCCTTCTGAGGGCATGGGAAGCCCATGCCGCCTCCATTTAATCACTGAGTCACCGCTAAATTACCATGCGCTCAGGGTTAGTGGGTGTCAACTGGCTCATTAATGGTTGCCTGGAATCCCGTGTCAGCCCTTTCCATCCTCCGGCTTAATTTGTGGAGGTTTATCTGCTGCTAGGAGACTGATGGGGGTCCTCTCCTGAAATTAAGTGGGACTGCCTGAAATGATTCTCACCACCACAGGCTGCATTAGGACCAGTCCAAGCTTTCTCATAATTTAGTGAGAGCGCAGGAGTCAAGAAACGTGGTGGTGAGCTTAATGTTCTTGTCGGATGACCTGATTTATATTGTAGCTAATGCTATAAATGATTTATTGACATTAACAGTGGGTCAAATCTATACAAACAACAGATGAATAACAGTATTAACATGCACAAGCACTAGTCAGTCTGAGGTCACCTGACTCTAACATTCACTTATATACTAATGAGACTCCTAGTGGTCAGTCGGTGAATTACAACATAACCATGATATCATACAGTGAGGTAGAGTTGGATGTAATCAGCATACATGTGAAAACTAATGCTGTGACATGAGGCACTGGATTGGTGTCCGCTCCGGCCCCCCACTGGCGACAGAATTGGGGTTCTTGCCTGTGCACAAGAGGGCTGGGCACCATATTCTCTGGGTCCGCGCGATTCTCCGGTCCTCTGGGCTGGGAATCGCGGCAGATTACTACTAGTATTTCCCAGCATGGCCCTGACGTGGTGGGCCTCGCTGTGGGCCAAGGGGGTAACACTTTTAAGGGAGTTGCCCCCAAAGACCATCCAAGCATCACGCTCCCCCTCACAATGACAGACCTGGCCACCCACCCTCTCCCAGAGAGCCCCTAAATAAAGAGAACCCCCCCCAAGAGACCCCCTAAATAATGTGCTCTGACCCTTTACACTTGAGTGATTTTGAAGTGCTCAACTGGGAACTGACAGCACTTAATGGTCTTTGATGTGGTAGATGTTTGTAAAGATTGTGGTTACAGCACTTCTGAGTTACTGAACCATGAAAAAGATGAGTGAAGCAAGGCTCACAGCTATGTGTGTGTGGAAGCTGTCAATCACAGCACACTAAGGGCAACAAATGAATGGCTTGCAGCTCAAGGATCTAAGCGGTTTAAACATAGGTTACTGCTTTCTCATTCCTAATATTTAGGGGGTCTCTGTGAGGGGTCCCAGTTTTGAGGAAGTCTCTGTGAAGGGGCACCTATTTGGGGAGTTTCTGTGGGGGTCCCCCTATTAGGGGTCTCTGGGGGGGGGGGGGGGTCAGGTCTCTTCCCGCCCCCCCATACTTGACTCCAGGAGTGGGGGGCTGACTTGCAATGTGAAAGGTGGGGTGGAGGGGGATGTTGGCCAGTTGCGGGACCTCACTGTCGGACCACTCGGTCAAAATGGTGGACCAATAGCGGGATCCCCTCGGTCTAATGATTGGGAATCCCTTCCTGATTTGCGGAGCGCAAATCAGGTGTGATTCCCCTCCCATGGGAGAAAATAGTCACCCAAATGTAAGTAACCTTTATTGTCACAAGTAGGCTTACTTTAACACTGCAATAAAGTTATGTCAAAAGCCCCTAGTCACCACATGCGTCACCTGTTCGGGTACACAGAGGGAGAATTCAGAATTCTCAGCTGGTACAGCAATTGAACCCGCGCTGCTGGCCTTGTTCTGCATCACAAACCAGCTCCCTTTGATTTTAGCCCACTGAGCTAAACCAGAGTGGAGAATCTCACCCAGTGATTGACATACTACTGAATATGTAAATTATTTAGTATACAACACCATGGGAAGTGATCTAAGATAATGTGGTGTGGTTCCTTGCTGCAAGTGGAAACCTAAGGTTTAACCACCTCTGGGTAAATAGAATTTCGGGTGAAATTATAACAAAGCATAAATATTATATCAACGCAACTGCTGATACCTTAGTCCACTAGATTTTAATCTATTTATATAATTAATAAAATCAAAGGGAGCATGTCAGGCAAGTACTTGATTTGGCCTTTGATGAAAAATATTTTACAGTTTGAGATGTTCTCATCAATTTCACTGACTATGGGAATAATATGACCTGTTTGAAAATATAAAGAATAGACTGCAGCTGGGTTACGAGTGAAAGAATGTGGTACAATCTGCTTGAAACTGATTCCATTTTCATTGAATAGATTAAGTTGCATCGTCAAAGACAGAGATAACCTGGGCGGTTCTCTGTTGGCTGTTGCTGAAATCACAGAATGTGATTGGGCGGAGAATAGGCTCTGACGCTAAAATCGCAACGGGTGCCGATTTGATGGCAAACCGCTATTCTCCGTCAATGCGGTCCAGAACGCACTTAAACACCATTTGCATGTCATTAGTGGGCCCGACCCGGTATTCTCCGTGGCCTCCACGATGCTGTCCCTCCGACGGGCCAAATTCCCAATGGCACGGTTAACTTGTGCTATTAAAAATTGTGAAACCAGAGGGAGAGGGAGAGGGGGTATGGAAAGTGTCCAACATCGCCATAGTTTTCGGACAGTGTGCCGCTGGCCGGGGGGATTCTGCCAGGGCCGAGGGGAGTAGCACGGCTGGCCAGGAGGTGCGCTGTGGGGTTGGGGTGGACGGGCATGGAACACCATTACCACAGCCATGCAGCTGCACACGCCGCTAATAGCCCACTGTCAATTTAGGGCTATGGGTTGCGGAGGTGTTGCCCCAGGCCACCCCCCTAGGTGCCTCTAGCACTAGCCAACCCATAAGCTGTATGTGCCTGCTCCAGCACAACCAGTGTCACCTTGAAGGTGGCACGGTAGCACATTGTTGCACTGTTGCTTCAAAGCGCCAGGGTCCCAGGTTTGATTCCTGGCTTGGATCACTGTTTGTGCAGAGTCTGCATTTTTTTTTATCGTAGAATTTACAGTGCAGCAGGAGGCCATTCGGCCCATCAAGTCTGCACCGGTTCTTGGAAAGAGCACCCTACCCAAGGTCAACACCTCCACCCTATCCCCATAACCCAGTAACCCCACCCAACACTAAGGGCAATTTTGGACACTAAGGGCAATTTATCATGGCCAATCCACCTAACCTGCACATCTTTGGACTGTGGGAGGAAACCGGAGCACCCGGAGGAAACCCACGCACAAACGGGGAGGATGTGCAGACTCCGCACAGACAGTGACCCTAGCCGGAATCGAACCTGGGACCCTGGAGCTGTGAAGCAATTGTGCTATCCACAATGCCCCCGATATTCTCCCCGTGTCTGCGTGGATTTCCTCCGGGTGCTTCGGTTTTCTACCACAAGTCCTGAAAGACATGCTTGTTAGGTGAATTGAACAGCCGAATTCTCCCTCAATGTATCCGAACAGACGCCGGAATGTGGCAACTGGGTATTTTTCACAGTAACTTCATTGCAGTGTTAATGTAAGCCTACTTGTGACACTAATAAAGATTATTATTATTATTGTTGTTGTTGTCATGGCCGATCCACCTAACCTGCACATCTTTGGATGGTGGGAGGAAACCGGACCTCACGGAGGAAACGCACACAAACATAGGGAGAACGTACAAACGCCACACAGTAACCCAAAGTCGGAATTGAACCCCGATCCCTGCTGCTGGGAGGGAGCAGTGTTAACCACTGTGCCGCACAAATAGTCTTTTGTAGTACAGAACGTGATGATTGCTGAAGAAAGATATTTTGTCAAAGTTTGTCATCTTGCACGCATCAGGACAACCAGGGGCTGGTTTAGCTCACTGAGCTAAATCGCTGGCTTTTAAAGCAGACCAAGCAGGCCAGCAGCACGGTTCGATTCCCGTACCAGCCTCCCCGGACAGGCGCTAGAATGTGGCGACTAGGGGCTTTTCACAGTAACTTCATTGAAGCCTACTCGTGACAATAAGCGATTTTCATTTTCAATCTCAAGAATACCAATGTCAGGGGAAACATCAACTTTAGACTGCTGTTTAGTTGGCAAGTGGACTATGATTGGAAGAGACATTGCCATGGAGAAAGCATCAGTTGATGGTCACTGACAGTTAACCGCCAAACATTGTTTGAAATTCAAACCAAGCAGCCTGATTCTGAATGGTAAGACATTGCCCTGTGGACGGAATCAGTGATTTTAACTCTGGCTAGATTGAAAGTGGGGCGTAAGGCATGTTCTGAAATTAAAATGTTAAAATTATTAGCATGGTATAGTTATGGGAATGCAAAGTTTCATAAGACAAATATGGGTGAGGAAGACCATTCAAAACATCTGTCCAGAGTAACAACGGCAATATTCAATCGCTCTGTAACTGATGGTAGGGATTGTTTAAATCTCTCCTGCCCTATCTGGAGGTGTAGTCTATATCTTTGATCACTCTGTATGTGAAGTAGAATCTCCATTTTCAATCCTAAATTTACAATTTTCTAGTCTGTGTCTACTTGTCCTGTTCTGTTTCAAGTAATGTTCAAGATTTATCTTTTGATTCCCTTAACTATTGTATCATATAGAAGATAACCTCTCAGACGCCTCCTTTCTAGAATGAAAAGCCAAAGGCCTTGGGACTTGGTAGCCACACTGGCTGCAATACACATGGTGTGGTCTGATCATTGTACGGTTTGACTTTGCCATATTCTACTATAGCTCAGCATTATATTGGCTTTGTTAGTTTCTGCCTTATCTTGATATGACACACTGAGTGTCAAGTCTACTCTGTCTTTTAAAATTCTTCATTAGTTAAATCAATTTAAATTACATGGAAGGCAGGATGGACAATAAATTCTGACCTTGCCAGCGATACACATAACCCATGAATGGGAAAAAAGTATTAAACAGGCCACAAGGCCTCAAAACAAACAGAGCACTGGGTATAGGTGTTGATTGTCTCAGTGTTGAGTGTGGAGGGGGTTTATCAGGCTCTACTATTCAGGTGTTAATGGATACTAGGGAAACAAACTTGGAAACAAACCAGCAGGGGTACCTTTTACAAAAAGGGTGGCAAAATAGCCAGATAATTACAGACCCCATTAGCCTTACTTCCATTTCATGCAAAACAATATTAATTATTTCAGGAGTGAACTTCAGGATACTTTGTCTTTTAAACGGATAAGCGAGTAAACAGCAGTCAGGGAAATATCTCATCTGATCAACCGCATTAATATCTGGATTTGGATTTGATTTATTGTCACGTGTACAGTGAAAGGATTGTTCTGTGTACAGTCCAGACAGATTGTTCCATACATGAAAAAACATAGAACATACGATAATTACACAATGTGAATACATAGACACAGGCAGCGAGTGAAGCACTCGGAGTGTAGTAGCATTCAATAGAGAAGTTTTGTGTGTCATAGAGGAAATAACAACCTAAATGGATTGTGGAGAATCTTATCACCACAGCATATCTAAACCTCCAAAAGGAATTCCATATGGTTCATAAAAAAGCTATTGATTAAACTCAAAGTAGACTTGCGGTCAATTCGGAATGGATAAAAAGTGCGGAAATGTGCAATTGCTTGAGGAGTTATGTCAGGGAAGAATTCCAGAGGTGGGAAATCCCGGGATGGATGAAGGATTCTTCATTAAAAAATAAGAAGATTCAAGACATCTCATCTATACACGTGCTGACCAATATTGCTCCAACAACTATATCACATGTTAGCTTATATCGCTTTCCATGATATATATACATATGGAGTAGTATGTTGGGACCACTATGGTTTACAATTTTCATCATAACCCAACTCAGAAACAATACAAATTCATTCAGAAATCATAGAGTCCATTTGTTAAAATATGCAGTGGACCTAACAATGGAAGGTGAAATTTAATAATGATGTGCGTATCACAAAGTCACAATAGTCCTCGATGACCATAGGCTGTTTCCTCTTCGAGAGGGATAGCTTTCTGGTGATGATTTAACCTGAGGATCACCTCACCTCAGGTGAGGGCAAAGTTAAGAAGGTAGGCCTTTATGAATAATCTCAGCCGGTATAGGAATTGAACCCATGCTTTTGGCCTTGTTCTGCATCACAAACCGGCTATCCAGCCAACTAAGCTAAACCGGTCCTTAAAATGAAAGCTGCCATAGTCCCAGAGGACAATAGGCTGCCCTCCCCTTTGAGAGGGAGCTGACTAGTGGTGATTTCACTGGCCATCCCACCTCAGGCGAGGGTTAGAGGTGGAACGGTAGCACAGTGGTTAGCACTGTTGCTTCACAGTGCCAGGGTCCCAGGTTCGATTCCCGGCTTGATTCACTGTGTGGAGTCTGCACGATCTCCCGTGCCTGCGAGGGTTTCCTTCGGGTGCTCTTTTTCTTCCCACAACTCCCGAAATTCTTGCTGTTAGGTAATTTGGACATTCTGAATTCTCCCTCTGTGTTCCCGAAACGGCACCGAAATATGGTGATGAGGGGCTTTTCACAGTAACTTGATTGCTGTGTTAATGGTAACTCAGCCGGTATGAGTATAGAACCCAAGCTGTTGCCGTCGCTCTGCATCACAAACCAGCCATCCAACCAATTGAACTAACCGACCTGATGTATGGAATGTGCTGTACATAGTAAGGAAACATGGGTACCGCACAAGGCTAATTTTCAACAGAAACGCTAATTTAAGGCTGTGGGAAACTAGTTTTCTTAAATCATATCCTAATATTGGAGGATTGTTGTATGATAGTCTGATTAGACGATGGCTGAGGGAAAATGAATTGTCTGTGGCCAGTTACTAGAAAATAAAGATAAGGTGCTGCAACCAGTCCAGCCATTTAACAGCATACAGATGTAACTGTTGAGGGATTCTACATATACTTATTGTTTCCCGTTGTCTCGTAACAGCTATTTTCTAAAACTCAAACAATGGAACAACATTAGTACACTATC
Source organism: Scyliorhinus canicula (assembly GCF_902713615.1). NCBI lineage: Eukaryota > Metazoa > Chordata > Chondrichthyes > Carcharhiniformes > Scyliorhinidae > Scyliorhinus > Scyliorhinus canicula. The sequence goes on from NC_052151.1 coordinate 69,950,203, forward strand.
TCCTTTTAACATTCCATGTCATCTGGCTAAATGCAGGCTTCCCTTCATTAACAATACATTTCAAACTCTCTGAAAAGTGCCACTCACCCAAAATAACCCCAGATTGTAGATTCTGATTTTAGAAGTGGTTACATAGCAGTTTCAATGTGGCATTGTTGTAGATTCTAAGTGTGTGTTTGTTTTCACTAAAAATAGACACTTTAGGGAACGTTTATTTGGTTTGGGTGAGCTGAAATCAAAGAAATGAATTCCAGTGGATTACTGCTGGATGAGAAAGGCTGTTAGCAGGATTCAAACAGATTTGCTCACAAACTGCGGGAGAGAGAATGATTTTAAACATAGCAGTTCAATCACATTCCCATTCTTGTCCAATTTACCTTTCTGTATTACGCTTATGAACAAACTTCTGTTCGCATGTGGCAGCTATTAATCTATACCCCCTTTCCTCATTTTCTCTCATTCCGTCTTTTCCAATTTCAGTTAACCTGGTCAGTCGGAGATAAAACAAAGACCTTGGTTTGAATGCCTGATTAACTTTTGTGTATTAATTTGAGAATAGCCCTCAATTCTCTTACCGACCAAACAAAAATAGAGTTCAAAGGTTTAAACGGACTGTGCTGGGCAATTCCCACATAGGAAGTTTCATAAAAACAAGAACAGGACTCCTGTCACTTCTACAGTTGAAACCTGTTTATGTAATGCTTGAGTGGACAAGCTACTCAGAAACATGCTTTTCAGATGAAACACCCCATCTGAAAAATAACAAGTTGGTGGCTCAGACTGAATTCTGTTTAATTTTAATGTCACGAGCGTCTACAAAAGTACCATGTTACATTACAAATCAATCAAAGCTGAAATGATTTGTGAGTTTATTTTTATTTCAGTACATTTCATTGTACATCATAACTATGGTATATACTCAATTAAATGTAAAATGTTGAGTGGATTTTGGTTACAGTAACTCTTTTACGAGCCCACTTGTTGAAAAGGTCTTGGCACATTCCAGCTACTGGAAAGTTATAGCCGCTGGTGTTTTTTAAAAAATCCTCAACACAATTGTTTTATAATATAAGTTGAAATAGTTTACCATTGTAGTAATGTTTTGTTGGCTGTCACTACATTTGCGGCTGAGTCTTAACAGTTGTAATATCTCACCCATTTAACAGTAGATTGACCCTCATGAAGTATTAAATTAATAAAAGGATATCATAGATGATATCTTGAATTATCTCAAATTCTGGTGGCCAAATAAATGTTTTAACAGAGAGAAAATGCGGGAAAATCTCAGCAGGTCTGGCAGCATCTGGAGGGAGAGAAAAGAGAGAAATGTTTGGAGTCCAGATAGATGACCCTTTGTCAAAGCCTTTCTTTGTTTCTTTGTTTGGGGGTGGTGGATGGGTGGGGATGAAGCAGCACCAAATAGCAGGATAATAATATGGATCCTTTCAACTTTCTCTTGCAGTATAATTTTTTTTGTATGTGCTTTTTCCCTCTGATTTCTTGTACTTGTGTCTTGTTCTTGTCAGTCAAACTGTGAGAATTCAGCTTCTTTTTTAAGCAATCTCTTCGGAGCAGTGCTCTGAAAGCTAGTGATTTGAAACAAACCTGTTGGACTTTAACTTCGTGTTGTAAGACTTCTTATTGTGCTCACCCCAGTCCAAAGCCGGCATCTCCACATCGTGAAATCTCTGTCGGGAACGGATGGAGAGTGGGAGCGGGTTTCACATCCACGTCCAGTCCCGCTGATTGTGCTCCCGCAGCAAACATTAACATTTAGGTCACCGATATCGGAAGAATCAACACACGCATAACAATTGCATTTGCTGGTATTTTACTGGCGCAAGTGTTCTAATATGCTATTGAGTGTTTAATATTTTAATAAATATATAGTTCTGGAAAACTGACCTGACTCCATGAAGATTGTGGAGGAAGTGCCCATCCTAGCAAGCTGGCCAGGTTGAGGTTCAGGCTCACACCCTGAACCAGCCTTCCTCCCATTAAAAAGTCTTGGTGAAAACCGGAAAACTCAGGAATGGGGTAGGGATTTCCGGCATTGAGTCCTGACCACCATTTTTAAATCATTGAAGCGTAGAATTCTTAGGGCAGGTGACCATACAGCCCATCGAGTCTGCACTGGCCCTCTGAAGGAGCACCCTAACCAGGCTCCTGCCCTGTAAACCCACCTAACCCGCACACCCCTGGACATGAAGGGGCAACCATATCATAGCCAATCCACCTAACCTGCACATCTTTGTAATCTTCGAGGAAACCGGAGCACCCACGTAGGCTTGGGGAGAAAGTGCAAACTCCACACAGGCAATCACCCAAGGCCGGAATTGAACCCAGGTCCCTGGCGTGTGAGGCCGCATTGCTAACCACTGTGCCACAGTGCTGCACCATATCTGCGGAATCTCCCTGACTCTTCAAAAGTCCAGCCCAATGTCTATGCTTTGGCCATAATTTATAAATACCCCCCAAATTCCATGGGCCTTCCAGTTCATTCCAACAAAAAGGGGCTTTCTCTGTCCGATGCGGTCATGTGAACACAGGCAACCACCAATGCAATTCAAATATGTGGCGCCTTCTTTTCTTAGCTCTGTCCTTTTTTCACTTCTGTCCTGATATCTCTTTGGTTTCTCCCTGGGGATGTAGCTAATTATGATAGTATAGTTGTGCCTCCATGAAACACACTTGTTACACAGAGCTTTATGTGAGTCCGACATTACTGAATTCCACTGATGATTAGCATCAAAGATTTTGACTGCTTGCCATTTGAATTTAAAGAAGCATCAGCAATTGTAAACTGGGTGGCAGTGTTTAGCACTGCTGTCTCACAGCACCAGGGACCCAGGTTCGATTACGGCCTAGGATGACGATCGATGTTGAGTTTGCACGTTCTCCCTGTGTCTGTGAGGGCTTCCTTCAGATGCTCTGGTTCCCTCCCAAAGGTGTAATGGTTAGGTGGATTGCCCCTTTGTGTCTGAAGGTTAGGTAGGGTTACAAGGGTAGAAAGGTAGAGTGGACATCGGTAGGGTGCTCTTTCAGAGGACCGGGGCAGACTTTACTGTAGGGAGTCTATGATTCTATAAAGACTTCAGTATAGATTTATAATGCAGAGTTCATCTCAGTGGAAATATAAGACAAATATTTGGGTGGCACGGTAGCACAGTGGTTAGCATGGTTGCTTCACAGCTACAGGGTCCGAGGTTCGATTCCCGTCTTGGGGCACTGCGGAGTCTGCACGTTCTCCCCATGTCTGTGTGAGTTTCCTCCAGGTGCTCCGGTTTCCTCCCACAGTCCAAAGATTAGGTGGATTGGCCATGATAAAATTGCCCTTAGTGTCCAACGAGGTTAGGTGGGGTTATTGGGTTATGGCGATAGGGTGGAGGTGTGGGCTTGTGTAGGGTGCTCTTTCCAAGGGACGTGCAGACTCGATGGCAAAATGGCCTCCTTCTGTACTGTAATTTCTACGGCATGTTATCATCTGGCATTGAAACATGTTAAACAGTTATTCAACTAATAACATGCCTATGTCTACACAGATGAGTGGAAACCCTAGAATAATGTTTTAAATGGTAATTTATGCCCACTCTTTGATGATTCTGCGGATCTCCCATCAAGGTTAAGATGGAATTGTGACTGTTACAATTTTTAAACATATAGGGTGAAATTCTCCCAACGGGAGACAAAGTGCCGACGCCGGAGTGAAAACCGGAGTGTTTCACTCAGGCATCGGAGGCCGCTCCTCGCCCCCTATTCTCCCGCCCCCAGGGGGCTAGGAGTGGCACCGCCTAAATGTCATGGCTGGTGGCGCTTAAATGATGTCACCCGCGCATGCGCAGGTTGGCCGGCGCCAACCTACGCATGCGCGGTTGCCATCCTCCCCGCGGGCGCCCCGCAAGACATGGAGGATTGATCTTGTGGGGCGGCAGAGGATAAAGAGTGCGTCCTTTAGCGACGCCGTCCCGCCGATCGGTGGGCACCGATCGCGGGCAAGACCCCTACTGAGCACCCACCTGGTGCTCGATTCTCCCTCTCCCCACACAGGCCGCACACGCAGCGTTCGTGCGCTGTTCACACCAGCAGCGACTAGGTGTGGTTGGCGCTGGCGTGAACCCGTCGGATTGGGCAGGCCGCTCGGCCCATCTGGGCCAGAGAATCGCCGCTCACCTGTTAGAAACAGTGAGCAGCAATTCTCCAAGCGGCCTGTCGTGAAACGCGGCACGCCGTTTTGGGGGGTGGGAGAATCGCGTGCGGGTGTCAGGGCGGTGTGGTGGGAATCGCCCGGCTCTCCCGCGATTCTCCCACCCGGCGTGGGGGGGTCGGAGAATCGCGCCCATAATTTTACAGTATAGAATCCTGCTTTACAGATAATTATGCTGCTTCTCTGAATCGCTTTCTCTTTTGTCTCATTCCCTTGCAGGGAGAATGGGCTTGCACAATCCTATATTCGATATTGTAGCCCTAACTCCAATCTTCACACCCTTTGAGCATAACTTCACAGAAACATCGCAGCAGAACGAGGCAATTCAGTCCATCGAGCCTGCTCTGCCATTCAATACAATCATGGCTGATCATCCACTTTAATTATTTTTTCCCCACACTATTTAGAAGTCTGTTCATCTCTGCTTTAAACATACGCTATGACTGAACTTCCGCAGCCCTCTGGGATAAAGAATTCCAAAGTTTCACAATGCTCTGAATAAAACATTTCTCCTCATCTTGGTCCTCAAGTGGATTCCCCCTTATTTTGAAATTGTGCCCCTTGGTCCTACACTCCCCAACCAGCAGAAGCATCTTATCTGCATCTATCCTGTCTATCCCTTTAAGCGTTTTCTAGTTTCAATGAGAGCACCACTTATTCTTTGAAACTCTGGGAAATATAGAGCCAATCTCTGCAGAGGTCAGTCCCGCCATCCTGGGAATGGTGCAGTCCCTCTGTGGCAATAATATCCTCCCTAAGATAATGGAACCAAAACTGCACATTGTACTTAAGGTACAATCTAACCAAGGTTCTATAAATTTGACGCAATACTTCACTATTCCTGTTCTGAAATCCTCTTCTGGTGAAGGCTAACATACCATTAGCCTTCCTAATTGCTTCCTCAACTTTGAACGTGGGACCACAGAATCAGCCTTGCATTATACAGGATGAAGGCAGACACATATAACTTTGTCATGCAGGGTTATTCAGTTGAGCAAATAGTCTATCCAGCTGCACCCGAATGCACAAATTCAGACTGATCAACTTTATTAGGTTTTCTCTAACACATAATTATTGGGCCATAATTTATTTTTAAAACACAATTTTCACAATCTCAAATGATGTATATAGATACAGAGAACATACAGTGCAGTAGGAGGCCATTCGGCCCATCGAGACTGCACCGACAGTTTTGCCATAGGACGCGCTATGTAGTTTGGCATGCATTTGGTTAGTTTAAATAATTATTTTTGAAGCATATGTTGAGTCCAAAATTGTTTTTTTATTCCTCGATTAACACAGTGAGAAACTGGACTGATCACATTCAAAAGAGAAAAATTCAAACTAATTACTGCCAGATATTCTGGTGGTCTTTTGCTGGAATTTACCCCAAAAGAATTATGCCTAGATTTTTTCTATTACAATTCTATTACAATTAAATTCTCTGTAATTGTTCCATTCTTCTTTGCAACAGTCAGTAGTTGAATTCCTCAAAAAATGTACACTAAATTTATATATCTTGATATTTGCATACAATCTGTAAATTAATATTCTATTTAGAAGGATGCAAGAGGAACTTAAGGAACTTAAAGGTTTAAATCTCCATATAACCCTGTCATGGTGAAAAGGTTAACATACATTCTATTTCTGGCCATTTGAAAGATATGGGGCAATAGAACCTCAACCAATCAACCTAATTTTGCCCAAAGTGTTGCACAGAAGCATGATTTGGAAAAAGAATTAATAAATTAAATGGAACTCAACCTTCCAGAGTACGTCACACATCTGTGTGATAATCTAATAAACCATTCAGAAATTATGTTATACCGACAAACTATATTTTGATGGGAAATATGACTTCCCAGCTTCTTTCAAAGCAATCTTCACTGCAGAAACATTTCTGAGTAACGTGTAGTGTTGGACAGCATCAAATGAATATTCGTGGAAAAGGGAGGTCTCATTGCATTGGAACCAACCTAACATTATATTAATTTCCCAGAATGGTGCTAACAAAAACCCAGAGCAATTGATTTTATGTTAACAATTAATAAAATAGTTAAATTGATCATTAGGAACAAAGACACAAAAGGTCAAAATTAAAATAGCTTAGTATGGGAAAATAGATGTTTCAGTCCAGAAAGTAAATCTAGAGTCGAAAATTTATTTGCAGAGTGAAAATTTACAAACATACACCTCCTAACTCCACTACAACACAGCTTCAGTAAGTTTCTTTACATCAACTGAAAATCCATTCAATGATCTCCACCTGCATTTAATTATACAGAGGTGATATATAATTAACAACCCACAGAAAACCATAGAATCCCTAGAATGCAGAAGGAGGCCATTTGGCCCATCGAGTCTGCACTGACCTTCTGAAAGAGCACTCTCCCTAGTTCCACTTCCCCAACCTATCCCTACAACCTGACATAACCTGCACACCCCTGAACACTAAAGGGCAATTTTCTCATCGCCAATCCACCTAACCTGCGCATCTTTGGACTGGGAGGAAACCGGAACATCCAGAGGAAATCCATGCAGACATGGGTAGAAAGTGCAAACTCCACACAGAGTCACCCAAGTCCAGAATTAAACTGGGCTCCCTGGTGCTGTGAGGCAGCAGTGCCAACCACTGTGCCACACATAACATCAAGAAAAGAAAGATCCTTCTTTGTGAATATTCAGAGGGTGACATCCCAAGTGATTGTTTATTTTTATTTATTTATTTTAAAATAAATTTAGAGTACCCAATTAATTTTGACCAATTAAGGGGCAATTTAGCGTTGCCAATCCATCTACCCTGCACATCTTTGGGTTGTGGGGGCGAAACCCACACAGACATGGGGAGAATGTGCAAACTCCACACGGACAGTGACCCAGAGCCGGGATTGAACCTGGGACCTCGATTCCTTGAGGCAGCAATGATAAATCCCAAGTGAACGTTAAATAAGGTACTTGACATATTGTATTTGGAAACCATTTCATGAAGTTCCATATGAAAAGCTGCTACATAAGCTTGAAATAATGGCCCATGACTTCCTGGTTCCCCAGCATCGCATTTAAAGGGTACGCCAAAGATGCGCTGGGTAATCCCTCTAAGAAGTTCCCGTGAAAGGGTTTATCCAGCAATTGCCCAGAAGTGCTAAGTTCCTCTGGACAATTGCGCTGGGCTGGGAATCATCCAACAGAAGCGATATAACTACTAATTTTGGATGATTCTGCCAGTTTTACCCTGATAGTTACTCTGAAAGAGTTTGAGGGAAAAAAAATCACTTCTAACTCCCGAGTAATTTTTTAAACATCCTGACTGAGCCTTGCACAGGACATAACCCCCACACACATGATCCCCCAGTGGACCCACCACACGACCCCCGACCTAACCTGCCTCCCCCTGCCTCGATCACTCTCTCCAGCCTGTTCCGACCATATCCCTCCCCTGCCTGACTACTCCCGACATGTCTGCCTCCCCTCTCGCCTGACCCTCCCCCCCCTCCCCCCCACTGCCTTGATTCCCCCCACCTAATCCTCCATCTCAACCCCACCCCAAACCTGGCCCAATGCTCCCGGCCCGACAGAACCTTCTCTCTCCCCAAACCCACCCCCACCTTAGCCCGACCCAATCCCCCCCTCCCGGTACAATACGGACCATAAAAGCACAGTAACATAGAAAATATGAGCAGGGGGAGGCCATTTTGTCCTTTGAGCCTGCTACGGCATTCATTATGATTATGGCTGATCATCCAACTCAATAGCCCAATCCCACCTTCCCCTCTATATCCTTTGATCCCCTTTGCCCGAAAAGCTACATCTAACTGCTTCTTGAAAACATAGTGCTTTGGCCTGAACTGCTTTCTCTGGGAGCAAATTCTACAGGCTGGCCATTCTCTGGGTGCACAAATGTTTCCTCATCTCTGTCTTAAATGGTCTACTCCATATACCCAGATTGTGACACCTGGTCCTGGACACTATTATGGGTCAGGGTTTAGAGAACACCAAAGTATATCATGGAGTTCACCTGACCCACATCTTTAAATAGATTTTGGTTATGGGGAGCACAAGGGCCTACTTTACAGTGTGATGCAACAGAGAGCTATAGTATGTTGAAAGCAAAACAATGTTTATTCTATGAATCCAGTTAACATTTTATAAACACACAGTAAACAGTTTATCAATTACCAATCCTGACCATCCCCTCCAAAAGATACAGTATAGATAACCCTTGATAACTTTCCAAACAACATCCCCAAGTTAAACCCTTTTAAAATAAAGACAGCAGGTTTAAATTCTCTACAGAAACAGGTATTACTTTGAAATCATCAAGTGATCTTTAGATTGCAGAGAGAGATCATAACATAACTTCTTGCTGTGAATGCAGCTCTCCAATTCTGAAAATGAAACCAAAAAACACAATGCAGCTGCCAGCTCAAAATGAAAGTGAAAGACAGACAGGCCAGCTCCACCCACACTCTGACATCACTGCAGCTATTTGATAAATACGCATTTCTTAAAGGTACATCCACCTGACAACACCTCCACCATCGGGAACATCCTACTTGCATCGACCCCGTCTGGTCCTGTTAGAATTTTATCGGTTTCTCTGAGATCCCCCTGCCATTATTCTGAACTCCAGGGAATATCATTCGAACTGACTCAATATCTCCTCATATGTCAGCCCCGCCATCCCAGGAATCAGTCTGCTAAACCTTTGCTGCACTCCCTCTATAGTAAGAATATCCTTCCTCAGATAAGGAGATCAAAACTGCGCACAATATTCCAGGTGTAGCCTCACCAAGGCCCTGTATAATTGCAGCAACACATTCCTGCTTCTGTACTTGAATTATCTTGCTATGCAGGCCAACGTATCATTTGCTCTCTTTACCGCCTGCTGCACCTGCATGTTTACCTTCAGGGGCTTGTGTACCAGGACACCCAGGTCTCGTTGCACATTCCCTCTCTCCCAATTTATGGCCATTCAGCTAATAATCTGCCTTCCTGATTTTTCTATCCCAGTGGATAACCTCACATTTATTCACATTGTACTGTATCTGCCATTCATTTGCCCACTCACTCTACTTGTCCAAATCACACTGAAAGATCTCTGCATCCTCCTCACAGCTCACCCTTCACCCAGCTTTGCATCATCTGCAAATTTGTAGATATTGCATTTTATTCCCTCATCTAAATCATGAATATATATAATAAAAATAATTGCTCATTGTCACAAGTACGCTTCAATTAAGTTACTGTGAAAAGTCCCTAGTCGTTACATTCCGGCACCTGTTCAGGGAGGCCGGTACGGGAATTGAAGCTGCACTGTTGGCCTTGTTGTGCATTACAAGCCAACTGTTTAGCCCACTGTGCTAAACCAGACCCTATATTGTAAATAGCCAGAGTCCCAGAGAGTACCCCTGCAGTGCCCCACTAGTCACTACCTCTTCATTCACCCGAGGAAGGAGCAGTGCTCCGAAAGCTAGTGTTTGAAACAAACCTGTTGGACTTTAACCTGGTGTTGTAAGACTTCTTACTGTGCCCACCCCAGTCCAACGCCGGCATCTCCACATCACCACTAGTCACTGATTGCCTGCCATTTGGAAAAAGACCCATTTATTCCTATTCTTTGTTTCCTGTCTGCCAACCAGTTTTCTCGCCATCTAAATAAACTATTCCTAATTCCATGCATTTTAATTTTAGATGCTAATCTCTCATGCCGAACGTTGTCTAAAGCCTCCTGAAAGCCCTAATAAACTGGTTCCTCTTCCCCAACTCTATCAGTTACATCCTCAAAGAATTCCAGTAGATTTATCAAGCATGATTTCCCTTTCATAAATCCATGCTGTCTGTCTGATCCTGCCACTGTATTCCAAGTACTCGTTTATGAAATCCTTGATAATGGATTCTAGAATTTCCCCAGTACCGACATCAGGCTTTCTGGTCTATAGTTCCCTGTTTTCTTTCAATCTACCTTTTCTAGTAGTGGGGTTACTGTAGCTACCCTCTGTAATGTTCTTTGATTATGCTGATGTTGAATCTTGATGTGGTTATGTTAACAATGAACATTAGACTTTTTTTACAACAAAACTATTTATTTATAAAACTACTCGAAAGGATTACTACAATGTCCAAGATTAATACAATTGGAAATAATGGTCCAACACTAATTTACACTAAGATACTACAGAGTTACTCTAATATGCAACTGCCATGAACTCCTTACTAACACCTTGCCATGGAACATATGGTGCGTCCAGGCCACGTGCCTGCATACTCGCACCAACTGCTGATCGGATATCAGAACTACAACAGTAAAACATATAACTTATGATACATATACAGATGATGATGATCTACTCATATTATATACTGATGATAGTCTACCTATCATCACACCCTCCAATCTGTAGGAACTGTTCCAGGGTCCCGACTCCCAGACTGACCTTGCCCTCTGTCTTCCCCCCCAACCACTTTGGATCGAACCCTCCCCCTCCAGAGATCACCACTCTGCTACTCAAATCCACCATTCCCACTTAACTACCCCCTAGCCTCCCCCGTGTCCCTCCCCCACTGTATTTATAGAAGGTTTGGTAGCCAAGTGACGGACAATATTGTTTCATTTTCTTCAGCATCTTTTCCAAACTTGATCCTAATTAAAATGGACGCCATATGACTGTCAAAATTAGCAGTACACATTCTATTTCCAAGTTTTGAAAAGGTGGGTAAGGATGTGGAAAAGGCTAACATGGTTGGAGAGATCGCAGAAATTATTTGTTTCCTTCCTTAGACATTCACATGACTGATCAGGAACGTCTTAGATTTTTCTTAATGTCAGTGATGTAGAAAATCACAGTTTTTTCTCAGTCAGAGGTGAGTTGGCAAAATGTGTGAGCTGTTGGCTGAAGACCTGTAATCCATTCCACCAGGAGAACAATATGGTACCAGTAAAAACTACTTCTGCCTTGCATTCTTTTGTAACCAGATCCTTCCAGATAACAGGTGTGATTCAACAGGAAAAAAACAGAGTGTGCACTGTTGGGCATGTTAAACGGGGTGTTTCTTGTCCGCTGCAGTGCTGAGAAACGCCCCGCTATTCATAGAATTATAGATCATAGAATTTACAGTGCAGAAGGAGACCATTCGGCCCATCGAGTCTGCACCGGCTCCTGGAAAGAACACCCTACTCAAGGTCAACACCTCCACCCTATCCCCATAACCCAGTAACCCCACCCAACACTAAGGGCAATTTTGGACACTAAGGGCAATTTATCATGGCCAATCCACCTAACCTGCACATCTTTGGACTGTGGGAGGAAACCGGAGCACCCGGAGGAAACCCACGCACACACGGGGAGGATGTGCAGACTCCGCACAGTGACCCAAGCCGGAATCGAACCTGGGACCCTGGAGCTGTGAAGCAATTGTGCTATCCACAATGCTACCGTGCTGCCACTTTGCCGTTTGTTTGGCCTCAGCGAGGAATTCCCCATCGAGGCTGTACTTACACAATTTCCTGCACTGGCGAGGAAGTGTACTCACAGATCAATGTTTAAAGGCAGCCCTGATCTTCTGACATCACCCTCCCGCAGCGACCCCACTGAGGCCTCTGCCACTCCCCCACCCCATTGTAATTTACCTCTTCCAGTGCCCTTGAGCCCCCCCACCTCACCTCACCTCTTAAGGGAAAGGCACCCCAGACCCAAGCCCAGCATGGCGGATGGTCAATGTAATTTCTTTAAGCACTTTTTTAAAAAAAAATTTTATTGAAAAATTTTGTATTTATACAACATCTAACCATGATAAAATACCAACAATAACAATAATAATAGCAATCATAAACATTCGCCCCTCCTCAATGAACGACACAATATATTAACAACAACTTAAATTAACACAATGTTAAGTTACATAACCATAGGGAAAGAAATATAGAAACTACAATAAGAAACCCTTCCCCCCCCCTCTCTCTCTCTCTCTCTCCCCCCCACCCCCCCCCCCCCCCCCCCCCCCCCCAACCCGGGTTGCTGCTGCTCTTGACCAAGATACCTATCTTTGAGCCAGGAACTCCAGAAAAGGCTGCCACGTTTATAGAACCCTTGTATTGATCCTCTCAGGGCAAATTTGACCCTCTCCAATTTTATAAATCCCGCCATGTCACTGATCCAGGTCTCCACACTTGGGGGCCTCGCATCCTTCCACTGCAGCAAGATCCTCCGTCGGGCTACTAGGGACGCAAAGGCCAAAACACCGGCCTCTTTCGCCTCCTGCACTCCTGGCTTCGCCGCAACTCCAAAAATCGCGAGTCCCCACCCTGGTTTGACCCTGGATCCAACCACCCTCGACACCGTCCCCGCCACCCCCTTCCAGAATCCCTCCAGTGCCGGGCATGCCCAGAACATATGGCCGTGGTTCGCAGGACTCCCCGAACATCTGGTGCACCTGTCCTCACCCCCAAAGAACCTACTCATCCGAGTCACAGACATATGGGCCCGATGCAGCACCTTAAATTGGATGAGACTAAGCCTCGCACATGAAGAGGAAGAGTTGACCCTCTCCAAGGCATCCGCCCAAGTCCCGTCCTCTATCTGCTCCCCAAGTTCCCCCTCCCATTTAGCCTTCAGCTCCTCCACTGACGACTCCTCCACCTCCTGCATTACCTTATAAATGTCAGACACCTTCCCCTCTCCGACCCACACCCCCGAAAGCACTCTGTCCATCGCCCCCCCGCGAGGGCAGCAAAGGGATCTCCTCTACCTGTCGCCTTTACCTGTAAGTATCTGAACATGTTCCCTTGGGGGAGCCCAAATTTATCTTCCAGTTCCCCCAGGCCCGCAAACCTCCCGCCAATAAACAGGTCCCTCAGTTTACTGATGCCCACCCTTTGCCACCCCCTAAATGCCCCATCAGTGTTCCCCGGGACGAACCGATGATTTCCACCTAATGAAGCCTCCATCGAGCCCCCTGTTTCCCCCCGATGCCGTCTCCACTGTCCCCAGATTCTTAGGGTCGCCGCTACCACTGGGCTCGTGGTATACCTCTTAGGAGAGAGCAGCAACGGCGCCGTTGCCAAGGCACCCAGGCTCGTACCTCTACATGACGCCATCTCCATTCTTTTCCACGCCACCCCTCCCCCCTCCATCACCCATTTATGCACCATTGACACATTGGCCGCCCAATCGTAACCCAAAAGGTTGGGCAGCGCCAACCCGCCTCTATCCCTCCCTCGCTCCAGGAAAACCTTCTTCACTCTCGGAGTCCCATGTGCCCACACGAATGAAATGAAATGAAAATCGCTTATTGTCACGAGTAGGCTTCAATGAAGTTACTGCGAAAAGCCCCTAGTCGCCACATTCCGGCGCCTGTCCGGGGAGGCTGGTACGGGAAAGGTCAAAATACTGCTAGTCACTCTCCTAAAGAAGGCCCTGGGGATGAAGATGGGCAGGCACTGAAAGAGGAACAAGAACCTCGGAAGCACCGTCATTTTGACGGACTGCACCCTCCCCGCCAACGACAATGGCAGCATATCCCACCTCTTGAACTCCTCCACCATCTGATCCACAAGCCTAGTGCAATTATGCTTGTGAAGAGTCCCCCAATCCCTGGCCACCTGCACCCCCAGGTACCTAAAACTCTCCCCTGCCCTCCTAAGCGGGAGCCTACCAATTCCTTCCTCCTGGTCCCCAGGGTGCACCACAAACACCTCACTCTTGCCTAAATTTAGTTTATAGCCTGAAAAGGTCCCAAACTCAGCCAGCAGCTCCATCACCCCCGGCATCCCTCCCACCGGGTCCGCCACATACAGTAACAGGTCATCGGCATACAATGACACCCTATGTTCCTCCCAACCTCGCACCAAACCTCTCCACCTCCCTGAATCCATCAACGCAATCGCCAACGGCTCGATTGCCAATGCAAACAACAAGGGGGACAGGGGGCAACCCTGCCTGGTCCCTCGGTAAAGCCGGAAGTACTTCAACCTCCTCCCATTCGTGGCCACACACGCCATCGGGGCCTCATATAGCAGCCTCACCCATCTAATAAACCCTTCACCAAATCCAAACCTCCCCAACACCTCCCATAAGTACCCCCACTCCACTCTATCAAAGGCCTTCTCTGCATCCAGCGCCACCACTATCTCAGCCTCCCCCTCCATCGCCGGCATCATGATGACATTCAACAATCTCTGCACATTCGTGTTCAGCTGCCTTCCCTTCACAAACCCTGTCTGGTCCTCGTGTACAACCCCTGGCACACAGTCCTCTATCCTGGTGGCCAGGATTTTTGCCAGCACCTTGGCATCCACATTATGGAGAGATAATGGGCCTGTATGAACCACACTGCTGGGGGTCCTTGTCCCTCATTAAGATTAACGAAATCAGTGCCCGTGACATCGTCAGGGGAAAAGTCCCCCCTTCCCACGCTCCATTAAGTGTCCACACCAGCAAGGGGCCCACTAGGTCCACAAACATTTTATAAAATTCCACCGGGACCCATCCGGCCCAGGCGCCTTCCCTGACTGCATCTGCCCGATCCCCTTAACCAGCTCCTCCAGCTCAATCGGCACCCCCAACCCCTCCACCTGCTCCTCCTGCACCTTTGGGAAAGAAAGCCCGTCGAGGAAACTCTCCATTCCCCTCCTCTCCACCGTTGGCTCCGACTGGTACAGTTCCCCGTAAAAGTCCTTGAAGACCTCATTCACCTCTACCCCCTTCCGCACCACATTCCCACTCTTGTCTCTCACTCCAGCAATTTCCTTAGCCGCATCCCGCTTGCGGAGCTGATGAGCCAGCATCCTACTCGCCTTTTCACCATGTTCGTACACTGCCCCTTGTGCCTCCCTCCACTGTGCCTCCGCCTTTCTAGTGGTCAGCAAATCAAATTTAGCCTGCAGGCTGCGCCTCTCCCCCAACAGTCCCTCCTCTTGTGCCTCTGCGTACCTCCTGTCTACCTCCAGCATCTTTCCCACCAGTCTATCCCTCTCACTCCTCTCGCTCCTCTCCCTGTGTGCCCGGATGGATATCAGCTTCCCACGAATCACTGCCTTCAGGGCTTCTCAGACCATCCCCACCTGGACCTCCCCCGTATCATTCACCTCGAGGTACCCCTCAATACTTGCCCGGACCCTCCTACACACCTCCTCCTCCGCCAACAACCCCACATCCAACCGCCACAACGGGCGCTGGTCCCGCACCTCCCCCATCTCCAACTCTATCCAATGCGGAGCGTGGTCGGAGATTGCAATGGCCGAATACTCGGCCTCCTCCACTCTCGGAATCAGTCCCCTACTCACCACGAAGAAGTCTATCCGAGAGTAGACCCTATGTACGTGGGAGAAGAAAGAGTACTCCCGTGCCCTCGGCCTCACAAACCTCCATGGATCCACCCCTCCCATCTGGTCCATAAACCCTCTCAGTACCTTGGCCGCCGCCGGCCTCCTACCCGTCCTAGAGCTGGACCGATCCAGTGAAGGATCCAACACCGTATTGAAGTCCCCCCCCCCCATGATCAGACCTCCCGCCTCTAGATCCGGGACCCGTCCCAGCATACGCCTCATAAAGCCCGCATTGTCCCAATTTGGGGCATACACACTAGCAAGTACCACCTTCTCTCCCTGTAGCCTGCCCCTAACCATAACATACCTACCCCCCTTATCCGCCACCACCTCAGATGCCTCAAACGACACATTTTTCCCCACCAGAATCGCCACTCCCCGGTTCTTCACATCCAACCCAGAGTGGAAAACCTGCCCCACCCACCCCTTCCTCAGGCGGACCTGGTCCGCCACCTTCAGGTGGGTCTCCTGAAGCATTGCCACATCTGCCTTTAGCCCCCTCAGATGAGCAAATACCCTCGACCGCTTCACCGGCCCATTTAATCCTCTCGCATTCCAGGCGACCAATCGGATCAGAGGGTGTCCCGCCCCCTGCCCCGTCGACTACCCATAGCCCGTCGACTGCCCGCCCCAGGCCAGCACCCCCCGCCCGACCCAGTCTCCACAGCGACAACACCTCACCTCTGTCCCCCCAGCCCCCACCAGCTCCTTCCTGACCCTGCCAGCAGCAACCCGGTATTCCCCTTTCCCCCCCTCCGCGAACCGTCCTCCATTGTACTTCCGTGGGTCAGTTAACTTCTGCTGACCCCGGAAACTCCCGACAAAAACTCGACCCCTCCCAAAGTGGGATCATCCCCCATCCTATCCCTCCTCCAGGCACTGCTCCAGCGCTGGGAAGAACCAGTTAAGGCCCCGCCTCCCCCCGTCATCGTCTCCACCCCCCACCCCTAGCGCGGGAAACCAGAGGAAAGCCCGTGCTTTCGCATTGCCCCACCACACCCTTCTGACGCAGCTCCCAAATACCAGCACCACTCAATACCCCCCAACCCGACATAGAATACAACAAACCCCCCAACCCCCCCCCCCTCCCCCGCGCAAGATACGGTAGCATGGTGGTTAGCATAAATGCTTCACAGCTCCAGGGTCCCAGGTTCGATTCCCGGCTGGGTCACTGTCTATGTGGAGTCTGCACGTCCTCCCCGTGTGTGCGTGGGTTTCCTCCGGGTGCTCCGGTTTCCTCCCACAGTCCAAAGATGTGCGGGTTAGATGGATTGCCCGTAGTGTCCTAAAAAGTAAGGTTAAGGGGGGGGGTTACAGGTATAGGGTGGATACGTGGGTTTGAGTAGGGTGATCATTGCTCGGCACAACATCGAGGGCCGAAGGGCCTGTTCTGTGCTGTACTGTTCTATGTTCTATACAAAACTCCAACAATGCCCCACAACAAAAAACAGAACAACACCCCAATAAATAACTATATCAAAATTATAAAAGTACAGAAAAGGAGAACACAGCAACAGCAGAAACCAGCAATAAAGTATTACAACCGACCCCACAACCCCCAACCCCTAGTTCGAGTCCAGTTTCTCCGTCCGTACGAAGGCCCACGCCTCCTCCAGGGAATCAAAATAATAATGCCGGTCCAAATAAGTTTCCCACAGGCGCGCAGGCTGCAACATTCCGAACTTTATCTTCTTCTTGTAGAGCATCTCTTTCGTTCGATTAAACCCTGACCGCCGCTTAGCCACCTCTGCACTCCAATCCTGGTAGATCCGTACTTCCGCATTCTCCCAGTTGCTGCTCTTCACCTTCTTGGTCCAGCGCAGCACACACTCCCGATCACTGAACCGGTGGAACCTCACCAGCACCGCACGCGGGGGTTCATTCTCCTTAGGCCTCCTGGCCAGTACCCTGTGGGCTCCCTCCAGCTCCAGGGGCAGATGGAAAGATCCGGCCCCCACTAGCGAGTTCAGCATCGTAGCCACGTAAGTTGTCAGATCCGACCCCTTCAGCCCCTCCGCAAGGCCCAAGATCCTCAGATTTTTCCACCTCATGCAGTGATCAAGCTCCTCGAAGCGGTCCTGCCTCCTCCTCTCGTTCAGTGGCCTGCGTCTGCAACGCCTTGATGGCAGCACCCTGGGTCGTCTGAATCTCTGAGAGCCTTTTGTTCGTTTCCTGCAGAGAGCTCAGTACCTCAGCCTTGAAATCTGCAAAACAGCGCAGGAGAGCAGCTTGCTGCTCCTGCGCCCACTGCTTCCACTCCTCTGGAGCTCCGCCGGCCGCCATCTTGGATTCCTTCCCCCGTTTTTTCTGGGGAGCTGCTGCCGCTTTTTCCCCCTTTCCACTCCGAGTTCGGGTCATGAAATGCGGAGAAAGTCAATCAGCACACCTTCTCCCATCGGGAGACGTCGTAAAATTCCGTTTTGGGCTCCAAAAAGAGCCGAAAAGTCCGTTTGAAACGGGAGCTCCCAAATGTGCGGCTTCCTACGACATCGCCGCCACTGGAAGTCTTCTTTAAGCACTTTTGAGACACACTGAAAGAGTTATGGCAATTTTCAACAGAATAGGCAGATAATTGCTGATTTAAATTATGCTGATGCCACAGGCAGACTGCCAGATTCACCAGAGGAACACAGAGGAACCCAGAAATTTGAACAAAGGATGAAATCATTTAAAAAGTTAACAGACTGAAAAGATTCTTGGAATAGGTGCTGAAATGGATGGAGCTGAATAAGAAACCTTTCGTAGGCTGACCAAGAGTTGCTGATGGCCCACATTAAACAAGAGGATTGATGCAATAGTTGGGATACTAAGGAAGCAGACATATGCAGCAACACAGTTCATGTGGAAATGGGAGGCTGTGCATATGGCTGGATCTCATTTTGTATCGGTAGAGGTTTAATCACCTCAGTGAGTCAGCAGGATTTAGGGTGCTTTAGGTGACTAATATGGCAGATAACTGATTCACAGAGAAGCACGTCTATATTTCCGAGAACAGTAGTTCGACATTGTTCTTCAGTGTATTGCATGGCAGAACCGAGTCTACAGAGTGGTAAAGTTTTGAATGAACGTCTGAAAGTGAGTGGAGATGTCCATGTCGACCAGTTTGCAACGTATACAGGGTAGCATGCCAGCAGGGCTTGAGGAAACTTGTTGACCTTCTCCATGGGATATAGGCCATTTCTAATTTTGTAGAATTATTTTTTCCACTGGTTACCGGTAACCAGATTCTTGCTCTCAGTGCCAGTGGAGAAGCTCATGCCTTGGAGGCTGCTTTTCTTCATGAAGACGAGCATATCAGCACCATGCAGAACCTTTCACCTTTGCAGAATCAGGGTGAGAAGGAGCCATGACAAAGAATCTGTTTCATGTCCGCCATCACAGGACTGGGGGACGGGTGGAGGTGTGATACAGAATGGTTACTTCCATCCTGAAGGGCTTATAATATTTGCAAGCGGTATCATCACCTCAGACACCACCCCATAAGGCGGGAAATACAATAAATGGTAGTATAGGACTGTGGGAAACTTTTTTTAAAAAATAAACAATTTTATTGAGGTAGTTTTTGACTTTGTAAACAGTTACAGACATCAACAGAAAGAAAGCAAAAATGGCAAAAACGTGCAAACATCCATGTACTTTCAATACTTCAATCGTAACATATTGCACAAGCCCGCTCCTCTCCCACCGGTACTACCCGCCATATTTTCCCTCCTACTCTACTCTACTCTACCCACCCCCCCCCCCCCCCCCCCCCCCCCACACCCTGCTGACGCTCACTCTCCCGCAAAGAAGTCAATGAATGGTTGCCACCTCCGGGCGAGCCCCTGTACAGATCCCCTCAAGGCGAACTTAATTTTTTCCATACCCAGGAAACTCGACATGTCCGCAAGCCACAACCCAGTCTTCGGAGGCTTTGAGTCCCTCCACGCCAATAGTATTCGTCGCCGGGCTATCAGGGAAGCAAAGACCAAAACTGGGCAGCACGGTAGCATGGTGGTTAGCATCAATGCTTCACAGCTCCAGGGTCCCAGGTTCGATTCCCGGCTGGGTCACTGTCTGTGCGGAGTCTGCACGTCCTCC
This sequence comes from Scyliorhinus canicula, assembly GCF_902713615.1. Lineage (NCBI taxonomy): Eukaryota > Metazoa > Chordata > Chondrichthyes > Carcharhiniformes > Scyliorhinidae > Scyliorhinus > Scyliorhinus canicula. The sequence goes on from NC_052151.1 coordinate 69,969,810, forward strand.
CCGTGTGTGCGTGGGTTTCCTCCGGGTGCTCCGGTTTCCTCCCACAGTCCAAAGATGTGCGGGTTAGGTGGATTGGCCAGGCAAAATTGCCCTTAGTGTCCTAAAAAATAAGGTTAATGGGGGTTGTTGGGTTACTGGTATAGGGTGGATACGTGGGCTAGAGTAGGGTGATCATTGCTCGGTACAACATCGAGGGCTGAAGGGCCTGTTCTGTGCTGTACTGTTCTAAAAAATCGGCCTCTTTATCCCCCTGGACTCCCGGGTCTTCCGAAACGCCAAAAATTGACACCCCTGGACTCATCACCACCCTTGTTTTGAGCACCCGGGACATGATCCCCGCAAATCCCTCCCAGTACCCCCTCAGCTTAGGGCATGCCCGAAACATGTGAACGTGGTTCGCTGGTCCTCCCGCGCACCTAGCGCATTTGTCCTCTATCCCAAAGAATTTGCTCATCCGAGCCACCGCCATATGGGCCCGGTGAATGACCTTAAATTGAATCAGCCCGAGCCTAGCACATGTCGCGGTCGAATTTACCCTACTCAGGGCCTCTGCCCACAGCCTGTTCTGTCTAGGATCCCCATTGGCGGGAGGCGTGGGAAAGATGGGACCTGTCTACGACCAAAGTCCCGCAACTGTAGGTACCTAAAATCATTTCCCCTTACCAACCCAAATTTCTCCTCCAAGCTCCTCAAACACGCAAAGCTCCCTGAACATATCACCCACCCTTCCCACCCCCGCCCGCCGCCATACTCGAAACTCCCCATGAATACTCCCGGGGGCAAACTGATGGTTGTCGCAGATTGGCGCCCAGACAGACAGACAGACATCTCCCCTACATGCCTCCTCCACTGGCCCCATATCCACAGGGTCGCCACCACTACCGGGCTGGTGGTGAACTTGGCCGGCGGCAGCGGTAGAGGAGCCGTGACCAGGGCTGCCAAGCTGGAGCCCCTGCACAAAGCCGCCTCCACCCGCTCCCAAATAGACCCCGTACCCACCATCCACTTCCTTATCATAGCGATGTTGGCCGCCCAGTAATAATTAATCAGACTTGGCAAAGCCAGCCCTCCCTCGCTGCGGTTCCTCTCCAGCATCGCCTTCTTCACCCGCGGGGATTTTACCGCCCAGACAAAGCTCATGATCATCCTGTTAACTCTTTTGAAGAAGGACTGTGGGATAAAAATCGGGAGGCACTGAGAAATAAACAGAAATCTAGGGAGGATTGTCATCTTTACCGTCTGCACCCACCCTGCCAGCGACAGCGGGAGTGCATCCCATCTCCGAAACTCTCCCTTCATTTGCTCCACCACCCTGGCCAAATTTAACTTGTGCAGCCTGCCCCAGTCTCGTGCCACCTGGATTCCCAAATACCGGAAATTTTCCTCACCCAGCCTAAACGGTAGCCCTCTCAATCTGTTCTCCTGGCCCCTTGCCTGTACCACAAACATTTCACTCTTGGCCGTATTTAATTTGTATCCTGAGAACTGGCCGAACTTCCTCAGCATTCCCAGTATACTTCCCATCCCGGCCACTGGGTCCGACACGTACAGGAGCAGGTTGTCTGCGTAAAGAGAGACCCTATGTTCTACCCCGCCCCTCACCATCCCCTTCCATCCCTCTGCGGCTCTCAGCGCAATCGCCAGCGGCTCTATGGTCAGCGCAAACAGCAGCGGGGAGAGCGGGCAGCCCTGTCTGGTCCCTCGGTACAACCTAAAGTGCTCCGACACTTCTCTGTTGGTCCTGACGCTGGCCCTCGGGGCCTGATATAATAATTTGATCCAATCCACCAATCCCTCCCCGAACTGTTAGGGCCTCACGGTAGCATGGTGGTTAGCATCAATGCTTCACAGCTCCAGGGTCCCAGGTTCGATTCCTGGCTGGGTCACTGTCTGTGTGGAGTCTGCACGTCCTCCCCGTGTGCGCGTGGGTTTCCTCCGGGTGCTCCGGTTTCCTCCCACAGTCCAAAGATGTGCGGGTTAGGTGGATTGGCCATGCTAAATTGCCCGCAGTGTAAGGTTAATGGGGGGATTGTTCGGTTACGGGTATACGGGTTACGTGGGTTTAAGTGGGGTGATCATTGTTCGGCACAACATCGAGGGCCGAAGGGCCTGTTCTGTGCTGTACTGTTCTATGTTCTATGTTCTATGTTCTATGTAACCCAAACTGTCCGAGCACCTCCCATAGATAGTCCCACTCCACCCGGTCCATTCTCAGCGTCCATTGCCACCACTACCTCCACCTCCCTACCCGCCGGGGGCATCATTATCACATTAAGTAATCTTCTCAGGTTGGCCGCCAGCTGCCTACCTTTCACGAACCCAGTTTGGTCCTCCCCAATCACCTCCGGTACGCAATCCTCCATTCTAACCGCCAGTACCTTTGCCAGGAGCTTGGCGTCAACATTAATCAGGGAGATTGGCCTGTAGGACCCGCACGCCTCCGGGTCTTTACCCCGCTTCAATATCAGTGATATAGTGGCTTGCGACATTGTTGGCAGCAGGGTCCCTCTGTCCCTTGCCTCATTGAAAACCCTCACCAAAACCGGGCCCACCAGCTCAGAAAACTTCCTATAGAACTCTACTGGGTATCCATCCGGCCCCGGGGACTTCCCCGACTGCCTTTAGGCCCCCCAATACCTCCTCCACTCTAATCGGGGCCCCCAGCTCATCCACTCGCCCCCCCACCTACTGTTGGGAAGGTTAACCCGTCCAGAAACCTTTTCATCTCCTCCGGTTCTTCCGGCGGCTCCGAAGTATGCAGCTTGCCATAGAAGTCCCGGAATACCTTATTCAATCCTGCCGGGTCCTCCACTTTGCGCCCCCCCCCCCCCCCATCCCTCACTCGACCTATTTCCCTGGCCGCCTCCCTCCTCCTGAGCTGCTGCGCTAACAGTCTGCTAGCCTTTTCCCCATGCTCGTACACCACGCCCCTCGCCTTCCTAAGCTGTTCCACGGCCCTACTCGTGGATAGTGCCCCCAGTTCCGCCTGTAGTCTCTGCCTCTCCCTGAGTAAAACCTCCCCCGGGGACTCTGCATGCTCTTCATCTATACGACCCATTTCCCTGACCAATCTATCCATCTCTGCCCTGTCTGCCTTGGCTCTGTGGGCCCCAATTGAAATCATCTCCCCCCGCACTACTGCCTTTAGCGCCTCCCACAGGGTCGCCGCTGAGACCTCCCCCGTGTCATTCACCTGCAAGTAATTTTGCATACACCTCCGAAGCCTCTCGCAGATCCCCTCCTCCGACAGCAGTCCCACGTTTAGCCTCTATTGCGGGCGTTGGTAGCTCCCCCCCCCCCCCCCCCCCCCCCCCCCCCGATCTGCAGGTCCACCCAATGCGGGGCATGGTCTGAGATAGTAATTGCCGAGTATTCGTGTTCTTTACCTCCCCTATACAATCCCTGCTTAGTACGAAGAAATCTATCCTAGAATATACTTTATGGACGTGCGAGTAAAACGAGTAGCCCCTCCCTATCGGCTGTCTATCTCTCCAGGGGTCCACTGCCCCCATTTACTCCATAAACCCTTTCAGCTCCCTTGCCATTGCTGAGAGTCTACCCGTTCTGGGACACGACCGATCCAAAGCCGGGTCAAGGACCATGTTAAAGTCCCCTCCCATTATTAGCCTGCGAGAATCCAAGTCCGGGATCTTCCCCAGCACTCTTTTAATGAAGTCCACATCATCCCAGTTCGGGGCATATATATTCACCAGCACCACTCTTCTCCCCTCCAATCTGCCCCGTACCATCAGGTATCTGCCCCCCCTGTCTGCGGATATGCCCTCCGCCTCAAATTGCACGCGCTTGTTGAACATGATTGCCACCCCTCTGGACTTCGAGTCCAAGTCCGAGTGGAAGACCTGGCTAATCCAGCCCTTCCTTAGCCTGGTCTGGTCAGACACTTTCAGATGTGTCTCCTGCAACATATTTACGTCCGCCCTCAGAGCCCGCAAGTGCGCAAACACCCGCGCCCTCTTAACCGGCCCATTCAGTCCTCTGACGTTCCAGGTGATCAGCCTGGTTAGGGGGCACAACCCACCCCCCCCACCACGCCGGTCAGCCATAGCCTTTCTCGGACCGACACCTGGCCCGTGCGTCGAGCCATTCCTGGCCCGCCCTTTCGCTGCCTCCACCCTCAACCTCCTTTCCAGTGCCTATTTCAAGTCCCTCCCACGTCAGCAGAACAACCCCCCCCCCCCCCTCCCAACCACATCCCCCGATACCCCCGCCCCTGCCATCCACTGGCTGTGATCTCCCCCCCCCCCCCCCCCCCCACCTGACTCCCTTGACTAGCCAATCTGCTAGCCCGGTAACTCAACACTCTGGCGCCTTCCTGTCTCATTCCCATTGTTTCCCCGTCCTCCTCCCCACTCCCCAGTGCCCCATCCCCCTCTCCAACCCACTGGAGCAAGCCAGCTCCAGTGTCTTCCGCGAGCTGCACAAAAAGTACAAATCTGCCCAAAAAGGAAAAAACAGAAAAAAGAGGAAAAAACAACAAAAAAAAACCCATGAGAAAAAACCAATGTCCATGAACAAAGGAAAGAGTCCCAAATGTTCCGCTTGGCATCTTTGGCCCAGCAAACCGTTGAACAGCAGTCCAGGCCCATTCGGCGTACCTTCCCACGGTAATCCTCGGGCCCTAATTCGCGTCCGTGGGGCCTCTTTTCGGGACCAGCCCCTGATCCCTCGCAAAATCCATCGCTTCTTCGGGCTCGGAGAAGTAGTGGTGTTAACCCTGGTGCGTGACCCATAGGCGAGCCGGGAACAGCAGACCAAACTTCACGTGCTTCTTGAACAGCACCTCCTTGACATTCTTAAAGGCTGCTCGCCGCCGAGCCACCTCCTGGCTTAGGTCCTGGTAAATGCGGAGGACACTATTGTTCCACGCGCTGCTCCTGGCGCTCTTTGCCCACCGCAGCACCCGCTCCTTGTCCACGAACCTGTGGAACCTAATCACCATTGGGCGGGGGGTTCTGCCCTGCCGCCCCTGCCTCGCCTGCACTCTGTGTGCCCCCTCCAGCTCCGGCGGTCGCGGAAAGGCTTCGGCCCCCATCAGCTGCTTCAACAGGTCTGCTACAAACGCTGCGGCATCAGCTCCCTCAGCCCCCTCCGGGAGGCCGACAATCCTCAGGTTGTTCCTGCGGGCTCTATTCTCCAGCTCCTCCACTCTGTCCAGCAGTCTTCTCTGCCGCTCTTTCAGCCCGTCAACCTCTAGCGCCGCAACCGTCTGCGCATCCGCCTGCTCCTCCACCGCCTCTTCCAGCTCCTTAACTTTAACATCCTGCACATCCAGCCTCTGGTTCAGCTGATCCACCGCTTTCTGGATTGGGTCCAAGCTGTCCCGCTTCAGCGCTTCAAAACTGGACTTCATTACCTGGAGCATGTTATCCAGCGCCTGCTGGATTGCTGAGTCCGGGGTCCGTGTGTCCGCCATCTTCGGTCCCAGGTAATTTTCTTCAGGTCCTTGCCTCTGTCCCTTTTTCTGCTTTATCTTCTGCCTTCTGGACTCCCGCTGTTCCATGTGCCGCAGCCCGCTCCCCAGCACTTTCGCTGCCGCCTTCCTTCTCCCAGCTCCTTAACTTTTACCTCTTGAGCATCTGAAGTGGGTCCAAGTTGTCCTGCTTGTCGGGCAGCACGGTAGCATGGTGGTTAGCATAAATGCTTCACAGCTCCAGGGTCCCAGGTTCGATTCCCGGCTGGGTCATTGTCTGTGCGGAGTCTGCACGTCCTCCCCGTGTGTGCGTGGGTTTCCTCCGGGTGCTCCGGTTTCCTCCCACAGTCCAAAGATGTGCGGGTTAGGTGGATTGGCCATGCTAAATTGCCCATAGTGTCCTAAAAAAGGTAAGGTTAATGGGGGGGGGGGGGGGGGTTGTTGGGTTACGGGTACAGGGTGGATATGTGGGTTTGAGTAGGATGATCATTGCTCAGCACAACATCGAGGGCCGAAGGGCCTGTTCTGTGCTGTACTGTTCTATGTTCTATGTTCTATGCTTCAGCGACTCCAAAACTGTTTTTCTTCTCCTGGAGCAAGAAAGGTCCGTGTGTCCGCCATCTTAAGTTTCAGGTCAGTTTCCTCTGCTCCTTGCCTCTGTCTCTTTCTCTCTCTCTTCCTCTACCTCCTGGCCTCCCACGTTCCATCGATTGCAGCCCGCTCTCCAGCACTTTCGCGGCCGCCTTTTTGCCGCTCCGTAGTCCCGCTATCGCGGGGAATCAGCCCTAAAGCCCCGCCGGAGTGAGAGCCCGCCGAATGTGCGGCTCACTCAAGCATCGCCGCCACCGGAAGTCGGACTGTGGGAAACTTGCTTGGTTTCAAGGTGAGAGAGGCTAATTATGTTTTGGTAAATAGTTGCAACAAATCATTGGTGTATTTCATGTACAGACTGCTTGTTTTGATGTATGCTGATGTTGAGGTTCAGAATTAGGCTGATTAGCTCAGAGGAGAAAGCTTTTACCTTGAACAGAGAGAGGGTGAAGAGAGGATGTGGATGTTTGATGGCCAGAGACTTTCATACATCTGATTTATATATATATATATAACAAATGGATTGTCTCTCATCTGTAACACAGCACCTTTCACTGCACCTGATTCATCAGGCTCCCTGACATCCAGTAGAACATCAACCATTAGTCATTGTTATGACACCCTGGACGAGTGTGTGCAGTCAATTTCAGCCCACATGCCCTAGAGTCACAATACAAGTCAATGAACCAATAATTCTCATGAAATATGCAGCAAATACAACTGGTTAACTGTAAGCTAATTCCTAATCCCTACTTTAACATGCCCTACCCTTCACACACATACACAAGACAGACAAAACACAGAGGGGTGGAAAGGGGTAAAAAAATCATAAATGGAGGGAAGAAAGAGTCTTTGTTTCAGATGATGGTTTTTAGCACACTTTTCTTCACAGCAAGCTTGCAGATTAAAGTCTTTGGTTTGCAGCCTATATGACCCTCTCTATAGATTCATTCATTCAAGTCCTCTGTAGTTTAGAAATGCAGTATTCACAAACCTTCTGGATAAATATAGCAGGTTCTGTCTGGATTTTGCTTGCACAGCCCATAATGGTTCTCCTGTAAATAGTTTATCCAGGCTTTCTGCCAGCTCAGAAACACAGCCTTTCTGGAGGTTCTCTTTGTTTTTCTGCTGCCAGGAGTCAAACTGAAACCCTGGGACTCTGAAAAGCTACCCAGTGGTATAGGATCCAATCACCACCTGTGACCGGGCCGAGCACAGCCTTTTAGGCCGAATATTTTGGCCACCAGCCAATCAATCAAACTGAGTCCCATCTCATCTCTCTCACTGGTGCTGACCAGTCTGCAGCTCCAGCTTAAACCAGCACAGCCTTCTGGATTCTTCAGCTTGAATGAAAGATACAGGTCACTTGCCTTAAAGACGCATGCTCATTAATCATCCATGGATCAAAAATGTAATGGCAAAATAAAAGAAAGTGGAAATAAGGGAATAAACAGGAAATAAACAGGAAGGACCTTTTCATGCCTTCTAACTAAAATAATGAAACTTCAGGGCATGGATGTTTTAGTATCAGGAATGCAAGATGTAATCACAAATACATATCCATCCAATCTATCCCCATTATACAAGGTCCCTTCCTAGTCTCTGCATGGGTAACTAGTCAGCCCTTAAATGCATGACAAAGCATCTGCAATTACACTATCCTTTCCAGAACATGTACAATTTAAACATTAAATTGATATAAGAATGGCCTCCAATGGAATAACCTTGCGTTCCAGGTTTTAAACTTCTCTATAGATGCAAGTGGATTATGGTCTGTGTAAACCAATCTTTGTTTATTGTCATGTCAGACATATACTTCAAAGTGCTGAAGGGCTGGTAGCAAGGCTAAGGATTTCTTTTCAATGGTGGAATACCTACTTTGGCACAAATCTTGTTTTGGAAAAATATCCCACTGGCCTCTCTATTCCTGCAGTCACACTGCGCCTACGCCAAGGTCACTTGCATCTGTGGTCATTTTAAATGGTCTGGAAAAGTCTGCGACATCCAGCACTGGTGCGTCCACTGACATGGCCTTTAATATCCCAAAGTTATTGGGTGACACGGTGGCACAGTGGTTAGCTATGTTGCCTCACAGTGCAAAGGTCCCAGGTTCGATTCCCGGCTTGGGTCATTGTCTGTGTGGAGTCTGCATGTTCTTCCCGTGTCTGCGTGGGTTTCCTCCGGATGCTCCAGTTTCCTCCCACAAGTTTTGAAAGATTTGCTTGTTAGGTGAATTGGACATTCTGAATTCTCCCTCAGCGTACCCGAACAGGCGCCAGAGTGTGGCAACAGGGGGATTTTCACAGTAACTTCATTGCAGTGTTAATGTAAGCCTACTTGTGACAATAATAAAGATTATTATTACTTGGTGTTCGTCGGCCACAGCAGTTTCACTTATTTCTGCAATATGTCCAACATGCATTGTATTTCAGTCTCTAACTGAGCCACTTTCCACGGTTTTAGTCAAGACAGATGTGACTTTATTTGTTCAGAGTTTCTTATGTCTACATCATGATTAGTTAAGAGTTCCCCCAGCTGTCTCCCTGTAACCCTGTCCATACTCTTTCAATATCTTTATTATATTTGTCTCTTTCTGTCTCTTGTGTAATGCAATCAGTCTTTTCTGATTGTCCAATGAATGTTTAACCATTCTTCCACTGCCAAACTACAAGCAGTATTGTGAATGCTGAGGGAAACATTTTGTTCATTTTTAACCAATAAACATTCTTCAACCCCTCCAGCTTTACATTCTCTTTTTTTCTTCACATGGTTCCTTTCGTGACAAGTGCAGCTGAGGGTTCAATCTCCACGGAGTTGATTGGCTGCATATACACAATTCTTTGCTTTACAGCTTTTACCTCATCAGAGCCTTTGTAATCACAACTCATATCTCCACTCAACACAGACGTACACAATGTGTGCTTTCCAGGTTTCAACTGTTCTTTTTTACTTTCAATATCAGAGGAGGGAAAATTATTGGCCCTATGAACTTTCTGGTTGTTCACAAATGCTGTGGCAGAAGCACCATATGATTATCCACCTACCTTTCTTTATATTTTCAAAAGGAATTGATTACTGTTTATTTCATCTTCTTTGTTATTTGCTTCCTCTACCTTGAAGAGGCACAGTGGACTTTTAAAGGGACGTGGGTTAACCAGCTGTTGGCTTGGAATCACTTAACTGTCCTTGCTTTCAAAGAGCAAAGAAAAGTACAGCACAGGAAGAGGCCCTTCGGCCCTCCAAGCCTGTGCCGACAAAGTGCTCATCGTTTCCTCATCCGAACAGATGCCACGCTATCATGTATATTTTCCTTCAAAGCCGACGTGCTCTGGGAAATAGTTGCACCCAAAGGGAATTGCAATGTATTTACTGCAAGATGTGGAGATGCCGGCGTTGGACTGGGGTGAGCACAGTAAGAAGTCCTACAACACCAGGTTAAAGTCCAACAGATTTGTTTCGAATCACTAGCTTTCAGAGCACTGCTCCTTCCTCAGGTGAATGAAGAGGTAAGTTCCAGGAACATATATATAGACAAAGTCAAAAATGCAAGACGATCCTTTGAATGCGAGTCTTTGCAGGTGATTAAGTATACAGGTCCAGACGGAGTCCCTGGAGAGAGTGATAATCACAGGTTAAAGAGGTGTGAATTGTCTCAAGCCAGGACAGTTGGTAGGATTTTGCAAGCCCAGGCCAGATGGTGGGGGGTGAAGGTAATGCGTCATGAATCCAAGGTCCCGGTTGAGGCCGTACTCAAGTGTGCAGAATTTTGCTATAAAATTATGCTCGGTGATTCCCAGTTGTCGCGCGTCCTGAAGGCCGCCTTGTAGAATGCTTACCCGAAGATCAGAAGCTGAATGTCCTTGACTGCTGAAGTGTTCCCCAACTAGAAGGGAACATTCCTGCCTGGCGATTGTTGCTTGATGTCCGTTCATCCGTTGTCGCAGCATCTGCATGGTCTCGCCAATGTCCCACGCTTTGGGACATCCTTTCCTGCAGTGTATGAGGTAGACAACGTTGGCCAAGTCGCACTAGTATGTACCGCGTATTTGGTGGGTGGTATTCTCATGTGTAATGGTGGTACGCATGTTGATGATCTGGCACGTCTTGCAGAGATTGCCTATATATGTGTTTCTGGAACTTACCTCTTCATTCACCTGAGGAAGGAGCAGTGCTCTGAAAGCTAGTGATTCAAAACAAACCTGTTGGACTTTAACCTGGTGTTGCAAGAGGCTGTACCAAATACTTTTAGAAAAGTCCAAGTCACTTTCTTCTTCCGATTTTGCTGTCTTCATTCCTACCTTTGGAAGAATCTCGTGCCATCTGTTCAAGATCCTTGAGTGACAGGTCTATTAGGTAACAGCTGTTTATCATTACTTCATAATCAAAACTGAAATTGGATTCAGAACTCTCGTCTGATGTTCCATCACTGCCATTATGATTAAATTCAGACTCCTCTTTCTTATAGTCACCTTCGGTCTTAGAATTCTTAGAATCTGGTCCTCAACTAGATTTTACTCTGTCAAATCTCTGTGAGGAATCATTCTCGTGCAGATAAATCCCTCAGTATCAGCAGGGTCACATTCGCTACCATTGTCATTTGATATGTTATCAACGTCTGTCAACATTTATTTTCTTGACAAATTTAATGCCCAATGAGTATTCCTAATTCTCCCGTGCCTTATTATCTCATGTGCTATCTGCAGTAATTCCTTGGAACTCTCTGTTATCATGGCTGAAGCTATAACCTTCACTCCTGCCAAATCACTTTGAATTAAACAAAGTATATACTTTTATTGGTATTTTCAATTTTTACAGTTGTAATTTATGTTTAATATTTACAGTATGTGTGGTTGTTATATACATCTTGGCATCTTCTGTCTTGGTGTGCCTTCCTTCCCCCCTTCCCTTCTCCCCTCCCCTGATCTCCCCTTTTCCCCCACTTCTTCCCTTTGTGCTTTCTGCTGTGAGTGCCTTGCGGGTTTGGGGGGGGAATGGGGACGGAACCCCCTCCCCCCCCCGTACTTCTGTGCTGCTCTACTCAGTTCCCCCAAGTTCCCTCCTCTCTTCCTCCCCCCCTCCCACCAGAGTTGTGTGTTCCTGTCTGTCTTCTCCTATCTTTCACTTTTTCCTCTAGTCACTGTTGACTTCGAATAGGTCTTGGAACAGGTCGACGAATTGTCCCCATGCTTTCAGGAAGTGTTCTTCCAACTCTCGGATGGTGCATTTGATCTTCTGTAAGTGGAAAATGTCCACCACGTCTGCCAGCCAAAATGCAGCAAGGGGTGGTACTGCTGATTGCCAGCCGAGCAGGATTCTCCGGCCTGTGATTAGGAAAGCGACAACTAGGGCATTGGCCCTCTTCCTCATGTGTAGCTCTGGCTGTTCAGATACCCCGAAGATTGCCACTCTTGGGCATGGCTCCACCCTCACCCCTCACCCATAGACATTGCCTCGGAGAAGGCTGCCCAGAACCCTTCAAGTTTGGGACAGGCCCAAAACATGTGGGTGTGGTTGGCTAGTCCTCTCTGGCACCGTTTACACTTATCCTCCACCTCCGGGAAGAACCTTTTCACTCGGGTCCTGGTTAGGTGCACTCTGTGCACCACTTTGAACTGCATAAGGCTGAGCCTTGTACAGGAGTACGTGGAGTTGTATATGAAGCCCACCAGTCCCCAGTTCGTCTCCCTATTTCCATCTGGCCTCTCCAATGGCATTTGAGCCCTGTCCAGTAGCTGTTGGTACATTTTCCTGCAGTTTCCCCTTTCCTTACTGTCCGTGTTTATCAGGTTCTCTAGTAGTGTGGTCTCAGGGGCCCTGGGGTACCCTATTGTCTACTTGTGGAGAAAGTGCTTTACTTGTAGGTACCTAGGTTCCTGTGCTGTCGATATTGTCTGTTCTCCCGTCAGTTCTCCCAGTGTCTCCAGTCTGTTTTCTATGTAAAAGTCCCTGACTGTCAGTGTCCCCCCATCGTGTCCCCAATTTTGAAGATGGTGTCTAGCATGTCTGGTGAGAACTTGTGGTTTTCGCAGATGGGGGCCGTGGGAGACATCTCGGTCAGACCGAAATGCTGCCGCATTTAATTCCATGTCCTTAGTGTGGCTACCACCATTGGACAGGATGTGTACTTCGTCGGCGAGGATGGGAGTGCTGCCGTGGCGAGACCTCCTCTTGCAAGAGGCCTCCTCCATCTGCACCCATTCCGTATTAGATTTAAATATCCATCCCCTAACTCTTTATGCCGTAGCTTCCCAGCGGTAATATTGAAGGTTTGGTAAGGCCAGGCCACTCCTATCTTTTCTCCTTTGCAGTGTTGATTTGGGGATTCTCAGGTTCTTACCACCCCCCCCCCCCCAACATAAAGGTCATGATCATTCCTTCTATATTTTGGAAAAAGGCCTTGGGGATGAAGATTGGTATGGATCTAAACAGGAAGAGGAGTCTCGGCAGAACGTTCATTTTGATTGTCTACACCCTCCCCGCCAGGGAGAGCCGTTGCACGTCCCACCTTTGCAGGTCCTTTTTGACTTCCTCCGCCAGCTGGTCAGATTCCACTTGTGGATCTGAGTCCAGTCCCTGGCTATTTGGATCCCAAGGTAGCGGAATTTGTTTTGGGCTAGTTTGAATGGGAGTCCCTCCAGCTCCGACCCTCCCCTGTTTGGGTTCACCAGGAATGCCTTGCTCTTGCCCAGGTTAAGTTTGTAATCCGAAGGGCGGCATGCGGCGCAGTGGTTAGCACTGGGACTGCGACGCTCAGGACCTGGGTTTGAATCCCGGCCCTGGGTCACTGTCCGTGTGGAGTTTGCAAACTCTCCCCATGTCTGTGTGGGTTTCACCCCCACAACCCAAACATGTGCAGGTTAGGTGGATTGGCCACGCTAAATTGCCCCTTAATTGGGAAAAAAAATAATTGGCTAATCTAAAATTTTAAAAAATGTTTGTAATCCGAGAAGGTTCCAAACTCTTTCAGGATCTGTATGAGTGCTCTCAGTCCTTCCTGTGGTTCCAAGATGTAGAGAAGTTCATCCGCATAGAGTGAGACTCTGTGCTCTCTGCCTCCCCTTTGGATGCCCTTCCAGCTGTTTGCGTCTCGTAGGGTGATCACCAGGCTTTGGTTGCTAGGGCAAACATACTGGGAATTTCTTAATCACGCCAACAACTACTGGGCCTGACACTAAATCGCACTCCAATTGTATTTTATACATTGGAACTGGGATGTCATCTCCACTTATCCCATTCACTAATAACTTATCCTTCATTGAGCTCCCTGGAGGGAAAACAAAATCCTTCTCCAGTACAACAATTTCAATAGGACCTGTGTCCCTTAAGATAGTTATGGGCTTGGCTACATCAGTTGAGAAAAATGGGATGATCTTCCCCTTAGACACAAACCCAGCATATCTCTCATCTACCTCATTCCTTACACCTGCTCCCACAGCAGTGTTTACTTCAAATCTCCTAAGTCTAGTTAAAGCTACAGTCTGCAATTATGGGGATAATGGAAAAATGGTTTAAATTTATGGATTAGCTGATAATCGTAAGCTAGAATTGTTGCCTGCCTGGTAGTCTGGAAGACCCTTTGGTTGCCAACATGGGTTCTTATTATATAAAGTAGAGAATTCTTAAATTCCTCCAAGAGAAATACCTCGCTCGGACCCTCATAGGTAGTTGCAACTCCCAATGCTTGTACCCATCTGTCAAAAGTGTTGTGCTTAACCCATTCAAAGTCGACATACGTCTGTACCGGGTATCTCCTTAAATTTCAAAACTTTTCCTTTTCAGAATCCTCCTCCTGAACTCCCACAAATCACATGGGCTTGCCTTGGAACTTCCAACATGCTGGACAAATGTGTCCTACCTTGTTACAATGGTAACACCTGGGCTTTCAACTCTCACCTCCACCCTCTGTACCTTCCTTCATGTCTGAAGTGAAGATCTCAGAACATTTCCAGCTATCATTCTTTACCTTGGGTGCCTGCCTTCCTCTCACTCTCTCACTTCTTATCCTTTTCAAAATCATGGGGATAATGGAAAAAAGGTTTAAATTTATGGATTAGCTGATAATCGGAAGCCAGAATTGCTGCCTGTCTGGCAGTCTAGGTTGCCAACATGGGTTCTTATTATATAAAGGAGGGAATTCTTGAATTCCTCCAAGAGAAATATCTCGCTTGGAGCCTCAGAGGGAGTTGCAACTCCCAATGCTTGTACCCATCTATCAAAAGTGTTGTGCTTAACCCATTCGAAGTCGGCATATATCGTACCGGTTATCTCCTTAAATTCCAAAACTTTTATCTATATGCTTCGGGAACCAATTTATTTGCATTCAGAATAGAATTTTTCACCTCGTCGTAGACACCCTTTCTGACAGGGAAGCATAAACATCCTGTGCCTCCCTAGTTACTCTGCATGGTTAATGTCCACTTTTCTCTTGGCCACTCCATTTGAGTTTCTATTTTCTCAAAAGCCATAAAAACATTTCTACCTCCTTCTCTTTGAATTTTGGTGGGGCCTGCATAAATTTAAACATATCACCACTGTGTTCCATTCTAAGAACAAACTCCCCTCTACTTTCTGGCAGCTCCCCACTGATTTCTAATTTCTCTTTTACTTTTTCCTCTCTTTCTAATTCCAACCTCCTCATTTCCATCTCTATTTCTTTTGCTCTTTCTTTTTGCTTCAGCTCCCTTTCCTTCTGTTGCATCTTAATTTCTATTCCTTTTCCCTTTCATGCTCTAACTGCAACTAAATTCTCTCCAGCTTACGTCCCCACCCGAAAATGTCCTTGATGCTACACTACCTCATGGACCTCCGAGCATCTCTTTCAAATTTAAACGTTGAGAAATCATTTCAATTGCCTCCACCTTCCTAGCTCTAACCTCCATTTATAACTCACTTACCAATTCAACTAACTTGCCCTTTCTAAGCTCTTGTAAATAAGAGTGAGATAAGTCGTCCACCTGAAGAAACTCCTTAGCAGCTTCTAGAGCTATCCTGTTATATCACTACAAACCAGGTGTCTCTTTTTAATTTATACTGTTATCCAAATCTCACCATCTATGTTCCGAAGTTTCCCAGACCCAAGCCCCCAAATTATGCCTGCACTGAGTGCTGGTTGGTTGAGAGTGCTTTCGGAGTTGGGTAAATACAGGGAGTTAGGTGAAACTGGGACAAGGGTATAAAAGAAAGAGTCCTGATTGTTAAGTAGTGGGTAAGGTCGGTAAGCCTTTACAACTTCTATCACTTTTACATTTTGAAAATTAATTCTGTGGTTTATAATCTGCAAGGGCTATAATTGGTAGTTACGAGGACAAAGAAAGAAGGACTCTAGAGAATTGGATATAATCTGATATTAAGCGTCTTCTAAATGTTTAATTTAAAGGGTTATATCATGGCAGGAGATCTCAAAGTCTTGGTTTGTTCCTCTTGCTCCATGTGGGAGGCTGGGAACATTTCCAGTGCCCGGGACCAGCATGTTTGCAGGAAGTGTCTCCAGCTGCAGATCCTGGAAGCCTGAGTTTCAGAGCTGGAGTGGTGGCTGGGGAGACTGTGGAGCATCCGCAAAGTGCAGAGTGTCGTGGAAAGCACATATAGAGAGGTGGTCCCACTGCAAGCTCAGACTCCACAGGGAGGAAGGGAATTGGTGACCACCAGGCAGAACAAGAGAACTAGACAGGCAGTGCAGGAATCTCCTGTGGCCATTCCCCTGCAAAACAGATATAGCGCTTTGTGTATTGTTGAGGGGAATGACCCCTCAGGGAAATGCAGCAGCAGCCAAATTTGTTGCACCACGGTTGGTTCTGCCGCAGAGCGGTGGAATAAAAAGTGTGAGAATGCAATAGTTACAGGGGATTCAATTGTAAGGGGAATTGATAGGTGCTTCTGCGGCCGCAAACGAAACTCCAGGATGGTATGTTGCCTCCCTGGTGCTAGCATCAAGGATGTCTCAGAGCGGTTGCTGGACATTCTGGAGGGGAGGGTGAACAGCCAGTGATTGTGGTACACATCAGTACCAATGACCTGGGTAAAAAAAGGATGAGGTCCTAATAGCAGAATGTAGAGAGTTAGGAAGAAAGTTGAGAAGTTGGACCTCTAAGGTAGTGATTTCAGGATTACTACCAGTGCCACATGCTAGTCAGAGTAGAAATAGGAGGATATATCGGATAAATTCCTGGGGCACTGGAATCGGTTCTGAGGAAGGTAGGACCAGTACAAACTGGATGGTTTACACCTAGGCAGGACCAGGACGGATGTCCTAAGGGGAGGATTTGCTAGAGTGGTTGGGGAAGATTTGAACTAATATGGCGGGGGGCGCGGGGGGGACCTATACAAGAAGTCAGAGGAGGAGGAAATAAGGGCAAAAACAAACGACAGAAAAGTTGTCAGCAGATAAACCAAGAACCAGATTCAAACAGGGCCACAGTGAAAAATATTGGGAGTGGAACTAAGTTGAACTAAACTTAAAAGCTTTGTATCTTAACGCGAGGAGCATTTGCAATAAAGTCGATGAACTAATCGCACAAATAGACGTGAGCCGGTATGACATAGTTGGGATTATGGAGACATGATGGCAGGGTGACCAGGGATGGGACCTAAATGTCCAGGGGTATTCAGTATTTAGCAAAGACAGACAAAAAGGAAAAGGCAGTCGGGTTGCATTGCTGATCAAGGAGGAAATTAAAACAATAGTGAGGGAGGATATTAGCTCCAACAATGCAGAATCTGTATGGATAGAGCTTAGAAACATTTTCCACCTTGGGTGACTGGTTGGATTTTGCACTTTCTCCCCGTGTCTGCATGGGTTTCCTCCGGATGCTCCGGTTTCCTCCCACAGTCCAAAGATGTGCAGGTTAGATGGATTGGCCATGCTAATATTGCCCAAATGTTATGTGGGGTTACAGGGATAGAAGCGTGGGTTTGGGCCTGGGTGGGGAGCTCTATCAGAGCAAGAGCCGGTGCGGACTCGATCGGCTGAATGGCGTCCCTCTGCACTTTTGGAATTCTATGGATTCTATGAAGCAATGAGGAGTTTAGGAGTGTCAGGATGTCAGTGGGCATAACTAGAAATGAGGTGCCAACCTTGTGAAGCCAGGGCTACTTGCAGGCTAAACAGTGGAAGCAGCATGTGATAGACAAAGCAAAATGATCCCACAACCGACGGAACACATCAAAGCTCCACACTTCTGTCACATCCCATTGTGATGATGGTGGACAGTGAATATACAACTCAAATCATAAGATCAAAACAAATAAGAGCGGGGGTAGGTCATTCTGCCATTCGAGATCCCCCAGTACCATAGCATTCTGAAGTCCTACTCCATTTAAATAATATTCTGCTTTTTTATCCTCCTGCCAAAGTGGATAACCTCACATTTTCCGACATTATACTCTATTTGCCAAAAAATTGACCACTCACTTAAACTATCCATAACCTTTTGCAGACTCAATACATGCTCCACACAACTTGCTCTCCTGCCGATCGCTGTATCATCAGCAAATTGGGCTACACTAAACTTCAACCAAATAATTCTATAGATTGTAAATAGTTGAGGCTCCAGTTCTGATCCCAGCAGCACTCCATTAGTTACAGTCTTCCAACCTGAAGATGACAGATTGTTCCCGACTTTATATTTCCTTTAATTTAGCCAATCCACTATCTGCACGAACATATTACCCCCAGTATCATAAACTCTTAACTTGTGTAGTAACTTTTAATGTAGCACCTTATCAAATGCCTTTTGGAAATCCAAATGAAATATATATACCAGTTCCCCTTTATCCACCCTGTTTGTTATATCCTCAAAGAACTCTAGTACAGTTGTCAAACATAATTTCCCTTTCATAAAACCATATTGAGTCTGACGGTATTCTGATTTTCCAAATGGCCCACCATAATGGATGGCCAATGACAGACATTCGGTCAATTGGCTTGCTTTCTGTTTTGGCAGCGCACCTTCAAACATTGTACCAACTATCACTGATGACACAAAGTTCTAGCACACTGCAACCTCTTTCAACCTTGCCACTGTTTCTAAATAGTCAGAGAGTTGTGGGGGTGGGGTATGGAAGGGTGATGGAGACATTAACCTTCATCACATTTAAAACATTTAGATATGGACTTGAAATGCCTTAACCTCCAGGGCTACAGACCACAAGCTAATGGGCTAAATGTCCTCCTTCTGTGCTATAAATTGTTCTACATTTTTATCGGTCTAACTCTCCTGTGAAATATCTTAGAATGCTTTACTATGTTGAAGCTGTCACATAAATGTATGTTGTTATTGTCATGCCCAGTAAAAGGCTGTCATCTTATGAACCCTCAGTCAATACGTTTAAAAATTAGAGAGAAACAAGCTGTTAACCTGGCTGCTGCATATCATGTGTCTTTTGCTATTCGGATTGCAGACATTATCAAGAGTCTGGCAAATACCTATCTAGGTATGGACTTTGGTGAGGGTATCTCTCATCCACCTGTGTAATTCACACATATCACTGCTTAAGGATGGACCAAAATCTAAAGACTATGGCGTTTCCAGATTGCTTGGCTTCATGTTTCACAATAGACAAAAGGAAAGACCAAAACGCGATGGGCACAATCAACTTCCCATTGTGTTACAATTGCCTCCCCCATCGAAACCAGGCTTGTAGGCCTCAGAAGTGTTAACCCAGCAGTCATGTGATTGAAACTGGGTTCAAGCATTGCACCCTTATTACCTGGCACCCAGCAGACCAAGCTGAGCTGTCAGCCAGTCTGAAAATCAGAATCTGAAATGAGCTGCAAGTCATCAAGCAGCCAAAATACTTAACCTTAAAGTTCAGCTGAGAATCACTCTCCTCGGCACTTGACGACAATAAATTCCCACAGATTGCTGAGAACCCTTTGCCTTTTACAAGATCTTCACTTCAACATTAAATAATTGAATTCATTCAAGAAACCACAAGCCTACCACATGGGAAACCAATACACATAAGCCAGAGGTTTAAGTAATAGTAATCTGTAAAAGTGCACAATCTTTACAGGGAGTCATCACTTAAAGTTGTGCTTGCGTTCCTGAAATCATGACTTTATTTGAAATGACTTTAAGTGATTTGTGGGTTCTCATAGGAATCAGTGTTAAAGCCAGAGTTAAGTTCTGTCGCCCAGAAAAAAATATATACAAGTGTAAATACTGTCTCGTACATTTTCAGTACTAAGCCGTCTGAGCTGAAAAAACTTGGAAAATAAAATAAAGCATTATTATAAAATAAATAGAATGATCCATGAGATAATTTTAAAAAGGTATACTCATCTAGTGGCAGATGTTGGTTGGTGCAGGACACTCCTGGGACTACCTGCACCAACTAAATTCAGCCATTAGGTGGAGCCGAGAGCTTCAATTCAGAATGAACGTCAGCAGCGATGCCAGGAACAGAGCAGCTGAAAAAGACCCTGGTAAGAACAGAGAGTGGGATGCAAGACCTGGGTTGGAAGTAGGCTGAAGAATAATGCCAGGAAGCAAGTGTTGCGGCAGGGGTGGGGTGGTGTGTGGTGGGAAGAGAGTCAGAGCGTGAGAGTAGAAGTGCTGTGGGAAAGATTATGCATGCAGACAAGCCATAGATGAGGAAGTGTGTGGCAAACAATTTTAAAGTGAAACTGGCAACATTAAATGTATATACTCACAGAATTTCATTAATGATGTTAAAGCGGGTTAATTTGGATTGGATTGGACTTGTTTATTGTCACGTGTACCAAGGTATAGTGAAGAGTATTGTTCTGCGTACAGTCTGGACAGATCATTCTGCACATGAAAACAACTATAGGGCAAACATGTAAATACATAGACACAGGCATCGGGTGAAGTGCACAAGAGCACAGTACTATTCAATAGAGAAGATGTGTGAAGACATATGAAGGGATGTATGGGGATGAGCGACCATAACAGGATAGAATCTTTTTACCAAGATGGAGAGTGAAGTAGTTGATTCGGAGACTAGGGTGCTGAATCTTAATAAAGGGAACTATGAAGATGTAAGAGGTGAGTTGGCCTTGATAGATTGGGGAGAGTTACTTAAAGGGATGACAGTGGATAGACAATGGCAAAGGAACGCATTGGGGAACTACAGCAACTGTTCATTCCTGTCTGGCAGAAAAGCAAAGGAGGCAAGAGGGCTTTTAGAAATTAGAAATAGTATCCAAAACAAGGAAGAAACATACAGATTGACCAAGAAAAATAATATATCTGAGGATTGGGAGCAGTTTAGAATTCATCAAAGAAGGATGAAGGGATTGATTAAGAAGGGGCAAGTACAGAATGATAGGAAATTTGCAGGGAACATAAAGACTGACAATAAGAGTTTCTATAGATATGTGAAGAGAAAGAGATTGGTAAATCCAATTTAGGCCCCTGACAAACAGAAACAATAAGGGACAAAGAAATGGCTGAGAAATTAAATACATACTTTGGTTCTGTCTTCACAAAAGAGGACACAAATCAGATCCCAGAAATGCTGGAGAATGAAAGGTTTGGTGAGAGGGAAGAACTGAGGGAGATCAACATTAGTACAGAAATGGTGCTAGGAAAATTGATGGGATTGAGGGCGGATAAATCCCCAGGGCCTGAGAGTCTGCATCCCAGAGTGCTTAAGGAGGTGGCTCTGGAAATAGTGGACACAACAGTGTTCATCTTCTGGGATTCTATAGACTCTGGAATTGTCCCTTCAGATTGGAGGGTAGCTCACGTCACTCCGATATTCAAAAAGGGAGATAGAGAGAAAGCAGGGAATTATAGACCAGTAAGCCTGACATCGGTAGTGGGGAAAACGTTTGAATCCATTATCAAGGACTTTATAGCAGAACATTTAGAAAGGAGTGGCAGGATCAGTCAGAGTCAGCGTGGATTTATGAAGGGAAAATCATGCTTGACAAATCTGTTGGAATTCTTTGAAGATGTAACCAGTACAGTTGACAAGGAGGAGCCAGTCGATGTGGTATATTTGGACTTTCAGAAGGCATTTGACAATGTCCCGCATAAGAGATTATTGTGCAAAATTAAAGCACATGGGATTGGGGGAAATGTATTGAGGTTAATAGAAAACTGGTCGGTAGAGAGGAAACAAAGAGTAGGGATTAATGGGTCCTTTTCATATTGGCAGGCAGTAATCAGTGGGGTACCACAGGGATCGGTGCTGGGACCTCAGCTATTCACAATACATATATATATATATATGATTTGGATGATGGAATAAAATGTAACATCTCAAAGTTTGCAGATGATACCAAGTTAGGCATGAAGGTCAATTGGGACAAGGATGCAGGGATCCTACAGCATTATCTGGACAGGTTGGGTGAGTGGGCAAACCAATGGCAGATGCAGTATAATTTGGATAAGTGAGAATTTTCACTTTGGAAGCAAAAACAGGAAGGCAGATTACTACTTGAATGGTTGTAAATTGGGAGAGGGGAGTGTGCAGCGGGACCTGGGTGTCCTTGTGCACCAGTCGCTGAAGGTAAGCATCCAGGTGCAGCAGGCGGTAAAGAAGGCTAATGGTATGTTGGTCTTCATTGTGAGAGGTTTCGAGTATAAAAGCAGGGATGTGTTGCTGCAATTATACAGGGCCTTGGTGAGGCAACACCTGGACTGCTGTGTCCAGTTTCGGTCTCCTTCTCTGAGGAAGGATGTTCTTGCTCTTGAGGATGTGCAGCGAAAGTTTACCAGACTGATTCCAGGGATGGCGGGACTGTCATATGAGGAGACATTGACTAAGTTGGTATTGTTCTCACTGGAGTTCAGAAGAATGAGGGGGGGATCTCATAGAGACTTATAGAATTTTAAGGGGACTAGACAGGGGGGATACAGGGAAGATGTTACCAATGATCGGTGTGTCCAGAACCAGGGGTCACAGTCTGAGGATTCAGGGTTTACCATTTCAGACAGATATAAGGAGACATTTCTTCACACAAAGAGTGGTGAGTCCATGGAATTGATTACCACAGCTAAAACTTTGAACATATTCAAGAGGCACGGGGAAAGTGGGACCAAAGGCTATGGGGATAAATCAGGATTAGGCTATTGAGTTGGATGATCAGCCATGATCGTGATGAATGTCAGAGCAGGCTCAAAGGGCCTCCTGTTCCTATCTTCTATGTATCTTTGTATGCATCTATGTAAGAGATCAGATCAGTCCATAAGAGGATCATTCAGGAGTCTGGTAACAGCGGGTAAGAAGCTGGTTTTGGAATCTGTTAGTGCCTGTTCTCAGACGTTTGCATCTCCTACCCGATGGAAGAAGTTGGAAGAGTGGATAATTCAGGTGGGAGGGGTCGTTGATTATGCTGCCCGCTTTCCCAAGGCAGTGGGAGGTGTGGACAGAGTCAATGGATGGGAGGCAGGTTCGCTTGATGGACTGGGCTGTGTTCACGACTCTCTGTAGTTTCTTACGGTCTTGGACGGAGCAGTTGCCATACCAGGCTGTGATGCAGCCAGATAGGATCCTTTTGATGGTATATCTGCAAGAATTGCTAAGAGTCAATATGGACATGCTGAATTACCTTATTTTCCTGAGTAAGTATAGGCGCTGTTGGGCTTTCTTGGTCGTAGTATTGCTGTGGGTGGACCAGGATAGATTATTGATGTTGTGCCCACCTGAAACTGTTAACCACCTTCACCTCGGCAGCATTGATGGCGACAGGGGTGTGTATGATACTTTGCTTACTGAAGTCAATGACCAGCTCTTTAGTTTTGCTGACATTGAGGGAGAGATTATTGTTATTACACCACTCCACTAGGTTCTCTATCTCCCTACTGTATTCTGACTCATTGTTGTTTGAGATCCGACCCACTGTGGTCATGTCATCAGCAAACCTGTAGATGGAGTTGGAGTCAAATTTTGCCACACAGTTGTGTGTGTATAGGGAGTATAGGAGGGGGCTAAGTACGCAGCCTTGTGGGACCCCAATATTGAGGACTATCATGGAGGAGGTGTTGTTGTTTATCCACACTGATTGTGGTCTATGCCAGTGTTCTTCAAACTTTTTTTCCGGGGACCCATTTTTATCAACCGGCCAACCTTCGGGACCCAACCCGGCCGACCTGAGTGACCCATCATTTTCTCTTACTTTGTTTGCTGCTGACAAAAGTGGAGGAAATGGTTTTGGGTCCCTTTGGCCCGCGTACACGCTCCTCCAATGGAACCTGTTGGATGAAGGTGAAGCCTTCCAGTGTCTGAAAGTATGGAGTCTCCATCTGTCCAAAGTTCTGAATTTTTTTCCTGTAAAGTTTTAACAAATAAATCCCCCCCCCCCCCACCGAACTTGTAAAACAAAAATGAGAAAAATAAATGAAAAAATAAATTAACCCCCCCCGAACTTGTAAACTAAAATAAATGAAAAAATGAATAAAACCCCCCCAAACTTGTAAAAAAAAAATGAATAAAGTAAATGAAAAAAATTAAAATTAAATGAATAAAATCAATGAATAAATGAATAAAAACCAATACAGAACATGTAAAATAAAAAGTTGCAACCGTTTAAAAAATTAGCGGCTGCACTGCGCATGCGTGCCCGATTTGCGCATGCGCACCGATCATCGCGCACTGCAGCCAAATTTTTTTTGACATGTTCGTGGAATGCGCATGATGTGCGCCGATCATCGTGCACGCATGCACAATGCGGGAAAAAAATTTTTTTACATGTTCGCGGAAAGCGCATGATGCGCACCGATCATCATACGTGCATGCGCAATGCTGCAGATTTTTTTTTTGTCCTGTTCCTGGCCACTTGCAGTCGGCGTTATGAAAAGCCCGCTGCTGCGCGGGGATTTGCGCGATCGGGAGCGTCGTGGGTGATGGCTCCGCGACCCTCCCAACACCCGCCTGCGACCCACCTGCGGGTCGCGCCCCCGACTTTGAAGAACACTGGTCTGTGGGTCAGAAAGTCAAGGTCCAGTTGCAGAGTGAGGAGCCAAGTCCTACGTTTTGGAGCTTTTATATGAGCTTGAAAGCAGAGCTGCAGTCAATAAATAGGAGTCTGACGTAGGAGTCCTTGTTGTTGAGATGTTCCAGGGATGAGTGTAGGGACCGGTTGTGGCGGTATACGAATTGCAGTGGATTTAGGCATTCAGGGAGTATGGAGTTGATGTGCCTCATGACCAACCTCTCGAAGCACTTCATAATGATCAGTGTCAAGGCCACCAGACGTTATTCACTGAGGCATGTTACCTGGTGCTTCTTTGGCACCAGTATAATGGTGGTCATCTTGAAGCAGGTAAGGATCTGGAAATGGAGTAGGAAGAGGTTGAAGATGTCCACAAACACTTCTGTCAGCTGGTCCACACGGTATTTGAGTGCACGACCAGAGACCCCGTCAGGACACGTCACTTTCCAAGGTTCACTTTCAAGAAGGCCAATCTGATTTTGGACACTGTGACGGTAGGTGTGTCCGAGGATGCTGGGGCAGTTGACAGTGGTTTAATGGCTTCCTGATTGAACCAAGCATAGAATGCATTAAGTTCATTGGTGAGGGGTGCGCTGCAGCGGGGATTCTACTTGGCTGCACTTTGTAGCCCATCATGTTGTCACAACCGACAAGGGACCGTGACGTTACTCTGTGACTATATTGGTCTGATATTGTCTCTTGGAATCCCTAATAACTTTGCGGAGGTCGGACCTGGATTTCTGTATAGTTCAGTGTTGCCTGCTTTAAATGCCTCAGGGCTGGCCTTCATTAGGGAGTCAATCTCCTGATTAAGCCATGGTTTCTGGTTAGCGAACGTACGTACTACCTTCATTGGCATGCAGTCTTCTACACACTCGCTGATAAAGTCTGTGACGGTGATGGCATACTCATTTAGTATGAACTGAGTTGTTAAATATGGACAAGTCCATGACTCCAAGTAGTCATTTAGGAGCTTTTCTGTTGCCTCGGACCTGAACTGCACAACCTTCTTTTTTTTAAAATAAATTTAGAGTACCCAATTATTATTTCCAATTAAGGGACAATTTATCATGGCCTATCCTGCACATCTTTTGGGTTGCGGGGGTGAAACTCACGCAGACAGGGGGAGAATGTGCAAACTTCTCACGGACAGTGACCCAGAGCCGGGATTCGAACCCAGGTCCTCAGCGCCGTAGGCAGCAATGCTAACCACTATGCCACCGCGCTGCCCTCACCTTCTTAACTGGATTCTCCCGCTTCTGTTTCTGCTTGTATGCTGGGAGAAGGAGCACCATCTTATTACATAGATGATTTGGAGTTGGGGACCAAAGGCAATGTGTCCAAGTTTGCAGATGACACTAAGGTGAGTGGTAAAGCAAAAAGTGTAGAGGGTACCGGAAGTCTGCAGAGGGATTTGGATAGGTTAAGTGAATGGGCTAGGGTATGGCAGATGGAATACAATGTTGACAAATGTGAGGTTATCCATTTTGGTAGGAATAACAGCAAAAGGGATTATTATTTAAATGATAAAATATCAAAACATGCTGCTGTGCAGAGACCTGGGTGTGCGAGTGCATGAGTCGCAAAAAGTTGGTTTAGAGGTGCAACAGGTGATTAAGAAGGAAAATGGAGTTTTGTCCTCCATTGCTAGAGGGATGGAGTTTAAGACTAGGGAGGTTATGCTGAAATTGTATAAGGTGTTAGTGAGGCCACACCTGGAGTATTGTGTTCAGTTTTGGTCTCTTTACCTGAGAAAGGACGTATTGGCACTGGAGGGTGTGCAGAGGAGATTCACTAGATTAATCCCAGACCTGAAGGGGTTGGATTACGAGGAGAGGTTGAATAGACTGGGACTGTACTCGTTGGAATTTAGAATGATGCGGGGGGAGGATCTTATAGAAACATGTAAAATTATGAAGGGAATAGATAGGATAGATGTGGGCAGGTTGTTCCCACTGGCGGGTGAAAGCAGAACTAGGGGGCATAGCCTCAAAATAAGGGGAAGTAGATTTAGGACTGAGCTTGAGAGGAACTTCTTCACCCAAAGAGTTGTGAATCTATGGAATTCCTTGCCCGTGAAGCAGTTGAGGCTCCTTCATTAAATGTTTTTAAGATAAAGATTAGATAGTTTTTTGAAGAATAAAGGGATTAAGGGTTATGGTGTTCGGGCCGGAAAGTGGAGCTGAGTTAACCAAAGGTCAGCCATGATCTCATTGTATGGCGGAGCAGGCTTGAGGGGCCAGATGGCCTACACCTGCTCCTAGTTCTTATGTTCTTATGGTCTGATTTTCCGAAGTGCAGTTGGGAGATGGATCTGGAGGCGCCCTTGACTTTTGTGTAGCAGTGGTCGAGAGTTTTGCCGCCCCTGGTGGGACAGGAGATGGTGTTGGTGGAAATTTAGCAGTTACACTCTTGAGGTTGGCCTGACTGAAGTTGCTGGCCACGATGAACAAGGCCTCTGGGTGTTCTGTTTCATTGTTATTTATAGCAGTGTACAATTTGCCAAGTGCCTTCTTCACTTCCGCTTGGGGTGGGACGTTGACCTATGTCCCTTACTGGCTGAGGTTATTCATGAAAGCCCGCCTTCTCAACTTTTCCCCTCGCTTGAGGTGTGGTGATCATTAGGTTAAATCACCACCAGTCAACTCTCCCTCTCAAAGGGGAAAGCAGCCTATGGTCATCTGGGACTATGGCAACTTTATCTTCATAATCATGTTTTTAAAAATAAATTTAGAGTACCCAATTCATTTTTTCCAATTAAGGGGCAATTTAGTGTGGCCAATCCTCCTACCCTGCACATCTTTGGGTTATGGCGGTGAAACCCATGAAAACACGGGGAGAATGTGGAACCTCCACACGGTCCTTACTAATGATGTTAAAGTGAAATGGCTTTAAGTGAGTCAGCATTAAGAGAGGACAAACTGATTTATATCCAAACTTTATGTGAGCGTTCGTGTATGAGATCGAGGCAAGTGTGTAAGAATAAATCACCTTCTGTACTTCAAACTCATGAAAGCTTGCTGCTGAATTATTGAATTGGAATACACACTCCTTTCCGTTATAAAACTAATTGATTGTGGGAAGTAAGAGAGAACATGCATTCTGTCTGTGAAATATGGAGGAATTTTCCAGCCCTTCCCACCGGTGAGATCTTCTGGTCGCGCTGTAAGCGGGCCCCTCTGGTGGGTTCCCCAGTGGCGGCACAGATGAGGCACACAACATTCCATGGACATCGGCAGAACCCGAAGATCCCACCGGCGGTCAATGGCGAGCCGCCTCCACTGCCGGAAACTCCCACCCATTGTAGGTTTAAAGCACAATGGGCAGCTCTCTTTCTTCGCTAATTGTGTGGAACCATTTCCAAGAGTAACAGAGGAGGTAGAGAAGTGTTTGGCCAGGAGCCTCACAGCTGGTCCCTTTCTCCTATCTGGCTACACATAAAGATGCTCATCCAGTCAACTGGTTAATCAGCAGTGTTTGAATTTTCAATCTATTGACGGGACGGCTTGCCAATACATTACAAGTGGTTCAGGCCGTTTTGGTTGAATGGTTTCATTGTAGTGCTGTGCTTGACTACAAAATTCTTCATTGGGGGAAGTTATCAAAACACCTTGATGTCAAAGAAACAGGGTAGATACAGAACCTCACCTCTGGAATCTATAGGTTTATTATTCGTACCTGTGAATTAAGAGAAATTATTCAGGACCAACAAATTCCATCTATAAGATTTGATTGTTTCTTCAAGACATATTCAATACTCATGATTTATTAAAAAAACAAAGTAAATTGTAAAAAAATGACTACAATGCAAGCAGTATACCAGTAAAGATACAAGGATAACTATACATGTAACAACCAATGTTTGACTAGAGCTGCACATGGGTAAGGTGACTGGCCAGGACACCTCCTACTAACCGCAGCCCAGATTATCCCTTTACCACATCTTTTATGTACTCTTTCAGTGTTGCCCTAGGTTGTTATATTGGCAAGGCCCGATTATCCAGAATCTATTGTCCAGAACAAGCTTTTAATAAAACGTCCAATGCTGCATTTTGTTCTTTCTTCAAACCATAGGGTAAAAGCCCTTCCACATTCCATGTTTGGCTATAGCCCTTTACACATACGGCATGGTCAGGCTTTCCTCATCTCTTTCCCATAGTCAGTTGCTTAACTCCCTCAAATACTATTCTCAGAGGCTTCATTGGTTTTGCCTGTTCTCAGATTTACACTTCGAGCTGTTCAAAATGGCTACCCTGTATTGGACAATTGAACCATGGATCTACACATTACCAAATGGTCGCGATGTTCCTACCTTTCTTAGGTCGCTTCTATCTGTGAAAGACAGCTTTCAGAATTCAGCAGAAGAGTTTACTTTCAAAAGGTCTTTTGGCCTTGAAAAACATGCTGGTAAAATTTGATCGATTTTGTGAATTTGATTAAATCATATCAGACCTATACCCCATATGTGGAAGAACTAAGGAATAGGAGAGAAGACAAAAGATAGAAACAGGAGTCGACCATAAGGCTCATTGAGCTTGCTCCACTATTCAATACTATAATGGCTGATCTTGGCTTTCAACTCCACTTTTCTGCTCACTCTGCATATCCCTCCAAGAAATTTCTCCTCGTCTCAGTCCTAAATGATTATCCCCTTATCTTGAGACTGTGCTCCTGTGCTCCAGATTCCCCAGCCAGTGGAAATAACCTTTCGGTTTCTATCCTGTCAAGCCCTTTAGGATCTTGTAAGCTTCAATGAGATCACCTCTCATTCTTGCAGGCTCCAGACAGAATAGGCCCAGTTTACTTCGCCTCTTATAGAACAACTCTCTCAGCGCAAAGACCACTCTAGTGGACCTTTCTGGTAACTTTGCATAGCTGCTTCCAATACAAGTATATTTTTCTTTAAATGTGGAAACCAAAACTATACTGTATTCAGCTGTGATATCACGAAAGTCCTGAATAATAACTTGTACATGATTTCAAGGGTGTAGATATAAGAATATCACCACTGGTGGATGGTCAGAAAGTTAAAACAAATGCAAAAACCTAAGGATCTCATAATATTCCACTTTTTATATGAGGTACTTCTGCTTTTACGCTAAGATCCCACTAGTATGTTTTGGAATGATTGTTAGATCTGTTTTTAACTATCACATGGATTGACTTAGTTGGGTTGAAGTAGGTTCTTCTGCTTTGATTATCATGCAAGTCTGTGACAAAATGTAATACTGTACTCTGTCAAAGCAATGTGAACTCTTCCCATTTTAAGCAGGAAGTTTAACTTTCTTAAGAATTAACCCTTCAAACTCCAGACCCATTACATCTTAGGGTCACATGAAGGGGAGCAGCAGACTTGCACCAATCAAGGCAAAGGCACAGGTTACCTTTATGGAAAGGTTCACATCCCTGAAATGTTGCCATATGGAGTCAAATTTCTAGCCCCTCATAATGCCATACTCTCACTGCATGGTAATTTACCATTTCATTGATCATGTATGCAACTTGAGTGGCCTGTGGTTGAATCAGTATTTCTTGTGGAGAGAGACGCATTCTAATAAGGTAAGATGATGCTACTAGTGTGATGTCATGCCTACAATTTGTACCCAATGCATTTTTTCCAATTAAGGGTCAATTTAGCATGGCTAATCCACCTACTCTGCACATATTTGCGTTGTGGAGGCGAAACGCACGCAGACACGGGGAGAATGTGCAAATTCTACACGGACAGTGACCCAGAGCCGGGATTTGAACCTGCGACCTCAGCGCCTGAGGCAGCATTGCTAACCACTGCATCATCGTACTGCCCACTGTCATGCCTATAGTGTGACAAAGTTTGAATGTATATTGAATACTAAACTTTTTTTTTTAAATTTAGAGTAGCCAATTATTTTTTTCCAATTAAGTGGCAATTTAGCGTGGCCAATCCACCTAACCTGCACATCTTTGGGTTGTGGGGGTGAAACCCACGCAGACATGGGGAGAATGTGCAAACTCCACACGGACAGTGACCCAGGGCCGGGATTCGAACCCGGGTCCTCAGCGCCGCAGTCCCAGTGCTAAGTGAATACTAAACTTATCCAAATTTATTCTTCTTCATTTACATATCCTTTTGTCAGAATAGCAATCACAAATTTGTCAGAGGTTGACATCAAGGATCCCTCCCATATATTTATGGGACTACTCTTTATAGCACCCTGAGTCTTTCTGAGTCCTTGTATATCAACTGTATTTCAAATGAAATGAGAAATGGAATAAACAAACTCGACATTGAATTTAACAATTTTAGATCATAACCCAGCTCGTGTTTTTTTTCAGTCCTTCACTTTGCATTCAGACAGCTGCTATCCAGCCGTTCACACCCCATTCGGACATGCATTTTGTTTCTCTAATGCAAAAGCTTTTGCCATTGATGCATCCATCAATTCACACGAGACAATGAGTAGAAGTGTACAGTGGTTTTAATCAGCTAGATCTGTGCCTGCTTGCGATTGCTCTGTACTGAGAGCCGCCTACAGGCTGCAGATCTATATACCTCCCCCGAGGGTGCGGAGCCATAGGCGGAGCCCACAAGTGCATCAACATAATACAGTGGAATGCAACACAATGGTGAATGGTAGCAGTAATACATTCACCACATTCACCCCCTGTTAAAAAAATTGAAGTCCGGTGGGGGTGAAGTGGGCTCACAGATCAGGTCTGTCTGGCGCCTTGATCATTCTCCGTGATCGCCTCAGCTCCGGCTTCACTGCGGGCACGGGTGTTGAACTCGGCGCTGCGGGCATGGGTGTTGGGCTTGTTGACTCCGGGAGCGTGTCGTCTGGAGCTTCATCACTGTAGATGGGCGATGGGGGGAGGGGGTTGTAGGCCATGTAGGGGCGGGGATGGTGTCCGGTGTAGGGTGGGGGGGGTAGGTGGTGGTCGCAGGGGAACTGGCGGGTGCCAGGTCCCGGAGGGAGACTGTATCTTGTTGGCCGTCGTGGTGCGCCACGTAGGCATACTGAGGGTCGGCATGAAGGAACTAGACCCTCTCAACCAGGAGGTCGGACTTATAGCACCTCACGTGCTTCCGGAGGAGGACAGGCCTCGGTCGTCAGCCAGAACTGAAGCGAGACCCCAGAGCTGGATTTCGTGGGGAAGACAAATAGGCAGTCATGGGGGTCTGGTTTGTGGCTGTGCAAAGGAGCGACCTAATGGAGTGGAGCGCGTTGGGGAGGACCTCCTGCCAGCGGGAAACTGGGAGATTCCTAGACCATAGGGCCAGGAGGACGGTCTTCCATACCGTCGCGTTCTCCCTCTCCACCTGTCCGTTCCCCCGGGGGTTCTAGCTGGTAGTGCTGCTCAAGGCAATGCCCTTGCTTCCCCGGACAATAACAATATCGTAGTTATAGGTGGAAAGTTCGATCCTCCACCTCAAGATCTTATCGTTCTTGATCTTGCCCCGCTGTGTGTTGTTGAACATAAAGGCTACCGACTGTTGGTCGGTGACGAGGGTGAACCTCCTACCAGCGAGGTAGTGCTCCAGTGCCGCACAGCTTCCACAATGGCTTGAACTTCTTTTTTGACTGAGGAGTGTCAAATCTCAGAGGCGTTGAGGGTACGGGAAAAAAAGGCCACTGGCCTGCCTGCCTGGTTAAGGGTGGGGGCCAGGGCGACATCTGATGCATCGCTCTCCACCTGGAAGGGGATGGACACGTCCACCGCATGCATCGTGGCTTTGGTGATGTCGTCCTGGCGGCTGCTGAAGGCCAGGCGTGCCTCAGTTGTCAGGGGGAAGATGGCGGCTTTGATAAGTGGGCTTGCTTTGTCCGCATAGTTGGGGACCCACTGGGCGTAATATGAAAAGAACCGGAGGCATCTCTTCAGGGCCTTGGGGCAGTGGGAGAGGAGGAGTTGCAGGAGGGGGCGCATGCGATCTGGGTCAGGCCCTAGGACCCCGTTTTACACGACATAGCCGAGGATGGCTAGTCGGGCTGTGCGGAAACGCATTTCTCCTTGTTGTAGTTGAGATTAAGGGCTTGGGTGGTTTGGAGAAACTTCTGAATGTTGACGTTGTGCTCCTGCTCATCTTGGCCGCAGATGGTGACGTTATACAAGTACGGGAACGTGGCCCGCAGCCCGTACTCATCAACCATTTGGTCCATCATTCTTTGGAACACCGAGACCCCATTGGTGACGATGAAGGGGACCCTGAGGAAGTGGAAGAGGCGGCCGTCTGCCTCAAAGGCAGTGGAGTGGCAGTCTTCCAGGCAGATGGTATGCGGAGTTCAGGTCTACCGTGGAGAAAACCCGGTAGTGTGCAATCTGGTTTACCATGTCCGCTATGCGGGGGACGGGGTAGGCATCGAGTTGCATGTAATGATTTATGGTCTGGCTGTAGTCGACAACAATCCGGTTCTTTTTCCCGGACCTGATGACCACCAATTGGCCTCTCTAGGGGCTGTTACTGGCCTCGATAATCCCCTCCCTCAGGAGCCGCTGGACCTCTGACTTGATAAAAGTCCTGTCCTGAGCACTGCACCGTCTGCTCCTGGTGGCGTTGGATTTACAGTCGGGGGTGAGGTTTGTGAAGAGCGAGGGCGAGGCAACCTTAAGGGTCGCGAGGCTACATACGGTGAGAAGGGGTAGAGGTCCACCGAACTTCAGGGTCAGGCTTCGGAGGTTACATTGGAAATCCAGTCCTAACAGGAGGGGAGCGCAGAGTGGGGAAGGACATAGAGTTTAAAATTGGCGTACTCAGCGCCCTGTATCGCGAGGTTCGAGACACAGTACCCCCGGATCTGCACCGAATGTGATCCGGAAGCGTTGGAGATTGTTTGGGATGGGGGGAAATCTTGAGAGAGCAGCGCCTTACCATGTTTGGATGTATGAAGCTCCCCGTGCTCCAGAGTGAAACAGACAAGGACTTTCGTTCCCATTGACCCGGACGGTCATCATCGAGTTCCTGAGGTGCTTGGGCCGTGACTAGTCGAGGGTGACAGCGCCGAGCTGCAGGTAGCCGGCATGGTCGGAAGTAGCGGGGTGATCCCAAGATGGCGGCCTCCGTCGGTCGCACGTGTCGGGCGGAGTTGGAGATGGCGGCCCCCATCGGTTGGACGTGTCGTGTGGCGTTGAAGATGGCGGCCAAAATGACGGCCCCCATGAGTCTCACATGGCGGGCTGGGTTGAAGACGACGGCCAAGATGGCGGTCCCCATGAGTCGCACGTGTCAGACGGAGTTGAAGATAGCGGCCCCCACAGATGGCACGAGGCGGATGGCGGGTCGGAAGGGGGCGGTACTGGCAGGCATGCAGCCACGCTGCGGGGTCTGCGGGACTGTGAGTCTGTGATTCGGACCTGCAATTTAGGAGCTTTGAGTCGGGCCAAGCGGACTTTGGCAAAATGTCCTTCCTTGCCGCAGTCACTGCAGCCATCGTTCCGGGCCGGGCAACACTGCCTGAGGTGCTAGTTCTGGCTGAAGAAATAGCAAGACGGCTCCCCCGGTTGGGCAGGCAGCCGCGCGGCACAGGGCTGGGACAATCTCGGGTCGGGTGAACACGAGGGACCCGCGTGGTCGGAATGGAAAACATTTCAGCTTTGAAAAGTTACTTCTAAGGAGGTGGATAGTTTTACCATCTCTTCTAGGTCGAGGGTGCCCTTTTCGAGCAGGCGCTGACTTACATAGTTGGACCAGACTCCAGCTACATAGGTGTCCCAGATGGCGAGTTCCGTATGCTGCGAGGCCGTGACGTCCTTGTAGTTGCAGTTTCGAGTGAGTGCCCTCACACGTGTAGGTATTCCTCCAGCCTCACGTAAAGTCTTTTCAGGATCACGACCGCGTCTGCGTATGTGGTCGCTTCCTCGATTAATACGGAGATTCGGTGGCCCACCTGGGCGTGGGGGAGACTCAGCTTCTGTTCCTCGGTGATGGTGGGCGAGGAGGAGGATGCGAGGAGGCCTCAAAGCAGTGGAGCCAGTGCGAAAAGATTCCTTTGGCTTCAGCAGCCTGTGGCTCGAGTTCCAGTCGATCAGGTTTGAGGGCGGCTTCCATAGCGATATCTTAGCTGATTAAATTGATGGGACCATCAATTCACATGAGACAATTAGTAGAAGTGAACAGTGGTTTTAATCAGCTAGATCTGTGCCTGCCTGCGACTGCTCTGTACTGATAGCCGCCTACTATATACCTCCTCCGAGGGGGCGGAGCCATAGGCGGAGATCACAGGGGCATCAACATAATACAATACAGTGGAATGCAATACAATGGTGAATGGTAGCTGTAATACATTCACCACAGCTATTTATTCTCTTGTGCCCTCCACCCTATCACAGACCTTCCCTGCCCACTTTCATTAGCTCAAAACCTATTTCATTTGTATGTTTCCTCAATTCTGATGAAGGGTTCCCAACACTCTCATAATTTTCTGTTTTTATTTCAAGATCCTCTCATTCCCCCACCTCGCTCTGCCATGTGGTGGTGCATTGTAACAAGGTCAAGATGTCGTTGGCTGCAGACAATCTGGTATTTGTAACCACCTGGATATGTATGGGCAGCATTGAAAAAACAATCATCAGCAACTTCAGATTCCATCATTCAGGTTTTTGCTGATTCCTCCAGACGCCTGGGCCCAAAACTTTGAGTGGGCCCTCTGCTGATAGAAATTAGACCATGTGCGGTCAATAGTTTGTCAATTGAGGAACAGTCAGACCTAGCTGAGATAAATGGGCAACATTTAAGGGTAAAATAGGGCCTCACATGTATTTGTTATCCCGAATCTGAGGCCCTTGTGGGCAGGTCACATCCTAGGCTCAGAGGGCCATATGGGGTGGTTATAATAATGTGTTGTACTTTGAGAAATATCTAGCAGTGATGCAGTAAACAGTCTTACATTTTCAGAGTCCTCCTAGAGCAGGATAAATCACAATTCAGTTTATGAGCTGAGGTACATAATTAGGTAATTTAGCAAAATAGAACTTTCCTTCTGTTTTGATGCTTGACATCATTCCTATTGCATGGGTGATATCGTAATATAAATTCAGTGTCGTGTTCTTGCCCTAAATGGCCCAGAGCATGCGCGCAGGTGTCTCTCCAGAGCAATACGTTTGTCAGATTTTATGAAATCAGTCACATCAGGTGCACTGCCCAGGAAACCAGTGGGAGAGAGTTGTTTGCACAAACCTATTTTCACTCACTTGTGACTCACAGATGGTTTGGAAATGGCATAATGAGGTAACCTGACTCAGACCAAAGTAACAGTGGGACATACAAATACATTTTGTGCATTGTGAATGGGATCAGCTGAAAGTCTGGTACCAAACTGATCGATGTAAACGGGGAAAGGAAGCTAAAAAAAGGATAAGTTGGTGTCCCACAGGTGCAATGCTTTATTGCAGTGGATAGAACCTTGGGTTTTGAAGTAATTCTTGGACTTCTCTATGGCAAATTGTTTTCCTAAATACTTCTCCTCTGTCTTTTCCAATTCTACTTCCAACAGTCAATGTGAAGAGCTCACAGATATCTTTGATACGAAGATCAAGACTATCTGATCATCTACTCCTGCCTTCCTTCTCTCAGCTCGCGCATCCAGCCAGACCTTCACTAACATTCCTCCATGAACTAACATCTTTCTTTCTTTTCTCTGCTCATGCCCTCACCGCTCCATGAGCCCCACCTTTTGCTACCCTGACCCAATTCACAGTAAATGACAGAGCACATGCCTTCTCTTGGTCCCATGTGTTAGCTAATATGTTAACACTTCTCTCTCGCTCTGAGTGCTGTCACTCTCCTTTAAATATGCCATCATCCTCCATCTCATTAAAAAAATGACAACCCTTGACCCCACCATCCTTGCAAACTACCACTGCATCTCCAACCTTTCTTTCTTCTCAAGAGTCCTTCAACATGCTGTTTCCTCCCAAATCTGTGCCCATTTTTTCCTCGAACTCCATCTAGAACACTTCCAACCAGGTATCCATCCCAGCCACAGAGACAGAATGGTTTTCTGCAAAGTCACAAATGAAACCTTGCATGGCTGTGACAAAATTAAACTTTCCTTTCTCATCCCTCTTGAGCAGTCTGCAGCCTTTGACACAGTTTATAAAAAATAAATTTAGATAACCCAATTCATTTTTTATCAATTAAGGGGCAATTCAGTGTGGCCAATCCACCTACCCTGCACATCTTTGGGTTGTGGGGGTGTGACTCACGCAAAAACAGAGAGAATGCGCAAACTCCACAAGGACAATGACCCGGGGCTGGGGAGATCCTCAGCGCCGTGAGGCAGCAGTGCTAACCACTGCGCCATTGTGCCACCCTAGCCTTTGACACAGTTGACCTCACCATTCTCCTCCAATGCCTCTCCACTGGTTGTGTGGGACTACCATCACTTCCTCTGTCTAATTGTAGCCAGAGTATTGTCATAATATACACCAATATATCATGGTGCAGACACACACTGATGGACACACACAGGGACCAATCAACATGTACAAACACCGCAGCCAATCACCAGTTAGAATACACACACTATAAAGGCAGAGGGCACCACGGTTCCCGCTCATTCTGGGTGCTGCCTCTGAGTGTAACAAGAACTCATCCAGCCCAGCACAGACTCACACCACGTGCTGAGAGAATCAACTGGTTCGGACAAGGCTTAGGTCTCTAGTTTAAGTTAGCATCATTTAGACCCACAGCCATCGTGTGTTAGTTAGTTAGAAGTTAGTTAATAAAATTGAGTTGAACCTTCATCAGTGTTGGAAGTGTCTGTTCATCTCTCAAGACTAGCCAACACTTCAAGTATCACATGCAATGGCTTCACTTCCCACTTTTACACAATTGCCACTCATATCCTCAAGGATCTACCCTTGTCCCTTCCTATTTTTCATCTCCATGCTGCTCTCACCTGAAAACACACTTTAGTTTTCACATGTATATTAAAAATACCCAGTCCTACCTCAAAGAACAAAGAGAACAAAGAAAGTACAGCACAGGAACAGGCTCTTTGGCCCTCCAAGCCTGCGCCGACCATGCTGCCCGTCGAAACTAAAATCTTCTACACTTCCAGGGTATTCCCATCCTATTCATGTATTTGTGAAGATGCCCCTTAAATGTCACTATCGTCCCTGCTTCCACCACCTTACCTGGCAGTGAGTTCCAGGCACCCACTACCCTCTGTGTAAAAAACTTGCCTCGTACATCTCCTCTAAACCTTGCCCCTCACACCTTAAACCTATACCCCCTAGTAATTGACCCCTCTACCCTGGGAAAAAACCTCTGACTATCCACTCTGTCTATGCCTCTCATAATTTTGTAGACCTCAATCAAGTTGCCCCTCAACGTCCGTCGTTCCAGTGAGAACAAACCGAGTTTATTCAACCTCTCCTCATAGCTAATGCCCTCCATACCAGGCAATATCCTAGTAAATCTCTTCTGCACCCTCTCTAAAGCCTCCACATCCTTCTGGTAGTGTGGCCAGCAGAATTGAACACTATACTCCAAGTGTGGCCTAACTAAGGTTCTATACAGCTGCGAAATGACTTGCCAATTTTCATACTCAATGTCCCGGCCAATGAAGGCAAGCATGTTGTATGCCTTCTTGACTACATTCTCCATCTGTGTTGCCACTTTTAGTGACCTGTGGACCTGTACACCTCACCGCCATCTTTCTTGACTCAATTATCAAACTGCTTATCTGACATTCAGTATCGGGTGACCAGATGTTGCCTCAAGTTAAATAGTGGGGAGGTTGTGGTTTGTATTCTGTTCCTTGGTTACTGACTCCATCTCTCCCTCCTGGCAACTGTCTGAGATGAAACCAGACTGTTCACAATCTTGGTGTCAGATTTGACTCTGAGATAAGCTTCTGACCATGGCCGGGATTCTCCGATCTCATGGCCAAGTTCTGATGCCGGCGTCAAAAGTGGCGTGAGCCCCTCCGGCGTCAATGGGTCTCCAGGGCCAGGTATTCACCCCTTCCTCGGGGGCTAGTACGGCGCCGGAGTGGTGTCCACTGCTCCGGCACTTGAAAGCCGGCGCGCCACAACCGGCGCGGGTCCGCGTACGCGCGTGGGTTCCCGTCTCCACGCCGGTCCCCGGGCAATATGATAGAGCGCTACAAGGGCCCGGCGTGGAGGAACATAGGCCCCCCAAGGTATTAGCCCGCCCATCGATCGGTATGCCCCGATTGTGGCCCCCCCCCCCGGAGTCGGATCACCCCGCACCCCCAACAGGTCGACCCCAACAGCCAGAAATCCAAGGTCCCGCCGGGTAGTACCATACGTAACCTACGCTGGCGGGACTCGGCCGAACTCAGCGGGCACTCAGCCGCCGAGGCGCGGAGAATCGGCGGGGAGGGGTGCTTTCAACGGCCCCCGACCGGCGTGGCGGCGACCCCACGGGCACCGAAGAAGTGATGCCAGGGACTCGGCTGCCTGGTGTTGGAGTGGCGTGGCGCGATTCTTGTGCCCCCCCCCCCCCCCAAAGATTATCCGACCCACCGCGGGATCGGAGAATCCCGGCTCATATCTATGTCGACACCAAGATCATTTATTTACAGCTCCATACCATTGCCCGACTTCATTCTGTCTCAGCTCATCTGCTACCAAAACCCTTTGTTACCACCCGACCTGACTATTCCAGTGCACCCCTGGTCAGTCTCTCAAATTCTAACCTCCATAACCTTTAGTTGTCGAAATCTGTTGCCCAAATTCTTCCTTACACCAAGTCCCATTTACCTATCACCTCTGTACTTGTTGGCCTGCATGGTCAATCAATACCTCGATTTTAAATTTTTCATCCTTACATTCAAATCTCTTCAGGGCCTCATCCCTCCTACCTCTGTAACTTTTTCCCACCCCACAACCATTCAAGATATCGGGATCATCTAACTCTGACCACTTGAGCAACCCCAATTCTAATGAATCTACCATTGACGACCGTGCCTTCAGCTGCCTAGGTCCCAGGATAAGGAATTCCCTCCCAAAGTCTCTCCAACTCTTTACCTCTCTTTCTTTCTTTAAGACACAAATCTACCTCTTTGACCAAGCTTATGGGCTAATCAAATATATTACATGACCCAGAGTCAAATCTTGCTGCTAACTCTCCTGTGAAACGCCTCGGGGCAATATAGCATGTTATTAAAGCCATCAAGTAAACGCCAGTTGTTGTTGTACTGCAAACACAAATAGGCAGAAAGGCAGCACCTCATCACTGGAATGTACATGTATCTGTGTTTGACCGAGTCCAGCTGCAGGTCACAGAATCATGGAATCAGAACATGATTTTTTTCCACTCAATGTGTGGGCCTTGGTTCCGTAGTCACATTCTTCCCTCTTGATTCAGAAAGTTGTGGCTTTGAGTTGTGGATTTAAGCACAAAATCTAGCCTGAAACTTGTGTGCCGTGCTGAGGTTATCTTTTGAGTGGGTTGTTAAGCTAAGTTTCCTCTCCCTACTGAGATCCCATGGCACTGCTGAGATCCCATGGGCACAGTGGATAGCATTGTGCCTTCACAGCGCCAGGGTCCTAGGTTCGATTCCCGGCTGGGTCATTGTCTGTTCTCCCTGTGTCTGCGTGGGTTTCTTCTGGGTGCTCCGGTTTCCTCCCACTAGTCCCGAATGATGTGCAGTTAGGTAATTTGGAAATTCTGAATTCTCCCTCTGTGTACCCGAACAGGCGCCGGAATGTGGCGTCTAGGGGCTTTTCACAGTAGCTTCATTGCAATGTAAGCCTACTTTTGACAATAAAGATTATTATTATTATTACTTTTTTTTGAAGAACAGCATAGGATTTCTCCCTGGTCCCCTGGTCAACATTTAATGAAAAGTCACAATCTGGCCATTATTTAATTGCTGTTAGTTCAACTTTGCTGTGCTTAAATTGGCTGCTACATTTCCCATACTTTTCATCAGTGACTACACATCAAAAGCTACCTAACTGTTGTGATATCCTGAAGATGTGAAAGGCAGGATATAGTAAATTTTTTCTTCGAAGTAGACTCAATCTAATCCTACCCTTCTGCTCACACTTTATAGCCTTTCTTATTAGATGCTGTGGCCACTCCCCATCGATGTTACATTAGCTGTCTGTTTATTTTCACAAAATAGCCTTCTATCTTCACATCTGTACATAGGATGCATTGCATCTTAATGTGGAAAGAGTTCATTTTAGTCATTACTTCAAATCCTTTTAGTTGTTTGCTTTATTTATGCAACCATGTATTAACATAGGAAAACTTAAAAATGATTAAAAGTGTCAGTTAAATTCCGAATTATTGGAACGTACTCGGGACTTCACTAAACTACTGTCCTAAGGAAACGTCAGTCATTTAAGGCCATGTTATGGAAGGGTAAGTGCAAAAGGTCCAATAGAACAAAATTTTGCAGGACCATGATTGGCTGCAGTAATTCTAATCTATCACAGATTTTGTCGCAATCCTCCAAAAATACAGTTGATACAAAGATCACAAATGGAGTTTAAATGTTCTAAGACAGACACAGGGCCAGATTTTTGAGGAATCAGGATAACCCGGAGTCATTTAGTATGGTGAAAGGGGATCTAATCCTGGGATTCCTGCCCTCATTCCTGGTACTAGCACTTTTCACCAGCAAGCCTACAGCTTGCATTCCTGACCAGCTTGGTTCCATTGTGGGGGTAGGCATTCATAGATTATCATAGAATTTACAGTGCAGAAGGAGGCCATTCAGCCCATCGAGTCTGCACCGGCTCTTGGAAAGAGCACCCTGCCCATGGTCAACACCTCCACCCTATCCCCATAATCCAGTAACCCCACTCAACACTAAGGGTAATTTTGGACACTAGGCAATTTAGCATGGCCAATCCACCTAACCTGCACATCCTTGGACTGTGGGAGGAAACCGGAGCACCCGGAGGAAGCCCACGCACACACGGGGAGGATGTGCAGACTCCGCACAGACAGTGACCCAAGCCGGAATCAAACCTGGGACCCTGGAGCTGTGAAGCAATTGTGCTATCCACAATGCTACCGTGCTGCCGTGCCATTCACCCACTATCCATTATGTACACAGCCAACAGGCCACAGAAACAATAACAATGGTAAGTATGGAATTGCTGAGAAAAAACATCTCATCATGACAATTTATTATAACCATTTAAATATGTCAATCACGCAAAGCCATCTATTCACTTCACTTGTTAAATGGAATCCATGCTGAGCTCATTTTACGTTGGTCATATTGGTCATAATGACCTCATCACTGGGTCAATGGGCTTGAAAGGGGCATGAGTTAGCATAGGGGTCTGATGGGTCATCAGTTGTTGGTGGAGTGTGTGTGGTGGTGGGGGGGGGGGGGGCGAGGGCTAGAGGGCCTAACTGCTTTTATTACAAGTAGGACAAAGTTGAGAACTAAGGCTGCCTTCTACCCAGCCTACCTCGGCAGTTACCCGTCTCTCTGGCTGCTTAGGTTCTGCTTCCAGGGTTAGAGGACCTGACTCCGTCCTGCACCTGGCTCCCCGGAGTGAAAATTGCATGAATTAGGGCTGCTCAAACCGAGGCAGGTCTTCCAAACTCGGAAAAGTTTCCAACTCGGGCTACACGCTCAGTAGCAAAAATCCGATCCAATTGAAATTACAAATTTTTTCATTTGCCAGCTAAAATTATTTTGTAATTCCATTCCTTTAAAACATTGAAAGGATACACGATTATCTCCACTTAATGGATTTGTAATGTTTGCCAAAACTGTGTGAGAGAGTAAAGTTTTTTTTCCAATGGCTGCTTTTAATTTAGTTCGAATTGACATCAGTCCTCTGGGACTCTGTAATGAAAACAATAATTCATACTAACTTTTTTTTTTTGTTTTCCTATCACAAAAGAAAATCATTAAGTAAATAATGTTAAAACATTTCAGCTGTATTTCAAACTTCACTTGAATATGTTTTTGAGGAAAAGTCTGGAACATTCCGCAGCAGTCCCCAAGTTAAAGTTGATCACAAAGACCTATAGCCAGCTTGTCAGACAATCACTTTGATATGTTAATATGACAGAGGTTCCCAGAATTCTTTCTGAGTGACAGAACTGGCTCGGATGGCTGTTACAGATTGGGGAATTTAACTGTTGCCTTTGGCATTAGTTAAAACAGCTGCCAATCAGCAAGAAGCAGCATAAACTAGCTGCCAATCAAATGCCAGCAAGGAAAGAGGGTTACAGTCAATCAGTGTGAAACAGTAGTTTGACAATGTAATTACCAGCCCTGCTGGAGTAGCGCAGCTTAGAGTAGATAGAGAGAGTTTTATTGATTTGTTTAGAGGAGGAAATTTATCAATGTCGTGGCCTGGATGCAGAACGGCTCTCTCAGAAGGACGTTGACCGGCTCTGCGGAAAATCCAAGTTGATAGTTCTGTCGAAACATCCATTTTACCCTTTTAAATGAAAAAGAAATTTTGAAAAAAAAATGATTCATGTCAGCACACATCAGTGGCTTTTGTAATGTGAGACAGGCTAACAAGAATTTTTCCATGTGACTGCTTATTGAGAATTGTTTTGAGTCAAGCAAACTGCAAATTGAGCATTTTCCCAGCTAACTTTTGATCTTCACAAACTTTGTGGGTTTTTAGAAAAACATACTGAAACCTTGAGCTCATGGCCATTTTTGTTTGACAGCCACCTGCTTCGAACCGTCAGTTCACCTTAAAATATAATTCTGGTATTGGTAACTGCCAATTAATGGCACGCATCTTCTGAT
Organism: Scyliorhinus canicula; assembly: GCF_902713615.1. Taxonomy (NCBI): domain Eukaryota; kingdom Metazoa; phylum Chordata; class Chondrichthyes; order Carcharhiniformes; family Scyliorhinidae; genus Scyliorhinus; species Scyliorhinus canicula. Next base: position 70,012,432 of record NC_052151.1, read on the forward strand.
AAAGTAAGTGTTGCCGCAGGGACTGAATAGCGTGCGATTCTCATTCCTGTTGGGGGTGCTATTCTGTAAGCCAGTGAGGACATGCAAATGAGCCAGCATTCTGCCGGTACGAATTCAGAGCAATTCCCGGCCTAGCGGGCATTGTAACCGCTGGGGCTGGAGTTCACGGCCAAGAATCTGTTAGCTGGAGCTGTTATTAAGCGCTTCACTTATCACATACTCAGTGCAGCGATGAAGATGCCTCAAGAGGTCACGCCCCCCTGTAGCTGGGAGTCTGAGGTGGATCCACAGTCCCATACCAGTGAGGAGAGGAGGGATACCCTATTTTCCAGGGTGGGCTGCAGACTCAAGCCCGCACTCCTGAACAGCACCAGGGAGGTTGTGGCAGAGACAGTCAGCGCTGTTAGCCTCACCTGGAGGAGATAGTTGGTGATCCTGAGGGGTGGGGGTCACTGATGGGGTCTCTGCCCTGAAAGGAGCAGACAACCAGGGAGGGTTCCAAAGGCCACGGCACAGGTGTTCTCTGGTTGGGGTAAGCTCTGCTGATCCCCTGATTCCTCTGCAGTGGGCAGCCCTTCGGAGGAATGCCAACACCAGCAGGGCTCCTTATTGAGCTTGGTCATGCCCATCCCCTTGATGAAACAGCTGGGGTATGAGAGTGTCCGGAGGGGTGGCCTCGTAGGACTCCCAGATGACCAGAGGCTCTCTGAGCATTCAAAGAACACCGGCAGCACTCAGCATTGTGAGCAGCCAGGAGCTGTAAGTAACCCCAAATTGAGCATTTAAAACATGTATTGCAGCAATGGCGATCTGAGTCAGGCTACCCCGATCCCGAGGGAGACACCCTGAGTCCATGGATTTGACACCATGTTGTTCACCACTACTGCCCGGGGAAGCCTTTCTCTCAGCAAATTTGACAATTATTGATGATTTTTGAAAGGATTTTTTGTCTCCCGCTCCCCCTCCGCAGCCATGGTACCCAGGCCCGACTTGTAAAAACCTGCACAATTCGCACTCACAAATCTTCTGCCTAAGAAGGGAGGAGCACCACAGAGGTGTGGAGGATGTAGTGTCCAAGCGTTAATGATATAAAAATCCTTGCAAATGACGGTTTTGCATTCATCCGCTGGCGAGGGGCTTGATATTGCCGCCAGCGAGGGACCGGAGCATGGCAGGGTAATTGGCGCTGGGCGCAAAATTCTTTTTTCCATTTCACGCAATTTTCTGCCTAATCACGATTTTCGCCTCCAACATCGCAAAGCGGAGAATCCAGCCCTATTTCTTCATTTGAAGATGACCTTTCTATTTGTATCGGTGTTTCTAAACCTGTTTCACTAGAAAGTTAACCTTGTCAACTTAGAGATATTTAAGCGAGATTTCCCAAATTGTGTTGCTGTATTGGAGCTGTGTGTGTCAGGAATGGAGTCAGTTTGGATGCCGAGATCAGTGGACCGTGTCGGAGTTTTCTATTTATTAAAACTCATCCTTTGGACCACCGCAACCATGGGTTTCCTGGCAGCATAGGGTAGCTTGAATGGGAAATCTCATTGAGAAACTGGTGGGAAGATAGAATACCGCCGCCAGTAAACAGCCAAGATCTTGGCTGTTACTGACGATCGGTCTCTTCTGATGGCGTGAATAAAATTCTTATTTTTGATTCAAGAGACTTGGAACGCCGTAGCCATTTTACTGAAAAGGGTAGCAGATAAGAAGAAGAGGTCAATAAAGCAGTAGATGTCACCAAGCTTGGATTATGCTAAGTAGAATGGAGAATTTGAGAGAATCTATAGTTCTCAGTTACTGGATAGTTATGATTTTGATTAGACAGCAGTTAGTCAGCTGGGTTTTGTGGTGCAGTATGTAGTGTCCCTGCCTCTAAACTAGAAGCTCTCGGTTCGGGTCCTACCCTAGGTCTTGATGGCGAAGGAAGGTGCATTTATAACATGGACAAACAGGTTGTTGGTCAACCTACAAACCCTTCCAAATATGCCAATGAGTGGCAGTAAGAGAGGGAGAAACATCTGGTCAGCCATGCTTGATGCTAATGGTGCACCAAAGTCTTTGACATCAGACCCCGACCTGTTCTGGGAATTACTATCTATGGAAAAAGACAAAATCTGCCTTAGTGCATCATTAGGTGCAGGAAGAAAATTAGAATTGGAATGAGCAGCGTAGGTTTCAATGCAATGGAGATGTTTTGGACCTTAGGAGAAACAAGAAGGGAATTTATGAAGAACCGTGATAGAAGTTTTGATGATTAGACAGGGAGAGTCCAAAATGATTGTAAAGCTGGTGAAATTGAAAGTTAGAGGTTACAGAAGGATCACTTTGTAGAATCAACAAATATACCTGGATGAAGCCGGCCCTTCAGTTCATTGGATCGCATCCTTCAAAACTATCAATCCTACCATCTTTCTAGCTTCCGACGCCCATCCCGGTACCCAAATGGATCAACAAGATTTTTATTTGTGTTCTGTCCAGAAGCACAAAACAAGAATTGGCAGAAGTTGCAAAGTTCCATCTTGGGTCAAATTTTACAAATGAAAGCCTGTGTGTTAAAAATAGTGGCATGTTTTTTTAAATTCCTCTCTGTAATCCTGTTAGAGAGTTTCCACTGTGGTTTGGAGAGGGGAACAAGGAGTTTGAATATGGACAAAAGAGTGTGTTGCCTGCTTTATGTGGTAGTGGTAATGATGGGTGAAATGAAAATAGTGTGGTGTTGGGCCTTTATTTGCTTCGTGCTTTTTTTTAACAAAGCCTCTCCATGTGCGACATAGTTACATTTTTATAGTTAGTAGTGCAGGATCCTTGGAGCAGATTTATCTGGCATTTAGGGGATGATAAAAAAAAGTCTGAAAATAGTTCACATTCGCTGCCAAGTGTATATTTATACATTGAGATTTTCTGGACTTGAAGGACAGTAATAGAATTCTCTGAAATCTGCTGACGATAAAATCAGTTCCACAGGTTTTCTAGGCCCACATAAGCAGGAGATAAAGGTAGAAACTCAATGCAGGATCAATGGAAAATGTTGGCATGGATTTTCATCTGTTAGTCTGCTGCCCAAAGTTAGAAGAATTCCAAGCTCTGCAAACCTGACTTTTAAAAATGGCTGTGGTTATGTCAGCTTTTTTGATGTGGGTCATGGGCTATATTAGACATCATGGCAAGTGACCCAAAAATAGTGAAGAGAATGCTCGGTTCAGGGGTGGATGGGATGGAAGGCATGCCTCAAGGCTCTGGAACTGGTACTGTTAATCAGGTCAGTCCATAAGAGGGTCGTTTAGGAATCTGGTAACAGTGGGAAGAAGCTGTTTTTGAGACTGTTCGTGCGTGTTCTCAGATTTTTGTATCTCCTGCCCGATGGAAGAAGTTGGAAGTGAGTAAGCCGGATGGGAGGGGTCTTCGATTGTGGTGCCTGGTTTCCACAGGCAGCGGGAAGTGTAGATGGAGTCAATGGATGGAAGGCAGGTTTGTATGATGGACTGGGCTGTGTTCACGACTCTCTGAAGTTTCTTGCAGTCTTGGGCTGAGCAGTTGCCATACCAGGCTGTGATGCAGTCAGATAGGATGCTTTCTATAGTGCATCTGTAAAAGTTGGTAAGAGTTAATGTGGACATGCCAAATTTCCTTAGTTTCCTGAGGAAGTACAGGTGCTGTTGTGCCTTCTTGGTGGTAGCGTCGACGTGGGTGGAGCAGTACAGACTTTTGAGCTATGCACCCCTAGGAATTTGAAGCTGCTAATCATCTCCACCTTGGCCCCATTGATGCTGACAGGGGTGTGTACAGTACTTTGCTTCCTGAAGTCAATGACCAGCTCTTAAGTTTTGCTGGTATTGAGGGATAGACTGGTGTCACTACACTACTCCTCCAGGTTCTCTATCTCCCTCCTATATTCTGACTTGTCGTTATTCGAGATCCGGCCCATTATGGTCGTATTATCAGCAAACATGGAGATGGAATTGGAACCAAATTTTGCCATGCAGTCGTGTGTGTGCAGAAAGTATAGTAGAGGGCGAAGTACACAGCCTTGCGGGGCCCCGGTTTTGAGGAGTATTGTGGAGGAGGTGTTGTTGTTTATTCTTACTGATTGTGGTCTGTGGGTCAGAAAGTCGAGGATCTATTTGCAGAGTGAGGAACCAAGTCCGAGGATTTGGAGCTCATGATATGAGCTTGGCTGGTATTGTGGTGTTGAAGGCGGAGCTGTAGTCAATAAATAGGAGTCTGATGTATGCGTCCTTGTTGTCGATATGCTCTAGGGTTGAGTGTCGGGCCAGGAAGATGGCATCTGCTCTGGACCGGTTGTGGCAGTATGCAAATTGCAGTGGATCAAGGCATTCTGGGAGTATGGAGGTGATGCGTTTCATGACCAACCTCTCAAAGCACTTCATTACAACTGAAGTCAGGGCCACCGGGCGGTAGTCATTGAGGCAAGTTACATGGTTCTTTTTTGGCACCAGTATGATGGTGGTCTTCTTGAAGCAGATGGGGACCTCGGAATAGAGTAGGGACAGGTTAAAGATGTCCGCGAACACATCTGCCAGCTGATCCATTCAGGCTCTGAGTGCATGACCAGGGACCCCGTCCGGACCCGTCACTTTCCAAGGGTTCACTTTCAGGAAGGCCAATCTGACTCTGGAAGCTGTGATGGTGGATATGGGTGTATTATGGACTGCTGGGGCAGTTGACAGTGATTTGATGGTTTCCTGCTTGAACAGAGCATAGAATGCATTGAGTTCATTGGGGAAGGGTGCGCTGCTGCTGGAGATACTGCTTGGCTTCGCTTTGTATCCCATTATGTTGTTAAGACCTTGCCACAACCGCCAACGTTCTGTAATGCTAGTCTGTGACTCTAGTTTGGTCTGATATTCTCTCTTGGCATCTCGGATGGGTATTGCAGGTGTGTGAAACCTGAAGTGTGCAGTGTAGACCCAGTAAGAGCAGGGTTGAACTTTGTGCATTTTTTGGATAACCTGGTTTCCCCTTTGGAGAGGCAAGGAACCCATTTAGATTGGGTCACAGGAAGCCTTTGGGGGGTGGTCAGGTCCCCTTTGAAAGAGGTTAGGCCCTTTTTAAATTGTTAAAATTACCTGCCTCCATGAACAATGCATACGCGAATTGTGAACCCCCACACCCATTTATGCCTCCTTGAAAATGGAAGTGTTGTATTCATGAGCTTGGCTTCTTATTTTTGGGCACTTTTGCTCTGACAGAGAAACCCACTGTCATGGTGAAAATCTCGGCCTGGTTAGAGTCTGATCCACGTGTACAATGGATGTGTGGCATTTTGATTGAAGGTAATCAGAGAAAGATGGCTTTGATGTGTAAAAATATCCTGTGTTGGTGATGGCCACATCTGACTTCATCTGTTTTCATGAAGGCATTTTAACCAAGGCTAGTCTGCTCCCCTTTGGGAGCCAGGCTGCTTGGCCATTCATCATGTCACACCTAGTAGAGTTGACCTGGGAGAACCGGTGGATGTGATTTATTTAGACTTTCAGAAGGCTTTCAACAAGGTTTCACAAAGCAGTTTAATATGTAAAGTGTAAAGCAGATGGGACTACAGATAGTGCCTTGAGATGCATAGAAAGCTGGTTAGCAGACAGGAAGCAAAAAGTTGGAATAAATGGGTATTTTTCTGATAGCAGGCAGTGACTAGTGGGATACCGCATGGATCTGTGCTCGGACCCCAACTGTTTCCATATATATTAATGATTTGGATGAGGGAACTAAATGTATTGGGCGGGATTCGCCGTTCTCCGATGACAAAATCGGGAAAGGCGATTGGGCGGAGAATCAGTTATGATGCCAAATCGCGGCAGGTGCCAATTTGACGCCAAATCGCAATGCACATCATGCTCCCGATGGTGAAGGAGTCCAGAACTAGCGGTCATAGTTTGAGGATAAGGAGTAAACCTTTTAGGAGTACGGTGAAGAGAAATATCTTCACCTACAAAGTGGTGAATCTGTGGAATTTGCTACCACAGAAAGTAGTTAATGCCAAAACATTGTGTTATTTGAAGAAGGAATTAGATATAGCTCTTGGGGCTAAAGGGATCAAGGGATATGGGGGGAAGGCAGGATCAGGGTGTTGAGCTTGATGATCAGCCATGATCATAATGAATGGCAGCGCAAGCTCGATGGGCCGAATGGCCTCTTCCTTCTTTTATTTTCTGATCTTCTCTCTTGTCATTCTGTCTGTGTTTCCTCAAACATCACTGATATAATGAGTACAATGACTGAGTGACTGGATATTCTTGGGGGATTGGAACCCGGACCTTGGGACAAAATGGGTGTTTTGAGTCTGGGCTTGCTGGAATCAGGCCCAGCTCAGCAATATTCCTGGAGGCAGCGTCCTGGTTATCCACCTCTGAACTCATTGAGCATTTACAGATGGCAACAGTTCCTCTTGATGCTGCTGATCCACTCAAAGGGCTAGCTCTTGAGTCCCTGCAGGGCAGGTTGCTTTTGAGCCTGCAGGTGTCCCTCAAAATGGAAGTTCCCTCGACAGTATTGAGGTAAGTCAAAAATTCACAGGGTGGGCAAAGGAGGCAGCCTTTCCTGCCTTGGCCCTGGCATTGGGGCATGGAGTCTTTGGCTTTGGTGGTACCTCAGCCTGTCACAGTAAGGTCACCTCCCTTGAGCAGGCAGCCCCTGCTGCTCTGTCGGAAGCAAAAGTCTGGTGAGGCTCCAGAATCACTGTGAATTGGAGGCTTCGTGAGTGAGCAACTCATCCATTTCCCAGGTCTTCACTGGCAAAGTTGGGCAGCACGGTAGCATGGTGGTTAGCATAAATGCTTCACAGCTCCAGGGTCCCAGGTTCGATTCCCGGCTGGGTCACAGTCTGCACGTCCTCCCCGTGTGTGCGTGGGTTTCCTCCGGGTGCTCCGGTTTCCTCCCACAGTCCAAAGATGTGCGGGTTAGGTGGATTGGCCATGCTAAATTGCCCGTAGTGTCCTAAAAAGTAAGGTTAAGGGGGGGGTTGTTGGGTTACGGGTATAGGGTGGATACGTGGGTTTGAGTAGGGTGATCATGGCTCGGCACAACATCGAGGGCCGAAGGGCCTGTTCTGTGCTGTACTGTTCTATGTTCTAAAGTTCCCTGCTGGTGGAAATGTGGCAAGGAGCCATCCCAATATGGCTGCCCCTATTTTCCCCCACCCCTCCTCCCAGCTCAGTATCACAGGGCCAGGAAAATTCATATTAATAGTGGCCTTTGGTGAAAAATTAAACCGCAAACTGAATCAAATCATGCCCTAACATCAATTGTACATCAATTGTATAAATTCAACTAAAAATTACTCAGAAGGATATCTTGGGGATTCCAATGATGGTTCTAAATTGCTTGAACTTTGTCTTTTGGTTTATGATACAATCCAAATCTCTCCATTAGATTACTGCTTTGTAGTCACTGCTAGATATCCATGGTGTAATGCACTCATGAATAATTCACAATCCTAGTGTATGTCAGACTTTTTCTCATATAACACAAATGTAGCTGTCGACACAGTAAGAGTGACTCCATTGAATTATGCTCAAGGTTTGCCTCAGGATCACTGTATTAGTGATATGAATGTCTGGGAGCCTGTTCCTGATGGAATGCTCCTGTAGCAACTACATACCTTGATTCAGTCCCACAGGGGGTGTCTTAATAAAATGTGTTATACATCCATTAATGCTGTTTTCACAGTTCACTAGAGTATTGGTTATATTTTATACTATATATATATGTATATACATATATATAAAATGTATACCTAATGCTAATTTTGTAACGTGTTTTTTCTCAGTTTGAATCCAATTTTTGTGAGCAGCAGCTGTCAGTGAGCATGTTGATTGCTAATATGCTCTCTACCTCAGTGATGCATGAGGCATGGAAAACATAAAGGACAAGATCTAACACAGTGATCCTTCAGGCAGTGAGGCTTATGGAGCCAGCCAGGCCAAACGGCGGTTCAGCTTTTAGATGGAAGTGATAGTTACACATACAGGCAGTTCACCTCCTTATGCGGCTTTCTTTTAAATACCTGACCATGCTCATGACACACTGAATCGCTTTCCACTCCTTGCCCCACATTAACCCAGCACTGCTAAACTTCTAGCAGACACCAGCTGTACATTTATGTTTTTTTTTTAAATGCTGTGGTCAGATTAGCAGCGGGTGAAGGATAACTATTGAATGAGAGAACTGGGGCTGGATTCTCCGTTTTGGGACTATGTCATTGGGACTACACCATTGTGAACACTGTGGTCTTTTACGCCAGGAAAACTGGCGTCAAAAGGCCATAGATTCACAGCCTTGCAGGGGGCTAGCAGGCAGCTGTCGTGGAGCTTGCAGCTCCAGCTGCCAATGCCCCCCCCCCCCCCCCCCCCCCTGCACCTCCGGGTCAGAGGCCGCGCTGTGCTCCATGGCAGACTCAGCCCGCGGACGTGGACCCCCGAAATAGTGCCCCGCATCGGCAGCTTGCCTAACGCGGACCGCCCGCACACATAGAGCAAAATGTTTTCCTAGTTCAAAAATTGGTGGACAGTTTAGGTTGTTGAGATTTTCAGCAGCTCAGTCAAACAGCAGGTGTGTAATTATTATATTTCATCGCGGGACGAATGCACGACAGTGAGGTGAGTGCAAGATTTGCCCCTTTAGGTCTTGGTCAGGGATAGATATGACAAGGAAAGGCTGTGGCAGTAACATTTAATTGTTATAAAGCCGAGATTAACATACATTAGGAGGCAATACACAGCATCATTCGGATCATATACTTCCCTTTTTAATATGGGACAGAGGAGTTTGCGACCACAAAGTCCTTTCCTTCCTCTTCCCTTCTTCTCTTTCTTCCTCTTGGACACTTTTCCGTTCACAGCCCATCCTCCACCCTTAACCAATCATCCACAATCATCCTCGTTTATGGCAATCGCTTCTCACTGCACATTTCATGGTAACTTTGTTGCAGTGTTAATGTAAGCCTATTAGTGACACTGATAAAGATTATTATTTCCATTCATTCCTGCATGTATGCTTTTATCTTGTGTCCCCATTTCCAAAAGATTTAGTATGCCTGACGTCCTGTCGCAGAGAACTGGAGGTTACTCGCAATTGAACCATTTCAGTTTGCTCAAGCACTTGTTTGTTATTTGACTGATTTTCCCATCATGCACCCAAGAGCATACATTACCAAAAATCCTACATGAGAGAGGAAGAGAGTGAGGCAGAGAGAGAGGGGGAAATGTAGAGAGATGGAGAGATCATTTGTACCATCCAGTGTCCTCCATTTGCAGTCGGTGTTAATCTTTCTTCTCGACTTACTATCTTGTAATCCATATTTAAATAAAATCCTTGTTTGTTTAATAGGTGCGACAGGTAGAATTCAAATGAAGATAATACACCTCTAGGCAAACTGAAACCAGTGCACATGGTGGGCAACCTATAAATGTTTTGCACAACAAACTTCCTTCAGTAGCTGGCAGTCATTGCATGGTGATGTGACAAAGTCAAGGAAACATCAATCTGAATTAGGGCAGTGGCTGATTTTTGTTCCCCCCTTCACCAAGGTGAGAGCGGAATGTAGTGTCAAAGGATAATTCTACAGAGGGGTGGGGGGAGGTGCCTGATACGGCGATTCTTGATGCGAAAAGCTTGATCGGCTGAAAGACCTTTCTCATTCTGGACCTTATTTTCATGGCCATAAGAGAGACCCTGACGGCCTGTCACCATGGGAACCACAACCATTAATGTCACTACATCAAAATTGAACCATAAAATCTAACAAGTAAAACATCAAAGACTTAAATAGCAACGATGTACAATAAGTAGAATATCACAGCGGCAACAGTAAATTACTGGGTTCATTTCACTTCTGAGGCCTCTCAGATTCTTCTGAAGCAGACCCAGTAGTGCAATACATTTTGTATGAATAGATCGAATAGTGAAGACACAACTGGGAATAAGGGATTGTTGATATTGTAGGCACATTGCTACACTCACAGATTTAGTCATCCCAAACCAATAGGTTTTGTATATTTTAAGCTCCTGTCCTATAGGGCTGATTTAAATATTTTCACTCTGGGATAAATTTAATGTCTGCCCCTGAGGCTATTTTGGCAGCATCGGGGGACATTAATTGGGTGGGAGGGTGTCAGATGGGATTCCATCGCCACTGTCTCAATTAAGTCCAGAGTGAGAAGACTCTTGGGCGGTTTTCCCTAGAGCCAATTGATGCCCTCAAGTGAGCAATTAATGCCCACTCAAGGACCAGAGGCTGATGAGGGGACTTATCCTGGTGGGTTCGCTTGCTCCAAGGGGGAGTGACTTGTTGTCAAGTTCCTGATTGAGGGACCAAGCATTGGAAAGGGGAAGGCTGCTGAAAGGCACCCCTCCTGTACCCTCACATCCTGCTGTGGAGATTTCCCAGCAGCTCCGGGGTGGCTGGGGTGGGATTTCCACCCCTGGTGGGGGAAGATTTGGAGAGCCTATCACCTTTCTGACTGCCAGAAATTCAGTCAGGTTTGGGAGAATGGCTTTCCTGCCCGAAGCACTGGCAGTGCTCTATGTCACAAAGGGTGGCCACTCATTAAAAACTGGTGGCCTCTTTATGCGCTCTAATAAGCTCCCCAGTGGCCCATGAAGGGCCCTTTTGGTAATAAGGGTTGCCCCCACTGGAATACCCTTCCCTGCTCTCAACAATGATCATCCCCACTCATTAGCCATGGCCTGCCTGATTGGTTCTGGCAGCTTGACACTTTCCTGGGTTCTGGGGCCTCCTCCCTTGACGCTTGCCCTGGCTGGCAAGTGGCAGTAGTGGCCATCGCTCCTGGTGGCACTACTGGGACTGAAGAGCTGCTGGCCCTCTAATTGGCTGGCAGTTCTTAAAGGTAGATTCTTTGTTCTTAAAGAAACAGAAGCCCTGACCCCATGCAGGATGGGATAAAATTGCATTGAGACTCTTGGAAAGGGTCATGGTGGGGTGACCCCGGCTTTCCGGCCACAATTGGGACCATCAAATTTACTATTAAATTTTACTTAATATGCTTAGGTTTTAGGGTGGCATGGTGGCGCAGTGGTTAGCACTGCTGCCTGCCGCGCTGAGGATCTGGGTTCGATCCTGGCCCCAGATCACTGTCCATGCGGAGTTTGCACATTCTCCCCGTGTCTGTGTGGGTTTCACCGCCCAAAGATGTGCAAAATTAGGTGGATTGGCCAAGCTAAATTGCCCCTTAATTAGAAAAACAAATTGAGTACTCTAAATTTATTTTAAAAAGTTTAGATCTAAATTTATTTTATTGAAACAGCTACAGTTAAGTTTTGTATTTCAAAAATGGAATTTGTTTTCTGTTGCCAAGCTCACTTTACTATTCTGGGTTTGAATACAGCCTTGTTCATGAATGTTTTCTTTTCATGGGCAGCTGATTGTCAGGTTCAAGCTATCTTGGGCAGGGTTAGCATAAAGTGTATCATGTGGCCCACATAACCAGCGACTATGCTCCTACTTTCCACAGTATATACAAAAACCCGCATTGCCAGTTCACTCCATACTTCTCGTTATGTAATGAAATGAACAATTTCTGAGGAATCTGGAGAGTAAAATACAATATAATTGAAATAAATTTTATGAAAGAATTAATTGGAAAGTATTGTTGATTCAGTCCAATTATTTGTAAGGTAAGCTTTCAAAAACGGACTCTGTGATATTGATTTATTCTGTCCTGATAAATATTCTCTTGGTGTTTATTCTCAATGGATGTTCTTCACGATAAAATGGTGACGGCAATAGAACTGGAGCTTCCCTATTCGCTCTGGTCAGCAAAAACTGTTATGTTCTTGTATCTAGAGCCTATGGTGATGATTTCATTGTGGTTCCTGGCAAGACTCAGAATGCAATGGCTCTGTAATCTCACGCCATTCATTGGGAACTCAGGAAACAGTGAGACGTGTTTTTGTGTATGTGTGTGCAGGTGGGGTTGGGTGGGTTAAATCTAGATTGCCTGATGTTATTGCGTGGTGCTGGGGACTTTGAAATTCAAAATTATAGGCTTAACATTGCAATGAGAATTTCAAATGAAGTAGGGATGTCACGGATACTTTCCACACAGTTATCTGTGTACAAGTTACATAATGAAGTACCGTGGAGAGAGGCATGAAAAGAATTGAAATTTTCAGTCCAAATTTTACGAGAAATATGTTAGGCCACAGTTGGAGTAGAGCAAACCATTCTGACCATTCGTTCAAGACCATATGGAAAGAATTCAGTGAGGATTGTGTAAAATTATACAAGGAATGAGTGGTTTAGAGTTATGTAGAAAGGCTTGAACAGTTGGAGCTTTTTTTTAACTGGAAAATTAAGTAAAGACCTGTGTTTTCTAGGTCAGAAAGCTTTGAAAAGGCAAAATGGTGAGGTCTCGTTTACACTGGTTGGCAAATTGTTAACCAATGAAAGTAGGCAAAGGATTATCATTGGAAGGACAAATTGAGAAGGTGGAAGACATTTTTTACACAAAGGGTAATTAGAATATCCTTTCCTTAGATTGCTACTTTGCGTGGTGGGGAGGGTTGAATGTTCCACTGACTCCAGCAGAGCCTTCTGGAGTCTTAAGCTCCTGACAGGTCGCCCATGACAGTAACGTCGGAGGGGAGGAACCAGAGAAAGCGCAATCCAAAACAACTCAACATTGGATCAGGCGGAAGATACTCATATGATATCAATATCATCCAGCAGAGGGCAGCAGAGCAGAGCTACTGATCAGCTGTTCTGGGGAAATTTGCATACGTGCAGTGCGGTCAGCCTAAGTTGAAGGTGAATCTGCGAAGGAGACCTGAGGAGTTTGAGTGAAGGCAATCATCCAGCAGAGGGCAGCAGAGCAGAGCTACTGATCAGCTGTTCTGGGGAAATTTGCATACGTGCAGTGCGGTCAGCCTAAGTTGAAGGTGAATCTGCGAAGGAGACCCGAGGAGTTTGAGTGAAGGCAATCATCCAGCAGAGGGCAGCAGAGCAGAGCTACTGATCAGCTGTTCTGGGGAAATTTGCATACGTGCAGTGCGGTCAGCCTAAGTTGAAGGTGAATCTGCGAAGGAGACCCGAGGAGTTTGAGTGAAGGCAATCATCCAGCAGAGGGCAGCAGAGCAGAGCTACTGATCAGCTGTTCTGGGGAAATTTGCATACGTGCAGTGCGGTCAGCCTAAGTTGAAGGTGGTTTGTGGAGAGGCTGTTGGCAAGTGACAGTTAAACCCGAAACACTTTGTGAGTGTTTCCCACCTTACCTCCTCCTCTAACCAACCCCCCCACCCCACGGTGGTTGGGAAGCGGGAGCAGGGGCCTGTCGTGAAGGTGAGTGAGTGCCTTTAAATTTGCTTACCTTTCAGCGGGAGCAGGGTTTGAGGTAATATCAGGTAAGCTCTTCCTTTCTTTTTCTTTTTCTTGTTTTTTTTAAATCTAGAGGTGATGTCAGGGAAGGCAGTACAATGCTCCTCCTGCAGAATGTTTGAGGTGAGGGACGCCGTCAGTGTCCCTGCTGATTTCATCTGTGGGAAGTGCACCCAACTCCAGCTCCTCAAAAACCGTGTTAGGGACCTGGAGCTTGAGCTGGATGAACTTCGGATCATTCGGGAGGCAGAGGGGGTCATAGATAGGAGCTTCAGGGAAGTAGTTACACCAAAGACTGGAGATAGATGGGTAACTGTAAGAGGGACTGGAAAGAAGCAGTCAGTGCAGGGACCCCCTGCGGTCGTTCCCCTGAGTAACAAGTATACTGTTTTGGATGCTTGTGGGGGGGGACGATTTACCAGGGGTAAGCCATGGGGTACGGGCCTCTGGCACGGAGTCTGTCCCTGTTGCTCAGAAGGGAAGGGGGGAAAGGAGTAGAACATTAGTAATTGGGGACTCAATAGTCAGGGGCACAGATAGGAGATTTTGTGGGAGCGAGAGAGACTCACGTTTGGTATGTTGCCTCCCAGGTTCAAGGGTACGTGATGTCTCGGATCGTGTTTTCCGGGTCCTTAAGGGGGAGGGGGAGCAGCCCCAAGTCGTAGTCCACATTGGCACTAACGACATAGGTAGGAAAGGGGACAAGGATGTCAGGCAGGCCTTTAGGGAGCTAGGATGGAAGCTCAGAGCGAGAATAAACAGAGTTGTTATCTCTGGGTTGTTGCCCGTGCCACGTGATAGTGAGATGAGGAATAGGGAGAGAGAGCAATTAAACACGTGGCTACAGGGATGGTGCAGGCGGGAGGGATTCAGATTTCTGGATAACTGGGGCTCTTTCTGGGCAAGGTGGGACCTCTATAGACAGGATGGTCTACATCTGAACCTGAGGGGCACCAATATCCTGGGGGGGAGATTTGTTAGTGCTCTTTGGGGGGGTTTAAACTAATTCAGCAGGGGCATGGGAACCTGGATTGTAGTTTTGGGGTACGGAAGATTGAGAGTATAGAGGTCAGGAGCACAGATTTGACTTCGCAGGAGGGTGCCAGTGTTCAGGTAGGTGGTTTGAAGTGTGTCTACTTCAATGCCAGGAGTATACGAAATAAGGTAGGGGAACTGGCAGCATGGGTTGGTACCTGGGACTTCGATGTTGTGGCCATTTCAGAGACATGGATAGAGCAGGGACAGGAATGGTTGTTGCAGGTTCCGGGGTTTAGGTGTTTTAGTAAGCTCAGAGAAGGGGGCAAAAGAGGGGGAGGTGTGGCGCTGCTAGTCAAGGACAGTATTACGGTGGCGGAAAGGATGCTAGATGGGGACTCTTCTTCTGAGGTAGTATGGGCTGAGGTTAGAAACAGGAAAGGAGAGGTCACCCTGTTGGGAGTTTTCTATAGGCCACCTAATAGTTCTAGGGATGTAGAGGAAAGGATGGCGAAGATGATTCTGGAAAAGAGCGAAAGTAACAGGGTAGTTGTTATGGGAGACTTTAACTTTCCAAATATTGACTGGAAAAGATATAGTTTGAGTACATTAGATGGGTCATTCTTTGTACAATGTGTGCAGGAGGGTTTCCTGACACAATATGTTGACAGGCCAACAAGAGGCGAGGTTTTGGGTAATGAACTAGGCCAGGTGTTAGATCTGGAGGTAGGTGAGCACTTTGGAAACAGTGACCACAATTCGGTGACCTTTACGTTAGTGATGGAAAGGGATAAGTATACCCCGCAGGGCAAGAGTTATAGCTGGGGGAAGGGCAATTATGATGCCATTAGACATGACTTAGGATGTGTTGGTTGGAGAAGTAGGCTGCAAGGGTTGGGCACACTGGATATGTGGAGCTTGTTCAAGGAACAGCTATTGCATGTTCTTGGTAAGTACGTACCAGTCAGGCAGGGAGGAAGGGGTCGAGCGAGGGAACTGTGGTTTACCAAAGAAGTGGAATCTCTTGTTAAGAGGAAGAAGGAGGCCTATGTGAAGATGAGGCATGAAGTTTCAGTTGGGGCGCTTGATAGTTACAAGGAAGCGAGGAAGGATCTAAAGAGAGAGCTGAGACGAGCAAGGAGGGGACATGAGAAGTCTTTGGCAGGTAGGATCAAGGAAAACCCAAAAGCTTTCTATAGGTATGTCAGGAATAAAAGAATGACTAGGGTAAGAGTAGGGCCAGTCAAGGACAGTGGTAGGAAGTTGTGTGTGGAGGCTGAGGAGATAAGCGAGATACTAAATGAATACTTTTCGTCAGTATTCACTCAAGAAAAAGATAATATTGTGGAGGAGAATGCTGAGACCCAGGCTATTAGAATAGATGGCATTGAGGTGCGTAGGGAAGAAGTGTTGGCAATTCTGGACAAGGTGAAAATAGATAAGTCCCCGGGACCGGATGGGATTTATCCTAGGATTCTCTGGGAAGCCAGGGAAGAGATTGCTGAGCCTTTGGCTTTGATTTTTAGGTCATCATTGGCTACAGGAATAGTGCCAGAGGACTGGAGGATAGCAAATGTGGTCCCTTTGTTCAAGAAGGGGAGTAGAGATAACCCCGGTAACTATAGGCCGGTGAGCCTAACGTCTGTGGTGGGTAAAGTCTTGGAGAGGATTATAAAAGATACGATTTATAATCATCTAGATAGGAATAATATGATTAGGGACAGTCAGCATGGTTTTGTGAAGGGTAGGTCATGCCTCACAAACCTTATCGAGTTCTTTGAGAAGGTGACTGAACAGGTAGACGAGGGTAGAGCAGCCTTTATCCACCATCACAGCAATTAGAACATAGAACATAGAACGATACAGCGCAGTACAGGCCCTTCGGCCCTTGATGTTGCACCGACATGGGAAGTCAAAAGCTAAAGGCCATCTAACCTACACTATGCCCTTATCATCCATATGCTTATCCAATAAATTGTGGTGTATATGGATTTCAGTAAAGCGTTTGATAAGGTTCCCCACGGTCGGCTATTGCAGAAAATACGGAGGCTGGGGATTGAGGGTGATTTAGAGATGTGGATCAGAAATTGGCTAGTTGAAAGAAGACAGAGAGTGGTAGTTGATGGGAAATGTTCAGAATGGAGTTCAGTTACGAGTGGCGTACCACAAGGATCTGTTCTGGGGCCGTTGCTGTTTGTCATTTTTATAAATGACCTAGAGGAGGGCGCAGAAGGATGGGTGAGTAAATTTGCAGACGACACTAAAGTCGGTGGAGTTGTAGACAGTGCGGAAGGATGTTGCAGGTTACAGAGGGACATAGATAAGCTGCAGAGCTGGGCTGAGAGGTGGCAAATGGAGTTTAATGTGGAGAAGTGTGAGGTGATTCACTTTGGAAAGAATAACAGAAATGCGGAATATTTGGCTAATGGTAAAATTCTTGGTAGTGTGGATGAGCAGAGGGATCTCGGTGTCCATGTACATAGATCCCTGAAAGTTGCCACCCAGGTTGATAGGGTTGTGAAGAAGGCCTATGGTGTGTTGGCCTTTATTGGTGGAGGGATTGAGTTCCGGAGCCATGAGGTCATGTTGCAGTTGTACAAAACTCTAGTACGGCCGCATTTGGAGTATTGCGTACAGTTCTGGTCGCCTCATTATAGGAAGGACATGGAAGCTTTGGAACGGGTGCAGAGGAGATTTACCAGGATGTTGCCTGGTATGGAGGGAAAATCTTATGAGGAAAGGCTGATGGACTTGAGGTTGTTTTCGTTAGAGAGAAGAAGGTTAAGAGGTGACTTAATAGAGGCATACAAAATGATCAGAGAGTTAGATAGGGTGGACAGCGAGAGCCTTCTCCCGCAGATGGAGGTGGCTAGCACGAGGGGACATAGCCTTAAATTGAGGGGTAATAGATATAGGACAGAGGTCAGAGGTGGGTTTTTTACGCAAAGAGTGGTGAGGCCGTGGAATGCCCTACCTGCAACAGTAGTGAACACGCCAACATTGAGGGCATTTAAAAATTTATTGGATAAGCATATGGATGATAAGGGCATAGTGTAGGTTAGATGGCCTTTAGCTTTTGACTTCCCATGTCGGTGCAACATCAAGGGCCGAAGGGCCTGTACTGCGCTGTATCGTTCTATGTTCTATGTTCTAATTGCTGTGATGGTGGATAAAGGCTGCTGCAGTTGGGAGATCCCCAGTTGTCGAGGTTCCCTTGCCACTGGAACTGGACCTACCCTCTGTCAAGGACAGTGTGTCTGCTGATGTGCAACGGCATACCCATGTTAAAAGATGTCTCACACCCTGGTGTCTATCTTGAGGAAACCAACACTCCCCCCAACACAGACAAGTCCTGTGGCGATCGGCGAGAGGTGACAGGGATAGAACTGTGAGATCTGGAAGTCCCTAGCTTCAGACCAGCAAGTAAGTGGTGGGGTTTGAGTCAGTCATATCGCTTTTGGAATAGGAATAGGAGAGCATTTTGGCAGCTTTCGTCATGACTGAGCAGCCCTCTTCAGGATCCACTCTGCTCATCCCGGATGCAGAAAGGGCTAGAAATTGTGCCTGAAAATAATATGTTCCATCCCCACCCAGGTTGGAACACCGTATACCCGGCTCATAACCTGCGGTCAGAAAATACAAGTCATACTGAATTTTGAAACCTGGAATGTGCGAACCCTCATGGACAATTAGCAAAACAATCGACTGGAACGGAGAACTGTCTTTGTTGCCATGAACTCAGGCACTTCAACTTTGACGTTGCTGCCCTGTAAGAGATCTGAAGAGCAGGTAAAGGGCAGTTGAGGGAAGATGGCGGTGGTTCCACCTTCTTCTGGAGAAGAAACCCCGAGGATCAGCCCAGGATGCATGGAGTTGGATTCACCATCAAGAACATATTGGTTAACTTGGAGCTCACTGTTGGCATCAACGAGCACCTTATGACCGTCCGTCTACAACTTGGCAAGAACCAGCAGGCAACGGTCAGGAGTACCCATGCCCCAACCCTTGATGCCAGTGATGAGTCCAAAGAAGACTTTTGCTGCACTGTTGGATTTATTAATTGTTTGGCGCCCTTTAAGAAATCAACTGAATTCATCTGGGAAATCAAATGATTTCCAGAAATACTGAGTCTGCAAAAAAGTACAATCAATGTTGTAAAAAATGAGTGAAATATTGAACCCTCAAGGTCATGTCTGCAGATGCTAACAATGTTCCGAAGGTGGCATGGTATCACAGTGGTTAGCACTGTTGCTTCACAGTGCCAGGGTCTCATGTCCAATTCCCGGCTTGGGTCATGTTTGTGCGCAGTCTGCACATTCTCCCCGTGTCTGCGTGGGTTTCTTCCGGGTGCTCCGGTTTCCTCCCACAAATTCTGAAAGTTGTGCCGTTAGGTGAATTAGATATTCTGAATTTTCCTTCAGTGTACCCGAACAGGCGGACAGTGTGGTGACTAGGGGTTTTTCACAGTAACTTCATTGCAGTGTTAATGTAAGCTTACTTGTCTTGATAATAAAGATTATTATTATGGTTATTACTGAAGACACATATAGAAAATTGCAACAATCCAATAACAAAGTAAAGCTAGTGGCTTTAACCGTGAGAAAGCGCATGGGAAACTGTACTGTCGGGGAACTATTAATTAATCTTGCGGAAGTGATTAATGTCTAATTAACTAATCACCCGTTGAGTGATTGACACCTTTCTGAACGAATCAGGGGGTCTCAGCTGAGAGTTAGAACCAATGCAAATTTAGTAAGGGACTAAACTATAGATAAGGATTTCCTTAATAATTTTTGAGGAGAATTACAGCCTTCTGAAATTCTTGAAGCATCTGTTGAAATTACATTTTTTTAAAAGTATTTTCTTTACTTTTTTTATGTTTATGTTTTAATGATTTTTTTGTTATCTCTTGACAAGTATTATTTTCATCTAAATTTTGATTCATTTCTTATGCAACTGTATTAAGTGAATATTAGCAATAATAATAATCATCTTTATTGTCACAACACTGACATTAATACTGCAATGAAGTTACTGTGAAAAGCCCCTTTTTGTCACATTCAGGTTTAGGTACATGGAGGGAGAATTCAGAATGTCCAAATTACCTAACAGCACGTCTTTTGGGACTTGTGGGAGGAAAACAGCACCCGGAGAAAATCCACGCAGACATGGGGAGAACGTACAGACTCTGCACAGATAATCACCCAAGCCAGGAATTGAACTTGGGACCCTAGTGCTGTGAAGCAACAGTGCTAACCACTGTGTTGCTGTGTTTTGGGCACCTACAATCAACTCGACTGGTTACCTTATTTTTGGGAGAAAAATAAGAGATCCTACATCCACCGTGGACACCATACTCTCCAACATTCCTGAGGAAGGTAAGATCATCTCCTTGGGGACTTCAACACCAGGGTTGGAAAGGGCTCCAAAATCTGGAAAGAAACCAGCGCAAGTGAAGGAATTGAGAATTGCAACTCCAACATGGTTCTCCTGCCCGCAAAGTGCATGGAACACCAACTTGTCATCACTAACACACTGTTCTGCCAAAAAGGCAAGTTCAAGACTTCCTGGAGGCATCCACAATCAAAGCACTGGCACATGATCAACTTCATCATCATCCGATCCCAAGGCCAAAAGGACCCCTCATCACCAAAGTGATGACCAGTGCAGATGACTGCTGGTCAGCCCACTGGCTCATCTGCTCCTCTATGTTCTGCAAACTTCACCAGAGGCAGCAGAAGATGAAGAAGCAGCTCCGAAAAAGATCAGGGATGAGCGGTTTCAAGAGTCATTCATGCTAGCGAACTTCCAACAATGGGCGGGATTTTGCGCTCCCAGGACTAAGTGCCAGCGCCATCGTGAACGCCGTCGCGTTTCACAGTGGCGTGAACAGGGCTCGGGCACGACCTATTCTGGCCCCCACAGGGGAGCCTCCAACTCCCCATCAGGCATGGACGAAGTGAAAACCGCCATTAAAAACAGGAAGAGTAGAAAAACCATAGGTGTGGATGGGATCTCAGTGGAGATTTTCAAACTTGAAGGAGAAGAGATCACCCGTCCTCTCCATCAGCTGTTGCTGAAAATCTGGGACAGAGAAAAAAGTCCTGCTTTGCTCAGGAATGCCGTCATCGCCTCTATCTTCAAGAAAGGAGAAAAAGCGGACTGTGGGAACTACCGAGGCACCTCCCTACTCTCAGTCACTGGACAGTCGATTGCCTGAATCCTCGCTAGCTGACTTCTTCTAGTCTCTGAAGAAATCCTTCCGGAAAGCCAGTGTGGTTTATGACCAAACCATTGAACAACGGACATGACTGTCACTGCTTGGCAACTTCAAGTGAAATGCCAGGAGTCAGATAAACCACTCTCCATGCCCTTAATCGATCTGACCAACGCTTTTGACTCAGTCAATTGGGAAGTGCTATTGAAGACGCTGTCAAAGACCGGCTGTCCAAACAATTCATCAACGTCCTCTGACTCCTCCATGACAAGATGTCAGTGACAGTCCTTATCGCTGGAAATAAGATAGAAACCTTCAAAATCAAGGCTGGAGTCAGGCAGGGATGTGTCATCGCCACCATCCTTTTCTCCATCTTCATTGCCACCATCCTTCATCTTCAAGAGCAAGCTTCCCACTCTGATATCATCTGCAGGATGAACAGAAAACTTTCCAACCTCTCCATGTTGGCATTAATGCCTGGGAGACCTTTGCTCAAAAGAGACCTTCTTGGCAGAACCTCCTGATTTATGGGACACAATTCTTTGAGGACACCTGACGGCAAGAGAAGGCCTAGAGCAGGAGCCTGAGGTGAGATACCAGTGATCAAGAGTTCAAGGACCCATCCCAGCTCCCAGAAACACCTGCCAAGTGTGCGGTCGATGATGCGGTTCTAAGATCGGACTCATCAGCCACACAAGAACACACAGAACCAATGAACAGTAACACGGAGTTGCTTCAGTGAATAATCATATTCATTAACAAATGATTGCTGAAGAATTAGAATATAGAATGGTTGTCAAAAGTGGCTATTGAGACAGGAACTATAAAATGTCAAATAGTTAAGTACTGGACAGGGAGAATGTAAAAGGATTTTGGGAAAAAAGAAACTAAATAACCTTTGAGAAGGCAGTTGAAGAGCCAACTACTGACATGACAGGTTGGCCCTATTCTTTCTGTGATGTTTCTAAATCATGAGGGGGCTGGACAGAGAAACTGTTCCTCGTCGTAAAAGGATCAAGACGAGAGGACACAGATTTAAGGTGATTTGCAAAAGAAGCAAATGTGATGTGAGAAAAAACTTTGAACACAACGAGTGGTTCAGGCGGGGAATGAACTGCCTGGAAGTGTGGTGAAGGCAGGTTCAGTCAAGGCATTCAAGGCGGCATTATATGATTACTTATAATAATAACAATCTTTATTAGTGTCACAAGTAGGCTTACATTAACACTGCAATGAAGTTACTGTGAAAATTCCCTAGCTGCCACATTCCGGCACATGTTCGGATACACAGAGGGAGAATTCAGAATGTCCAAATTACCTAACAGCACGTCTTTCGGGACTTATTGGAGGAAACCGGAGCACCCGGAGGAAACCCACGCAGATATGGGGAGAATGTGCAGACTCCTCACAGACAATGAACCAAGCCGGGAATCAAACCTGGGACCCTAGCGCTGTGAAGCTTCAGCGACCACTGTGCTACCGTGCAGAAAATGCAGGGGTGCAGGGAAAAGGCAGGGGCATGGCACTAAGTCATGATGTTCATTTGGAGATCCGGTGCAGACATGATGGGTCAAATGGTCTCCTTCTGTGCAACAACAATTCTGTGGTTGTCTGACGTAACCTCTGCTGTACTTCTGTATTGTTCTGATATCATTTTTTGAGGGTAATTCTGAGGACTAAAATCACATCGAATAAAACAACACCAGAAAGGTAAGAACAGCCCCAATTGCTGGAGTGATGCCAGGAAGCTGAAATAACTTAGGATGAAAATTGGCTCCACACTTCCTACTCTCCATCACCACCATAAAATCCAGTTATGAATTATGTGTTAACATACATACAGATACAGGCGATTCTCTTCTCTCACAGCCAGTTAGCACAAAGTTTTGAATGTGAGATTCACACTTGTTACTTATTGTTAGCTATATTCCAAAGCAATTGCACCCATTTGGCTAATCACATCAAATAGTAGTTATTCACCAATTATTTCATAAGAACGTTTCTAAACAGCTGTTGATTGAAGTGAGTCTGTGATTTATTTTCACAGCGTCTTGAAGGAACTAATTTGTTTTAATTGCTAACTTTTCCTTCTCCAGATTTCCACATAGCCATGCTGAATAATGGTTGGATGGTAGAACGCTTGCAGTCTGGGCTACTGCAGCTTTACTCAGTAGAAACGTTGTCATTAAAGTCAACCTCTCAACAGGAAAGCGGGGGCAATGGCCGCTGTGCAAAGATGTAGGAATCAGCAGTGGGCAGGATCTAAGTTTAAAAAAAAACATGCAACCCCTTCCTTTGTTGGGGTTTAAAGTGGATACAATCAGCAAGCAGTCAATTAATAATAGCAGGGCCGTTGAGGGCAGCACGGCAGCACAGTGGTTAGCACTGTTGCTTCACAGCTCCAAGGTCCCAGGTTCGATTCCCGGCTTGGGTCACTGTCTGTGTGGAGTCTGCTTGTTCTCCTTGGGTGGGTTTCCTCTGGGTGCTCTGTTTTCCTCCCACAAGTCCCAAAAGACGTGCTGTTAGGTAATTTGGGCATTCTGAATTCTCCCTCTGTGTACCCGAACAGGTGCCGGATTGTGTCGACTAGGGGCGTTTCACAGTAAATTCATTGCAGTGTCAATGTAAGCCTACTTGTAACAATAAAGATTATTATTATCTGATTAAGAATTCAAAAAAATTAGTCAGGAGCATGTTTCCCACTCATTTCAATGTGAGCTAGTGACATTGGTTGGAATATAAAAAGATTGAGCATATGCTAAATTATCATGGCAATTGTCTGCAGCAATTTTTATTTCTGCATCTCCATAAACCTTTCATTCCTGTATTCACTTCTTTGTGCTATTTTTAAAGTTTTACCAAATTTCTTTGGCATTTATTATCCTTTAAGTCTACAGAAATCTGTCTTCCTGAACTTTTGTAAGGTTCCAGTTTATGCACCGTGACCACAAATATACATGAAAATCACAAACCAAAAATAGTTTCAATGTTAGGAGCAATACCCCTTTTCTAACCATGATGTGGAGATGCCAGTGTTGGACTGGGGTGAGCACAGTTAGAAGTCTTACAACACCAGGTTAAAGTCCAACAGGTTTGTTTGCAATGACTAGCTTTTGGAGCGCAGCTCCTTCATCAGGTGATAACGACCAAAGACAACAAAAGGAATTTAACTTTTGCTTGTTTTTCTTTTGTTCCCCTTTTCTCTCCTTTGTTTGTTTTCTTCATATTAGGCTTGTATCATATCAATCTCTTGTCATTGAGAGTCTTGGGGTGCAATTTAATGGGGAAAAAAAGAGTCCCGGTTTGGGAACGTTTAGCGGGATGCTTCTTGGCGTCTGCAGCTCCGAAAACCACCCTGCTATTAAACATGACTTCTTTTGGGCCTCAACGACAAAAGCCCCGCCGAGGCCCCACTTACATTAATTTCCTGCACGGAGGAGATTGAAGCACCATTTTTTAATTCTGCCCCAATCTTTCAACCCCCCCACCGCAGCCTCTGGATCCCTCCACTGCCCAACCTACCTATTTGAGGGTCCTTTAGCCTCCTTCACCCCACTTCATAAGTGCAGGGCACCCCCGGGCCCGACCCCTGGCATGGGCAACCTGGCACCGGCCTGGGTGGCACTGCCAGAGTGGCAGTGCCATGGTACCGGGGTGGCATCAGGCATGCAATGGCACGGCCCTGCCCAGTACGTGATCACCTGGCAGCCTCTGATCTCCTGGCGGACGTCCCCAGGTGTCATTATGCCTGGTCCACATTTGTGGGCACAGTAAGAAGTCTTACAGCACCAGGTTATGGTCAAACAGGCTTGTTTCGAATCACTAGCTTTCGGATCACAGCTCCATCAGGTCCTGTGTGGTCTTTAACCTGGTGGTGTAAGACTTCTTACTGTGCCCACCCCAGTCCAACGACAGCATCTCCACATCATGGCTACATTTGTGTGGACCACTGCTAAATGGTGCCACGGCAAGGTCTCCAGGGTGCGGGCTTCATTCCTGGACTTTGGGAGACTCCAGCGCGAACATATTTAAGTCAGCTTAACTCCACGCTTAAATATACATATTTGGATCCTGCCCATTGAGGGTGAGATTCAGATCGTGTTGTCTTGTGAGATCTAGCGAGATCTCGCCAGGCATCCCAAGCATCATAAATCTCACGAGCTTTACTGGCCTCGTCACGTCACTGAGGTGGATGCGCAAAGCTGTACGGTGGTTGTAATTCTGATGGAACAATTCTCACAAAAAAGAGTTGAGGAAATGTTCCCCCTTTTGTCTCTACTGGCATTTGCAGCCATTGAATGTCACTTGCCTGTCTTTCAAGTAATTGGTGGACAGTGATTCAGAATGTGGCGATTTATGAAATTTACCTCAATAAATCAAATTCTGCATTTTCTGAATATAAGATTTGTTCCATCAACAAGGCGTTATTATATGTTTTTGTAAATCAGTGCATTTTCCATCAATTTGAAATGCATTCCTTTTATTCAGATGAAATATTTTCCTTTAAATAGACATTGAATTTTTAAGAACCATGTGACTGCCAGTGCATTCCATTGAATAGTATCCATTGCTCTTTAAAGTATTAACATATGTGATGATTCAGTCAGTGAAATTGTGAATCTAGTTTAACTCTGGCATGGTGCTAATGTTGATACAGTAATGGGTAATAAATATTTAGATAATCAACTGTCAAAAGTACCCATTGATGCCCCAAACTGTACAGAATGTGGTTTCCAGGTTAGATGTTCATTGCTCTGTATTTTCCCTATCCCTCATCAGAGAGACACCAATGAATGTTCCAGAGTTCTGGACACTTTTTCCATGGAATACTGGAGGCAGTCCTCATGACAGTCATGCAAAACCTTCTTGTATTACACTTTCTTTGATGAGGCAAAGCCACCAAGAGGCCTTAACAGATGTTGGCCAATGAAAACATGCCCATTACCATATTGCTGCTGATGTTCATTCTACCCATAGTGTGACACCACTAAGTGACATCCATCTCACTTCTAATCAGAAAAACGCAGTTGAGTATTGACAAAAGAAAAACTGGGATTTTCATAAAGTTTGCGACACTGGGCGGGATTCTCCGTCTGCTAGAGAAACGCGATTGGGCGGAGAATTGGTTCTGATGCCAAAATCACGGCGGGCACCAATTTGATACCAAATTCACAATTCTCTGTTGCATCGACAAGGGCGCCAATGTGTTCCAAAATGCACGTACGGTAAATACCTTTTGCATACCATGAAGGGGCCTGACCCGGTATTCCTCAGGGCCTCTGCAATTCTCCACTTCTGATGGGCCGAATTCCCAATGGCACTGTTTAATTGTGGAGCAGTGGAGCGTGCAGCAGCAGAGGCTGCTCCAGAGGAATAGGAGGCAGCCGCACAGGATGGAGAGGTGGCTGCCCAACAGCCCAAGGAAGAGGAGGAGCAAAGGAGGCACCGCATAAGGCCTTAGGTGTACCGGCAGCGCCTGTCATTTGAGGACCTGCCGGACTGGGCATGCCATTGAAGACACCGGTTGAGCAGGGAGACAGTGCAACATAGCTGCCAGATCATTGCACACCTGGTACCACGGGGGTATGGGAGCACCCCCATTCCCGGTGACTGCACTATCAAAGCAAGTTGTTTTTAATAAACTGTATAGAAACGTTAAAAGGATATGGTTACAACTGAATCATAAACACCAGAGGCTGGATTCTCCTTCAGCGGCATCCTCTGGTTCACCGACAGTGCACTCACGCCCGTGGATTTCCCGACGGCGTGGGGTGCCCACAATGGGAAACCCCATTGGCTGGCTGGCGGGATGGAGGATCCTAATAATAATAATCTTTATTATTGTCACAAGTAGGCGTACATCAAGTTACTGTGAAAAGCCCCTAGTCGCTACACTCTGGCACCTGTTCGGGTACACAGGGGGATAATTCAGAATGTCCAATTCACCTAACAGCACGTCTTTTGGGACTTGTGGGAGGAAACCGGAGCCCCCGGAGGAAACCCACGCAGACACGGGGAGAACGTGCAGACTCCACACAGACTGTGACCCAAGCCGGGAATCGAACGTGGGACCCTGGAGCTGTGAAGCAACTGTGTTAACCATTGTGCTACCATGTTGCCCACAACGGCCCTGCTACTATTATTTGACTGCTTGCTGATTGTATCCATGGGTGCGATGGGAAGGAGAATCCCTCCCCAGATAAATACCATTCAAAGGTCAACTTTCCTCCTTTATCTGCTCATTTTCCTTTTCCCAGTTGCTTTTTGGCTCATGATTTCACATGTAAGTATAGTGATGATAATGTATTAATTTATTCCTTCAAAGGAAAGGGGATGTAGTGATATCATGGTTGTGTTGTAATTCACCGACTCGCCACTAGGTGTCTCAGTAGTATATAAGTGAATGTTAGAGTCAGACTGACAAGGGGGCTGGAAGCGAGAGGTTGCTTGTGCATGTTAATACTGTTGTTCATCTGTTGTTTTGTATATATTTGACCCACAGTTAATGTTAATAAATTGTTTATAGCTTTAGCTACAAGTGTTGTTGCAATATAAATCAGGCCATCCGATAAGAACATTACACTCGGGACTGGAATACAGGCACCAGTCATCCTTTGCTACCTTTCCAAGAGGCCTTCTTCATGCACAACTCTCGGCAGTGACTGCGGGAAAGCTGGTGTATCAAGTCCAGCAAGTTTCTGTCCTCGTCCTAAGTCTATGCTTCTACACTTCCAGTATTGATTGCCAGTCAGTAATCAGAAGGAGAATGCTGGTTAATTTTCCCCTCGCAAAACCAGGATTCTGAGGCAAGTGAAAGTGTTTCCTTCATCACCCTGGAAATGGGAATATGAATCAGATGTGGGACCTTTCTGTTCATATGGTTGAGTTGCTTACCAATGCAAGCATCTACGCCAAATGTTTTTTTCATCAATGCCAATTTTCTAAATTGCAGGTTTAATCATTGTGTAGACGTGCCTTTTTGTGTTTGAGCTTAAGCAGTGTTCTTCAATCTTTCTTTGGCAGAAAAAAGGCAGATTTCAGATTGGCACAAACTTTCAGTTTAAAATCTGTCAGATAGTGGAAAAATATGGGTTAGTGGTTAGAACTGCTGTCTCACAGTGCCAGGGACCTGGGTTCAATTCCGGCTTAGGTCACTGTCTATTTGGAGTTTGTACATTCTCCCTGAGTCTGCATGGGTTTCCTCCGGGTAGGGTGCTCCAGTTTCCTCCCACAGTTCAAAGATATACGAGTTAGGTGGATTGGCTGTGCTAACTTGCTCCTTTGTGCCCAGGGATGTGAGGGTTAGGCTATGGGGTTACGGAGGTAGGGAGGGGTCATTGGGTGAATGGATATGGTAGAGTGCCCGTTTGAAGGGTCGGTGCAGATTTGATGGGCCGAATGGCCTCCTTCTGCACAATATAATACGTACAGTAGGAATTCACCAATCTCCAACCTAACATAACTCTGAAGCTAATGAAACAGTTTGGAGGACTATGAGGTTGGAGGCTGTGGAGGGAAGATCTCTGGAGGAGTTGAGGTCAACGACTGTCCTGGGAACAATATTGGATATGCATAGTATATTGGGGAGAATCAGAGAGCTTGGTGGGGGTGGGCGGGTAGGGGAGGTTGTACAAGGAGTTAATTGTAACTGTGTGGCAAGGTGCATAATCACAGGAAGTGATGCAACATCTTATGATCTTTCTCATCTAGTCCTGGGTGGATGGAGATAGTGCAGAGTGGTACCGTGGTACTCCTGCTGGCACATGGGCACCCAGTAAGTGTTACCCTGGCACGGCTAGGGTGCTGGGTGGCATTGCCTTAGTTCCTGGGTGCCAGGTTGACCCTGCCAAGGACCTGGCCTCGGGGTGCCTTACCCATGAGAGGTGAGGGGGAGGGGGGGGGGACTCAAGGACCTTGCAAGAGGTGTGTTGGGTGCCGTTGGGAACTCTGGAGGCCCCGGTGGGTGCTGAGGGGCTATCTTTAAAAATGGTGACACGATCCATGAGTAGTCATCTTCACTGGCGAGCCGAGGCCAAAAAAAAGCAAAGTGCTGTTGAATAGCGGAGTCTTTAGTGCCGAGAAACACCTTCCTAAAGATGGCCAAAACCAGACTCTGAAGTTCATTCATTGAATTGCGCCGAGAATATTTGACATCTCGAGGCAGAGTCCAGTTCCACGGACAACAAGTGTTCCACCCCCCTTGGCATCCAGTTTGATGACAATGTCAGGGTTGGACCAGAGAAAGGGCCGCAGTCCTCTGTTCACATTTGTTACAGTAAGAAGTCTTACAACACCAGGTTAAAGTCCAACAGGTTTGTTTCAAACACGAGCTTTCGGAGCACAGCTCTTTCCATATCATCACATTTGTTACGTGAGTCAGACTGCTAGCTTTGATTGGTTCAACTTATTTGCAGACTACACAGGTCAGTGCTGTTCCTCCATTGGTAGGTTTACGTAGGGTGGAGTTTGGAATGGGGGGGCAGTGTTCTCCCATCCCTTTGTCAAAGGGATCAATGCCGGGTGAGGGGGGAAATTCGGCAGGAGGCCCAAAAATCGGTTTCACCCTGGCATGTAATTACAGTGGGATCTTCCGATGCTGCCTGTCATGCGGATCATGAATCCCACTTGAAGTTGGCATGAAACCGATTTGTGGAACGTTCAGCCCCTCAAGTCTGCTCTGCCATGAATTAAAATCATGCTGATCTGATAGTAACCTCAAGTCTGCATCCTGCCAGCCCCCGATAACCTATCACCACCTTGCTTACCAAGAATCCATCAAACAAATGGCAGGGGTGCGCCGTTGTCAGGACCAGAAGATCCTGCCAGTGTGAACAGCCTGAAGATCCCGTCCTCTGCTTCCACGAACATTTCAGGAAGAGAGCTCCAATAACTCACGATCCTCTGAATTTAAAAACTTTGCCTCATCTCCGTTTTAAATAGACAACCCCTTATTTTTAAAGTGACCCCTACCTCTAGATTCTCCCCCAAGAGGAAACACCCTCTCTGCATCTACCCCTCAGCATTCAATCAAGTCACCTCTTATTCTTCTAAGTTCCAGCGGACACAAGCTGAACCTGTCCAACCTTTCCTCATGAGACAACCCACCCGTTCCATCTATTAGTCTGGTAAATCTTCTCTGAAATCCTCCCAAACACAGTTGCATCCTTCCTTAAATGAGGTGACCAATATTGTACACGGTATTCCAAATGTAGTTTCACTTGTGCTCACTTTGTCCCAGATTGGAGAATTCTGCAATTCTGCCTTGCAACTATCAAAGACTTTAATCAACTGAACAGGTTGCAGTGAAAATGAATGTGATACAGTCCCTAATGTCCACCACTAGATGTCAGTACAGTATTTACATTACTCGTGAGCAGTTTGCAAGTTGTGTTGTGCCAGATGACACCGTGCACAATACATGATGAAATTGGGTCTGATTCTAATCAGAGCTCAGATGCCTTAATATTGCTGTTGTCATACCTCGCCCTGTCAGGTCTCCTGGATTACTATAGCCACGCAAAAAAAAGAAAAAGATAACATCTAGCTCCAATCAACATTTTTGCTTTCAAATTGCAGCTGACCTTAATCCTTACCTTGCTGTAGAAATAGAAACTGCAGCCAAGGTTGTCACCATCAGTGCTTTGACGAGTTAATTGAGGGTCAAAAGGGCTTCAGTGTACTTTTTTTTCATCTTCCTAATCGATCGTTGTTACTGGTACAGGGTTGAGGGGGACTGGAGTGTGTTTGCATTGCCCAGGAGCAGGTCAGAAGAGACAACTGATATATAGGTGGATTGTCTTGCTCGCAATTGTGAATTTGTGCTCTTAATTTATTTTATATGCTAGTATTTCCTGTTTGTGTTTGCCATTCCTCTCCTGTAACATTGACTCCTTCCAGGGATACAGTCCCAGGGTTCCACCTTGCTCTGTAAGTCTGACAATCAAGGGTTGATTTCAAGTCCTGGTGGGAAGCCAGTGGGGGTAGAAGCCAATGGAGATGGAGTTGAAGGTCTGTTGATTTTAGCTGCCTGCTTTCATTTGGATACTTCTGGCCAGCTGCTTGGCTATTATCAGTGGAAAGCATCAGCTGGTTGGTGGAAGGGGTTCAATGATCAACTGGAGTTATCCTAACCCATGGACTTACACGTTAAGAGTGGCTACTTCAGCTGGTTTTTGAAGGCACAAAGACAAAGCTGGTGATAAAAGGTATGCCCGGTGGGTGGGGATGGTGTTAAAAAAAAGACTTCCATTTATGTGGCACCTTTCACGTCCGCCGGACACCACAAAGTGCTTCATAGCCAATTACATACATTTGAAGTGTAGCCACTGTTGTAATGTAGGTGATGTAGCAGCCAATATGCACAAAGCAAGCTCCCACAGAGAGCAATGTAATAATGACCACATTACCTGCCTATTAGTGATGTTGACAAAGGAAAAAATACTGGCCAGGACATAGAATTTACAGTACAGAAGGAGGCCATTCAGCCCATCGAGTCTGCACCGGCTCCTGGAAAGAGCACCCTACCCAAGATCAACACCTCCACCCTATCCCCATAACCCAGTAACCCCACCCAACACTAAGGGCAATTTTGGGCATTCAGGGCAATTTAGCATGGCCAATCCAGCTAACCTGCACATCTTTGGACTGTGGGAGGAAACCAGAGCACCCGGAGGAAACCCACGCACACACGGGGAGGATGTGCAGACTCCGCACAGACAGTAACCCAAGCCGGAATAGAACCTGGGACCCAGGAGCTGTGGAACAATTGTGCTAGCCACAATGCTACCGTGCTGCCCATTGGGGACAAGTTCACTGTTCTTCTTCAAAATAGTGCCATGGGATCTTTAAAATTCACCTGAGAGAACATACAGGGCCCTTGATTTAACATCTCATCCAATAGCACGACAGCACTCGAGTGTCATCCTTCATTTATATGCTCAAGTCCTGAAGTGAGACTTGAACCCAGAACTTTCTGAACCAGAGGCTACCAAGTGAGCCACACGCACCCCCGTGGCAAGGAGAGTGCATGGCTGGGGATGGAGGTAACTGGAGGTGGGACTGAGGGCGAGGCTGGGGGCATTAGAGGTATGATTTTATTGAGAGACTTGAAGTAGCACTGTTGCTTCTCCGGGTCCAGGATGAATTTTCCTTCACTTTGCTCTCATTGGCTTTGCTGACTCCTTGACAGTTTTTCAGAGCAACAAATTAAGCCTCTCTGTTCTAATTATTCATCCTTCTCCTTTCCTGCCATTCACACTGTGTTAAAATAGTCCTATTAGTGTCAGGAGGCTATTCAACTATGGAGGCATTGCAGTCAATCTTGATGCTTTCCTTATCTGCTATCCGCTGTTGTACAGTTCCAGCAGAAGATCATCATACGAGGAGTAGACTAGTTGGACACTCAAGCCTTCTTTGTCATGGTCACGGCTGATCTCATTGTGGCCTCTCCTTCACATGCTGCCTACCCTTGATGACCTTTGATTGTTACTCTAACACACTCTGGGGAAGAACGTTTCAACTAGGAGAAAGAAATTCTCCTAATTTCCATCTAAAATGCTTGTGATGTCAACTGCTCAGCCCAAGACCATAAGAAACTACAGAGGGTCGTCAACACAGCCCAGTGCAACACGCGAACCCGCCTCCCATTCATTGACTCTGTCTACACCTCCTGATGCCCCTCCCATCCGGCTTATTCTCTGGAAGATACAAAAATCTGAGACCACGTGATAGCAGATTCAAAAACAGCATTTTCCCCGCTGTTACCTCTCATGGATTGAACTGATCTCTCTCCGCATTTTCTCTATCATTGTAGCAAATAGTCTGTATGCTTCACCTGATGTCTATGTCTATAGGGCAGCACGGTAGCATGGTGGTTAGCATAAATGCTTCACAGCTCCAGGGTCCCAGGTTCGATTCCCGGCTGGGTCACTGTCTGTGTGGAGTCTGCATGTCCTCCCCGTGTGTGCGTGGGTTTCCTCCGGGTGCTCCGGTTTCCTCCCACAGTCCAAAGATGTGCGGGTTAGGTGGATTGGCCATGCTAAATTGCCCGTAGTTTCCTAAAAAGTAAGGTTAAGGGGGGGTTGTTGGGTTACGGGTATAGGGTGGATACGTGGGTTTGAGTAGGGTGATCATTGCTCGGCACAACATCGAGGGCCGAAGGGCCTGTTCTGTGCTGTACTGTTCTATGTTCTATATTTCCATTGTGTATTTATTGTATGTCTTATGTTTTTCATGTATGGAGCGATCTGCATGGACTGCACACAGAATAATACTTTTCACTGTACCTTGGTACATGTGACAATAAATCTAAATCTAAATATAAATCTCAATGGGGGACAACTTATCTTTTAACTGTCTCCTAGTTCTCATCTCTTGCTGAAGGGGAACCGTCCTTTCAGCATCGACCTGTCAAGTCCCCTCAGGATCTTGCATGTCTCAATAAGTTCACCTCTCATTCTCATAATGCCATTAGCTTTGGGAACCCCTGTTTTTTATTCTTACTTCAGTTTCTTACTTACAGTGATCAACTCTGTGCTTTCACAATAACTCAGCTTTTAAAGTGTATATGAAAAAATATCTTTCTTTCAGTTGATGATGCCATCTGTATCGAGGGGTCAGCATATTTGGGTGCTCTGGAGCTGGGAGCTACAAGCATTATATTCGCCTTTCAATTAGAGCAGACAGTAATTCGCCTAGGAGGCATAGAGTTCCAACATGTTGGACAAGCATTTTGAAAACATGTCTATGCTTTGAACTTAGTTGGGGATGCAAGTATAAGTGGTATGACACATTATCAATAAATCTCAGTGAGCATTCTCTGTGTCTTTTTTTCCTTTATATTCAGTGACGTTTTTCCTGACTCCACTCATCAGTGATATTTTCCTTAGAATCTTTTCTGACTCAAGTTGTTGGAAAGATTTGATGCCACGGTGCAGCACCAGATGTCTGAATCTTGATGTTAGTGAGTTGATGAATATGCCCACACAACAATTATAACTTAAATCTATATAGTGCCTTTAAGGTAAATGAAACTCCCAAAGGCACTTCAAAGGCACTAAAGGACACTGATTGGCATTGGGGGGAATATTAGGTCAGCTATATTGTAATTTAGATATGTTATTAATGAAGTGATTCATCCTGGAACTCTGTCCTGCAAAGGTAAGTTGACCATTATTTTGACCAGCATTCTGTAAATGTTGACAGACACTTTCTTCAACCATGGAGAAAGCGTAATAATGCATTCAAAAATAGTAAACCCTCCTGTCATATTTGGAACAGTGTTTTAAATGTATAGACAGCCATGATTTTGAAAAATACTTGCCCTGCTTTGAAAGTGATAAGAAAATCTATGTTCCTGCTCCCCTCCATTGATTAGCGGGCAATTTGGTTTGAAATAGAAATGCAACACCGTCAGTTCTTTTAATTTCAGCGTCTTGTAGCTGTAATGGTTTGTTTCAATAGCTGTGGCTATTATGAATTTTTGGGTGATTTCTGAAATAAATGAATGGCCTAAGCTTAGCAGTTGTTCTATTGATACAGATGCTCAGGGGAATGATTGAGAGTTTAAGAAGTTTGTAATCTGTGGTAGTAATCTGGTAATGTGTTTTCTGTGTCCTCCGTTTTGGTTCCATAATATAATGGCAGTTAAAGGGAATAAGATACTGAATGGTCTTGACAAGATGGAAATGGAAAGGATGTTTCCTCTTGTGACTGAGACCAGAACTAGGGGCACTTTAAAAAAATTAGTGATGACCCTTTTAGGACAGAGATTAGGAGAATTTGTTTCTCCCAGAGGGCTCTGTGACTTTGGAACTCTCTACCTCAGAAAGTGGTGGAGGTGGGGCCATTGAATATTTTTAAGGCAGGGGTAAATATATTACTGTCAGGCAAGGGAAGAAAAGGTTATCAGAGGTAGAGGGAGTGTGGAATTCGAAACACCAACAGTTCAGCCATGACCTAATTGAATAGCGGAGCAGGCTGAAGGGGCCGAATGGCCCATTTCCGCTCCTAATTTCTTCTTCTGTATGTTCATCAAGTTTTTTGCTTTAGGATTCTTTTGCAATATCAGAGTTTAATTAGATTATCAGAGTTTTTTATGCTTGGATGTAAAATAATTCACATTGCTATTGGATGGCCTGTAATCACGGTACACAGTGGATACTGGAAGAGTGGCTATAAAGGATAAATGGGGAGGGGGTGCTGATGGGGCATGGAGTGGTATGGGAGATCAGAGGGAATCTGAAGGGAAGTGGAGCTGGCATCAATTGGCCTCGGGTAATGGGTGGGTGTGGGGGAGGAGTGTGCGGTTCAGCGGGCCTGTGAACAATGTTTGGGGATGGACCGCTGTTTCTGAGAATTGAAGCTGACCTTCTAACCAGTCCACCTCCACACCTGCAGTCCTTCCGCACTCCATTGGGGCTGGCAAACTGCAATTCAAAACACGAACCCTGTGTGAATCAGCATAAATCCTGGGGAACATCAGTAATAAGTCAGGTGTGTGTTGTGGAAGCTGGGAGAGAGCCTGATGTCTTGTCCCCCACCAAGAGGAAATAATTTATCTGTATTAAATCCTTTATAATATTTGAAACACCTTAATTGAATCAGCACTCAGTGATCAGCATTCAGCCATCTAAACTCAGGGAACTACAAACCAACTTTCATCAACCTATCCTTATTAATTTAAGCCTTTAAGTCTTGGTATCAGTTTGATGCATCTGCTCTGTAACACTCCAAGGCCAGTATAACTTTCCTAAAGTTTAGCTGCCCAAATTGTAATGCAGTACTCCGTTGGGGTTTGAGTGAGGCTCTGTCCAACTGAAATGTCAATTTCTAGCCTTTATGTGATACCTCTTGAGTTAAAGGCCATTGCATTAGCCATTTTGTTAACTTTTTGTACACCAGATGTGTATGCTGATGCATCAGCAGAAAGGGCACTTCTTAGCTGGAAATAGGGCAGTCTTGTGACTCAATTACTTCATTCTGCTACTTTTGCTCAACTGGTGGTATGGATTACTGTTAGAAGTAATTACATGTACTTGTAGCATTTATTATTGTCAATTTTAATTGCCATTAACTGGCAAATTCAAGAAATCTAAGCACTAATAGGCAGTGCTATGCTGTAATTAATCCGGGCAGGAATTTCAGCTGAGCAGATACATTTGGCCCAAATTACCAGAAGGGAACTTACTTGTCTGTATTTTAAATTTATCTCCACTTCCAATTCAGACTCTATTTCAGGACAAAGTTGGAGCTCTACCTTTGCCGTATTGTACGAGTCCTCCCTATTTATTTTCTTTGTCCCCATTTCTTTTTGTTACCTTATTATTTTGGTGCTTGGACCCATAATTGGAATGTGACTTTAAGTAGAAGACTCAAAGTTGGAGCAGCCTGCTTATCAGGACGCTGTGTTCCCAGGTTTTGTTTTTTGAAAAGAGAATCGAGACTCCTTGGCATCAATTGGATTTAGGAACCAGTTTTGGAGGGAGTCAGATCAATCGATTTACTGACAACCAGTGGGTTGGCCAGGGAGAGTGTTCTGTCTGATAACAGTCAGTGATTGGCTCCTGTGTGATGCTTTCTGAGAGAACTGGGCAGAGGTGTTTAGACCTCAGAAGTGAAAGGAACAGTCTGTCTCTCTCTTGCTCACTGAAGTGAAACTGAAAGAACTGCTTTATTGTTCTGAAAGCAGGTGAAGACCCGGCCCATTCTATGCTGTGAACTTGGAATGATATTGAGTCTGCAGAGAAGATAGACAACCTTGCCTGAGAAAACCAGCTCAAGCCTAGAAGTATGAAGTATCAAAATGAAAGCCAAACTTTGGGAAGACATGAACCGGAAATCATCCAATTGCACCAAAGATATTTATCCTATTATTTTATTAATTTGTTTTAACCTTTCCACCACCCTTTCCCCTCTGTGTTGTTTGTCTGTATGTATATATAGAGAGTGACTTCAATGTTTTGAAGGTACCTCAAAGAATAGTTCAATACATTCCACCACTGCTAACTCTGCAATCTGTGGGATCTGTGCACAGTGCCACCATGGCAACCAGCATTTCTTTCTCAGGTGACAGGCTAAAGGGCCAATCCTACAGTGAAGCCAGGGAACTGACTGCGTAATGCCGATTTAGAAAGGAACGTCATTGTTTGGAGCTGTGCAATTTTCCTGCTGCTGATCATTTGTCCATGCACATTTTACCAGCCACTGTAGGCCTGCATCCAATAGTTAATAGCTGGATGGGGGCGGGGGAGTGGGGAACAGAAGACTCTTCTGCACTATCACATATGAACCAGATCTGTGTCAGGTTATTGTCATGAAATGCACTCATGCACATAATGAGATACAGACAGGCAGTGACAGACACCCAGTACAGCCAATAAACACACAGGACAGAATACAACCAATCACCAGGCAGAACACTAGAAGATGGTCTCCCACTTTAAAACACACGAGGCATCAACACGCTGCCTCTTTCCACTGGTGACAACTAGTGACAGTCAGGGTGTATATATCAGTTTGCACCTACTACACGTGGCTCAGAGCTAGTCTGGTCTAGTTAGTTATAGTAAGCACGCTTAAGGGCAGCACGGTGGCGCAGTGGGTTAGCCCTGCTGCCTCACGGCGCCGAGGTCCCAGGTTCAATCCCGGCTCTGGGTCACTGTTCGTGTGGAGTTTGCACATTCTCCCCGTGTTTGTGTGGGTTTCGCCCCCACAACCCAAAGATGTGCAGGATAGGTGGATTGAACACGCTAAATTTCCCCTTAATTGGAAAAAAAATTAATTGGGTACACTAAATTTATTTAAAAAAAGAAAAAAAAATAGTAAGCACGCTTAGAGTAGTAGAGTGTCAAACCCACAGTGAAATGTGTGCACTGCTTAACAAGTTCAATGAAGCGTATTGAACTAACATCAAGTTTGGAGTCTACTTTCAAATACAACTGCATCCAGTTGCAGTCCGTGTTATCCCAGGGTGATTAACACGACATGGTACCAGTAGTCTACTATCTCTAAGTGGTTTACCTCAAGTGATTCCGTGACGACCAGCAAGTGCCTTCCAGCGGCATGGAGAAGTAGCTGCTCCACAGCTACGTATCTTCGGCAATCTCGGCGCCAATTGCCGGGTCTTAAAGCAAAGGTTCTTTCTCTACATTGAGGCCTCAGACCTCGAGGATGCATCCGATGCCAGAAAAAACGTGCTGCTCCTATCAACTGCGGGGGACCAAGCCATCCAGATTTTCAACTCACTTAATTTTACCGATGACCAGGACAAGACCAAATTCAAGACTGTTTTGGAGAAGTTCGACAGTCATTGTGAAGTCAAAACAGATGAGACCTTTGAGCGCTATATCTTCCAGCAACGCCTTCAAGGGAAGGATGAACCTTTCCATTCCTTTCTAACTCATCTCCGTATATTAGCGCAGTCCTGCAATTATGGTGCAACCGCTGATTCCATCATCAGGGATCAGATCGTGTTTGGGGTGCACTCCGATTCCTTACGGGAGCAACTCCTCAAAATTAAGCACATGACCCTGCCAATCGCAATCGAGACGTGAATAGTTCATGAGCATACGTGAAATCGGTCCTCCCGTTTCAAATCGGCAGAATACAAAAAACTTGCCTCCCACGAGGTAGAGAGTGTACAGGCCATCGCCTGGATACAGCGCCTCAGTATTGATGAAAGCAGCCATTTTGCACGCTTTTCCCGGGGCCCCACGCATGTGCAACACGAACGGGAGAACAAAGCGGGCGAAAACAAAACTGCGCAGGTGCGAACGTCGGTTGACCGCACTGCGCATGTGCGACGCGCACGGTGAGTAACGACGTCAACGTCATGATGCACCCGAACTGCGGCACCGCCCACTTAAAGTGGCAATGCCCTGCAAAAGGCAGGCAATGTTTAAATTGTGGGAAGCCTGGATATTATGCAGCCTTGTGCAGGTCTGCACCACCGGTCAAGGGCCAGCGATTCCAATTCTAACGCAAGCGCGTTCGACATGTACAGCAAGGTTTACTGGTTTCTGATCCTGGTAGCACTACAGATCCAGAGGACGGCTGCCTGGAGTTCCCCCCTATCGTGAGGGCATCATCACTACATGTAAGTATGCCTCCTCAAATTCAGCAAGTCGCCTATCTATCCTCAATGTGGATTCCGCGGACGAATGGCGTGCAGTCATACAAGTAAATCAATGCAGCATCCAGTTCAAGCTGAACACTGGTGCTTCTGCCAATCTCATCTCACAAGCTGATTTTGACCTCATTAAAAAGCAACCCAAAATTCTTCCACCAGCCTGCCAGCTCCTCGATTATAATGGCAATGCCATAACTGCACTAGGATCTTGTCATCTATTCGTCTCCAACAAGACCATCAATGTCACGCTGCGATTTGATATCATCAAGCCTGATAAGGCATCCCTGCTCGGTATGCAAGCTACTCAATCTCGTACAGCGAGTCTATGCCATGTCTTCTTCCAATGTGGATCTTCAGGCTGACATTGATGACACCCTTGCTCAATATCCGGATGTGTTTGATGGAATGGGTACGCTGCCATACTGCTACAAGATCCTACTGAGGCCTGATGCCACACCTGTAATCCATGCAGCATGCCGGGGGCCGGCTCCTCTGAAGGAACGTTTAAAGGCACAGATACAGGAGCTCCAAGACCAGGGCATCATCTCCAAAGTGACGGAACCAACTGACTGGGTCAGCTCGATGGTCTGTGTAAAGAAGCCCTCAGGAGAGTTGCAGATATGCATGGATTCCAAAGATCTTAACCGGAACATAATGAAGGAACACTACCCGATCCCTGGTAACCCCAGGGTGATTAACACAACAGTTATCTATCCCAGATGCTGTGTAGTTAAGGTATGTATAAACTCCTTATGGCATTTAAATTGTGGTGACCTGTGTAAATTTTTTCTTCTGTTACAGAAAATGGGATGGCATTATTGCCCTCCAGGAGCCCCTGGTGTTTAACATGTTAGGTATAAGCTAGATATGAGGGTAAATCATTTTGTGGCCTTTGCTGCCAAAATGACACACTGAACTTCCACAAAACTGTGCTCTGGGTTTGGAGCGTCATGTATTTACAGTACCAGTGAGAAAAAGGGTGGGATTCTTGGATCACTCACATGGCGATGATTCCGATTCTCTAACGATTAATTCATGTGAGAAGATGTGTTGAATTGGGTCATCTCCAATCGATGCTTCTGTTAAGCAATGATGTGGAGATGCCGGCGTTGGACTGGGGTGAGCACAGTAAGAAGTCTTACAACACCAGGTTAAAGTCCAACAGGTTTGTTTCAAACACGAGCTTTCGGAGCACGGCTCCTTCTTCAGGTGAATGAAGAAGGAGCCGTGCTCCGAAAGCTCGTGTTTGAAACAAACCTGTTGGACTTTAACCTGGTGTTGTAAGACTTCTTACTCTGTTAAGCAAGGCTTAGAACCAGGAAAAAAATGTGTGTTAGCCTACATTGTCATTCAAGCTCTGGATTGAAGCTTGTAGTTGAGCTCTATTTGAAAGTGTATGATGAAAGTACTAGACCGTATCATTCTGTGTGCATGTACAGTTGGCAGGGTGTGGCTGACGATCAGTCATTTTAAAGCTTGTATACAAGTCGTTGTAAACGTATAGCTTTTAAACTGTACAAGTGATAATTTGTACGGAAAGATTGGAAGTGGTTTGGCCCATCTGATAATACAGGAAACGGCCCTTTGGTCTATCCAGCCTGTCCCACATAATTGTCATATCTTGTGCCCTCCTGATCCCACCCCAAAATATAATTTCTGGGGAGAGAATTAAGTCTGGATTTTGATCCTTGCATCCAGCCCCGCAGTACCCGCTCATGCTATTGTCATGGTTGGGTGGTTAGGAGGGGATGGAGTTGGGGCAGCTGCCTCGAGAAGCAGGCCTGAGATGGGAATGGAAGCTAGCAGATACCGAGGCAAACAGGTTAGAAGGCCCACCTCTATTTATTAGGACAGGAGCCCAGTTGTGTACATATCAGGGTTAAGCACCTCAACCCACAACCCTCACCCCCCTCATACCCTACCCACCCCAATGCCCCCTTCATAGCTCCTTTGCCCACTCACCCAAATGGCCACCTGCTCCACTACTTTAAAGTCTGAAAAGATGGGGCAGCACGGTAGCATTGTGGATAGCACAATCGCTTATGCGGTCCAGGGTCCCAGGTTCGATTCCGGCTTGGGTCACTGTCTGTGCGGAGTCTGCACGTCCTCCCCGTGTCTGCGTGGGTTTCCTCCGGGCTCTCCGGTTTCTTCCCACAGTCCAAAGATGTGCGGGTTAGGTGGATTGGCCATGATAAATTGCCCGTAGTGTCCTTAAAAGTAAGGTTAAGGGGGAGGGGCGGGCGGGCGGGGCGGGCGGGGGGGGGGGGGGGGGGGGGGGTTGTTGGGTTACGGGTATAGGGTGGATACGTGGGTTTGAGTAGGGTGATCATTGCTCGGCACAACATCGAAGGCCTAAGGGCCTGTTCTGTGCTGTACTGTTCTATGTTCTATGGCTGGGCTGAATGCATTAAAGCCTTTTAAGTAACCTGAACATCTGGTGAGATAGCCAGCTGTTCAACTGTTTCAAAGGTTTAACAGGTGACTTGACTGTCAATCAAAAAAATATTAAGCCGCAGAGGAAATTGGCGCATTAAAATAAATCTCAATACTGGTGGATGTAGACCTACGGCCATACTAGTCTGAAAACGCCCGCTCTCGGAAGGTAAGCAGATTCAGGCCTGGTTAGTACTTGGATGGGAGACCACCTGGGAATACCAGGTGCAGTAGGCTTTTGGGCAGCATGGTAGCATTGTGGATAGCACAAATGCTTCACAGCTCCAGGGTCCCAGATTCGATTCTGGCTTGGGTCACTGCCTGTGCGGAGTCTGCACATCCTCCCCGTGTGTGAGTGGGTTTCCTCTGGGTGCTCCGGCTTCCTCCCACAGTCCAAAGATGTGCAGGTTAGGTGGATTGGCCATGCTAAATTGCCCTCAGTGTCCAAAATTGTCCTTAGTGTTGGGTGGGGTTACTGGGTTATGGGGATAGGGTGGAGGTGTTGACCTTGGGTAGGGTGCTCTTTCCAAGAGCCGGTGCAGACTCGATGGGCCGAATGGCCTCCTCCTGCACTGTAAATTCTATGTTAAAGTCCAACAGGTTTGTTTCAAACACGAGCTTTCGGAGCACGGCTCCTTCTTCAGGTGAAGGTTCACCTGAAGAAGGAGCCGTGCTCCGAAAGCTCGTGTTTGAAACAAACCTGTTGGACTTTAACCTGGTGTTGTAAGACTTCTTACTGTGCTCACCCCAGTCCAACGCCGGCATCTCCACATCATGTAAATTCTATGATAGACGAGCACCTCATCAAGCAGATAGAACACTCGAACAAACCTGAACACTTTCTAAATGCTGGTCACCTATCTTTTCAGAACAAAGCCCTATCAATAATTGCTGTATTACATTTAACATATACACATTGCATTATGACATGTGAAGTTGTCATAACCTTTTGAATTTACTTGTCAAAAGGTTCCAGACTCCAGATTGGGGTGTCCCATTGTTCATGATTCCTCTGAGATGCCTTGAAACTATCTCCTACCAAAATGGATCAGGGACGATAAGAAGATTAGGAGTGTGAACGAGGGGTGGGCGTCCAGAAACTGGGAGAGGAGGGCCTGAAAACGTTGGATGCAGAGATCGAGGCTGGTCAAAATGATGGACCGATCTGCGAGGAGCCATTCCTGCTGCCGAGTAGCTGCCGAGTTCAGCTCGCCAGCAGGAAATCAACTAAATCGTGGCCTCGGCAGGGGGGAAACTCTGAGCGCATAAAAACAGCAAAGTGTAGGTGAATAGCAGGGTGAATCTTGGCTTTGCAGCTGCTGAGAAACATCCTGCCAAACCTGCCCAAAACCAGACCTGGTTTCAAGTCTGCTGAATTTCACCTCTGATCTAAGGGAATACATTTTAAAAATACTGGTCAATTAGGGACAAAACAATCTGGAAAATTCCACTCTGATTGTTCCTAAGTGGTCAAATCCAGTCCAGTAGATCATTGTGGTCCTGATTATTTTTCGACCATGCTTACTTTTGTACAAGGTGATCTCTGAATCGGGAAGATGGTATGAATTTCGTATATCTAATACTCAGGATACAAGGGTACTGCTTGATTGTTGTAAAGTGAGAGGCCTTTGCAGAAATATATACATTTTACAGTTTCTCTAATAGTATTATATAGACTCTACATGGGAAAACAATGGGATAAGTGAAATGTATGTGCACAAGTTACACAGCTTGAGCAAAATGATAGCTAGTGCTGGACTCATTCTTCATGCAAAATAAATCACTTCCGTGAAACTTTATAAATAATCTCGCTGCAACATTGAGAGCTGACTGGGTGGTACTTTAGTGTTGCACATACGTCACATGAACAATGCACACCTCCTTAACAAACACAAGTCTAAGTTGAAGGGGTTTACAGTTATGTTTTGCAATACATATGATACATAAACAGTGCCTCTTCTTAGTTAATAAACCACCTTTACAATTTATTATTTTAACACTACTTTGTAGCTATTAAAAAAAAAACACAATCTGGATTTCCGATGTGGGTACTTGATCCAATAACATTAAAGGGGGAGATTACTGATGGAAGGACATAGAGGGCGTGATTTAACAACCTCATCATGCCCTTGGTATCGCAAAGAGGCCATTGAATCTCATGAGAGGCCTCTCGCGAGATTTGTGTCACTTTAGGCACGTCACGAGATTCAAGCGAACCCCCCGAGACATCACGATATGGATATCACCCAGCGTGGGCGAGATCCAGATCAGCATATTTAAATAAGCCAGTAAACCCATTTAAATATGCGCTCTCCAGATTATTCCGGGGCCCGGGATTCACTGGCCACGTCTGGGAGACCTCACCAGGGTGCTGTTTAGTACTGGTCCACACAAACGTGGAACAGGCATAATGGCACTGGGGGGCGGGGTGTTGGGGGGGGGGGGGGAGGTCTGCAAGGCCATTGGAGACCCCCAGGTGGTCAGGGGCAGGGCAGGATTCCACTCCCACTGACAACTGGGTACTGCCACTGTCAGCTTGGCACTGCTACCTGGGCACCTTGGAATTGCCACCCTGGGCACCCTGGAACTGTCACCCTGGGCACCCTGGAACTGCCAAGGTTCCATTGTGGCACATCCAAGCTGGCAGCAGCACTGCTATGGTGTCAGGCTGGCAGTACCAAGGTGCACAGGTGCCAAGTTGCCTGTTACATGGATTGAGCAAATGGTTGCTGTACCCACAAGATGTGGGGGGGGGGGGGGGGGGCTTGAGGGCTTGAGGAGGTAAGTTGGGTGAAGTGGAGAGGCCCAGGGCTGCGCTAAGTGGGGTGAAAGTTCGGGGCTAACATTAAAAATGGCTCCCTAATCTACGAGTCATTTTCCTGCTCAGCTCGCCAGTGCAGAAAGTGACTAAAGTACATCATCGATGGGACATTCATCGCCGAAGCCAAATAGCGGGGTCTTTAGTGGAGTCTTTCTTGGCGCTGGTAATCACCTTGCCAAATGCGCCCGAAACCCAACAGAGTGATTTTTGGTGAATTGTGCCCAAAGTACCTGTTTAGTTTTTTAGTTTAAATTAATTTCCTGTTTTCTTTTTATTATATTTAGTTGCTCCCATTTATAATTTAGTATTTCTAGTTATTTGCAGAAGCATTATCTGGCAGAGACACAGTTGAGTGAGAAAGGAAAAGTTCCGTTCGCAATGTGTCCATTCTACAACAGTGTGATCAGTACTTTTATAGCACTTTGGAAAATGCCCGAAACCAGAGATTTGCTTCTCAGATTTTGCCAGGGCTGTGAAATTTGATCCAATGATGGGAGATGGACAAGCTTTACACCAAATCTCACAGTCTCAAGAAATAGTCCATCAACAAACACTTACCAGAGATAAATAATTATAAGACCAGAAGACCATAAGACAAAGCAGCAGGATTAGGCCACTCGGCCCATCGAGTCTTCTCCGCCATTCAATCAGGGCTGATATTTTTCTCATCCCCATTCTCCTGCCTTCTCGCCATCACCCCTGACCCCCTTATTAATCAAGAACTTATCTATCTCTGTCTTAAAGCCAGAGATAGTTCTTAGTTGTAGATTTTTAAAATCGCAGCAGCAATATTGTAAATGGTATGTGATCTTCAAGACACTGTCTGGATTTTCATACTGAGCTAGCAAAATGTGGGTTGGGCACTTTTGTGGCTCTGTAAGTATAAACTTGACTCCTGTCTGATTTTGTCCATGATTTTTGTTTTTTCATGCAAGTGCAATGGTTGGGGTTATATATTTTAACTTTTTTCTTAGTCAGGTAGCAAGGTGGCACAGCAGTTAGTACTGCTGCCTATGG
Organism: Scyliorhinus canicula; assembly: GCF_902713615.1. Lineage (NCBI taxonomy): Eukaryota > Metazoa > Chordata > Chondrichthyes > Carcharhiniformes > Scyliorhinidae > Scyliorhinus > Scyliorhinus canicula. Next base: position 70,057,376 of record NC_052151.1, read on the forward strand.
CGCTGTGGACTTGGGTTCGATCCCGGCCCTGGGTCACTGTCCGTGAGGAGTTTGCACATTCTCCCCATGTCTGCGTGGGTCTTACCCCCACAACCCAAAGATGTGCTGGTTAGGTGGATTGGCCACGCTAAATTGCCCCTTAATTGGAAAAAAATATTTGGATACTCTAAATTAATTTTTTTTAAACTTGCTCAGTAACAATAAGCATAAACCTGGGAGAACCATCTAAAGTTAGCGATTTAAATGGCTTTGTCAGATGGTTCCCAGTGCAGCACAATTGTCCAGGGAAAATTAGTCCTTCTGGACAATTGCCGTGGAATTGCTTACCTGGGAAGTTCCGAGAGGGATTCCTCAACACATCTTGGGTTCCCCCAAATCCGACGCTGGGGAGCCCGGAAGTTACACCCCTACATGTTCTTTGGGAATCCCTCTCCTACCCTTCATGGAGTGTAGTTTTAGGGTAGAGTGGTGCAGTTAATAACGAGGCCTAAACAATCGGTAATTCATGTTTGTTTAAAGAATTGTAATGAGCAAAGATTAGTTTGCCCGAACATTGATTGATTCTGCAATGATGTTGTATTTGTGTTGTGTTGTTCCAGTTGGCAGTGAGGAGAAAGGGGTTAAAACAGTGCATAGCACAGTGATTGTGATCAGTCACCAGCTGAATTTTGTATTAAAACACCTACCAATTACATTGAGGTATGTTCAGCTTGTGAGTTATTCCATTTGAATGAGTTATCAAAATGGACATATTGGATACATTTTTCAAGGTATGACAGGCCAAATGGCTACATCCTGCGGTGTATCATTCTGTGAATTTAGCTGTGTGGTTTTCCTCTGACACAGCATGTGAATGATAGGTGTTCTGATATTGGCATTGTACGGTTCGTTCAAATATTGCGTCCCTATCCAGCCCAAACCCTGTTGAAGACCGATTGGCTATATTTTTCCTAAATATATTATTGAACCGATATCAGAAATGTAAGAAGATGATTTATGCTTCTTCAAACAAAAGAACGATAAGCGCTAATACAGAACTGATGTAAAGAACCATCGGTAACAGGATATCACTGCCACACTTGAAACCAACTTTTAAATGCATTGTAAAGGAGGTGCAATTTGTAAATGTGTTATTATTAGTCTTACTATTCAGTGCCCAGTCTGCACCTTTAGCGGCCAAGTCCTCACCTTTAGGCGCTAAACCAACGTCGGAGTGGTTGGCGTGCCGCCGGCCGGTGGGAAAGGCCTTTGGCTTCACGGCAGCCGGGGCCGAAGGGACTCCGCTGGCTGGCAGAAGTCCACGCATGCGTGGGAGCGTCAGCGGCTGCTGACGTCATCCCCGCCCATGCGCGGGGGTCACCTCCGCGTCAGCCATTGCGGTGGCTGATGCCCCGACGCGGAAGGAAAAGCGCGCCCCCACGGCACAGGCCCGCCCACGGATCGGTGGGGCCCAATTGCGGGCCAGGCTACTGTGGGGGCACCCCCCGGAGCCAGTTCATCCCCCCCCCCCTTCCCCAATACCCCGGAGCCTGCCCGCGCCACCTGGTCCCGCCGGTAAATACCTTGTTTAATTTACACTGGCGGGACCGGCATAACAGCAGCGGGACTTCGGTACATTGCGGGCCGGAGAATCACTGGGGGAGGGTGGGGGGGGGGGGGGACCCGCCGATAGGCACGGCGCGATTCCCGCCCCCGCTGAATATCCGGTGCCGGAGAATTCGGCGGCCGGCGGGAGCGGGATTCACGCCGGCCCCCAGCGATTCTCCGTCCCGGCGGGGGGGTCCGAGAATCCAGCCCCTGGTTTGCACCTGCAGTAAGAGCTGGCCCATTGTACCAAGGTGAGAGAGATGCGTTCTTAGGGCGGTACGGTAGCTAGTACTGCTGCCTCACAGTGCCAGGAGCCCGGGTTCAATTCCAGTTTGGGTGACTGTGTGGAGTTTGCACTATCTCTCTGTGTCTGTGTGGGTTTCCTCCATGTGCTCCAGTTTCCTCCCACAGTCCAAAGATGTACAGGTTAGTGGATTGGCCATGCCAAATTGCCCCTCAGTGTACAATGGACACCGAACCTCCAGGTTATGCTGCCAGCAGTGGCAGCCACTTCTCGGCAGCATTGCTGACCTGGCTGCTGGTCCTCCGACCACCTCGGAGGGAACAGGGTGGTCATCTATCATCGAGAAGCCTGGCCAGATCGGCATCGCCAAAGCGAGAAGCAGGTCTGTGCATTACCATGCTTATGTGTTGACTGGGAGTGAGTGGTGAGGGAGTGTTTAAAAGCACGCCCCTCTTGTTATCAGCAAGAAGCTGAGGGGCAAATCCGGCGAATGAGATGGAGAGGGAGCCAGTAATGGTGAGAATCACATGTGGGTTCATTTTTGGTACTAGGTGCCTTTGAATGCGGGCCGTGATCTCACCAACGTGGCCACCGAGAAACACCCCGTCAAACACACACAAAGTGACACTTCAAAATCTTTCCGTTGAATCGCGCCTGGTCGATTAAAACTGACCTTTCCTTTTTCTGTTGGGTGGTAGTGGTTTGCGACGTGGAGAGAGAGAGTGGAAACACTGTGACGGAAAGTGAGGGAGCATGTCACCCTAAACACCTGCAGGTCTCTGCCTTCAGCAGGAATGACAAATGGGAACTTCGCACGCAACAAATAATGGAACCAATCTTCTAAAGCCACACCAGAAGCTTTTGATTGCTACGGATACCGAGCAAAAATAGTCAGGAAATGTGAAGCCATTATCAAGTTATTTAAAGTACTTGACGATTCCTATTCAGGAGGAGGATCTTTTCAGGACTGCATTACAACCATTGTGGGCCTTTCAACAATGCATGTGGTGCTATTTATCAAATCATTTTCATTATTTACCAGATGCCATAAATGAAGGGTAATTCCCGGTCCACAATAAAAATTGTTGAATAGTTGAGAGTTCCTTACACTTATCCTGAAAAAGTAAGCATTTGGCTTCTGATTGGTCTAATTAGATCAACTAATCAAATCCCCATCATGTGCAAATAAGTCACACATTTTCTCCAATTTAAAATTGATTCCAGATACAAAGTCGATTCTTTGGTCTCCCAACCCAAAGCTAAGTAGTAAATTCTGCAGGAAGTGCACATTCAGATAATAACATCTTTTGAGGGGCATTCCCGGCTCTTAACCTGTTACCTTTTAGTACTTTGCACATTTGGACATGTGTTTTTCAAGATGTACCCACTGTTAATGCATGGGTGATTGAGGAGAAGGTGCCTTTACCTCTGTTATGTGCTCCTTGTGGGTGAATGAGGTTATGGCTTCATAAAATTACTCCTTCTGGTGTTACAGCAGAATCTGTGCAAATCAAGGAAAATGCTCGTTGCAATTTAGCTGAATTAAGCAAACAAAGATGAAAGAATGTTCAAAGAGATCAAAGAGGCCCAAGGAAGGATTCTGTTGATTGTTTTGAGTCCCAGTAAGGCTGAGGCCCACAGAGGTTAATCTCTGGAGCCAAATTGACGGCCATTCTACCATCTTCTCCCACCATCCTTCCTGCATCTACCCTGTCCAGTCCTTTTAGAATTCTATAGGTTTCTAAGAGATTCCACCTTCATTCTTCTGAACTACCCTGTCCATCCAGGGGTCACAATCTGAGGAGACAGGATAGACCATTTAGGACAGAGATGAAGGGAAATTTCTTCACCCAGAGAATGGTGAGCCTGTGAAATTCGTTACCACAGCAAGTAGTTGGATCCAAAACATTGTATGGTTTCAAGAAGCAGTTAGATATAGTACTTGGGGTGAAGGGGATCAAATGATATGGGGGAAGGGGGATTAGGCTATTGAGTGGGATGATCTGCCCTGATCATAATTAATGGCAGAGCAGGCTTGAAGGGCAAATGGCATCCTGCTGCTCCTATTTTATCTTTTTATCTTTCTATTTTCAGGCTTTCCTGTCCTGGTTTCTTGAGGTAGTCACAGGACACAGAGTTAACAGGATTGCCCAGAAAAAAGATTCACCAGAGAGTGGGTTCTGCCTCCTAGGCATCTTTTACGCCCAGCAGATGTGGAAGGGGTAATCTGTGGTAGTCACGACATTCTGGGTATTCGCAACTTAGGGGCAGGCAGAGAGACCTCAGTGTATGTTTTTTTTCATTAAGGGGCCACGGCCATGGCCAATCCACCTTCCTGCACATCTTTGGGTTGTGGAGGTGAGAACCACGCAGACACTGGGAGAATGTGCAAACTCCACACGGACAGTGACCTGGGGCCAAGATCAAACCCGGGTCACCGGCGCCGTGAGGCAGCAGTGCTTATGTCAGCGCCACTGTGACACCCCATCAGTGCATGTTTTTTGCTATTGTTCCATCTGCTTTTCAGTGGAATTGCAGTGGAAAATCTGCCACAGGCAGAACATTATTTCATATGTTTTCCTAGATTTTTGTGGTAAAGCAAGGGGCTGCAATAATATATTACAGTTCTGGAAATTTAGGGAACAAAATAATTATTGGGATATTAGTGTCACTACGAGGCCAGAATCAATAGCTTGTCAATATTTATTGCTTGTTAGGATACCGGACCAGACCCCCAACATACAGATGCCAGACAAGAACTCCAAACAATTTTTTTAATTTGTAGAACCAAGAGGAAAGGATACTTGACCCCAGAAGTGATAACTCTGACCAATAGTTTTATGTTAAACCAAACTTTAATTTCAACAGAATTAATCACTCTAACATCAAAGAAATAGCTTTACAATCAACAGTTAAACAATTCTTAAACACAAGGAAAAACTTCAACTTACCATCTTAAATCCAATTAGGCAACCCAATTCAGTTGAAATGCCACTTACAAATGAAGTTAACAAAACAGATGTATTTGCTCAGCTGTGAAGACCTTTGGAGAGAGTTCCTTTCAACAGAAGATCCAGTACTCTTTTGCTCAACCGAATAGCAAAATTGCTGCTCAACTTGAAATCCTTCTGTGTTGTCAGAATCAAATCCTGGGCAAACTGAAAAAGTACAGACAGACCTGGCTCCTCCAATTAGTTACATAATTTGTATCCCACTAAGTTGTCACACAACATGTTTAGCTAGGATTAAATACAATGCCTAATAAATGATTTACCCTCCAGGGAATCTCCAGCATAACAATATCCTATTAGCCGAGCTGTAACCAAATAAATGGTTGGAATTAATCATGTCCTCCCTATTTTATGACTCCCTTTCGCAGACGCATTGCCTGTATGTATTTTAAACCAGTTTTATTTTTAAAAAACCATACTGCCACAAATATAAAATATTATCTATGTATATCAATTATAATGTATATCAATAATATATCAATGAATACATCAACATATATCAATGAATATAAATTTCTACAATTTCTGCGTGGCTTAGCACTGTTACCTTACAGTGCCAGGTGCCTGAATTTAATTCCGGCCTTGGGCAACTGTCTGTGTGGAATTTGTACGTTCTCCCTGTATCTGTGTGGGTTTCCTCCGCGTACTCCGGTTTCCTCCTACAGTCCTAGAGATGTGTGGGTTAGGTGGGTTGGCCATGCTTAATTGCCCCTTAGTGTCCAAAATGTGCAAGTTAGGTGGGGTTACAGGGATAGGGCAGGGAGTGGGCCTAGTTAGGGTGCTCTTTCAGAGGTTTGGCACAAACTCAATGGGCCGAATGGCCTCCTTCTGCAAGGTGGATGTGAATCAGCTGGCACAGTAAAGGCATGATGATTTATTTTACTGGGTATAGTTAATTGTTGTATCCAGCATACGATCCTCAGGATGGCTGCTCTCTTTTTCCAGCAATATTCCAAACTTATACAGCTTGGAAGAATAATGGAGGAACTCCAAACGTACAGGTAAACTTTATCACTGAGAGGAGCTGCTCAAGTGTAATATTGAGAATTGAACCTCTGTTGTCTAAATGTCGCACAATTACAAAATATTTCAGATACCGAAATTTGTCATTCGGCCCAACAGTGCTGGTGTTTATTCGTAACCACTTCTCTACTTTCACATCACATCCCCTCCCATTTGCAGTTATGTATGCTGGTTGTGTCAATTCATAAGAAGGGGGGTGGGTGGAATGTGAAGCTGTCATCAAAACAACCAACACCATTATTTATTGTTGTTTTGGTGCCATTCTCTGTTATGGTCCCCTTTGCAAGAGTGAAGAATGCTATTTGTGTGCTGCCTGTTATTTATTTTAAAAGACGGAACAAACAATCATGAACATCATGGAACAAGGGGCGGGATTCTCCCAACGGGAGAATAAGGGCGCGATTCTCCGCAAAGGCGGTGGGTCGTGAAGGCTGCCACGAATACGGCCGTGTTTCATGGCAGCCTCCGAGCCCCTGCCTGGGACCCGATTCTGCTCCCCGGTCGGGGCTAGCATCGCGGCCCCGTGAACTACAACATCGCGGGCGTAATGAATTTCGTTAAGCCCGTGCGCCAAAGTTAGCGATGGCTGACGCATTGATGACATCAGCCGCGCATGCGCGGATTGGACGACTCCAACCCGTGCATGCGCGGATGACGTCATCCGCGCATATGCGTTAGACCCGCGCATGCGCGGTCGGTAATGCCCCGTAAAAAAACGGCGAGCAGCAATTCGTGTCAGGGGGCGGGCGTTGGGGGGGGGGGGGGGGATTGGGGGAGGGCGTCGGACCAGCGTCGCCGTAAAAATTTGCGCTGCCCGCTATTCTCCCCCCCGTCGTGAGTGCGGAGAATCGCGCCCTAAGTGCCAACGCCAGAGTGAAAACCGGAGTGTTTCACTCCGGCGTCGGAGGCCGCTCCTCGCCCCCTATTCTCCCCCCCCCTGGGGGCTAGGAGTGGCACCGTGTAATTTACTCGCGCCAGGCCTTGGCGCTGTGTGAAAGCGGTGCCGCGTAAATGACGTCACCCGCGCATGCGCATGTTGGCCGGCGCCAACCCGTGCATGCCCGGTTGCCGTCCTCCCCGCTGGCGCCCCACAAGACAAGACTGCGGGGCGGTGGTGTAAAAGAGTGTATCTTTTAGAGACGCTGGCCGCCGATCGGTGGGAACCGATCGCTGGCCAGACCCCTTCTGAGCGCCTCCCTGGTGCTCGATCCTCCCTCCCCCCCCCACCCCCCCAACAGGCTGCCCACGCAGCATTCACGCGCTGTTCATGCTGGCAGCGACCAAGTGTGGTTGGCGCCGGCGTGAACCCGTCGTATTGGTCAGGCCGCTCGGCCCATCCGGGCTGGAGAATCGCTGCTCGTCCTTTACAAATGGCGAGCGGCCATTCTCCGAGTGGCCTGTCGTAAAACTCGGCGCGCCGTTTTGGGGGGATGGGAGAATCGCGTGCGGCTGCCGGGGCAGCGTGGCGGTACTCGCCCGGCTCCCCCGCGATTCTCTCACCCGGCATGGGGGGCGGAGAATTGCGCCCAAGATCTCTGTTTGCTAAGAATTTCAGGACTTCAGTGCAGATAACTGTACACTTTTTTGTTCCTATGTTGTTCCATTCTTTTTCCTCATCTGCACAGTCAGTTATTTTTCTCTGTTGATGAGGGGAAAAGACAGAAATAATAATTTACAATTAGCTCAAAACTGCTTTTTTTTACAACACTATGGCAAATTTGGTGTTGCCTCCTCATTTACCTTTTTAAAATTAATTCAGGGGATGTGTGCGTCGATGGCTAGACCAGCATTTATTGCCCATCTCTAACTGCCCATGAACTGAGTGGCTGGTTCGGTCATTTCGGAAGACATTTGAGATTCAACCACATTGTTATGGATCTGGAGTCACATGTAGGCCAGACTAGGTAAGGGTGGCAGATACCTGGGGACCCAAGTTTGAATCTGACCACAGCAGGTGGTGAACTTTGAATTCAATTTTTAAAATATGGAATTAAGAGTCTATGATGACCTTGTAACCATTGTAGAATGTTGTAAAAACCAAGCTGGTTCCTTAATGTCATAGAATCATAGAACTTCTACAGTGCAGAAGGAGGCCTATTGACCCATCGAGTCTGCATTGACCCTCTGATAGAACACTCTACATAGGCCCAATCCCCCACCCTATCCCTATTAGCCCATCTAACCTTTTGGACACTAAAGGGCAATTTAGCAGGGTCAGTCCACCTAACGTGCATATATTTGGACTGTGGGAGGAAACCGGAGCAACCGGAGGAAACCCACGCAGACACAGGGAGAATGTGCAGACTCCACACAGAGACCGAAGGTCAGAATTGAACCTGTAAGGCAGCACCTGGGTCCCTGGTGCTGTCAGGCAGCAGTGCTAACCACTGTGCCATTAGGCCCCCAATGTCCTTTAGGGAATCAATTCTGTTGTCCTTTCCTGGTCTGGCCTACATGTGACTCCAGATCCACAGCAACGTGGTTGACTCTTAAATGCCCTCATGGATGGGCAATAAATGCTGGCCCAGCCAATGACCCTCACATCCCCTGAATGAATTTTTAAAAAGTCCTTTTCATACTGCAGACTCAGGGACATTGCAACTTCAACTCCTAATCCTGGTTCAGCCTTTGTGTGGAGGAGTCAATAAATCCTTTGCCTTTCCTATGAGGATGTGACAGCACTGCCTGGCAAATCAAATAAATAACACACCTCAAATAGCACTCCACAGTAATTTCACAAATTTAGCAGTAGGATAATTTAAGGGGGGATTTTCTGGCTCAACACTCCCGCCAAGAACGTCTGGTCCTGCTGAAAGTCAATAAATGTTTGGCCGGCTTGCTGGATCTCCCCCGGCGGGTCCCGCCGCGAAAGGACTGGAAAATTCCAGCCTTAGTCCAAATTGCTTCACCTTCAAGTTGAAAGCCTGGTCCTTTAAATATGACAACTAGTCGGGCACTCCAAGAGCTGCTTGCATGTTTTTTGATGAGTGACAAGCAATTCTGTTGAGCGTACCTGCATGTTCTTAGTTTGTTATTTTCACTTAAAATTGGCAGTCATGTTTGTTTGATGTCACAGCCTAACCAATTGGGAAGGTTCCTGCACAAGCACGGAACATCTGTACGAATGTCCTTCCCACCATTGTGCGGGGAGCAGCCGGAACATAGAACATAGAACAGTACAGCACAGAACAAGCCCTTCGGCCCTCGATGTTGTGCCGAGCCATGATCACCCTACTCAAACCCACGTATCCACCCTATACCCGTAACCCAACAACCCCCCACTTAACCTTACTTTTTAGGACACTACGGGCAATTTAGCATGGCCAATCCACCTAACCCGCACATCTTTGGACTGTGGGAGGAAACCGGAGCACCCGGAGGAAACCCACGCACACATGGGGAGGACGTGCAGACTCCACACAGACAGTGACCCAGCCGGGAATCGAACCTGGGACCCTGGAGCTGTGAAGCATTTATGCTAACCACCGTGCTACCGTGCTACCCTGTACATCTTACTTGGAGGGCTGCCAACATTCAGAGCACAGGCTCCAGTGGCACTATGGAACCCAATTTCAAGTACACAAACTCTTAAATTTAATTATAGCTTTTTCATAATCGGTGGCCCTTATTATCCACTGTGATGATTTCTTTGTCCAGTATTCACTTGTGAAAAAACAATGACAGTTTTTCAAATAAATTGTGGATAATTCAGTCTAACCAATAAAAGTTCTTTGCAATGCCCTGTCATTCTTAATCCTGTGATCTCCACCCAAACTGAAGAAAGTATGGATAACAGCCAAAGTCTTCTTGAAATATATTTCTCCTTCCTCCTCACTGAAGAACTGTATCCAGATAAGGACACTTATCTGAGGCTTGATAATCTGCATTCCAGAGTACTCAAGGAAGTGGCCCTAGAAATAGTAGATCCATTGGTGGTCATTTTCCAAAATTCTTTGGACTCTGGAATGGTTCCTACAGATTGAAAGGAGCTAATGTAACCCCGCTATTCAAAAAGGGAGGTAGAGAGAAAACAGGGAACTATAGACCACTGAGCCTAACGTCAGTATTAGGGAAGTTGCTGGTGTCCATTATCAGGGATTTCATAGCGCAGCATTTGGAAAGCAGTTGTGTAATCAGACAAAGTCAGCATGGATTTACGAAAGGGGAATGCTGAAAATCTGAGATATAAACGAAAAATGATGGAAAGAAAAATAGGCCAATCAAGCTGCAAAGCGAAAAAATGTTATACCATTTGCGGAATCTACCTTATGTAAAGACAACAGACGCGATCCAACGGCCATGCTGCACCCGAAAACCAGTTCACCGCAGCGCAGCGGATTAAAGCCGAGAGACTCTGCTCCCGGGATCTACTTGGCTCACAATGCCTCGCAAGATCCAACGCTATCTCGCGGGATGTTGCAATGTCAATCGCTTTTTAGCAAATCCACACATTAGATCGAGGCAGCTAGCCTCACTCTAATATGCACTTTCCTGAGATACCCGAGGCATTGGGATCTATCCCCTTTGCCTCGGAGACCTTGGGCAAGTGCCATTCAGCACTGGTCTCCATAAATTGGGACCAAATGGAATGGAACTCATGGGGGTCTCCCAGGCGATTGGAAGCTCTGAGGTGCATGCCCTTTGGGCAGGGTGGTACCCTGGCACGGCTGATTCTACCTGGGCACCCTGCCAGGTTTCCAGACTGGCAGTGCCACCTGGCTGCCAGCCTGGAACTTCCAAGGTGGCATTGCCAGCTGGCAGGGGCACAGCACCAGGGTGCCAGGTTGGCACTGCCAAGGTGTCAAACTGGCATATTTTGTGCGGGTGCGATCGGGTCAGGGGTGCCTTTTCCGATATTAAAAACACTAATCAACATAATGTATATTTATGTTGGGCACAGGGGCAGCAGGGTAGCATGGTGGTTAGCATAAATGCTTCACAGCTCCAGGGTCCCAGGTTCGATTCCCGGCTGGGTCACTGTCTGTGTGGAGTCTGCACGTCCTCCCCGTGTGTGTATGGGTTTCCTCCGGGTGCTCCGGTTTCCTCCCACAGTCCAAAGATGTGCGGGTTAGGTGGATTGGCCATGATAAATTGCCCGTAGTGTCCTAATAAAAGTAAGGTTAAGGGGGGGTTGTTGGGTTACGGGTATAGGGTGGATACGTGGGTTTGAGTAGGGTGATCATGGCTCGGCACAACATTGAGGGCTGAAGCCTGTGCTGTACTGTTCTATGTTCTATGTTCTATATTTATATTTAAAATACAAATAAAACACAAATGAATCATAACATTCCCTTTCCCATATTTATAGATTTTAAAATACTAATCATCATACTGTATATTTCACGCATGTTCTGTTACTTGTAGCTATGTGTTGGTGTCCCTAAATTCATTTATACAGTTGATGCTCTATGCTGGAAAATTGAGCCTTTTTTTGTTGTTCACATCTGGTTCAATAGGTTTTCAAACAAAAACGCAGTAATAAAGTTGACTGAAAAAGATTCTTCACCGCTGCAGTCCATGTGATGTAGGTACACCCACAGTGCTGTTAGGCACCTTCTACACTTCCGGGGTCCGTATCCCTCTATTCCCATCCTATTCATGTCTTTGTCAAGATGCCCCTTAAATTTCACTATCATCCCTGCTTCCACCACCTCCTCCGGCAGCGAGTTCCAGGTACCCACTACCCTCTGTGTAAAAAACGTGCCTCGTACATCTCCTCTAAACCTTGCCCTTCATACCTTAAACCATGCCCTCTGCAATTGACCCGTCTATCCTGGGGAAAAGTCTCTGACTATCCACTCTGTCTATGCCCCTCATAATTTTGTAGACCTCTATCAGGTCGCCCCTCAACCTCCTTCGTTCCAGTGAGAACAAACCAAGTTTATTCAACCTCTCCTCATAGCTAATGCCCTCCATACCAGGCAACATCATGGTAAATCTCTTTTGTGCCCTCTCTAAAGCCTCCACATCCTTCTGGTAGTGTGGCGACCAGAATTGAACACTATACTCCAAGTGTGGCCTAACTAAGGTTCTATACAGCTGCAACATGACTTGCCAATTTTTATACTGAATGCCCCGGCCAATGAAGGCAAGCATGCGTATGCCTTCTTGACTACCTTCTCCACCTGTGTTGCCTCTTTCAGTGACCTGTGGATCTGTACACCAAGATTTCTCTGATTGTCAATACTCTTAAGGGTTCTACCATTCACTGTATATTCCCTACCTGTATTAGACCATCCAAAATGCATTACCTCACATTTGTCCGGATTATACTCCATCTGCCATCTCGCTGCCAAAGTCTCCAAATGATCTAAATCCTGCTGTATCCTCTGACAGTCCTCATCGCTATCTGCAATTCCACCAACCTTTGTGTCGTCCGCAAACTTACTAATCAGACCAGTTACATTTTCCTCCAAATCATTTATATGTACTACGAGCAGCAACGGTCCCAGCACTGATCCTTGCAGAACACCACTAGCCACAGCCCTCCAATCAGAAAAGCATCCTTCCATTGCTACTCTCTGCCTTATGTGACCTAGCCAGTTCTGTATCCACCTTGCCAGCTCACCTCTGATCCCGTGTGACTTCATCTTTTGTACCAGTCTGCCTGAGGGACCTTGTCAGAGGCCTACTGAAGTCCATATAGACAACATCCACTGCCGTACCTGCATCAATCATCTTTGTGACCTCCTCGAAAAACTCTATCAAGTTAGTGAGACATGACCTCCCCTTCACAAAACCGTGCTGCCTCTCGCTAATACGACCACTTGCTCCAAATGGGAGTAGATCCTGTCTCGAAGGATTCTCTCCAGTAATTTCCCTACCACTGATGTAAGATTCACTGGCCTGTAGTTCCCTGGATTATCCTTGCTACCCTTTTTAAACAAAGGAACAACATGGGCTAATCTCCAGTCCTCCGGTACATCACCTGAAGACAGTGAGGATCCAAAGATTTCTGTCAAACAGAACAGGCAGTGGTTTGGCGGCGTTTGGCAATCCTCCGCCCTTCCAAATTTGCATCATCGCGATGCATGCCACCTGCGGTCGCAACCTGCCATCAGCGGCCCACCTGCGATGCTCCACCTCCAATGGGCCGGCTGTGGACAGTGTCCAGCGCCGCCACACTCAGCCGAGATCCATGCCGCTGGCCGGGGGTTTCTGCTATGGCTGGGGGGGAGTGGTGGGGGGTGACCAGCTGGTGGGGTCAGGGTGGGCGGGTACACGGTCCAGCATGGCCGGTGCCATGTTTTCCGGTGGGACTGGTGTGGGTGTAGGCGTGCACAGCTGAAGCTTGTCAGCCCTGCGCATGTGCGGCCAGGACCCGGCGATTCTCCGTTTATTTTCCACGCGTTCCGCAGGTGTTTCAAGCGGCGCTGGAGCTAGCCCCTCACTGGTACCGGAATTGGTGAGGACTTTGCACCGATTTTCCCATCGTGAAACACGACGGATTCTTCGTTGGCCGGCACTTAGCCTCAGAAATAGACCTGTTGGACTTTAACCTGGTGTTGTAAGACTTCTTACTGCAGGCTTCAGGACAACACATACCAGCTGCAACCCCTATCCAGGAGGAAGTTCCCAACCACTCCAACCCCTCTTCCCCCTCTCCCCCGAACCACCCCACACATCCCCAAATCCACCGTTAACTATATCCCCTCTGGAGCTGGGCATTGGCAAATGCCCCCTTGTACACTCTTGGACAAGGTGGAGTGTGGTGCTCACCTCCTTCCTCCCTCTTGGAGTCATGGCGCCTGGTTCCGATTTTTCAAAACCAAAATAATTTACACCTGCGTGACATCATGCTGGTGACCGGGATGAGGTTTGAAGATTTGTCTTAAGCTTGCTAATGATATTGAAATGCATTCAAATCAGGTTCTCGCCCTTTCTTGGTGTGAACCTAATTGCATTATCAGACAGGGCCTGGGAACATCGCGGTCTGAAATCTCACTGGTGGAAATCCTGTTTTTGGCCTCGTGCGATTTTGTTGCTATGATGGGATTTGCCGCTCTCACAGCTGTTTTTCTATTCAACTCCTGTCCTACCATTTGAAAGTCTAACCCTTTGGCCGGGATTCCCCCCTACCCGGCGGGGCGGGGGGTCCCGGCGTGATGGAGTGGCATGAACCACTCCGGCGTCAGGCCACTCCAAAGGTGCGGAAGTCTCCGTACCTTTAGGGGTCAAGCCCTAATATTGAGGGGCTAGGCCCGCGCCGGAGTGGTTGGCGCTCCGCCGGTTGGCGTGGAAGGCCTTTTGGCGCCATGCCAGCCGGGGCCGAAGGGACTTGGCCGGCGGACGTCCGCGCATGCGCCAGAGCGTCAGTGGCTGCTGACATCATCCCCGTGCATGCGCAGGGGAGGGGGTCACTTCCGCCTCCGCCATGGTGAAGACTCCCCCCAGGACCCCGGAGCCCACCCGCGCCGCCTGCTCCCGCCAGTAAGGTAGGTGGTTCGATCCACGCCGGCGGGAGAGGCTTGACAGCGGCGGGACTTCGCCCCATTGCGGGCCGGAGAATCACCGGGGGGGGGGCCCGCTGACCTGCGCGGAGCGATTTCCACCCCCGCCGAATCTCCAGTGCCGGAGAATTCGGGACACGGCAGGGGCGGGTTTGACACCGGTCTCCGGCGATTCTGCGACCTGGCAGGGGGTCAGTGAATCCCGCCCTTTGTCTCAAACTCTCCATTCTCCAATTTTGCCCTGAGAAACAGGGCAGGGGGTAATGCCCGGGCAGTGCTGGGTTGCTATGGTACTACTCAGGTAGTGCCCGGGCGTGACCCTCTCCCCCTGAATGCTACACTTACCTTAGATCTTCTGGGAGTTCTGCTCGCTGAGAGAACCTTCAGAGACATGTTGTGATTCGCGCCATTCTGCTGTCACGCCGTTATGGATGGATTTTGTGACAGCAGGTGGGGCTGGCAGGGGAATGATTCTGCCAAAGGCCTGATAATAACAGTAATTTATTCTAATGATGTTCCTGAAATGCGTCCCAGCACCTACAGGGAGAGGGGACATTCCCATCACGGTTTACGTTGACGTAAAACACGACTTTGCGGTTCTCGTGATTTTTTGCGCTCCCATTCGCATCAGGCATAAAAAAGAACCAACATAACTGTAAGTTGTTGTTGCCGATGGCTACCTTTGATTTTTATGCTTTGCATCCAAAGGCTTTGTAAGGAATATTATAAAGTGAAATGAATAAGATTATCAGTGCTGCTAAACACGTTCAAATATTCCAATAATTCTAAATTCATTTCACCAGTTTCGATATTTTGTGACAACTTGGCTTAAATCATTTAGAAATAAATGTCAAAGCAATTTGATGTGGTCCTTTTTAGTAGTGTGGCTGACTTCATACGTGATAAATCCACGAGTAAATTAAACAAGTCTCATGAGTGGAAGAATAACTCCCAATTGGTCCCACATGCAGTATTGTGTATAAAAGAAAGTTTAAAAAGCATAATATTGAGAGCTTATATTTAATGTCTGAAATGTTGGGCTGCTGGAAGAATTGCATAAATTCAAGGTTGATAATCTGCTGACAATCCACAACCACTCTTTAAGGTGATTGCGGGTCAGGTTGAGGTGGAAGCCAACTTTCATTACCTCAAACTCAACAGGCTTCTAATCTCTATGCTCATCAAACGCAAAACCTTACCCATATCTTATCCCATCCTCAGCCACACTCATTCAGTTATACCTTGAAGCAGGCAATTGCAAAGTAGCTGGACTGAAAAGAAGAATAGCCCTTTCTGGCTTTATCCGTGACACATTTAAACAGAAATTCAATGCTATAGCTCGGCAGTTTTAAACTGGGTATTCTCATCAGCAAAGCCCTTCGCTCAAATTGGCCCAAATTGTTTTCAATTTGAACATTACTTTTGAACCACACCAGCGCAGAAGGTGGCCATTCAGCCCATTGAGTCTAAGCCAGTTCTTTGAAAGAACTATCTAATTGGTCCCACTTCCCCATTCATTTCACTCAGCTGTACACATTTTCTTCTCAATTATTCATCCAATTCCCTTTTGAAAGTCACCATTAGACCTGCTTTCACCACACTTTCACGCAATGCATTTGAGATCACAACAACTTTTTACATTTAAAAAATCTCTTTATCTCACCTCTGGTTCTTTTGCCACTTACCTTATTTGTATCCTCTGGTTACCAAACCTCCTGCCAGTTCAAACATTCTCTCCCTATGAACTCTATCAAAACGCATCAAAGATTTTTAACATGGCTATTAAAACTCTCCATATCCCCTGTGTTCAAAAGAGATCAATCCGAGCTTCTCCATTCTTCCCATGAGAGTCTCTTCCATGGAAGAATTCTAACAAATTTCCTTTTTACCCAATCAAAGATTTTGACATCCATTCTATAATGGTGTGCCCAGAATTGAACACAATATTCTCACTAAGGCATCATCATTGATTTCTGAAAGATTAGCATGGGCGCGATCGAACGGCCACCTCGCGCCTGACTCGGTAACGAGGCCGATAACCCGCCTGAGAGGCCTCTAGCGAGATTTGCGACATTCAGAACGCCTCGCAGGATCTAACGTGATCTCGGGAGACTTTGCAGTTTGAATCTTGCCCTCGCTGGGCGAGTTCCAGATTTACATGTTTATCCTGTCGGTGTCCGAGTCTCCCGAGAAACGAACACCAGCAGCTGGGAGACCTTGCAACAATGTTATTTAGCTCTGGTCCACACAAACGTGGACCATGGGTAATGGCACCTGGAGGAGTCTCCCAGGCCATCTGCGCCCCTAGGTGGTCGGGCTCCAAACAGGGTGGTACCCTGGCACTCCTGCTGCCATCGGGCACATTGGGACTGCCAGCGTGGCACCTTGGCACTACTGCCAGACACCTTGGCAGTGTCGCCTTTAGTATAAAGCCATTAACTACACTCATCTTACCTACCTTCCCCATTACTTCAGTAAAAACCTCATCAAGGTTATCAAGGTTATGAATCTGTGGAATTTTCTATCCCAGAGGGTTTTGGATACTCCACCATTGAATACATTTAGGACTGGGATATACAGTTTGTTGGGCTCTCTCAGGGAATTAAGGAATATGGGGAATGGTCGGGAAAATGAGTTGAAGCCCAAGATCAAACATGATGGTACTGAATGGTGTAACTGGATCGATGGACCATATGGTCTACTCCTGCTCCCGTTTCTTATGCTATTGTGTCGGACATGATTTACTTTTAACAAATCCATGCTGACTTGCATTGATCAACTGACATCTGTCCAATTGCCAAAATCACTTTGTGCTGTATTACCATTTCTGAAAGATTTCCCAGCAGTAACATTGGCCTCTAGTTACTGCGTTTAATCCCCTTCCCCCTTTTTGAATACAGGTATAACGTAAATAACTGAAACAGAACACCCGGAGGCCTTGTCCATTGTGGCCGGGATCTTCAACCAGGCTAAGCTCAAGAGTGTGCTGCCAAAATTCCACCAACACATCTCCTGTCCCACCAGGAGCCCTAAAATCCTCCACCACGTCGACCACTGCCACACAAACATCAAGGGCGCCTACCGATCAATCCCTCAACTGCACTTCGGAAAATTGGACCATAAGACAGTGCTCCTTCTCTCGGTATACAAGCAGAAACTTAAGCAGGAGAATCCGGCTAAGAAGGTCGTGCAGTGCTGGTCTGAGCAACAGATGAGCTTCTACATGACTGCTTGGAGTCAGTGGATTGGTTCATATTCAAGAACTCAGCTCCAACCTAAACGAGTATGTCAACACTGTCACAGACTTCATCAGTAAGTGTGTGGAAGACTGCGTGCTAAAGAAGGTAGTACATACGTTCCCCAACTGGAAACCATGGTTTAATTGGGAGATTCACTCCCTGCTGAAAGCCAGGTCTGAGGCGTTCAAGACAGGGGACCCTGACCTATGCAAGAAATCTAGGTATGACCTCCGCAAAGCGATCAGGGATGCTAAGAGACAATACAAGACTAAGCTAGAGTCACAGACTAACGTCACGGACTCTTGTCAGTTGTGGCAAAGTTTAAACAACAAGGCAAAGCCGACTAGAATCTCCACTAGGAGCGCAGCCCCCTCAGATCAACTCAATGCATTCTATGCATAGTTCGAGCAGGAAACCATCAAACGGCTGTCAACTATCCCAGCAGCTTTGGACACACTGTAACCTACCGTCACAGCATCCGAACTCAGATCGGCCTTCTTGAAAGTGAACCCTCAGAAAACGCCGGGTCCTGATGGAATCCCTGTTCGTGCACTCAGTTCCTGCATGGAGCAACTGGCAGGTGTGTTCACAGACATCGTCAACCTCGCTGAAGTTTCCATCTTCTTCAAAAAGACCACCATCATACCAGTGCCAAAGAAGAACCAGGCAACGTGCCTCAATGACTACCGTCCCGTGACCTTGACATCTAATGAAAAAAAAAATGAAAATCACTTATTGTCATGAGTAGGCTTCAATGAAGTTACTGTGAAAAGCCCCTAGTCACCACATTCCTGCGCCTGTTCGGGGAGGCTGTTACAGGAATCGAACCGTGCTGCTGTCTGCCTTGGTCTGCTTTCAAAGCCAGCGATTTAGCCCGGTGTGCTAAACAGCCCCTATCTATCACCAAACATCTATCATTAATAAGTGCTTTGAGAGATTGGTCATGAGACATATCAACTCCATACACCCAGAGTGCCTTGATTCACTGCAATTCTCATACTGCAAAGACCGGTCCACAGCAGGCACCATCTCCCTGGCCCTACACTCATCCCTGGAGCATCTCGACAACATGGGCTCCTATGTAAGACTCCTGTTCATTGACTAAAGCTCCGCCTTCAACACCATAATCCCAGACAAGCTCATATAAAAGCTCTAAAACCTAGGACTTGGCTCCTCCCTCTGCAACTGGGTCCTCAACTTCCTGACCCATAGACCACAATCAGTAAGAATAAACAATGACACTTCGTCCAGGATGGTGGGGGCCCGCAAGTACTTAGTCCCCTACTATATTCTCTATATGCACATTACTGTGTGGCAAAAACTCTATCTACAGGTTTGCTGATGGAACGACCATAGTAGGTCGGACCTTGAACAACGATGAGTCGGAGTAGGGGAGGGAGATAGAGAACCTAGTGGTGTGGTGTAACAATAACAATCTCTCCCTCAACTTCAGCCAAACTCAGGGCCGGCTCAAGGCACCGGCAACTCGGGCAGTTGCCCGGGGCGCCATGTGCTCGGGGGCGCCAGAGACTCGGGACCCGCGCATGCGCAGTTGGGCCGGTGCCAACCAGCGCATGCGCGGTGGCCGCCCGCCCCCAGGGCGGCCCCCCGGCTCGGTCCGCCCCCCCGCTCAGTCCCCCCCCGCCCCCCCTCGGGTCCGCCCCCCCGCCCCGCCCTCGGGTCCGCCCCCCCCCTCGGGTCCGCCCCCCCGCCCCGCCCTCGGGTCCGCCCCCCCGCCCCGCCCTCGGGTCTGCCCCCCCTCGGGTCCGCCCCCCGCGTCCGCCCCCCCGCGTGTCCTCCCCACTCTCTGGTCCGCCCCCCCGCCCCACCCTCGGGTCCGCCCCCCCGCCCCGCCCTCGGGTCCGCCCCCCCGCCCCGCCCTCGGGTCCGCCCCCCCACCCCGCCCTCGGGTCCGCCCCCCCCGCCCCGCCCTCGGGTCCGCCCCCCCTTCGGGTCCGCCCCCCGCGTCCGCCCCCCCTTCGTGTCCGCCCCCCCTTGGCCCCGCCCCCCCCTCGGCCTCGGCCCCGCCCCCCCCTCGCCCCGCCCCCCCCCCCCCCCCGGCCATCGGGTCCGCCCCCCCCTCGGGTCCGCCCCCCCGCCCTCGGGTCGGCCCCGCCCCCCCCTTGGCCCCGCCCCCCCCCCCCCTCGGCCCCGCCCCCCCCACCCTCAGGTCCGCCCCCCCCTCGGGTCCGCCCCCCCCGCCCTCGGGTCCGCCCCCCCCTCGGGTCCGCCCCCCCTCGGCCCCGCCCCCCCTCGCCCCGCCCCCCCCGGCCCCGCCCCCCCCTCCCCTCGGCCCCGCCCCCCCCTCGGCCCCCCCCTCGGCCCCGCCCCCCCTCCCCAAGGGCGCCGAAGTTCAGCTTGCCCGGGGCGCCAGCAACCCTAGAGCCGGCGCTGGCCAAACTAAAGGGCTGGTCATTGACTTCAGGAAGCTAAGTAGCGTACTCATCCCGTCTGCATCAATTGTGCCAACGTGGAGATGGTTGACAACTTCAAATTCCTAGGTGTGCACATCACCAACTATTTGTCCTGGTCCACCTATGTCGATGCTCCGACCAAGAAAGCACAACAGCGCCACTACTTTCTCAGGAAACGAAGGACATTTGGTATGTCTACATTGACTCTTACCAACTTTTACAGGTGCACCATAGAAAGCATCCGATTTGGCTGCAGCACAGCCTGGTATGGCAACTGCTCGGCCCAAGATCGCAATAAACTAAGAGAGTCGTGAATACAGCCCAATCCATCATGCAAACCCACCTCCCATCCATTGACTCTGTCTACACCCATCCATTGACTCTGTCTACCGGGGACCCATTTTACCAACCGGCCAACCTTTGGCACCCACGCCGGCCGACCTGAGCAACCCACCATTTTTTTTTACCTTGTTTGCTGCTGACAAAACTGGAGGAAATGGTTTTGGGTCCCTTTGGCCCTCGTACAAGCTCCTCCAATGGAACCTGTTGGATGAAGGTGAAGCCTTCCAGTATCGGAAAGTATGGAGTCTGAACGCGGGCAAATATTTTTTTTACCATTTCTGTGGCCGCTTGCAGCCGGCGTTATGAAAAGCTGGCTGCTGCGCGGGGATTTGCGCAATCGGGACAACAGTCTGCGACCCTCCCGACACCTGCCCACCACCCACCCGCGGGTCGCGCCCCTGACTTTGAAGAACACTGGTTTACACCTCCCACCGCCTTGGGAAAGCGGGCTGCATAATCAAAGACCCTTCCCACCAGGGTTATTCTCTCTTCCAACCTTTTCCATTGGGCAGGAGATTCAAAAGCCTGAGAACATGCATTAACAGGTTCAAAAACAGCTTCTTCCCTGCTCTTACCAGACTCCTGAATGACCCTCTTATAGACTGAACTGATTTCTCCATGCATCTTCTCTAATGAGTCATTAATTTTTAATAATTTTATTGTCCCAAGTAGGCTTACATTAGCACTGCAATGAAGTTACCCCTAGTCGCCACACTCCGACGCCTGTTCGGTACTACACTCTGTGAGCTTCACCTGATGTCTATGTCTATGTATTTACGTTGTATATTTATGCATGTCTGGACCAATGCTGAACAATACTTTTCACTGTACCTCAGTACATGTGACAATAAATCAAATTCAATCAATTCAACATTTGGAACTTTCTTTCCCTCTGGCACCATCCCATCTTGAAGTCTACTTGTGACAATAAGCGATTATTATTATTATCTTCAAGGAGGATTGAAAGATTTTGGCAGGAACCTCCAGAATTTACACCCTTGCTTCACTTTTAGCAACTTAGGGTCCATCATGTCTGAAATGGACCACACTTCCACACCACTAGAAAAGAAACATTTATTTAATTAGCCTGAGCTGGGATTGAAACCCCATCTCCAAGTTGAAGGATTTATTATCTTACACCATCACTTGAATAATGCAAGTGTTACCTATTTTTAAAAAGGGATTGGATTTATATCTGAATATTGACATACTAGCAATTTACATCATATCACTTTCGCAGAATTTCTGATATTTTTCATCACCGTTCTCATTTAAATTTAATGCTGGTTGATATGTTTCCCTTGGCTCAGGAAATCTGACAGCTAAAGGGAGGAGGGAACAGCCAAAGAAGCATATTGTCCTCCCTAATTGCTGGTCCAGCCACCCCTACCTCACACGTACAAACTTGTAATATTTCCTGGTTCCCGGTGAATGTCGTCAATGGGGCCCAGCTGTGGTCTTTTCCCACAGGCTTCCCTGACTGGCAGTCTGCAGTTAATGCAGGTACAGACCTAACCGTCTTTAGCTGCTTCATCAATGCTATCCTCTCCGTCGTAAGGTCAGAAGTTGGAATGTTGCACAGTGTTTAGTACCATTTGCAACGTCTCAGATACGGAAGCAGTCTGTGCTTGCGGGTAGCAAGACCTGGCTTGGGTGAAAATTGGCAATGACATGTATAAGAACATAAAAGTACAGTCGGCCCTTCAGTCTGGCCTGCCATTCAATGGGATTGCGGCTTTAATTTCACTTTCCTGCATGGCACACCCTCCTCCATAATTAATGAGGAGAGATTATACAAATAGGGATTCTATTATTTAGAAGGTTAAGGGGTGATCTGATCAAAGTCTTCAAGATATTAACAGGAAAAGAGAGGGTAGATAAAGATCAATTGTTTTCACCAGTTAGAGATTTTAGAACTAGGAGGCATGGTCTAAAAGTTAGGGCCAGACCTTGAGGAGAGATGTTCGGAAGAACTTCTAAATACAGGGGTGGTAGAGGTTTGGAATTCTCTTCTACAAACGGCAATTGATGCTCGATCAGTTGTTAATTTCAATTCTGAGATAGATACGTTTTTGTTCAGAAAAGGTATTAAAGGATATGGGCCAAAGGCAGGTATATGGAGTTAGGCCACAAATCAGCCATTATCTCATTGAATGGCGGAGCAGGCGAAAGGAGCTGAATGGCCTCCTCCTGTTCCCATGTTCCTATAACCATTAACTCCCTTGTAAATCAAAAATCTGTTGACCTTAACCTTGAATATATTCAATGATCCAACCTGCACTGCTTTGGGTTGTGAATTCCAAAGATTATCTGGGAGAAGAACTTCCTTCTCACCTCTGTCTTCAATGGAAGACCCCTTATTTTGAAATACTCTCCCAGTTCTAGATACTCCCATAGGGGCAAACATCCTCTCAGCATCCACCCAGACAAGCTTCCTCAGGATCATATATGTTTCAATAAGATTATCTCTAAATTGCATTGAATGGGGGCCAAATTCTACACATAAGACAAGCTCGTCAACCTAGGGAACCTTCTCTGAACTGCTTTCAATGCAAGTATATCCCTTCTTAAATACGGAGACCAAATTGTACTTAGTACTGTAGGTGCAGTCTCACCAATTACCTACTTTTATTTTTCACCCCTTGCAATAAAGGCCACACATTCCATTTGCCTTGCCTCACCAACATGTTAACATTTTGTGATTCATAAATGAGGACACCCAGATCTGTCTGTACCACATCATTCTGTACTGTTTCTCCATTTAAATAATATTCTGTCTTTCTATTCTTCCTACCAAAATGGACAGCCACATTTTCACCGCATTATTTCTCAGCTGCCAATTGTTTTCCCACTCACTTAACCTACCTCTTTTTTAAAGACTTTTTATATTCCTCACCATTTGCTTTCCCACCTATTTTTGTATTGTCAGCAAATTTGGCGACAATACACTCAGTCCCTTCATCCAAATCATTAATATAGATTGTGAATAATTGGGCCCAGCACGGTGGTGCAGTAGGTTAGCACTGTTGCCTCAGGGCGCCGAGGTCCCAGTTTGATCCCGGCTCTGGGTCACTGTCCGTGTGGAGTTTGCACATTCTCCCCGTGTTTGCGTGGGTTTCACACCCACAACCCCAAGGTGTGCAGGGTAGGGGGATTGGCCACGCTAAATTGCCCCTTAATTGGAAAAAATGAATTGGGTACTCTAAATTTATTTATTTTTTAAATTGGGCCCAGCACCGATCCCTGTAGCACCTCCGAGATACTTTGTAAACCTGAAAATGATTCTTTACCCCGACTGTTTGTTTCTTGTTAGTTAGCAGATCCTCTATGCATGAAAATATTGCCCTCAGCACCATGAGTTCAGATCTTGTACCGTAACCTTTTATGTGGCATCTTATTGAATACCTTTTGGAAATCCAAATACACTGACCGGAATTCTCCGGCTGTTGGGATTCTCTTTTCCCGCAGGCAGCCTACCCTAGCCTGCGGGTTTCACGGCAGCATGGGGCGGCTTCAATGGGAAATCCACAGGTAGAGGGAATCCCGGCACCATGCGAACGGCGTGCCGTCAAGAAACAGTCGGCTGGGGTCCGGAGAATCCTGCCCACTATATCTCCTGGTTCCATTCCATCCACCCTGTCTCTTTTATAAAATCATTTTGACTCTGCTTGACTGTAAAATTATTTTCTAAATGTCCTGCTCCTACTTCCTTAAGAATGGATTCCAGCATTTTCCAAATGATGGATTTTAGGCTAACTGGCCATTAGTTTTCTGATTTCTGTCTCCTCCCTTGTTTAAGTAGATGGATAAACATTTGTGGCTTTCCAGTCCATTGGGAGCATGCCAGATTCTAGAGAATTTTGAAACATCACAACCAATACTTCCACTATCTCTGCTGCATATGTTCAATGAGGCCATATGCTTACCTGGTACTTTTCCCCTATTAATAGGAATAGTGATTCACACCACACAATTGCTAGACAATGTCCATTTCCAACTAGAAAAAATTTAACCATCTCCCTTTGCTGTCCAATAGCATTACCATCACTAAATCCCCAAATATTAACATCTTTGGGGGGGGGGGGGGTCACCATTCACCGGTGACGTAACTGGACAAGCCATATGAATAATCTTTATCGTCACAAGTAGGCTTACATTAACATTGCAATGAAGTTACTGTGAAAATTTCCTAGTCGCCACATTCTAGGCACATGGAGGGAGAATTCAGAATGTCCAAATGACCTAAAAGCACGTATTTTGGGATTTGTCGGAGGAAACCGGAGCACCCGGAGGAAATCCATGCAGACACAGACAGAGACCCAAGCCCCGAATTGAACCTGGGACTCTGCCGCTGTGAAGCAACAGTACTAACCACTGTATTACCATGTCACCGTATCTACAAATACAGGTCAAAAGCTGGGAATTGTGCAGTAAGTAATTCACCTCCTGACCCCCAAAGCTTTTTAAACATTAAATTGTGGAGCAGACGAGATGGGCAAAATGACCAACTCCTATGTTCCTATGTCGACCATCTACATGGCACAAGTTAGGAGTGTGCTGGAATACACTCCATTTGCCTGGATGAATCCAGTTCCAACAATATTGAAGGAGCTTGACAGCATTCAGGATAAAACAGTCCACTTGATTGGCAACCCATGCACCACGCCTCCATGTAATCTGGTTGCTGTTAAATTTTGGTTCAAGTCTTCAGGTTTATTATAGACATCGCCATGACACCCAGCGGATATCTGAGGATCTAAGATTTCACTCATGCCACTCCCATCCAAGTGTAACGTAATTCAGAAGGCAGTGAGGAACAATGTTAAGGGAATGATCAGGTGAAATAAATCAAAAATGTCATCCTCTTAACAAACCATAGAATAGATGAGCAATTAAAAAAAACACTTTTAGTTCTTCAAAGACACCGAGTAGCTGTGCACCACACATGCATTTTCTTTCATAACAGCATAATGCCAGAATAGTGTTATATAAATTTCATTGTAAAATGAAGCATGAAATCTGCAGCATTAACTGATTTGGATGCTTCTGTGTAGCGAGCCAGTACCCAAGTTATTTGGACCAACATGGTGATTGTGGCTGGATTTTAATTCAAAGCTTGTAAGAGTTTATTCCATCAGTAGTTAACAGCTAAGTATGTTGCAATGTGAGATGTAGTCTGATTTAGCATGACTGGTGTTACACTCTGCTGAAAGGCAATTGTTTTTTTTGATCATGTCATTTATAAAACACCAGCAGATGTAAAACATTACAGAGTGTGAGAAAGTTTGAATGGCCCATTCAAACGTTCGGACTTCTATGTTTCAAACACCGTGGGCTGGATTCCACCGACCACTAAAAATGATGGCTGGGACCCAATTCCAGGATTCCTACAACATTCCCATGTTTCCAATTTGTAACAATGCCTTTTAAGAGTGTGGGCTGGGTCAGAATAAGAGCCCTCACACAGCATTCCCAAGCTTCCTGGCTCTATTGCAAGGATAGGCATGGACTTAGTCCTCTGCAATTTTCATGGAGTCGGGCCAGCTTTTCAAAGACTCATGGTTCATAGCACCTCTGAGGTGTCACAAACCATTGTCAGCAAGAGGGCACTTTTGAAAAGTTTGTTCAAAGGGTCCTCCTCCATACCACGGTTTGCCATTGACCCACCCCTTTTGGTTCAACATGTTCCCCATACCAAGCTATGGCACGTGCATGCCTTTTCACCATAGAATCAAGGAACCCTAAAGTGACAAAAGGATCTGTTGAAAAGGCTTTTAAAAACAACCGTCAATTATTGATAAATTTTCAGTTAAAAAATCCTTTTACTGCAGGCCAATAAAAGAGTCAATAATCACCATAGAAAGTATCAATATAAGAAACTGCAAGCACTTGAAACCGCTTTAACTTGTGTTAATAAATTTACAGAAGTGATCAAAGAGCCAGAGCTATCAATCAAGCAGTGTTTCCACTGGGGCTCAGATGTTTCAGTATTCTAATAGATTTCTGGACTCTCAACCAAGCCTATTGTGTATTCTTGGCTGAGAGCTCAGACATTGATTAGAGTGTGGTATAGTGGACACACAGAACTTAATCCTTAGGCAGGCTTCATAACCTGTTCCCTTCAGCACCACACCTTCACCTGTCAAGAATGATGATGATATGAGGGAGGGGCAACCTAGTCTCTAAGGTGTGGAAAGTACACAGAGAACATCAAGGAGCCCAATGAGATTTGGTCTGACATTCTTGCAGCAAACACAAGACACATCAAGGTGCAGACATCAATCATCAGTAGAGTCACTGCAGTAGAGTCACTGCAAAGCCGTACAATCACTGTATGGGGAGGTAGTGGAATAGTGTTATTGTCACTGGACTAGTAAACCAGAGACTCTGAGTAATGCGCTGGGGACCCAGGTTCAAAACCCGCCACTGCAGATGGTGAAATTTGAATTTAAGAAAAATCTGGAATTAAAAGCTGAATGATTGGGTGGCACAGTGCCGCAGTGGTTAGCACTGCTGCCTCATGGCGCCGAGAACCCTGGTTCGATTCTGGCCTGGGGTGACTGTCCATGTGGAGTTTTCAGATTCTCCCCGTCTCTGCATGGGTCTCACCCCACAATCCAAGGTAGATAAATTGGCCAAGCTAAATTGCACCTTAATTGGAAAAAAAAAGAATTGGGTACTCTAAATTTATTTTAAAAATGTCTAATGATGACTATGAAACCATTGTCAATTGGCGCAAACAACCATCTGGTTCACTAATGTCCTTTAAGGAAGGAAATCTGCCGTCCTTACCTGGTCTGGCCGACATGTGACTCCAGATCCACAGCAATGTGGTTCACTCTTAACTGCCCCTCCCCCAAGGGCAATTAGGGACGGGCAATAAATGCTGGCACAGGCTGCGACGCCACAGCCCATGAACAAATAAAAATAAAGGTTACACACTGCACAGGAGAGAGCCCCTGGACTGTGACACTTGCCTTAATTTTGTGCAGGACCCAAGGTCGTACTGTTGCCAAATTAACTAGATATGCCAGTTATTAATGATAATATTGCTTTTTAGAGTCGCCAGGTATCAAATGATACCATCACAAGGCTTTACCGGATATCAATCAAAGACCAAACAACCAGTTAGTCAGTTCAAGTCAAAGATAGTTTATTTACATACAAGGATTACTTTGACATGCAATATAAAACACTACAAGTTAAACTACACCTAACAACTACAATAACCTATACTTAACTTCAGGGCAACCGGCTCTTTGCAGATGAACAAGGCCTTTGTTTGGATCTTGCCTGGCTGGGTAGAAGAAGTGGCTGTTTCTGCTGGGTTCATCCGTTTTGTGGCGATCGTTGGTCTTGAACTTGTCTTCTGGTCGTAATGCTACACTTAGTTTTAGGCGTAGGCCGGGGCCAAGAGAGACCAAACACATGGCTGTGACTCTTTTTATCCCTCTGAGATTTCGTGCTCTTTGGGGCAGTCATTATCTTTAGACCCAATAATTCAACAGGCTTTGATCACTGCCTTCGATTTTGGCAAATGAAGGGGCGGGTGCATTGATGGCTGGGCGTGTCCTGAGCGGTCATTGACCTTGGCTGTTTGGGCTTTCATAACAAAGGGAGTGGCGCCGGTTAGTCTGCATCTGTATCGTTTACCTGAGTACAGTCTTTTTGTTCTGGGGAAATGGGCCATTAGAATGAAAACGAGCGGGGGTTTCGATCGCGTCTAGCTATCTGGGTTGCAAATGCACACACAAGCTCTGAGTGTCTCTGAGACCTGGGTTGGCCATAATTCCGATGGTCCTTTGCAGGTGGCCATCTGAGATGGCTACACTACCTCTGATTGACACAAGCACTGCTCATCATAGCAATGAGTCAGAGGCAAGAAGACATTCTTGAGAGTGTATTTACAATGGTCAAGATTACATAGAATAATAATAATAATAATAATAATAACCTTTTATTGTCACAAGTATGAAGTTACTGTGAAAAGCACCTAGTCGCCACATTCCGGTGCCTGTACGGGAAAGCTGGTACGGGAATTGAACCTGCGCTGCTGGCCTTGTTCTGCATCACACTCCAGCTGTCCAGCCAAATGATCCACAGCAGAGATGGTGGTGGCCCACTGTCTGCTACACCCTGTTGTCTATGTTGACTTTGGCAGGCTTCCTCTGGAGGGCTGAGACTTGTGGAGTCCAGTCTGATTTAAGGGTCCTGCTGTGTGGCTCCTGGAGCTAATGGTTTCACAGGAAGAGGAGATTCAGATAGGATGCACACTCCCAGAGTGACCTGGTTGGAAGGCGCCAAGGATTAATCTGCTGATCCTCCTCCTCCTTATGGGTGCGTGACTGACACCTTGAGAGGGAGAAGCAGTTGGTATGAACCTGAGATGCATTTTGGCATGCCAACAGTATCATGATGGTCTGAAGCCTGACAGATCCCTCCATCATGCCTTGCTATCTGAGGAGTGCAGTAACATCCCTTCCCGAAGTTCCCGAGCTTGTTTTTACAGCTCCAGTAACTGAGGCCTGACCAAGTCCAGTGGCTCCTCATTCGAATCAGACATAACAGATTCCTGGCTGCCAGCAATCCTCTGAACGCCAGAACAGTGGGATGTTCCTACCTCTGCCTGTTGTGGATCATATTGTAAGATGTGCTCACCACATTGTGACCCAAGGTCACTCTCAACTAGGCCTCACCGTGGTGTGTCTGTGGACTGATGGAGGGTGTGTGTAAGTGCTGTGACTGGGCGATAATGTCGATGACTGTGGATTCCTTACCTGTGGTCTTCTCTGCTTCAAGATACAGCTGGAACTTTTGCTTAAAAATCTTCCAGTTAGCACCGAGGTTGCCGGTGATGCGGAGCGGCGGGGGAGGGCGGACGCCGTCCATGTTACCGGATGGCTGATCGCTGGTCAAAGGCAGACTATCTCAAGGTAGTGTCCGTCAAACTCGATCATGACTCACTGGTACCATGATGTGTTGGGTATGCTGGGTCTGCGAGGACTGCGTTTACAGCAGCAGTGAGAGAGACAGGCTTCCAACACTTGAATAAATGCAACTCGATTTTATTGAATCTTAACTATCATACATACTTTAACTGTGGGTTGACACTATTCTGACTTGACTGGGGAACTGAGGCTAACCTGACCAGACTATCTTACTACCACATGGTATATGTTCTAGTTGTTGCTTAAGGGCTCTGACTATCTCAGAGGCTGGATCCCAAGAGAGCGGGAAAACTAGTGCCCTCTGGCTTTATAGTGGTCGTGTCCTGTCTGGTGATTGGCTGCTGTGTTCTGTGTGTTCATTGGTCATCCTGTGTGTCAATCACTGCCTGTCTGTGCACCATCATATACCTGTGTGTATATTATGACATCGTGGACAGGCGGGATCGCTGGCAGATCGGTGGCCTCATGGCAGGAGACGTCCGGAGGAGGCATGATAACCGGCGGAGCAATGGGGTTAGGTGGTGGGCGGGGAACTCTCCGCAGCGCCATCCTGTTGCGCCGGAGAATGGAGCCGTCAGCCATTTGAACAATGAAAGACCTTGGGGGCGGCCTTCCTGCCAACAACAGCTGGGGCTGGACAACCTCCCTCAGGCAACTGGACGCAAACAACATCTGCTGAAGTCAGCACCGGCAGATATGTGGCATGAGCATCATACGTGATCTTCTGCTGGTCCCTGGATCGCTGCACTTTTTGCAGCACCGTGAGGTGGTCAAGGTCTGGAATATGGATGGCTGGAACAGTCGTCCTCAGGTTGCGGTTCATGAGAATCTGTGCCGGAGACAAACCAGTTGACAGAGGGGTTGCCCTGTAAGCCAGCAGCGGCAAGTTGAAATCGGAGGCTGAGTCTGCAGCCTTGCACAACAACCGCTTGACAATATGGAACCCTTTCTCGGCTTTCCCGTTTGATTGCGGGTAATAGGGACTGGAGGTGAGGTGTCTGAAGTTGTAGGATTGTGCAAAATCGGACAACTCCTGGCTGTAGAAACATGGACCGTTGTCACTCATTACTGTGAGTGGTATCCATGCCTGGTAACGTTTCTTTGCAGGCTTTGATGACGGACTTTGACGTGAGGTCCGACAGTTTCACCACTTCCGGGTAGCTGGAGAAGTAGTCGACCAAGAGAATGTAATCACGCCCATCGACGTGAAAGAGGTCTACCCCACTTTAGACCACGAAGAGGTCACAATCTTGTGCTGTTGCAGTGTTTCCTTGGGCTGAGCCGGTTGAAACTTCTGGCAGGTTGGGCAGTTGAGGACTGTGTCGGCAATGTCCTGCTTGATGCCCGGCCAATAAACTGCCTCCCGAGCTCTGCATCGACATTTTTCGACCCCAAGGTGACCCTCAAGGATTTGTCCAAGCACCGTAGCACGTATGCTTTGAGGAATGACAATCCTATCCAGTTTAAGAAGGATTCCCTCAATGACCGTTAACTCGTCCTCAACATTAAAGAACTGGGGACATTGCCCCTTTTGCCAGCCATGGGCGAGGTGCTTCATTATGCGCTGCAGTAGAGGATCCTTGGTAGTTTCTTCACGTATTTGGACCACTCGTTCATCAGTTGCTGGGAGGTTGCTGGCACACAACTGCACCTGTGCTTCTATGTGACAGATGAAGTCGCCCTGTTCACACGGCGGGGTGATGGATCGGGTTAGGGCATCCGCGATGATCAGCTCCTTACCCGATGTGTAAATGAGTTCGAAATCATATCAGCGGAGACGAAGAAGAATTCGCTGTAGCCGAGGCGTCACGTAATTTAAATCCTTCTGGATTATGTGGACTAAAGGCCTGTGCTCTGATCCACCGTGAACTTCGGCAAGCCGTATTCGTAGTCATGAAACTTGATTATTCCTGTCAGGAGACCCAAGCACTCCTTTTCGATCTGGGCATACTGTCGCTCGGTCGGGTCATGGCCCTGGAGGCATATGCCACTGGAGCCCAGGACGAGGTGTCGTCTCGCTGGAGGAGCACTGCCCCAATGCCGTCCTGGCTTGCGTTGGTAGATATCTTGGTGTCCCTGGTTGGGTCAAACAATGCCAGTACTGCGGCTGTGGTGAGCTTCACCTTTAGCTTGAGCCACTCCTTTTCATGTGCGGGCAGCCACTGGAACACCGTTGACTTCTTTACGAGATGCCGGAGGGCTGTGGTGTGGGCTGCCAAATTGGGAATGAATTTCCCGAGGAAATTTATCATCCCGAGGAAGCGGAGGACTGCCTTCTTGTCCTCCGGGGTCTTCATGGCGTTGATCGCCAGCACCTTGTCGGTGTCAGGTTGCACACCCTGCTGTGAAATGTGGTCACCCAGAAACTTGAAAGCGGATTGACCAAATGAGCATTTGGTCCTGTTGAGCTGGAGGCCATTTTCATGAATCCGCTGGAAGACCTATTTGAGGTGGGCAATATGATCCTCGGGCGTAGTGGACCAGATGATCACGTCATCTGCACAGACTCGCACCCCCTCGATGCCCTCCATCATTTGCTCCATAATGCGATGAAATACTTCGGAAGCTGATATGATACCAAAAGGCATGCGGTTGTAGCAATAGCGGCCGAACGGAGTGTTAAACGTGCACAGCTTTTGACTGGACTCATCCAGCTGTATCTGCCAGAAGCCACAGGATGCATCCAGCTTGGTGAAGAATTTGGCAGGAGCCATCTCACTGGTTAACTCTTCACGCTCGGGTCGGGTAGTGCTCTCGCATGATGTTGCGATGCAGGTCTTTGGGATCAATGTAAATGCGGAGTTCACCAGAGGGTTTTTTTATGCAGACCATGGAGCTGGCCCAGTCTGTTGGTTCCGTGACCTTTGAGATGATGCCCTGGTCTTGGAGGTCTTGTAGCTGCTTTTTCAGACGATCTTTGAGAGGAGCCGGCACCCGGCGTGGTGCATGGATCATGGGGTGGCGTTCAGCTTGAGCAATATTTTGTAGTGATATGGGAGCATGCCCATTCCATCAAACACGTTGTGGTATTGTGTGAGAATGTCGTCTATCTCAGCCTGGAGATTCACATTGGGCGAGGCAGTCACCAGTATCGAGGATATGGTGTGGACTCGTTGGACCAGATTCAGGAGCTTGCAGGCGCGAGCACCGAGCAGGGACGCCCTGTCAGGCCGGACGATCTCGAATCGTAATGTTGCCTTGATTGCCTTGTGAGATACCCCTAGCCGACACGATCCACTGGCAGCTATGGCATTGCCATTGTAGTCAAGGAGTTGGTAGGCTGGTGGAAGAATGCTTGCTTGGTCACGGATGCTGTCAAGATCTGACTGTGATGAGGTACGCAGACGCGCCGGTGTCCAGTTCAAATCGGATGCGAGCCTGGTTGACTGTGAGGATAGCACACCACTCGTCGTCAGGGTCCACACTGAGGATCGAAAGGCGGGTTGCAGGTGCAGTGGAGACCAGCTCACGTGTGGTTACGATGCCCACCCGATATGGAGACTCGAGGCAGTCAGCATCGGGGTCCGTTGGGCTGTCGGGATCAGAATCCTGCATGTCTTGTACCGAGCGGACACTTCTGCGCCGTATCTGGGATCGTTGGCTGATAATCGGTGGAGCGGACCTGCAGAAGGCCGCGTAATGCCCAGGCTTCCCACACTGTAGACATCGCCGTCCTTTGGCTGGACATTGCTGCTTTAAATGGGCAGAGCCACAATTCGGACACATCATAACGCTGACGTCAGCACGTTCCGTGCGCCATCGCGCATGAGCAGTGCGGTCGGCCGATGTGCGCACCTGTGCATTAGGGTTTTTGGCCTCGTTGTCCACCCGGTCGTAGCGCGCATGCGTCGGGACATGGGAAAAGCGCGCGAAATAGCCACTCTCCTCGATGCTCAGGCCTTGCATTTTTGCAATGGCCTGTACCCGTTCTGCCTCATGGGAGGCCAGTTTTACAGTTTCTGCCGCCCTGATGTGGGAGTAACGATTCTTGGCATGCTCATGGACTACGCACGTCTCTTGATACCGACGGGCAGGGTCAGCTGTTTGATTTTGAGGAGCTGCTGCCGCATGGAGTCGGAGTGGCCCCCAAAAACGATCTGATCCCGGATCATGGAATCAGCCGTCGAGCCATAATTACATGACTACACCAGGATGCGAAGATGGGTCAGGAAGGACTGAAAAGGTTCATCCTTACCCTGAAGCCTCTGTTGGAAGATGTACCGTTCAAAGCTCTCATTCACCTCAATGTCACAGTGGCTGTCGAATTTTAGCAGAACTGCCTTGAACTTCGTCTTGTCTTCGCCATCGGCAAACGTAAGTGAGTTGTAGATATGGATGGCATGATCCCCCGCAGTCGAGAGGAATAAAGCGATCTTCCTGGCATCCAATGCTGCCTCGAGGTCGGAGGCCTCGATATACAGGAGGAACTTTTGCTTGAAGATTTTCCAATTGGCGGCGAGGTTGCCGGAGATGCGGAGCTGCGGAGGACGCTGGATGTTTTCCATTTCGCTGGATGGCCGCTTGCTGGTCATTGCAGATTCACTCGAGATAGGTTCAGCAGGATTAATAGCACTCTGGTACCATGATGTGTTAGGCAGGTTGGTTCGATGTTGACCACAACTGGATGCAGGGAAGCTAGAAACAAATGTCTGACATTGGAGATGATCCAACACTGTTTTATTTAACTAGTGGACTGCTGTACATGTTCAGCTGTGGGTTGACACTCTACTAATCCAACTGATGACCTCTTACTGGCTTGACCAGACTTACTAGTTACCGCATGGTAATAGTGCTCACTAGCTTGTGCACTCTGACTGTCTCAGTAGCTGGGTCCTAAGAGAGGGAGAGTCTTAATGCCCTGTGGGCTTTATAGTGGTGGTGTCCTGTCTGGTGATTGGTTGTTCTCTGTTGTGTGTTCATTGGTCATCCTGTGTGTCAATCACTGCCTATCTGCATCTTATTATATACATGAGTGGATATTATGACATTTACCTTGGTGTGTCAAACGCCGCTTTTCCCGCCTGAAATCAGATTTTGTCAATTTCACCCAAAGTTTGAGATTCAAGTTATTTGCTCAATGAATAAAGTCACAAGATTCCACAGGTTTTGAGCAAACAAAAATAAACTATAATATATAAGGTCAGAAAGATGAGACAATTTACAATATCTATTTTGTAATCTAACATTCAAGTATGAGGTACATATGAATTAACAGGCCAACTATGGTCAATATGGTCAAATTTAGGAGCAACTTCTTCACCCAAAGGGTTGTGAATCTATGGAATTCCTTTCCCAGTGAAGCAGTTGAGGCTCTTTCATTAAATGTTTTTAAGATAGAGATAGATAGTTTTTTGAAGAATAAAGGGATTAAGGGTTATGGTGTTCGGGCCTGAAAGTGGAGCTGAGTCCACAAAAGATCAGCCATGATCTCATTGAATGGCGGAGCAGGCTTGAGGGGCCAGATGGCCTACTCCTGCTCCTAGTTCTTATGTTCTTATGTAATCACACACCATGTGACACAATAAATGCACCAATCAAGACAATGGATTTCTCAACAACCCACTTGGATGTCAGTAACACTGTGAGTGAACGAATCTCACTGAAACTCTGTCTCTTTCACGAGGGATTCCAGTTTTCACCTTCGAAGATCTAACCTGGGACCTCACTCCAACTCGGATGGTCTCAACCTTGCAGGGTTTCAATCTCATCTCCCGAGATTCAGTTCCCCTTGATCCCTGAGTATGTGCCAACTCGCGAGCACAACTTCAGATCATCAGCTGTGCTGAGCAGAACACTGTTGTTCCAAATGGGTAGCTTTGTTACAATACCCCGCAGCCCTTTTCCTGTTTGGAGTCTGTTTCAGCTCCCTGTTTTTAATGGTACCGGGATCTATTCCTGTCCTTGTCCCCTCTCCGGGACTCTTCTTTTGGGATTTCTCCCTGTCCCCTCTCCCTATCCCCTGCCTGGGACACTCGTCTTCCAAGATGTTCAGCTCCACTCACCTGACCCTGA
Organism: Scyliorhinus canicula; assembly: GCF_902713615.1. NCBI lineage: Eukaryota > Metazoa > Chordata > Chondrichthyes > Carcharhiniformes > Scyliorhinidae > Scyliorhinus > Scyliorhinus canicula. Next base: position 70,092,646 of record NC_052151.1, read on the forward strand.
TTGAAAATCCAGGCTTTTATCTTGGAGTTGAATAGTGCAAGTTAGGTGGGGTTATGTGGTTATGGGGATAGGGCAGGGTAGTGGGCCTATGTAGGGTGCTCTTTCAGGGAGTCGGCGCAGACTTGATGGGCTGAATGGCCTCCTTCTGCACTGTAGGGATTCTATGATCCAAGGAGTGATTGACTCTCAAATCCAACATTTTCTTTTCCAGCTAGTGGCAAGCATAGTTTAGTTTCCTCTCTTTTACACTTAATTTACTGATTAAGAAGTTACAATGGGTGACCGATGTCATTCTTGAACCTGCTACAATAGTTGGCCACATATTAACATAAATTAAGGGGCAATTTAGCATGGCCAATCCACCTACCCTGCACATCTTTGGATTGTGGGGGCGAAACCCACGCAAACACAGGGAGAATGTGCAAACTCACACGGATAGTGACCGTGAGCCGGGATCGAACCTGGGACCTCGGCGCCATAAGGCAGCAGTGCTAACCCACTGCGCCACCGTGCTGCCCTAGATTTTGTAGCTTTACCAAATTCCATGGCATGGTACAGTTGTGTGGCAGTTATTTTACTGACCTCAAATCCTGACACCTGGATGAATATTCAAGAGAATATGAGTTCAAAGCTCACTATCACATTTTGAAAATGTGAGTTTGGTTTTAAAAAATCTAGTGAAAGTGCCCCTGCAGCTGTTGAATTGTTATACCAACTCAACACCTCCTTTTGGGGAAAAAAATCTGCCATCATTACCAGAGTGACCTGGCTAAAATGACTCCAGTCTGATATCAGCTGCTCCCCCAAGTGGCCATTCACTTCTCTGGAACCATTTCACCTCACACAGACTGGTTCAAGAAGAAACCTAGGGGCACCTAGGTATGAGCGATAAGTGATAGCTGCCCTGCAATGCCAAAGCAATGAATTCAAAATAAATGGTCTCAATTTAATTATTTTCAGAATCCCAGATAAAATAGTTCAACAAATGATCCGAGTGGCTGGTGTAGCATATTTTTAAGGACGCATAAGTTTGACCTGATTGCTTCAATGATGTGACAAAATAAAATGTCCTGTGTTTCGATTGGCTTGAAATAAAAACTCCTTGACAGTCAGACAGTCAGATTGCGATTTTGCGGGACCAGCTCCAGACTAAATGTGAAAGGCCAGAAGCACAGGAAATAAAAAGCCTAATTGTATTTCAAAGGATTTTATAAAGCATGGAAATAATATATGATTAAAAAGTAATAATAATTTGTGTGGGTGGGGAGCCTGGAACAAAATACTTTTTCTTTACATTTAAAAATAGAAAAGTCATCCAAACACCAATTTAAGTTGACATTAACTAATAGCGAGAACAATAGCGAATGATGTTGATGATATATTGCCCAATTTGTATGGCTGGATGGCATTGTTTTTGGATGACTACACCAGTAAACTGTAGGCAAGAGCATGATAGTAGGACTTGTTTCTTTCTTTAGCAAAGATCTTTACTTCTAATACTGTGAATGAGACGTGGGTGGATTTTCCTCTTCACCACCTTGGCTGCAATCTGACAGAGTGGCTCCCTTTATCGACCCTGCATGATTGTCATGCCCATGATTAGCTCTACCAGATTATAGCCCAGGTGATGAAATTGTTTTTTGTGTGGGTGTTGGTAGGTTTGATGTATTCTTCGTACACTTTAGTTCTAGTAGAAATATACTGAACTACTAGAAATATACAGTAAAGGGCACTGTGTAGTGTGGTCTCTTTAAGGGGTGATATTTTGTAGGCCACATGACCAGCCCTGAGCCTATGGGAGGGCAGTGCATCAACGTTAGCCTAATCAGGTGTTTAGGAACGGACCTGGTTGTTGGGGTTTGGTCAGAGTTAGCCTGGGAGTCGTGGAAATAAGACCTCTGGAGTAGTTGTGCTGTCTTGCATACATAGTTCTTAGTTAATTAGGCCACTCACCCGATGAAGGAGCTGTGCTCCGAAAGCTAGTGATTCAAAACAAACCTGTTGGACTTTAACTTGGTGTTGTAAGACTTCTTACTGTGCCCACCCCAGTCCAACGCCGACATCTCCACATCTTATTAATTAAATCACTGTTGTGATTGAACACTGCCTCAGGGATTGCTTGCAATATAACAGGTACAAGCTCAGAGCTGTCTCCATGCTGAGGTTGGCAAGCGACTCTGTCCAACACCACACTTACACCTGGGTGCAGGATCTCTTACATCACTGTGTTGGCGGTACGATACTCAGTCCCATATTAACACGATATATGGCAGAACCTTATACCACTACAGTGATGTTCCTTAATTATGAGTTTCAACGTATAGCCATGGTTAAGCTTTAACTGTTTTCCCTCAGTGCTTTCTGAGCTTAACTTGATCTCAAGAAAATAAGAAGATAAATGATTGCTGTTCCCCAACCACAAATATTCTGTTCAATTTTATACTTTGGGCAGATAGCCAATTAAGGTTAAGGTTAGCCAATGTAAGGCCTTTTGTCAGACGCCGACTGAAATTCTTGAGTTGGCCTGCAGGGCCCTGGGGAAGTCAAAGAATAGGCCAGCAGTCTCCAGGCAGCAGACTAGGAGTGTGCGGTGTGGGATGCATGAAACACTCCAAACAGGTTTTGAGGCCCTCCCCACCTCACTGATCATAGCTGCAGCCACACCACCCTGTGGAGCACCTGGTTGCTGAGGGGATTTTTATTTTGAAGTTAAAAATGTTGAAGAGAGGGTGGCTTCCATTTTGAGAAGGATTACTTCTTTGTGCTGGAGGGGCTCATATTAACGTTCCAGTTTTAAAGCCCACCCACTATATTTAACTGGACAGTGAGCCAGCCCTCTGGCCACTAATTGGACAATTTTGGGAATCCTGGGTAATTGTTTCCTCCAAGTACAGAGTTTGGATCCCCATTTGAACTCAACATCAGGGTCCTGAAGTCATATGGGGTATCGTGCCCTTTGTATTTGGCAGAATCATGTGAACTATTTTCATATCTTGCAATGCATTCTATGAAGGTTGACATAACCTTGTGCAAAAGGAAACATTCAGTAAAAAACTGATGAATAGGGTTCTGGTATGACTCCTTTTCTTTTGGTCAGAATCTATGCCAACTTAGAGCAACCCTGACAATTTTCCTACATTGTACTTTACTATTATACAATTACAATCACTAAGGAATGTGGCAGAAGAAGATTTTCCTCATGTTGTCAATCCCACAGTCAATTGACGTCCTGGGATGTGATGGCTAAAGTTTTGCTTCTTTCAAGTGAAGTGGCTGCATGTGCTCTGTTAAATAAATTTAAATGGGGAAGATGTTTTTGGACTTGTGTCATTTTATTTTTCGCTGACTATAATTTCTTCTAATGAAGGGACAGAATAGTCCATGTCATAAAGCAGCGTTCCATAGATCCTGATTTTCAGTTAAATCCCAGGTAAGCATGAGAAATTAATCAAGTTGAGAAAGACAAGCTTTTGCCCTCAAAGGGCCAAGTTGCCCAGAATAGAAACATACTGTATTTCAGATAGTCAATGTTTTCAAAGTCTTCAGGCTGCAGAAGTTGAAAGGAACTCAGAGTTGTTTGGTCCCCGATGAAAGCATGTCAATATTTGTTTGAAAATGTTGTCATGAGTTATGTGCACATGGGACACATGATTTGAGGATCAGTTTAAAGTGTTGGCTTTAAAGAAAACCCTGCTATTTTAGGAACCGAAGACTGGACATTGGCCAAATTAAGTAGTACTCCTTCTGTATGTGTAGAATGAAAGCAAAAGTTACTTTGTTAAAGCTGTTTAATCTCACAATATTCACGTTTACTGGAATGAATTACAATCCACAAAGCTTTTGTCTCGATGCATTCATCCTAATTTTGATTTCATTTTTAAAATGATTATTTCTTTGAAGTGGATCTCAGTGTCTTTGATAGAAATGGCGTTTGGGTAAAAAAAAGTCCCTGTAAGCACAAAACCTAAGAGAGAAGTTCAAATACAAAGCAAAACGACTTTTAATGTTTTTGGTGCCAATCTCTCCCTCAATGTCAGCAAAACTAAGGAGCTGGTCATTGACTTCAGGAAGCAAAGTACTGTACACATCCCTGTCTGTATTAATGGTGCTGAGGTGGAGATGGTTAACAGTTTCAAATTCCTAGGTGAACACATCACCAACCTGTCTGGTCCAACCATGTCAATGCTATGACCAAGAAAGCACAACAGAACCTATACTTCCTCAGGGAACTAAGAAAATTTGGCATGTCCACATCGACTCTTACCAATTTTACAGATGCACCATAGAAAGCATCCTATCTGGCTGCATCACAGCCTGATATGGCAACTGCTCGGCCCAAGACCGTATGAAACTACATAGCTCAGTCCATCTCGCGAACCTGTCTCCCATCCATTGACCTCCCGCTGCCTTGGGAAAGTGGGCAGCATAATTAAAGACCTCTCCCACCCGGGTTATTCTCTCTTCCAACCTCTTCCATTGAGCAGGAGATACAAAAGACTGAGAACACGCAACAACAGGTTCAAAAACAGCTTCTTCCCCATTGTTAGCAGACTCCTGAATGATCCTTTTACAGACTGATCTGATCTCTTCACACATCTTCTCTACTGAGTAGTACTGCTCAACCGATGCCTGCGCCTTTGCATTTACATTTTGTATTTATGTTTTTCCACGTATGGACCGAGTTATCTGGACTGTACGCAGAACAATACTTTGCACTGTACCTCGGAACATGTGGCAATGAATGAAATCCAAATCCAACTGACAAACACAATTGGGTGGGATTGTTCCTAAATCTGGTGGGTGGCTTCTGCGGTACGTTTCTGGGTGGCGTGCTGGGAAATCCCGCCCGATTTTGTGCTAGGAAGCTCATTAATTATGCATAAGTGCTTTTCTCTCTGAATCATGTGGTCGGGAACTGAAACATCCATCCTTCTGTCACGTCATGGGCTTAAAGGTCTGGCTGCCATTGTTATACGCCACCCTCACTATATCCAGCCCAGCTTTCAGAATAATAATGTGGAAATGCCGATTGCAAAGAAGAAAGCCACACTTAGATTGTACAATGACCCCCTGCAGGCTCTATTAACTGCCATGCAACAACGCAGGGACACCCTCTACCCTGACCTTAGCTCCAGGAAGTCCACACACCTCATTTCACTGGCCTGGGAATCCATTGCGAATGTGGTGAGCACATTGGGGAACCTCCCTTGAAACACAATCAAGTGCAGGAAAGGGATGAAATATCTCATCTGCGATGCCAGGGTAAGTCAACTTTCTATAAACCAGTCTCACACTCCTGCACTCGAATGGCATCATGCATTGAAAGCGTCACATTCCTTAGGGATCTATATAATATTAATCGGGGAAACATCACCATTGATTGTCTCATAGACACTTTAGTGTCACTGACATCTCATCGAGCACCTGCAAAAACTTCATCCTCAACCCTTACTGGCCTAGTACAAACTGGACAGGTTACACCTGGTCAGGACCGGGACTGATGTCATAGAGGGGGTATTTGCTAGAGTGGCTGGGGAGGGTTTAAGCTAAAATGGCAGAGGCGTGGGAACCTATGCAAGGAGTCCGAGGAGTTGGAAACAAGGACAAAAACAAAAGATAGAAAGGGGAATAAGAAAATTGATGTGCAGAGAAACCGAGGACTAGATTCAAACAAGGCCACAGTGAAAAATATTGGGAGCATGTCAAATAAAGGCAAGCTTAAAGGCTTATTGTGTGGAGCATTCACAATAAAGCGGATGAACTAATTGTGCAAATAGACATAAACTGGTATGGTATAATCGGGATTATGGAGGCACCGATGCAGGGTGACCAGGGATGGAAACTGAATGCCCAAGGGTATTCAGTATTTAGGGAGGAAAGACAAAAAGGGAAAGGCAATGGAGTGGTAGTGCTGGTTAAAGAGGAAATTAATGCAATGGTGAGGAAGAATAATAATTCTGACAATGTGGAATCTGTATGGGTAGACCTGAGAAACACCAAGGGCAAAAACATTAGTAGGCATCAGATATAGACCCCAAAACTGCAGTGGTGATATTCAGAATGGCATTAAACCATGAAATTCGAGTCACATGTGATGAAGAAACATGTGAAATTATGGGTGATTTTAATCTGAATATAGATTAGGCAAATCATATTAGCCACAATACAGTCGAGGAGGAATTCCTGGAGTGTATATGGTATGATTTTCTCAATACATTGAGGAACCAACGAGAGACCGGGTCATCCTAGACTGGCTACTGTTTAATGAGAATGGAAATCATTGGCAATCTGGTTGTGCGAGACCCCTTGGGGAGAGCGACAATAATATGATGGAGAGTGAAGTCATTGATTCTGAGACTAGGATCCTGAATCTGAATAAAGAAATCTATGATGATATGAGGCATGAGTTGGCTTTGATTGATTGAGGAACGTTACTTAAAGTGATGACAGTGGATCGGCAATGGCAAACATTCAAGGAGCACATGGGGGAACTGCTGCAACAATTGTTTATTCCTGTTTGTCTGGCACAAAAGTAAAACGGGAAAGGTGGCCAATCCATGGCTTACAAGGGAAATTAGAGATACTATTCGATCCAAGGAAGTAGCATACAAATTTGCCAAGAAAACCAACAGGCCTGAGGATTGGGAGCAGTTTAGAATTCAGCAAAGAAGGACCAAGAAATTGATTAAGAAGCAGAAAATAGAGTACAAGAGTAAGGTTACAGGGAGCATAAAACCTTACTGTAAAAGTTTCTGTTGGAACGTGAAGAGAAAAAGATTGGTGAAGACAAATGTAGGTCCTTTACAGTCAGAAACAGGGGAATATATAATAGGGGACAAAGAAATGGCTGAGCAACTAAACACGTACTTTGGGTCAGTCTTCACAAATGAAGACACATATCAGAAACCAGAAACGTTTGGGAACGTAGGGTTTGGTGAGGGGGAGGTACTGAAGGAGATCAATATTAGCAGAGAAATGGTGTTAGAGAAATTGATGGGACTGAAGGCTGATAAATCCCCAGGGCCTGATAATCTACATCCCAGAATACTTGAAGAAATGGTTCTGGAAAGAAGGGATGCATTGGTGGTCATCTTCCAGGATTCTATAGACTCTGAAACAGTTCTTGCAGATTGGAGGGTGGCTAATGTAACTTCACTCTTTAAAAAGGGAGGTAGAGCGAAAACTGGGAACCAGTGAGCCTGACGTCAATAGTGGGGAAAACTCACGTATTCTCCGGATATTCTGGTTTCCTCCCAGAGTCCAAAGATGTATGGGTTAGGTGGATTGGCCATGCTAAATTGCCCCTTAGCGTCCAAAGATTAGAAAGGGTTACGGGGATAGGATGAGGGATTGAGCCTAGGTAGGGAGCTCTTTTGGAGGTTGGTGGAGACTTGATGGTCTGAATGGCCTCGTTCTGCAACATAGGAATTCTATTAGTAGACGATTGCAAGAGTTGAGTGCCTTAAGGTTTGAGCATCTGCATCCCATGAAGAGCTCTAAGCCTCCTCTGTGTCTCCCTCTGGCAGGGGATCCCCCCTTTCAAGTGTTAGGTTGTAAAAAGCACGACACACCACAATGATGCAGGACACCCTCTGTGGAGCGCCCCGAGTGGTCAAAACATCGGAAGCACATTTTCAGGATGTCGATCGTCTACTTGATGATGGATCGTGTCGGGCTATGTGTCACGTTGTATCTCTCCTCAGAGAAATGAAACACGGGTGCCATGAGTCATCGTTTCAGTGGGCATCTCTTACCCTCAAGAAATCTGCTTTGTAATCACTGAGGCCCTTTGAATATTTGACGTGCCTGAGATTGACTTGAGATGTTTAGGTCATGGGAACTCTCAAAGGACCTGGCACAAGCCAAGAAATGAATTGTGGGAGGACCAACAAGGCAAGGGAATAAACAATGAATGGTCGGACCCTAGGAATGTCAAAGGATTAAAGGCACCTAGGTGTGCAGGTTCATAGATCCCTGAAGACAGCAGAACAGGTAGATAAGTTGATTAAGAAGGCCTATGGGATTCTTGCCTTTATTAAACAAGACATTGAATATAAGAACAGGGACGTTATGCTGGAGCTGTATCAAATACTGGTTAGACCCCAGCTGGAGTACTGTGTGTAGTTCTGGTCACCACACCATAAAGAGGAAGTGACTGCACTGGAGAGAGTGCAGAGGAGATTTACCAGGATGCTGCCTGAGCTGGAGCTGGGCTGGTTTAGCACACTGGACTAAATCACTGGCTTTTAAAGCAGGCCCAGGCAGGCCAGCAGCACGGTTCAATTCCCGTACCAGCCTTCCCGAACAGGCGCCGGAATGTGGCGACTAGGGCCTTTTCACAGTAACTTCATTGAAGCCTACTTATGACAATAAGTGATTTTCATTTCATTTCAGTTATCAAGAGAGATTAGATAGGCAGGTTGTTTTCCTTGGAGCAGAGAAGGCTGAGGGGGACCCTGATTGAGATGTATAAAATTATGAGGGACAGAGATAGGTTAAGTAAGAAGGTACTTTTCCCTTTAATGGAAGGGTCAATAACCAGGGGGCATAGATTTACGGTAATTGATAGGAGGTTTAAAGGAGATGTGTGGGAAACCTTTTTCACCCAGAGGGTGGTTGGAAACTGGAACTCGCTGCCTGAAAGGGTGGCAGAGGCAGGAACCCTTACAACTTCGGAGAAGTATTTAAATGAGCACTTGAAGTGCCATTGCATACACGGTTACGGACCAAGTGCTGTAAAATGGGATGAGAATTGCTACGTGCTGATGGTCAGTGTGGACTTGATGGGACGAAGGACCTCTTTCCAGGCTGTAAACCTCTATGACTAACATGCATGATGTGCCTTTGACAATGGTCCCAAAGTTGAATGTTCAGGGAATGGAATCCTTTCCTGTTAATGAACGTCAGGGGATAAGACCATAAGACCATAAGACGTAGGAGCAGAATTAGGCCACTCGGCCCATCGAGTCTGCTCCGCCAATCATGGCTGATATTTTTCTTACCCCCATTCTCCTGCATTCTTCCCATAAGCCTGATCCCCTTAGTAACAAGAACCTTAAAGACACTCAGCGATTTGGCTTCCACAGCCTTCTACGGCAAATAATTCCACAGATTCACCACCCTCTGCCTGAAGAAAGTCCTCTTCACCTCTGTTTTAAAGGATCGTCCCTTTATTCTGAGGTTGTGTCCTCTGGTTCTAGCTTTTTTTTATGGATGTTGCCATGGAGCTCTCAAAACCACATACATGCAATAAATTGCACCCTGAGCTCTAACAAAGCCTGAGATAGTTGCTAACCCCAGAATGCTAGCAGCCTGGCTAGCTTCATCGAGTGTGAACTTCACATAATTATGAACCTTACTGTAGAGGTTATCTGGTACCTCTCAGATACATTAATGCCTTGAGGACTGTGAGATGCCCCATAGGCCCCTCGTGGATCCTTGGAACCATCCAGAGGCAAGAAGAAGGATGAATATTATGGTGATCTTCAGGGGCACTCCCAGTCCATGGGGCGTTAGATCCTCTGCAGAATGCGGCAGATGTGATCCACCACACCTCCTAACAAGCACAGACATGCATAGCATTGTCTTTCAGAACCTCTAGAAAGGAAAGGCGGCTTATGTAGACCCCTGGCCATTCAATACACCTCCATTAGAAGAGTCTAACCTCCTCATCCTCTTGGTCTTCCTGGGGATCCTTTCAACTATGGGCCTCAGGCTGGAAATCCTCTCAAACTTGGGCTAGGTGACAGTGGGCCCTTCTCCTCCTCTTCAATCAGATTACTACCATCACGAAGGCAATACTGTGCATAGGATACATTACTCAATCCTTCTTCTCCATGTGGACCAATAAGTGCCACAGATTAATGAATACTGGACCTCCCACTCGCTGACAGAAAGGTGCTGTCAAGTCCTAGAGATGTGTTTGCACTGACACAAATTGTAGCTGAGGTGCAAACTCAAGATCTGGGTGACCTAGATTGCAACCCTGATACCTTACATCTCAGTCCCACAGAGTTTGGAAGAGGTTTGGATGATTTATGAAATGTGCCACTTTACCAAAGGCACTCCTGCAATCTCTGATGTGGTATGCTGATCAGCTCAACTTGCACTTCAGCAATGACTGGCTGTCCTTCGGCCTATTTCCCTGCCAATTGTAGAAAGCACATTTGAGGCTTTTGTTGGTGCTTTGTCAGACATGCATGTCTTCCTTTACAGTCACCAGCATTTTCCATTCTCACAAAGCTCCCTGTTAAAGTTCAAATGGAACAACTATATTGTGGAGCCAATGGCACTTGTAGTCTCTTGTTAAAGCATATCAAAAGGCAGTGCCTCCAATTGCACCTTTTCAAGGCATTCTTCCTCTTTTCTCTCAGTTCTGGCTCTATTTCAATGTTGTGACTCAAAGAATTTTGCATGTGCCTCCTGAAAGGACCCCGTGGAAGAGTTGTGGGCGCCTCGCACACTGCCTTAGACCTCTCCTGTGCAAATTATTTTCTAGTTTTAATTTTAAATGGCACATTAACTTTGGGGCTTCAAGATGGATGCTGCATTTTTATTTTGACACCTGCTCCGGCCCTCCCCCTGTCAGACCAGGGACTGACTGCCTTTCAGTGAGCTCTCCCGTACTGCCATGACTGATCTCCGCACAATGAGTCTCTGTGCAACTCGTCTCTTTTGTGCTACACTAACACACGACAACCCTTCCACCCCCCACCAGTATTCCAGAGTCTGCACCCATCTCCTCCCATTCATTGTGTTTGGTTCCCATCCATCTCCTTCTGTATCCACATTTTAGTCTTCCATCTCGGGCTCCAGCTTCCCGCTCTTGCTTCCCTTCTACCTGTCATTTCCCCACCCTCTTTCCCCAATTGTCTCCCATGTTTAAGTCATCCGGTTTCCTTCCATAGTCCAAAGCATAGTGCAGGTTAAGTGGATTGGCGAAGGATGGCCCTCTGATGGACTTTGGAGGCAAGTCCCTGAAAGAGTTTCCACCGCGCCAGGGCCACGCTAGGAAAAACCTGCACCAATTCTCGCTCATGTGAATCCTGGCCCAGAGGACCAGTGATTCATGCGGTCTTTGAGAATCCAGTCCGTTAATAAGCTGTAAATGAGTCAATGTAACCCATTTGCATCTTCCCGCTGGTGTGGGGTGTGAACCTTGATGCCGCCACCAGCAGGGGACTGGAGTATTAGAGTTCTGATCCTGTTTATTGGCTGATACTAGATTCTCCGTGGCATTGGGAACTCTGGCTGCCAACTAGAGGCTGTGTTGCACCTGAAAGGTAGCGCAGTTCTGCCGGTAGATGCCAGGAAATCCTTCTTCTGAGATATGCCTGGCTCACCATGCCTCACAAGATCCAGCAAATTTGCATATTAGAGTGAGACAGCCAGTCTCACTCTCAAACGCATATCCCTGAGGTACCCAAGGTGTTGGGATCCAACCTCTTCGCCTCAGAGACCTCGGGCAAGCACTACTCAAATGGAGACCATAAAGAATGGCATTCGTAAGGGTCCCCTGGGGATTGGGAGTCTCCAGGTGCTTCCCCTCTGGCAGGGTGGCACCCTGGCACTGCTAGTGCCACTTGGCCACCTTGGCACTGCCAATGTGGTGCCCTGGCACTCCCAGCCTGACATCTTGGAAGTGCCACTTGTGTGCCAACTTGGCAGTGTCACGGTGCCCAGGTGGCACTGCCAGGCTGGCTGAGCCAAGGTGCCTGGCTGGCATTTTCCCACGCCAGAGATTGTGCCTGGGAGTGCCCTGCCTGAGTACAGTGGGGTTTGGGGGCATGAAGACTCCCACGTGGGTGCTTTGGGAGGGTTCGGGAGTCGCATCGGTGTATCAGGAGATCGGGACACCATGTGAAAATGGCATCCCGATCTCTCTCTACACCCAGGAGTTATGGCAAGCGGAGCTCCTTGGTGCAGGAAATGGGACTAAGTTAGACCTCATCGGGGATTTCCCTGCTGAGGCACCGAATTGAACCATAGTCCCAGTAGACAGCATGGTGTTTCTCGCTGCTGCGAGCACCATGAAAGACCTGGCTAAATGTGGTCGTCCTGGGACTCTGTTCCGATTTGGTCAGATCACCCCCTCTGTAATCTTTTGCAGGCGGAGGGGAATCAGTCTATCGTGTGCTGTTCTCCAGGACTACAAAGGCATCCACCATGAGCAGACCCTTCCTCATCACCAATATGGTGATCACACTGGTATAGTTTAGAAACTAGAGGAGAGCTGTTGAGGGTAGGTTTTGAATGTTGAAATTACCAATTGGGATTTAGACCAGCCTAATTCCCTGCGGATGAGGCACAGAATTGGGAAGGGGAGCATGATTTTGGCAAGTAGTGTTTTTAATGAGTATTCATAACACGGTAATGTATACAAATAGTGTTCTCGACATGGATCAACGGGAAGCCCAATCTGCCATCAACCCACTATGAAAGTGGTGAGGAGAAAATTCTAAACTGATTTCCCGCTGGTTGTATTCCGATTCTGGGCCTCTCTCTGAATTTTCTGCTCCTGACCATAATGAAAACTGTTGCTGGCAGGCACGGAAATTTCTGCCCTAAGATTCTTTACTGAGGAAAACAATCGTGGCTGGGTATCCCCAAAGTTGTTTTCTCATATTCAGTAAAAAACCTCAATGCTTATTAATCTAATGATTATTCTGCAAATTATGACAATACTGTTCAAATTTTAAATGACCATGCCACTATATGCATGTTTTTATTTACTTGTAGTCTGTATTTTACTAAACACATTTCAGTATTCGGCAACATTTCCAGTTCTGGAAACAATCTCCAAAACCTTCCCCTTTCTCTCAGTGTGACAGTGGATTGTGGCAAAATTGGAGCACAATCACTTCAGTCTTTTCCTTCACGAGACAATGCTGGCGCTTGTGATTGGTTCTTCAGCAGCAGTAGAATGGCAGTAACATATCTGGGTAAGTGAAGTATGAATACAGTTTTTGAAGTATTATGAATTCTTACTCTTCATTGTGTGGGAAACATAATGATATCAAAAATAACGGATATCCTGATTGGTTGTTTACTGGCTAAAAGCCATAAATTGTGCGTGATTTTAAGTTCCAGCAGTAGAACATTAAAGTAACAGTCCTTTTCCTCTCTGAGCATGTTTCGGAAAGGAACCATATAAAAATTCACTTCCTATTGATATTGACTTTAGTCATGAAGCATTCTGTGGCCTCACACTGCCCAATTATTCTAACTGGTAAAATATGTTGCTCATGTCTATTGAAGTTAAATATTTAATCTATTATTCTTGTTTTATTATTTAAAATATTTTTTTGTAAATTATTTTCCTTTTCTCGGTGTCTCTGTCATACCATATCATATCAGTTCGGAGGGCAGACAGCCAGAGAACGTGCCATTAGACAATTGCCAATTCTGCTCTTGAAAAGGCCTGCAGGAGGTGTCTTCTCCCTACAATTCTCTCTCCCTGTTAGGAAGTATCCAGTTTTTGCTCGTTCCTCCTTCTGACAGGAAATTAAGATTAGTAACTCAGTATGCGGAGAATGAATCTGATTTCCTCCAGTCCCTGTATCCTTGCTTGGGAAATCAAATGCAGTGTGACACCATCCCACAGAATTACGTAAACAATGTTCCGGTGTTTTCGCAAAGTTCCATATTGACTGCTCCAACAATGTCACTAATGCAAAAATGGAAATGAATGGAGAGTTTACATGACAGGTCTCTGCTGTCTATTGAATTGTCTTTTGCCTGTAAATCAAGTTAACAATTCAGGGGCAGGAGGAATAAAAATGTATCAATGTAAACTGCTTTTATTTTCATAAATGATTTAAATTTAATTTTAATCTTACACTCACTTTGCATCTAATTATGTTATATTTGGATGGTATACCGCAAATGCTAATTGTGATTATATGGATAACGTCACATTTGCATATGCCATCAATGCCCCATTTAAAGCATACTTTCCCTGATAAGTTGCAGTTAATTTGTTGAAGAGATGATTGGATTAATGCATTTTGAACTAGAGTTTGTAGACTTAAAATCTCCCAGAACCACACTTCTAAGTTCTCAATATGTTGCAGGAAACTCCTGGAAATCCACATTATAAATTCCACTCCATAATTAAGAGTTAGAATAACTCTATTCCTTTGCTAGTTTTAGTTATTTTTTTCCCATTTGCAGGTATTGTGCAGCAGTAAACCTTACACTGTGAGCTAATCTTAGCCCAAGGTCACTATCAGTATATGTTATTCATTGATGGGATGCAGATTTATGTGCTTGCAGGCAAATCTTGATATCGGCATTTAAAAATACTTCTGTGTGCTTTTACACCTGAAGGGTATGGCTCTGACGCATAAAGAAATACAGCTAAAAGGAAGAGGAAGTTAAAGGAGGCATGTTATTTCCTCTTCCTGCCGCCTGCTTCATTTTATGAAATTAAGAAACTAAGAACAGATAAAGTAGGATAGTGCTCATCAGGATCCTCACTTCCCTGGTCAGTTTTAGGTTGATTTTACGTACATGATAAAGAGCGGCACTCTCCAGTCCCCTAGTCGCGTGTTGCTCAGCACTGCGCCATTCGCTGTCGCCGGGATTCTCTATTCCCGCTGTTTATCAGTGGGATCAGTGATGTCACCCCATGCCGCTGGGAAACACATGGGCAGGGTGCCCTGCCATCCAGGAAATCCACGGGCGGGGTGCGCTGCCGGCGGGAAAAGAGAATCCCAATGGGTGGATAATTCCGGCCAAAAGCTGTGGTGTAGCACCTGCACATTGTCCAAGTGGTGTTTTTAGAAACAACAGCAACAGGGACTATGCAGCTTGGCAGAAAATGCACACTGGTCATTGAATTGTGCTCGTTGCACAGGGATAAATACGTGCTCAGACCTTGGGGATGGCAGGGCTCTGTGGCACATGATGCTGGAGATATAGGTTAGATATTATTTTGACAGTGTTACTAAATAGCTGTAGTATTGCACAGCATGTCACACAACTTAATTCATTTTAATACAGTTAATTTGCAGCTGCAAGCGACATGGACATGCGGTTTGTTTTAAATCCTCCTAAAAAAAAACATTTCTGCATAGAGGATGACAATAAAAGATGTTAGGGGCCCGTGAGGAAGGGGTGACCCCCCTCATTTATCACTCCAAATCTGACCATGACAGGGTTTGTTATGAATTTAGACGGTATTTACTCAATTGCCAGAGTATTCTGGCCTTTCCGATGGCAGGGTCTTCCAGTCTCACTGACGTCAACACCCCTCCCCCCCGCCCCCCCTGCCTGCAGTGGCAGCAGAGTGGGCAAGCCATGCAAAAACCTGTAGACATTGGCGGGACTAGAAGATTGTGCCGCCAGACAATGGATCGTCACATTTGCTGTGGGAAATCCCACCGCAAAAGGGGTCGGATAATCCCGGCCAATGACTGCATTCAAACATTTACAAGCTAGTTACAAGGAAACAATTCTGACAGGCTTTCATGAGGATTGAAACAAAAAGGGTAAGATTTATTGAATTAAAAACCCATCCAGGTAATGATAGCATAGTATTATAAAAAGGTAAACCTCAACTTCTTGAGTCCTTGTGACCCATATTCAGAAACAAGCATGCAAAATTTACAGGTTTTTCTGTTGGTTGTTACTTTCTTAGCCAAATTAAAGTTCAATTCTGAAAGTTAAGAAAATTGAGAGTTCATTGTTGATGAGTCCTTGGCTGATTACTGTGGCTATACCAGAAATATTTCCAACTTCCTTTAGATTCCTGGAGATGAACTGAAGCCCATGTAACTGTAATTTCTGGAGACAAGTCATTTTTAATCTGTACTCGTTCCTTTCAGAAGTTAATAAGTTTTACATCTGAGGTGCCTTTCGACGGAAATTCACTATCTCTGTGCTGGATTTTTAAACTAACAGAGATGGGGCTTTAACTTGGGAGAGAAGAGAAGGGAGCATCTTACTGTTTCATTGGCAGCTTTTCTAGACTACTCGCTGCTTTTGACTCTAGCAGCATTTTTTTAAATTGGTTCCATCAGTCACATGGTCACTCTGCCCATAATCATTTCATAACTGTTTAGTACATCTAATATCTGAACCAATGGTTGCTTTTGCTTCATGGCAGGGGGTCAATAGATTTGGTAATCTCCCAGCCATTAACCCCTAGAATGAGTCATAATTCATATTGATGAGTTAGGATGACAAATCTCCATATAACCATTATTCAAGCAAACCCTCTGTCTTCCCTGTAGAGGTAGTGTTATAGAAATGTAAATGTTAGGTCCAGTATATTTTTCAATAAATCCCTTTGAAGTACATAGAACATAGAACATACAGTGCAGAAGGAGGCCATTCGGCCCATCGAGTCTGCACCTACCGACTTAAGCCCTCACTTCCACCCTATCCCCGTAACCCAATAACCCCTCCTAACCTTTTTTTTGGACACTAAGGGCAATTTGGCATGGCCAATCCACCTAACCTGCATGTCTTTGGACTGTAAAAAAGTAGTTCTTTACATCCGCAGGTGTGGAATTCTATGGGGTGTCTGAATTGTAGCTCGCATATGGAACTTTCCATAAGCTTGTTAACTTGCAACACTAGTTGCCAGGTGACTTGTGGCAGCCACCTTTAGTCAGTGGCTTTTCTTGCCTTTAAAAAGTTATTTTTAAACAGTTCAGATAATGTTTGATCAGCCAATGAATCACAGATTACTATAGAACATAGAACATAGAACAGTACAGCACAGAACAGGCCCTTCAGCCCTCGATGTTGTGCCGAGCAATGATCACCCTACTTAAACCCACGTAACCCGTATACCCGTAACCCAACAATCCCCCCATTAACCTTACACTACGGGCAATTTAGCATGGCCAATCCACCTAACCCGCACATCTTTGGACTGTGGGAGGAAACCGGAGCACCCGGAGGAAACCCACGCACACACAGGGAGGACGTGCAGACTCCACACAGACAGTGACCCAGCCGGGAATCGAACCTGGGACCCTGGAGCTGTGAAGCATTGATGCTACCGTGAGGCCCCTATGCTACCGTGAGGCCCCTATAACTCATGCTTAAGTCCCATTATTGCAACACACTTTTATTGTAAGTATAGATGCCTTGAAGATTAATTCAGTACATGGCCACTCTGGGATAAATCGAAAAAATCTAAGAATTTTCCCATTGTTTTAGTGGACAGGGATTCAGGATGGCCTTTGTGCTATTTCTCATTTTAAAAATGTATTCATAAATTTCTCATTTTAAAATTTATTCATAAATGTGCTCTTTTTTTCTTCATCTCTTGCCTTCTTGGATCATGCAGCAGTAGAATTGGAGGGAAAGGGCGCTGTTTACTTACTTGCATTTGCATAGTATGGCAAATTATGGCAAAATGCATTTTGCCGTAAACTGAAAAGTATAGAATTTATTCTAAAACTGTTTAGGAAAATGCACATCTGAACAAAGCTTTGCTATCTACTGCTTTCACCTTTTCTCAGGCTGTTTGTTCTCACGTTTTGCAAGCCGTATTATGGCACCATCATTTGCACGATGAAAGGCCACAGCTGCCAATAAAGTACCTTTAATTATTTTCTCCCTTTTTAAGTTCATGTGTGAGATAACATTTCTTGGAAGGAAAAGAGATATGATGACCTCTGGTGGCCTGCCCTGCTCTTTTGTCATCCAGGCATGTTTAGGTTGTTTCAGGGACTTACATTGGGGGGGAACTGTCGATCTAAAGCCTGTAAATGACTAAGCCGCGACTCGGTCCATTGAAAGGCCACGATCCCGCAACACTACAGAAAGAGTAGTTTACAGTAACTAATATATCAAAACGTATATAAATAGATGCTGGAACAGAAAAATAAATTGGGATAGCTTTAGTCCAGAAGATATTTTAAAATTAAACTGGCCTTGGGTGTGTTATTCACAGAGATGAATTCTTTGGGAAACTATCAATCACTGTGATTTACACTTTTCATAGCATGCATGAGTCAATGGAATAATTCTGCCGAATAAACTGTTCCAAGGTAAATACACATTGTAATAAAACGGCGCGGTTGGAACAAGTATCAGTTATAAAATTAGTGCCATGCTTTAATCCCCAGGTTATCCACCTCTCCATTTTTCGAAGTTTACTAGTATGTAGCATATGCCTGAAATTTAACCTTTTATCACTTTTACATCCCTTATTATCTGAAAGAACTACCAGACAATTCGCAAGTGACATAATTACAAAATGGACAATCAAAGAGGTTTATAGATAAAAAAGATTAATCTCCTTTGCATTTATGTACATTGCAATTTTGATACAGAAATGACATAAATGAGAAAATGAAGCTAGAAAAATAAATATGGAATTTGCATCTGAAATATTGGCCAACAATTAGACAAGGGATAAATTACTACAACATATTTCTAGTTCAGAAGCATTCACCCGTGTGTGTGTCATAATTTTTACACTGTGCCATACTTCTTTAAACAAGGAATGTACTTCCACTTGACATTAGGGTTAGATCATTCCATTTTGAATAAGATTTTAAAAATAAACTAGACATTTATCTTTGAGTAATGTCTCTCACAGAAGTGCCATTGAGAGTTTGGAGAACCATGTGATTATAGCTGTGGATC
Organism: Scyliorhinus canicula; assembly: GCF_902713615.1. Lineage (NCBI taxonomy): Eukaryota > Metazoa > Chordata > Chondrichthyes > Carcharhiniformes > Scyliorhinidae > Scyliorhinus > Scyliorhinus canicula. Next base: position 70,111,255 of record NC_052151.1, read on the forward strand.
CAGCCTTCATCTGCTGACTTCACAGTCCTTAGTTAGAGCCAAATTGATAATTTCACGCTTAGGCCCCTATCTGCCTCAAAGAACAAGGCATCTCTGTTGACTTTAGTCCAGATTTAGGCCACCACACAAGAAAGGCCTTTCTTGTAGGCCTGACGACATGGAGCCACTTTTTCTTATTGGCCTCCTGGTAACTGTTGAGCCAGCTTTCAATCAAAAGACCTGAAATGGGGCAAGGATAATGAGCATGGAGCATATCAAAAAAGGGATGAGTATTAAGGCTGAAAAGAAAAGCTGTTAAAGACAGCAAGCAGTCGCCACTTCAAAGGGAGGGTGGACTGCCTTGTCAGCAGCCTCATAAAGCATCATTTGTTCCCACTTGACTTATGCAAAAGGTTTGGCATGTTAAACTCCCGTCTTGCAGACGCAGGCCCTGTTGTTCGTGTGTCAGGAGTTAGGCAGCTGGGTACGTTACTCTAGCGGGAAACCGTATAATCGCTTGACTCCATCGTAACAAAGAACACTTGTAGGGGGCTGGCTAAGGGGAGGAACCCACTTACAATGGAAACACAAAATTGCAGCTGCACTGAGAGCAATAATTTTGTATGGGGAATGGGAGTGGGCTCCCCACACTGACAGATTCAGTTTTTTTTTATTCATAAGCAGGTTTTTAACACTTTCAGCTGGCGGCAGGGGTCCAGCAGCTGCTTGTGCTCAGAGGATGTTCAGATTGTACATTCTGACGGAGGTCATTTTACTTTTGACCTTTTACTTTATGATTACAGAAGATTTGTGGACAACTGTGGTGTGTGGAAGGAAGTCAATAGAAAGGCATTGATTCTTAATTAATTGCAATAAATTCATATTAGTTACTGCTTTCTGCAAAACGTCCAGCTCTGTTATAAGTTTGTCCTGATTTTCTACGAATTATTCTGTAAAGCTATATTGTGGCGATATACACTGACTAATGCACAAAAAGTGCAGTTTTACACCGGATAGAAATATTATTATCATTCAAATACTTACTTTTACGACATATAAATATTTGGTATTTGAATTTTTTGCTCAAGAGTAGTTGTTTTCTTTGATTACTGGGAATACCTTCCAGAGCAGTGATGATTATTCCATCTCTATGATGAGCAGATTTCTTTAGAGAAAATAATTTATGATTTTTCCATTTATAATTCTTTCTTTATTTTACTTCCTTAGTCCCATCCTACTGAGGAAGCACTTCCAATGACACTGCACAATACTTACAAAAAGCAGAAGTGTCGACTCTCCAGTTTAGGCAACAGAGGATTAAGGAGCAGAGTTAAGCACCGACTAAATGCTGCAAAGTCTAAACTTGTGTTTTTTGTCACACAATTGAAATCATTTCTTAAAATGTCAAGCCTAGCTTGTGCCTAAGTTTGAAGCTCACCAAAGAAGGTGAGTACAGAAGTTGCATGTAGCACTGGTGGTGGTTTTAGTAGAAGCTGTTCATTCCTGTCCTGAAATAACCACGAGGGTTTTCTTAGTGCACAATACCGGCTGTGTGCTAGCGTTTTGTGTTACCACTTTCCCTCACTATGGTTTCATGTTCCACTCTCCTCAAACCAAGTAAACATTCAAATTTAACTTGTTAAAGTGGAATTAGAACTAGCAAGAACAGAATTCGTCAACCAATTTGCTGGGGTAGATTAATCTTGAATTGGTCTCAGCATTCTCCTGTTGCTATATATCCCTCCAAAATCAAAACATTGGTCCCATGGGGACTGATTAGTGTTCAGATATCTTCCATTTTTTGCTTGTATCTGGACTCAAGATATCACAATGACTTTTTTTCAATTGCAGGAGTCGGAAGAATCGATGTGGCTTTTAGGGCAAAAAGAATTCTGGAACCAACCGAGCAAAACCAACAGTCCCAAGTATGGTTACTTTCACACATTTCAGCATCAATATCGGGGTATGGTGTATAGTAGTGTGAGCAATGCTATTTCTGCTGCTGTTAGAACAAAAAGGGGAGTTCATATATTCAAATTCTGAAAAGCAATGCATGTTTGATGTGGATTTGATGTGGATTGCTCACCCAAAATTTACAGTAATATGAGCATATTTTAATGAAACTCTATAAGGCACAAGCGTAACGTTACACAGAAGTAGTAGCACTTCCAGTGGCTCGCTATGCCTCACTCAAAACTCAAAACCAACAGTCCCAATACATAACCACATACCAATTCACTAATCTCACTGAATGAGATCAAAGCAATGATAGTTTGAAAGGCTTATGATTGTTGGAATACCGTCGCCACCACTATTTAAAGTCCCGCTACCACTTTTGTAAGCAACGAAGGTGGTCAAAAATGTGACTTCACCAGTATCCCCCACATCTCAAGAATAAATGCATGTTTTAAAAATGATCATTTTGGCTTGATTTATCATAATTCCTAGAGCAGCCAATAATAACATGCATTGATATGGCAATTTCATTGTAGTAAAAGATGTCCCAAGGCACTCAACACACGGGGAGTTCTTCAGGCTATCTGATACATGGTATAATCTGACCAGGTCAATATACACATTTCTAGCATAATGATATCATCTGCAGGGTTCTAATGTAGTTGGGTTCATTAGGCATGCAAACGTTCCTTTACTGTGCAGACTGTGATGAGAGATTATAGGGCATTCACGGTAAACACCTCTGCTCAAATGAGCGAGAAGGACAAACTAAGTAAGTATAATCCATTTCATTCAATTCAAGGTGGAGGGCAAACTTGTACAGCAACATTCTCCAATCCCTCCAGCAGGTCGGAGTATCCCCGGGGGCGGCGCGAATCCCGCCCCGCTGCCCCGACGTCGGCGCCGGTTTTCGGGTGGGGGCAGGGTTCATGCCATGCTGGTCGGGGGCCTTTGGCTGCGGCCACCCCCCCCTCCCCCCCCCCCACCCGCAATTCTCCGGGCCCCGATGGGCCGAGCGCCCGTCCGTTTATGGCCAGCCCCGCCGGTGTGGGTTAGACATGGTCCCACACGGCAGGACCTGGCAGGTAGGTCGGCGGGGGCAGTCCTCGGTGGGGGGGGGGGATGTGCGGGGATTCCGACCCCGGGGAGGCCCCCACGGTGGCCTGGCCCACGATCAGGGCCCACCAATCTGCGGGCGGGCCTGTGCCGTGGGGACACTCCTTCCTTCTGCACCGGCCCCGGTAGGGCTCCGCCATGGCCAGCACAGAGAAGATAACCACCCCCCCACCCCACCCCCCGCATGCGCCAAAACATGTCGGCAGTTCTGCGTATCTGCGGGATCACGCCAACCCTTTGCCGCATGCGCGGACTCGCGCAGACCCTTCGGCGCCGGCTGGCAGGGCGCCAACCCCTCCGCAGTCCACCTAGCCCCCAGAAGTGCGGAGAATTCCGCACTTTTGGTGTTGACCCCGGAGTGGTTTGCGCCGGTTTTCCCGCCGGCGTGGGGACTTCGTCCCCGGAAAAGAGAATCCCGCCCTTAGAATTCATGATTTGAGACCTAATTGAAAATTGTCACCAAGAAAGTGAACAGAGGAGTTAGGAGTAATACCTTTACGAATGTGGGGTAATTGGGGAAAGCTTTGCCAGCGGGAGTAGTTGAGGTGGACGTTTTTTAAGTGAGGAATAGATAAGTGAAACAAAGGAAGATGCAGAGAATAGTAGGCCAATGAGATTAGTTATGCATTACTTTAGCAAAGTGCTGAATGACTTTCTAGTATGCTGGAAACTTCTGTGATTCTATGGGGCACCAGCCTTTCTTGTCAGTTGGCAAGATTCACTGAGCCTGTTGTATCTGGACTATTGTACATTATAAAAATAAAGAGAAAGCTATTTACTTTATCACCCCTGTTCCTCAACAGACCAAGCATTAACATTAATAACATTAACCAATCATTTAATCCCCTGAGGGTAAGGTTTATATAATTTCTTTCTGGTTCCAGTTGGCGTTGGAGAAAATTCTGGATTATTTATCTGTCTCCACATCTGCCCTACTTGACAATAGGCATTATTTTGCACAGGCAACATTTCCTTGATATCATCAGCACAAGAGTCATTCTTTTTATAATTAACATTATTATTGTCACATGAAGGCTTATATTAACACTACAATGAAGTTACTGTGAAAAGCCTCTTGTTGCCACATTCCTGCGCCTGCTCGGGTACACAGGGAGAATTCAGAATGTCCAATTCTCCTAACAGCATGTCTTTCAGGACTTGTGGTAGGAAACCGGAGCACCTGGATGAAACCCACGCAGCCAGAGGGAGAAGGTGCAGACTCCGCACAGTTAGTGACCCAAGCGGGAATCGAACCTAGGACCCTGGTGCTGTGAAGCAACAGTGCTAACCACTGTGCTACTTCCCTGCATGGATTGTCATAACTGCTTAGAAATTGACACATTACACTTCTCATAGTTTCTCACCTGTTTATTTAATAGGTCTTTCCTGTGAGCATTTCCATGTGGTCTTCTCTCTTGCCCTGGGAGGGATTTTCACACGGTTGCAGAGGACATGTGCCTGCATGTGAAGATGATGTAATTGTATTGCCAGGTATCTTATTGAATAATATGCATTAAAACTAATTAATTATACTTCAGATAAGAAAAGTTACTAGCAATGAAAATCCTTTCATCAATGAAGATATTTTTTCATACTGAAATTTGAGGGAGAAAATTTCTGTAAAATAGAAATAGAAATAGAGAAATACAGCACAGAACAGGCCCTTCGGCCCATGATGTTGTCCCGAACTTTTGTCCTAGGTTAATCATAGAATTTTGGACACTAAGGGAAATTTATCATGGCCAATCCACCCAACCTGCATATCTTTAGACTGTGGGAGGAAACCGGAGTACCCAGAGAAAACCCACACACACATGGGGAGGATGTACAGACTCCACACAGACAGTGACCCAAGTCGAAATCGAACCTGGGGCCCTGGAGCTGTGAAGCAATTGTGCTATCCACAATGCCACCGTGCTGCCCTTAAGAAGAAATTAATCTACACTCCATTATTCTACCCTAATCCATGTACCTATCCAATAGCCGCTTGAAGATTCCTAACGTTTCCGACTCAACTACTTCCACAGGCAGTGCATTCCATGCCCCCACTACTCTCTGGGTGAAGAACCTACCTCTGACATCCCCCTATATCTTCCACCATTTACCTTAAATTTATGTCCCCTTGTAATGGTTTGTTCCACCAGGGGAAAAAGTCTCTGACTGTCTACTCTATCTATTCCCCTGATCATCTTATAAACCTCTATCAAGTCGCCCCTCATCCTTCTCCGTTCTAATGAGAAAAGGCCTAGCACCCTTAACCTTTCCTCGTAAGACCTACTCTCCATTCCAGGCAACATCCTGGTAAATCTCCTTTGCACCTTTTCCAAAGCTTCCACATCCTTCCTAAAATGAGGTGACCAGAACTGCACACAGTACTCCAAATGTGGCCTGACCAAGGTTTTGTACAGCTGCATCATCACCTCACGGCTCTTAAATTCAATCCCTCTGCTAATGAACGCTAGCACACCATAGGCCTTCTTCACAGCTCTATCCACTTGAGTGGCAACTTTCAAAGATCTATGAACATAGACCCCAAGATCTCTCTGCTCCTCTACATTGCCAAGAACCCTACCATTAACCCTGTATTCTGCATTCATATTTGTCGTTCCAAAATGGACAACCTCTCACTTTTCAGGGTTAAACTCAATCTGCCACTTCTCAGCCCAGTTCTGCATCCTATCTATGTCTCTTTGAAGCCGACAACAGCCCTCCTCACTATCCACAACTCCACCAATCTTCGTACCATCTGCAAATTTACTGACCCACCCTTCAACTCACTCATCCAAGTCGTTAATGAAAATCACAAACAGCAGAGGACCCAGAACTGATCCCTGCGGTACGCCACTGATAACTGGGCTCCAGACTGAATATTTGCCATCCACCACCACTCTCTGTCTTCTATCGGTTAGCCAGTTCGTAATCCAACTGGCCAAATTTCCCACTATCCCATGTCTCTTTACTTTTGTACGAACGGGATATGGCGCTCGACTCATCGATCGACAGTTCCAACGTGCCAGAGCAAAAAACCGCACCGACCTCCTCAGAAGACAAACATGGGACACATGACAGAGTACCCTTCGTCGTCCAGTACTTTCCTGGGGCGGAGAAACTACGACATCTTCTTCGCAGCCTTCAACACATCATCAATGAAGATGAACATCTTGCCAAGGTCATCCCCACACCCCCACTACTGGCCTTCAAACAACCGCGCAACCTCAAACAAACCATTGTTTGCAGCAAATTACCCAGCCTTCAGAACAGCGACCACAACACCACACAACCCTGCCAGGGCAATCTCTGCAGGACATGCCAGATCATCGACTTGGATACCACCATTACACGTGGTAACACCACCCACCAGGTACGCGGCACATACTCGTGCGACTCGACCAATGTAGTCTACCTCTTACGCTGCAGGAAAGGATGTCCCGAAGCGTGGTACATTGGCGAGACCATGCAGACACTGCGACAACGAATGAACGGGCATCGTGCGACAATCACCAGGCAGGAATGTTCCCTTCCAGTTGGGGAACACTTCAACAGTCAAGGGCATTCAGCCTCTGATCTCCGGGTAAGCGTTCTCCAAGGCGGTCTTCAGGACACGCAACAACCTGTTGGACTTTAACCTGGTGTTGTAAGACTTCTTACTGTCCTTACTTTCTGCATAAGCCTACCATGGGGAACCTTATCAAATGCCTTACTGAAATCCATGTACGCTACATCCACTGCTTTACCTTCAACCACAAGCTTAGTCATCTCCTCAAAGAAGTCAATAAGACTTGTAAGGCAAGACCTACCCCTCACAAATCCGTGCTGACTATCCCTAATCAAGCAGTGTCTTTCCAGATGCTCACAAATTCTATCCCTCAGTACCCTTTCCATTACTTTGCCTACCACCGAAGTAAGACTAACTGGCCTGTAATTCCCAGGGTTATCCCTATTCTCTTTTTTAAACAGGGGCACGACATTCGCCACTCTCCAATCCTCTGGTACCACCCCTGTTTGACAGCGAGGACGCAAAGATCATTGCCAACGGCTCTCCAATTTCATTTCTTGCTTCCCATAGAAACCTTGGATATATCCCGTCAGGCCCGCGGGACTTGTCTATCCTCAAGTTTTTTAAAACACCCAACACATCTTCCTTCCTAACAAGTATCTCCTCGAGCTTACCAGACTGTTTCACACTGTCCTCTCCAACAATATGGCCCCTCTCATTTGTAAATACTGAAGAAAAATACTTGTTCAAGACCTCTCCTATCTCTTCAGACTCAATACACAATCTCCCGCTACTGTCCTTGATCGGACCTACCCTCGCTCTAGTCATTCTCATATTTCTCACATATGTGTAAAAGGCCTTGGGGTTTTCCTTCATCCTACCCGCCAAAGATTTTTCATGCCCTCTCTCAGCTCTCCTAATCCCTTTCTTCAGTTCCCTCCTGGCTATCTTGTATCCCTCCAGTGCCCTGTCTGAACCTTGTTTCCTCAGCCTTACATAAGTCTCCTTCTTCCTCTTAACAAGACATTCAACCTCTCTTGTCAACCATGGTTCCTTCACTCGACCATCTCTTTCCTGCCTGACAGGGACATACATATCAAAAACACGCAGTACCTGTTCCTTGAACAAGTTCCACATTTCACTTGTGCCCTTCCCTGACAGCCTATGTTCCCAACTTATGCACTTCAATTCTTGTCTGACAGCATTGTATTTACCCTTCCCCCAATTGTAAACCTTGCCCTGTTGCACAAACCTATCCCTCTCCATTACTAAAGTGAAAGTTACAGAATTGTGGTCACTACCACCAAAATGCTCCCCCACTAACAAATCTATCACCTGCCCTGGTTCATTACCAAGTACCAAATCCAATATGGCCTCCCCTCTGGTCGGACAATCTACATACTGTGTTAGAAAAGCTTCCTGGACACACTGCACAAACACTACCCCATCCAAACTATTTGATCTAAAGAGTTTCCACTCAATGTTTGGGAAGTTGAAGTCACCCATGACTACTACCCTGTGACTTCTGCACCTTTCCAAAATCTGTTTCCCAATCTGTTCCTCCACATCTCTGCTGCTATTGGGGGGCCTATAGAAAACTCCCAACAAGGTGACTGCTCCTTTCCTATTTCTGACTTCAACCCATATTATCTCAGTAGGCAGATCCCCCTCGAACTGCCTTTCTGCAGCTGTTATACTATCTCTAATTAACAATGCCACCCCCCCCCCCCCACCTCTTTTACCATCCTCCCTAATCTTGTTTAAACATTTATAACCAGGGACCTCCAACAACCATTTCTGCCCCTCTTCTATCCAAGTTTCCGTGATGGCCACCACATCGTAGTCCCAAGTACCGATCCATGCCTTAAGTTCACCCACCTTATTCCTGATGCTTCTTGCATTGAAGTATACACACTTCAACCCATCTCCTTGCCTCTCCTTTGTCAGTGTTACCTTCCCCACTGCATCACTACATGCTTTGGCGTCTTGAATATCGGCTTCCTTAGTTGCTGGACTACAAATCCGGTTCCCATTCCCCAGCCAAATTAGTTTTAACCCTCCCGAAGAGTACTAGAAAACCTCCCGCCCAGGATATTGGTGCCCCTCTGGTTCAGATGCAACCCGTCCTGCTTGTACAGGTCCCACCTTCCCCAGAATGCGCTACACTTATCCAAATACTTGAAGCCCTCCCTCCTACACCATTCCTGCAGCCACGTGTTCAACTGCACTCTCTCCCTATTCCTAGCCTCGCTATCACGTGGCACCGGCAACAAACCAGAGATGGCAACTCTGTCTGTCCTGACCTTTAACTTCCAGTCTAACTCCCTAAACTTGTTTATTACCTCCAGACCCCTTTTCCTACCTACGTCGTTGGTACCAATGTGCACCACGACTTCTGGTGTCAATATAAGTGATTACAATCAGTCGTTTAACACAGTTATTGAGATTCAAATTACTATTGATTGCAGCATCCTTTTTAAGGGAAGGAATGCTAATTTAAAGAAAATGGGATTAGCCAATGATAGAATAAACAGTTAATTTAATTTGGCTGTTTTCATTCAGTTTCTATACTTATATTGAATTAAATCAACAGATGAAAGCAGGTATGGAATCCATATATGGGACATTTATATATTATCCAAAGATGTGCAGGTTATGTGAATTGGCCATGCTAAATTGCCCCTTAGTGTCCAAAAAGGTTGGGTGTGGTTATGGGTTTCTGGGGAAAGAGCAAGAGATTGGAGCCAGGTAAGGTTCTCTTTCGGAGGGTTAGTGCAGACTGGATGGGCCCAATGGCCTCTTTCTGCACTGTCGAGATTGTATGATTGTTTAAATTCTGAAACGCAAAGCATGCTTGTTGCGGGTTTCACCCCAAAATCTACCGTAATACGAGCATATTTTAATGAAACGTCCTATGGAGAATTTCAGAACCGTTTGTGGGACATATTTATTGCTGTTCTCATTTCCTGTATGGAAGGGTTTATGCAAATACAATTCAAATTTTAATAATCCTGTTGAGTAATTGAAGTACGTTCAGAGCATAACCTTTTCTGTCACCTTTCCTGTGATGTTTTCATTTTTATCTGCCATTGAATGTAAACAATTTCCAGTGCTCAGATTTTGGAAGGGCTCTGATGTATAAGAAATGCTGAAAATATCCTTCACACCGGATAAAGGCTGCCTAACCCCCAAAAACATTTTTACACTTTTAAATGTTGTTGATCCTGCACTGTATTTTCCAGCAAGCTCTTGGTTTATTTCAGATTTGCAGCAATCAGAATCTATATATTTTTTCTATTTTAATTAGCTTTGTGGTCTATGTCCTCACCAATTTATCTGTCACAGATAAATGTGTCATTTGGAAAAGTAGCAGGAAGAGTTTGAGGACGTGATCTAATCGGATTGCAACAGAGTCCCATGTGGAGCACGTTTAGCTGGGTGTTTCCTGGCACTCGCAGCGCCGAGAGAGTCCACGCTATCTAAAGGAATTTGGTTGCAATCCAGGGCCTCAGGAGGGAACGCCCCACCGAGGCCGCACTTAATCCCATTTCCTGCACTGAAGAGGTCTGCTCATCAGAACGTCTCAGCACAAGAGGAGGTTGGGACACCATTTAACCACCACCGCCCCCATTCTGACGGGGTCTCCGGACCCCCTAAACACCCCTAACTCACATATATGGGGGTCCTTGGGCCACCTGCACCCTACTCACATGGACAGAGCACCCCTGGGCCCGATCGACTGCGGGGGGGGGGGGGGGGGGGAGGGGGGGGGGGGAGAGAGACCGCCAGTCTGTCATTTTTGCACTGCGAGCCGGGCACCCTGATAGTGCCACCTGGGTGCCTTGGCGCAGTAGCACAATGGTTAGCACTGTCGCTTCACAGCATCAGGGACCCAGGTTCGATTCCCAGCTTGCATCACTGTGCAGAGTCTGCACATTCTCCCCGTATCTGCGTGGGTTTCCTCCGGGTGCTCCGGTTTCCACCCACAGTCCAAAAATGTGCGGGTTAGGTCAATTGGTTACGCTAAATTGCCCCGTAGTATCCAAAAGTTAGGTAAGGTTGCTGGGTTGCGGGGTTGGGGTGGAGGTATGGGCTTAGGTAGGGTGTTCTTTCAGGGCCCGGTGTGGACTTGACAGGCCGAATGGCCTCCTTCTGCACTGTAAATTCTATGACTTCTGTGGCATGCCAGGCTGGCAGTGCCATGGTGCCACCCTGCCCAGAGGTCAACTACCTGGAGTCTCCGATCTCCAGGGAGATTCCTGTTGGTGGGGACCAGCACTGAATGGCACTCGCCTAAGAGCACCAAGGCCAAAGGGTTAGATCCCAGGGCCTCGGTAGATCAGGCGAGCGCATAGTGGAGTCAGACTAGCTGCTTCACTCTAATATACAGATTTGTCAAATGCTGATCCTGCCCATAATGGGTGGGATTCAGATCACAATGCCTTGCAAGATACCGTTAGATCTCGTGAGGCGTGGCGAGCCACTGGAAGTGTTACTACTTCTGTGTAACATTACGCCGGTGTCTTATTGAGTTTCATTAAAATATACTCATATTACTGTAGATTTTGGGTGATCAATCCACATCAAATTCACATCAAACATGCTTTGCTTTTCAGCATTTGAATATATGAATTTCCCCTTTTCATTCTAGCTGTAGCAGAAATCAAATTGCTCATATTATGGCAGACTATACCCCGATACTGATGCTGAAATGTGTGAAAGTAACCAGTTCAGTCCAGTACAGATTAATTTGCATGCTATCATGACATGAAAACCTTGAGGAGCCATTGTATTCAGCAACAACAATGGCTGGGATTCTCCGACGCGATCAGGCCCTACCGATCTGTGGGCGCGCTGGTTCCTTGGGGACCTATTTTACTCTGCACCCTGCCCCTATAGGGCTCCGCCATATTGCCAGGGGGCCGGCGCGTAGAAGGGAACCCCCGCGAATGCGTGGAAATACGCCTGCCGCTCCACGCATGCACAAACTCACGCGGGCCGCTCCGCGCCGGCTAGAACTGAGGGGACCACTCTGGCGCCAACCTAGCTCCCTCGGAAGGGGAGCATTTCTCATTATCAGGAACGGTTGACACTGGAGTGGTTGGAGTCATAGCCCCATTATTGAAGAATCCCGTCCAATGTTTATGCACATACTGACAAATATTGAGGGCAACGCAAGATGTATTTTTCTTTATTCTTTTTCTTTTTCCCAATGTTGGTTTGACAGTTTTCAGGAACTTTCATTTGGTTCAGGTCTTGGGAATCTGACTTAAAGTGACCTTTAGTTAAAGTGACCATTGGCAGGAATAGTAATGGACATGATACTCACTAAAAATGCAAATGCTGAAAATCTGAATCGTAACTGGACATTCGCATGAGGACCACAAATAATTGATAGGTTAATATCTTAGATGGAAATCAATCTTTAAATCTGGATTGACATAAATGATTGTTGTAAATCCAGGAAGTATTATGGGTAATTTGTCAGTTCTACATTTCATGGCCGGGAGATGGGGCAACAGCATCAAAATCCTGATTCTCTAATCTACGTTGTCTTTGAATTAAATTCCCCAAACAATTACTCCATTCATGTAACACATACAAAATTCCAGTGAGAAACTGCTGACAAAGTGAAGACTTTTAAATTCTCTCCATGAATCTGTTCTTAGCCTTCCTCAACTCTAATGTATCTGAAATTGCACAATTAGTCTCTCAACCACACTTAATAGAAAATGGAATAAGAATCAATTTCAGAAGACTAGCAATAAAGAGATTAGCTTCATCCAGTTCATAAAAGAGATTCAACTCACATGCAGAACTGAAGATTGCATGTACCGTCTGCCATTAGGGAAAAACTCAATAAGACAGGGCTTAATGTTACATAGAAGTAGCAACCTGTCCAGTGGGATTTCTCTTGTTGGTGCTCTCACTCCCGATGGCATGCTTCGATGAGGGATTTTAGTCTGATTTCATACTTTGGCTGCATGGCGACTGCTCTCATGCTCAATCCTCTGAGGCACTTGATTGGCAGTCCCTTGTTGTTTAAGCTACAGTGTGTAGCATGTTCCATGGATTGGCAACTCATTTCCGCAGCAAATTTAAACAAATCTTCAAACATATTCTTTCAAAGTCGTCGGACAGTTGTCAAGCTTTTTAGTTCATAACTTAAGTTTAAAATATTTGGGACTAAATGAAACTTAAAGCTATTAATGAAATGTATCCATTATCATTTGGACCACTAGGTGGTGCTGTTCTGTACAAGTCAAAACTTAAAAAATCATGACCTGTTGATTTTTATTCAATGATGGGCAGGCATGAACCAACTAAGATGCAGATGTCCTGTTAACATCAACGTTCCCTTCATGAATGACGAACATTTTCATAAGGAACTGTTTCATCTTTATAAAGGTTAAAGGCTCTGAAGATAAAAAGAAAATGGCATTCACTGAGCTTTGAAATTTACCACTCCATGGTTGCACCCCAGTCAGATATTTTTTCCTCTTTATGAGAGTGCCCCCCTGTTTTTCTTTACAACTAACCCTTGTGGGGGTCTGACATAACTCCAGCTGCAAGGCTAGCCGTCTATCGGTGTCTATTTCTAATCATCGTTAATTGTGAATGAACCACAGCAAGGAGTGTAGGTAGGTTATTACTTAACCTCAAAGGGAATCCTAGGCAAACCTGATTCTGTCCTTGCACTATGTGTCCGGCAGGGATTACAGGGTAATGGTCAAAATGGATGGCCTGGCACAGTTTTCCATCTTTAACCTCGGCTGTTTAACCTGAATACAGCATTCGTCTGTTGCCTCAGTTTAGAACAGACGGTTAAGCCAACGAGAGATTAAATTTTGAGACCTTGCTGGTCTTAATGGCTCAGCTATTTGGTGTTTTAAACACTTGACCACATTTTTTAGCTTAAGATCATTCTGTATACTTTTAAACTATCGTGAAGGTGAATTTTTCAAACAGTTGCAACAATATCTGTAAGAATCTGGTGAAGCTACAACATAGGACTCAATGCATACTAAACAGCAGAAGCAGTATGCAATAGGTAGATCAAAGCAATTCAACAATAAACAGATCAAGGGCGTCATGGTGGCGCAGCGATTAGCAATGCTGCCTCTTGGCCCCGACGACCTGGGTTTGATCCTGGCCCTGCGTCATTGTCTATGTGGAGTTTGCACATTCTCCCGGTGTCTGCGTGGGTCTCACCCCCACAAATCCAAAGATGTGCAAGGTAGGTTGTCTGGCCATGCTAAATTGCCTTTTAATTGGAAAAAAAGAATTGGGTAATTTAAATTTATATGTAAAAAAAACAATGAACAGATCAAGGCAGTGATTCTATATTTTGGACCCTATGTGCTCCCACCAGTGGAGAATCACTACTGGTCTCTGTTGGCTTGGGGAGCGGTGCCTAGTATGTGAGTCTCTCTCCTTTGTCATGTTCATTTATATATGGGGACGGCCCAATACCGAGGTCCGACAGCGCCCCCCCCCCCCCCCCCCCACAATGCAAATCCTGCCTCCCTCACCGACAAGTAGGGCCATTCTCTAGCCTGCCCACATTGGAATAACAGGTCTCACCCCACAGTACACGTGCTTGAGGGTGGCCCAGCTCCCCCATCATACACCCTGTTGCCTTTTTACCCTTTATGTGAACCACAAGCTGTTTCTTAGATTGACCAAATTACCGCACAACCAGTATGTTAGCTCAAATAACATAGTTTATTAATAACACACGACTTGTATCTCTATGCAATAATACACGCGGCTCCGTACTAAACCACACTTAATAACTAAGATGACCTTTACTTAATTTTGAGTGACCAGGATTGTGCGAGATAAGGCCTTTATCCGGGTCCATGTGGTCGGTTGGAAGTCTTAAGGTTCGTCTCGGCTGGGCTCGTCCTTCAGGTAGCGATCGCGTGTCCTTGAACTTGGCTAGTTGATATGCTGCAATTGGTCGCACACAGTCCAGTCCAAAAGAGACCAATCTCTTGTGCACAGGGCTTTTTATCCTTCGTCTCTTTCACGCCCTTTTGGGCGGTCCTTACTCCGGGTACAATGGATTCGATAGGGTTTTTGATCACCCTCATCGATCTCAGCCAATTAGGGGGCAGATACCTCGATGGCTGGGTGGGTCCCAGCTATCATTGTCCCAGGAACGTAGGCCTTTCCAAATAAGGGGGGGTGGCGCCGGTTAGTCTGCTGTCATTGATCGTCCTTAGTGTGAATGCTATTGTCTTGGGGAAAATGGTAATTGATTCTCAATGGATGCAAGTTTCAGCCAAGTCTGATTTTTTTGCACAATACACAGAAGCTATGTACCTGTCTGTATCCCAAATTGACCACAATTCCCATGGACCTTTGCAGGTGGCCATTTTACATGGCTACATTCCATCCTCTTGATCCTGAACGCAAACCGTGGTGGATCACAGTCTTGATATCGTAGTCTACCTTATCAAGCCAGCCGCTGGTCAGTCAGTTCAGGTCCTACTCTACTCTGTCCTAGACTTCATTTTACAATTTTACCTAACACCTTATCACATACATTCATTGAAACAATTCACTGCAAATGGCTATTTTATATCAAATTAAATTCACATAAAGTAATTAAACTTAAATTCATGCTAATTAAACTTTCTATGCTACACCGATGCTGCTGTTTTTACATAAAGAACTTATCTACAACACAAAATCTACAAAACTTAAACAGCAGAACCACATTCTTCCTTCTTATCACATTTCATCCGTACAGAGGCTTCATCGGTACAGAGGCACAAACGGTCTATTTAGCAGCGGTTATCACAGTTTTTTTAAAGTTGTACATTCTTAGTAGAGTTCTATTGGATTCCAAAGAGGGGGGCTTGAACTGTGTATATAGGGGGCTGGGAGGCTTTTGCCTTCCATTTACAGAGTTTGAAATGAAAAATGAAATGAAAATCGCTTATTGTCATGAGGAGGCTTCAATGAAGTTACTGTGAAAAGCCCCTAGTCGCCACATTCCGGCGCCTGTCGGGGGAGGCTGGTACGGAAATCGAACCGTGCTGCTGGCCTGCTTGGTCTGCTTTAAAAGCCAGCGATTTAGCTGAGTGAGTTAAACCAGCCCCTGAATGTGAGGACTACACTATAGATTAGTGCAATCAGGAGGAGGGTCTGGCTGTTATGTATGAGAGTGAGTTCCATTTTGCAATGCCTTCCTACCAGCTGGGGGTTTTGGTCTCTATCTCTAACAGTTGTTGTGTGGTATCCTGACTGGAGGTGGTCTGTGAGGTGGTGTCCCTTGGGGCTGGTTTAGGTCCTGCTCTAATTATGCGTATTGCCAAATTACCTTGAGTGGGTGTCCCGGGGCAATTTTGTCTAAATTCCAAATATATTCCGTGCACTTCTCTTTAAACATCCAATTTCAGGGCACCCTTCATTAGTAAGTTCCCACCAATCTTCTGTTCCGGTTGTGCTAATGTAACATTCTGATGTGAACCCATTGGGCTTTCTGTAAAGTGTCCGTTTGTTATTGCACCCAAATATGACGCTTGTGTACTTACGCACCCATAGGGTACCACTCTCACATTCCCCTGTATCTGTAGGGAACGGTACCACAGACCGCCGGGCTGTGGAAAGACTTGGCTATCTTGTGCTCGGAGTTCGGTAAGTGCGGCAATTATCCAGACGGCGATCATGGGGAGCTGGGTTCATCCTGCGGTGTCTGGTTTCCGTGTAATCCTAGGGAATCAGGCATAGTATCATGTCCGTATCATTGGTTAATATCTGTGTGTGTTCATCTCTCTCTCTTAGTTCCAATTTCCTTTTACGATTGTCATCATGTGTGACTCCCCAACTTTGTTTTAAACAAAATTTGGAGAGATACTAATCCAATGTCTCAATTCAAGTATTCAAGTGTCTCACAGCATCTGTGGTCGATGTGAGGAGTTGGCGGATGCTTTCTTCGACCATTCTCCATCTTTACTAGCAACCATGGGAGGTTGAGGCTTTGCTTAACCAGGCGAATTGTAAGGCAGCCAGTTTTATATATTTGTTAGCCGCAATCACATTTAGCCTGGGGCGTAACTAGCGTATGGAGTCGGTATAGTGTGACCAAAGAAGAGAGGAAGGAGGAGCGAAACAAAAATGGAGTGGCATTGCTGAGGTGTCCCTGCCATGGCTGGTAAGCACTCACAGTGTGCATGGGGCAGCTGGGACCTTGTAGCTGCTGTGGGTGGAGTTCTCTTTCATATCTGGGGGCTGTCCAGCTGGTGGTGGGGGTCTTCTGCAATCTTGGGCGAAGTGTCCTGACTGCCCACAGTTTAACATGACCCCCGGGGCACGTAAGGTGGAGCTGGCTCTCTGGTGTATTGCTCCCTTGGGTATGGTTCCCTGGGATATTGGACTTCTCCTCTACCCTTGTTTATCCATGCGGGTCCCCAACTAGTCCTAACTGGATGCATAGTGGCTTCCTGGCCATATTGTTTTATCTGTTCCTGCAGTGACTGTTCCCATGCTTGAGATAAATGTCTCAGCATCCATGCTTCATTGTGTGTCTGTTCTGTGTGATCGAAGTTTACGCAAGCCTTTTTACCTGCTTCTGTGGTGTGGGAGACTAAAGAGCGGGTCCATTTGGTAGTGTCTTCAGCATCTAGGTTTGCGCGGTTTAAATCCCCAAATACTGCCTTCAAATGTATCCAGAGGCGACCCTTTCCGCTGTCTACATTTTTTCAAGCCCTCCACAGGATCCCCTTTACTGTATCTGATAGTGGCTAGTATGGCGGCCTTCATTTCGTTTGGGTTCCTCCTCCTACGTTTTGAGGTTTCTGGCAAAGCTGATCGTACCGACTGGCTGAGACTCATTCCAATCAATTTTACTTCCTCCCTCTCATCTAATCCATACATGACCTTTTGCTGGCGCACCTTCTCGAAGAAGCTATTTGGGTCTGCGATGGGCTGAAATGGAGCAATTTTCAATTTTAGCGCAAGCGTCCCTTAACTGGGTTACCGAAAGTGGGGTGGTGTAGGTGATGTCTGGATCTGCTTGGTCTCTAATTCTTCTCTCTGTGGTTATCTGATTCATGGGTGTCGGGGCAGCTGTGGGTGTTGGTGTGACCTGTGCAGCCGGTGCTGCTGGTGCCTTTCTTTTTGGGACGTGTGGTGGCTGCGTTTTCCGTTCCTTTAACATACATTTGCGCGCTTTCAGTTAACTCTTCCCAATCTGCCATCTCTTCCT
Source organism: Scyliorhinus canicula (assembly GCF_902713615.1). NCBI lineage: Eukaryota > Metazoa > Chordata > Chondrichthyes > Carcharhiniformes > Scyliorhinidae > Scyliorhinus > Scyliorhinus canicula. Next base: position 70,129,020 of record NC_052151.1, read on the forward strand.
CACATGTCTCGTCTGTCCCGAAGGTACACATAAAACCATTCTGAACTGAAAGTAACGACTGGAGCTTATCTATCTTCCGCTGCCATTCAACGTGGTCAACAGTACTCTGACTTTGTTCTTTAGTGGACTGGTGGAGCGCTCTTAAAGCTGCCTGTAAATTGGACCATTTCTTTGTTAACTGAGTGACCTGATGTTCAGTCTCCTCTCTTATCAAGTCTGCGCGCTGTGTATCTTGATGGGCCTTGTCGTACTGGGTTTGGAAGCTGCGAAGGTGTACTATGCAAGACTGGTGGGCGCGTTTAACATCAGCGATTTCCCTGTCTTTAGCAGCTAACGTCACCCGGAATTCCTCAATAATTTTCTTGCTTTCCTTACTGTTTCCCTCATTTTCTTCCTCCTTCTCTACTAACTGTCTGCAGAGCATCTCGATGACCTCCTCGGTGCCTCGAAACAGTGCCAAGCAGCACACTATTGCCATTGGCTCTCTAAACTTTGCTGCGTTTTTCTTATATATCTCACAAAGATTCTCCTACCAAGTCTGTCCTATCTTTCCTGGACCTGTCTCAGTGTTTGCACAAAAATTCGACCAAAGGGACTATCCTTTCCCCTTTAAATATTTCCTCAACACATCCTCCCATATGGGGCACTGCTCTGATTTATCAACTACTGTAACCTCGGATTGCTGCTGTGGGTTCATCATTCTGTCTATCATCTGCACTGCCATCTCTTCTCTACTTAAAATTTGGAACGGGGGGGGAATAAGGAGTAAGTTGAACAATGGGTACGGCTTACGGCTATATTCCGGTTCACAATCCCTCTAGATTGGCATGCAAATCTGACGAGTTTACCTTACCCTTCCCTGTTAGTTTCGCATACGGTTAGTGCACACTTCTGAAATTGGGTTATTTGGTCGCTATGAAACTTACTCTTGTGGTTTGTTCTCTTTCCCCAATTTAATTCAAAGTTGTGGGATCTCGGAGTAACAAAGTCACTACTAATCGAGTCCCATCAGAGTCGCCAATAAATGTTGCCTTTTTACCCTTTGTGTGAATCACAAGCTGTTTCTTGTATTGACCAAATGACCACACAACCAGTCTGTTAGCTCAAAAACATAGTTTATTAATAACACAAGATTTGTATCTCTATGCAATAATACACGCGGCTCCATACTAAACTACACCGAACAACTAAGATGACCTTTACTTAACTTCGAGTGACGCGTACTCTGTGAGATAAGGCCTTTATCCGGGTCCACGTGGTTGGTTGGAAGTCTTCAGGTTCGTCTCAGCTGGGCTCGTCCTTCAGGTAGCAATCGCGGGACCTTGAACTTCGCTCGTTAATATGCTGCAATTGGTCGCATACAGGCCGGTCCAAAAGAGATCGACCTCTAGTGCGCAGGGCTTTTTATCCTTCGTCGCTTTCGCACCCTTTTGGGTGGTCCTTACTCCAGGTCCAATGGATCGATAGGGTTTTCGATCACCCTCATCAATCTTAGCCAATTAGGGGGCGGCCACCTTGATGGCTGGGCGGGTCTTAGCTATCATTATCCCAGGCACGTAGGCCTTTTCCAAATAAGGGGGGGGGGGGGTGGCACCGGTTAGTCTGCTATTGTTGGATGGTCCTCAATGTGAATGCTATTGTCTTGGGGAAAATAGTAATTGATTCTCAATGGATGCAAGTTTCTTTGCACAATACACAGAGGCTGTGTACCTGCCTGTGTCCCAATTGACCACAATTCCCATGGTCCTTTGCAGGTGGCCATTTTACATGGCTACACCCCAATCAGACCCCTCCCCATCAGAACCCCATTGCAGACCCCCATCAGAGACCCCATTAGTCAACCCTGCCTGAAAGCTGAAGAGTAGCCCAGGCAGTGGAGTGAAAAGTCACCGCATTTTCACTTACCCTTCCCTAACATCTGCTGCCTCAGCTGAAAGGGTTCAAAGCAGCAGTTGTTAGGTGTGTCAGAAGCTTCTTGGAAAGCCAAGAATACTTCAAAGGGCTTCAAATCCCTTGACAGCCTTTGAAATACAGATCTTTAATGCAATTATTACTGAGTGAAATTGAATTAGCCAGTGATTGATGGTTTTATTACTCCAGAGGCAGGTACTTGGTAGATTGTTTATCTATCTTTTCCTTCACACTTGAATGCATCTCAAGTATCCAGCTTTGATGCTAACCACAATGTATATAAACACTTTTGCTATGATTGACCCTCATCGCATCAAAAGGAGCTAAGTCCTTTTTGCTGTGAAAAAAAGGAAATTTAGCTGCTTTTGTGGGGTGGGTAGTTTGCTGAGGCACGGAGCATTGGGACAGTTTGGAGCCCAGTGTAGATCCACTTCTCGGGTGACCTGCCAAATCAGGAGTTCCAATACTGATGTTGGACAATGGAGAATCTTCCCCCCCCCCCCCCCCCCCCCCCCCCCACAAACCCCGCCAGATCAAAGCTCTGCAGTCCTGCCACATCCAGTTGTGAATGGTGGTGGACAATTAAACAATTGAGGAGAAGTACTCACCATTCTCAGCATACCAGTGCAAAAGACAAGGCTGCAATATTTACAACCATCTTCAGCCAGAAGTGTCAAGTGAATGATACATCTTCCCCTTCTCCTGGGGTCACCAGCATCACAGATGCCTAATTCAATCCACTCCGTATGACATCAATAAATAGTTGAAGGAGGTGAATGTGCAAAGATCCTGGCAACGTTGTGGCAGTAATACTTTGTGCTCCAGAACTTTGTGCTCTTAAAAAAAAATCAAAATATTTTTTAAAAGATCTGAAACTTGGAAGTATTGATGTTGAAAGAAACTTGGGTGTGCTTGTTTAATGAACGCAGAAAGTTAGCATGCAGGTGCAGCAAGCAATTAGGGAAACAACTGATATGTCAAACCTTGTTGCAAGTGGATTGGAGTGCAAGAATAAAGAAGTTGTGTTGCAGAGGGTTTCAGACAGACCATCTGGAACTGTGTGCAGCTTTGGTCTCCACATTTTAGAAAGGACTTGCCTTGGAGGCAGTACAGTGAGGGTTCACTAGATTGGTCCATGGAATGAGGAGTTTGTGTTGTGATGAAAGGCTAAGCAAACTAGGCTTCTATTCTCTGGAGTTCAGAAGAATAAGAGACAATCTCATTAAAATCTACGAAATTCTGAGGGAACTTGACAGGGTAATTGGTGAGAGATAGGGAACGATCCAACTGCCACTCTGCACCTGAAAAGAAGGTCGCTATGAGACCCCGCTCACTTGATCTACCCGGATCGCCATGCTCCATGCCATCCAGCGTAACTTCGGGAGACATTGTGATGTAAATCCCGCCCACAATGGACGGGATCACTTTTTGGAAAATCTGCATATTAGAATGAATGAAACTCATCAAAAAAATGGTCTCGTTTATTTAATGATATGAAATTTTCAAAATTAATCATTATAAGCAAGAACAACTGCATCAGCACACTTAATTTTGCTTAACTTTTTTAAACTGGAGGTGAGAAGAATGTCCAGCTTATTTCAGTTAGGAGATTTCTCATTGTCTTTAAAGAGCAGGTAAATCTAACTTTTAGGTTTTATATTTAAAAGCATCATGATACGTTTTGTGCTTTTTTTTTTGTTCAGGTGTTTATGGGACATTGTAGATCAGCCCCAAGCAATCTTGGACTCATCTTTGCATTTGCTGTTTCATATGGAAATGAGAGAGGGATGGGAATTGGATAATGTATTACAGCAAAACACCATTCAAGAGAAACACAAGCCAGATCAGTCTTATCTTTCTTAAGTGAGTGGAATTTCAGTGTCATCTTCTTGAGTTTATCATGTTCATCCTTTAATGGCCCTTTCCCCATCTCATTTCTCCTTATGTTACTTATTCAAATCTAGAATATTTCCCAATTCATTCCTTATCATTTTTTTTCCTTTTCCTTTTTCGTTTTGTGTTTTTTCTTTAAACTATTTTCTTAAGCTTGTTGTCCTCTTCTTTGTGCATGTCATGAGTGGGATTACTGTATAATTTCCTGAGTGTATTGCTTAAGTCTTGCATTTCACTCCTGGCTGCTTTCTTTTTCGTGCAATATATTTTTCCTCAACTCTATTGATCTCCCCTGTAAATATTTAATTCTCTACTTGCCACAGAGGTTTCATTAATGATCATTGTCGAGACAAATTAAAGGAAGCTCGGCCCTGCATCTATTCTGTGTTGTATTTGATCTGAATGTTTGGTGTGCGCATTAAGGTCGCAGAATGAGAACCATTGACAAGACCACAACAATCTCACAACAGAAACTCAGTTCACAGAGTTTACAGTGCAGAAGGAGGCCACGCGGCTCATCGAGTCTGCACCGGCTCTTGGAAAGAGCACCCTTCTTAACTGCACACCTCCACCCTACCCCCATAACCCAGTAACCCCATCCAACACAAAGGGCAATTTTGGTCACTAAGGGCAATTTAGCATGGCCAATCCACCTAACCTGCACATCTTTGGACTGTGGGAGGAAACCGGAGCACCTGGAGGAAACCCACACATGGGGAGAATGTGCAGACTCCGCACAGACAGTGATCCATGCCGGGAATTGAACCTGGGACCCTGGAGCTGTGAAGCAATTATACTAATCACTATGCTACCGTGCTGCCCAATGTTAATGTCATCACTCCCAGTTCTATCTCTCACTGAGTGGGACTGGGAGATTTCTTCAGCCGCCGTGACCAGTTTCAGACCGTTATATTATCAGCCCTCTTTTTCCTGTTGGAATCCGTTCTCGGGAGCCAGCCTGCACTTGACCTTCTTCAATGGCTGCTTGCTCATAGTGAGTACAACAGCAAAAGCTTGGCCATTCTGTTTGATTGTGCTCTGTTTTACTTTTAAACACCGTATTCTATTTACCATGAAGACAACCCTTTTAAATCTCTGCAACATTGGCTGAATTTTGGGTTGGAGGAGCAGATAGGATTAGGAGTGTGTGGGAGTTAAAATCGGTTAAATTCAAAGTAGCTCAGGAAGCCTGCTCCAAACTGATGATATCTACATTTCACTGGAGTTGTAGGCTGCTAGCAACCAACACCTTTAGGAAAGGCAACTTAATAATTACGATATGTTATCACCTCACTGCCCCCAGCAGCCCATCAGGAAGGTGGCAATGAAATGGAATGCAGCATTTTTCTGTTTGAACTCCACCTTCTTCAACTTGCATGCTTTCAGTGTCCCTTTAAATATTGGAGTTGAGGTCACGTCACGCAGTCTCACATCACATTCAGTGCTGCTGTTTGAGTGGGAAACCTGGGAGTAAAAACATAACGAGGCGTTGGGTTTAAAACAATAACTGCTGACAGATGTGCTGGACTTACTCCCAGGTTTCCCGCAATCTTTTGAAACCCCCTCAGCCCGGTCCTCCCATATACCATCGGATCTCAAACTTTAAAATCTTTTTCATTGCCACATGCTACACCTTGTAAACCATTTTCCATACCTTCATTACTTCCTGAGAGGCTGTCCACCCTATCTCCTGGGTTCTATCCTGTATAAGTTCCTGCTTGTTCAAAATGATACTTCATCCTATTCTACATGATAATTTCTTCACTTTGACCCTGTTTTTATTGATCTTCATTGACTCCTTGTATCCTGATGTACGGCACAATAGCACTGTTGCTTCATAGCTCCAGGGTCCCAGTTCGATTCCCACCTTGGGTCACTGTCTGTGCGCGGATGACATCAGCGCGTAGACGGCACGAACCCGCGCATGTGCTGTGCCGTCTTTCGCCTCTGCCGCCCGGCAAGACGTGGTGGCTTGATCTTGCCGGGCAGCAGAGGGGAAAGAGTGCGTCCGTTTTGGACGCTGGCCCGACGATTGGTGGGCACCGATCGCGGGCCTGTCCCCTCTGGAGCACAGTCGCTGTGCTCCCGTCCCAATCGGGCCCCTGGATGCCCCAAACGGGCATCCGGCACCCGTTTCACGAATGCAACGACCAGGTGTGGTTGCTGCCATGGTGAAACGGGCGTGAAGGGCCGGCTGCTCGGCCCATCGGGCTCGGAGAATCGGCGTTCGCCGTGAAAAACGGCGAGCGGCGATTGTTCCGAGCCCGGGGCGGGGGGGGGGGGGGGGGGAGAATCACTGGGGGCGCCAGGGGGGCATAAAAACTGTCGGGAGGCCCTCTCACGATTCTCCAACGCCACTTGGGGAGCGGAGAATTCCGCCCGTGCTGTTAGGTGTTAGGTAATTTGGACATTCTGAATTCTCTCTCCGTGCACCCGAACAGGTGCCGGAATGTGGCGACTTGGGGCTTTTCACATTAACTTCATTGAAGTGTTAATGTACGCCTACTTGTGACTATAAAGATTATTATTTGATTTGATTTATTATTGTCACATGTATTAGTATACAGTGAAAAGTATTGTTTCTTGCATGCTGTACAAACAATGCACACCGTACATAGGGACGGAAGGAGACACTGCAGAATATAATGTTGCAGTTATAGCAAAGTGTAGAGAAAGGATCAACTTAATACGAGGTAGGTCCATTCAAAAGTCTGATGGCAGTAGGGAAGAAGCTGTTCTTGAGTCGGTTGGTACGTGACCTCAAAGTTTGGTATCTTTTTCCTGACGGAAGAAGGTGGAAGAGAGTATGTCCGGGGTGCGTGGGGTCTTTAATTATGCTGGTTGTCGTTCTGATAGATAGAGTCAATGGATGGGAGGCTGGTTTATTATTATTATGTACCGATTTTAAAGCGCCAGTCTTTATAGCCTTCCAAGGTGTCACTCTTTGTTATTGTTTTCAATCTCTTCTTGTCCTTTATTTGTGCTTTCACATTCCATTCTTCTGACTGTGAATCCCAGCCACTCAGATCTAACACCATCATGCTCTCAAGCTCTGGCTTTCTCTTCCTAAATACCTTTAATATCTTTGACCTCCCCTAAATTGTCCGACATCTGCTTGATGGCCATTGCTTCCCTTTGTTATGTTAACCTGTGTTTAGTTGTGTTGTTGTTGAACTTCTTAGCCGCTGATAACAATACCTCACAGGACACTGACAAGGAAATATATTTTAAATTAATAATGAAAAGCCAAAGAGCTTCGGTAGCAGTCAAATCATTTGAATGATGCTTTGAATTATTAAACCTGTAACCTGCAGCTCACCAGCTTTGCTTTAGAAGCATCATCGCTACTACTCTACTGAATCTTTTTGTGGATAGGAGGCATGGAGAAGTATTTTGAAAACTGTGAAGGTCTTTCATGACTCTAAAGGATCCACATTATTTTGCCAAAGGCTGAAAGTACACAAAGTGCACAAAACATCCCTGGACTCAAATCACAAAGTAGATTGGATGAAGCCACCAATGCTGGTGCTTGTTTCAAGCTCTGATTCCCACATTCAGTATTCCTTTGGTGATAACTGCAGTGTGTTTATTGGAACATAACGCAAAAGAAAATTGTATTTGGCATGACCTGGTTAGGACTGCAATGTCCTGCAACTGTAAAGAAAATTTCTGTACAATCAGACAGCAAGGCTTTTCTTCTTTCTTTCATTTGAACAGGATTGTTTTGGATGATAATGCCAGTTGGCATCTTGAGGACAATATTGTCATAACACCCTCTTCATATGACTAACATGAAATAGAATTTGTCACAATGAGAGATGTCCAAGGTCAAAACATTCAACTGTGAGAGCGGGTATTATACTGACATATTGGTATGAATTCTGGTCTGAAGTATTGAGCTTGGGTTTAATGACATAGATTCTTCCAATCATTCTTTCTGTGCTCTCAGAATCCAATTTGTGAACATTTATTCTTGTTTTCATTGTCTTCAACTGTGCTTGCTAGAATGCCACAAAGTAAAAGTTGAAGCAAAACTTTGTTGGTTACCCTATTGGTGATGCAAATAAAGTTTCACATTTCTTTTAATCAGCATGTTTAGAAGGTTGATGATATTATAAGGGAGGGTGAGATGGGGCATACTGTTGTTTGACTTAATTTCACTACTAATGTAAGTTGGTTTACAGGTGCAACAGGTGATTAAGAAGGCAAATGGAATTTTGTCCTTCATTGCTAGAGGGATGGAGTTTAAGACTAGGGAGGTTATGCTGCAATTAAGGTGTTAGTGAGGCCACACCTGGAGTATTGTGTTCAGTTTTGGTCTCCTTACTTGAGAAAGGACGTACTGGCACTGGAGGGTGTGCAGAGGAGATTCACTAGGTTAATCCCAGAGCTGAAGGGGTTGGATTACGAGGAGAGGTTGAGTAGACTGGGACTGTACTCATTGGAATTTAGAGGGATGAGGGGGATCTTATAGAAACATATAAAATTATGAAGGGAATAGATAGGATATATGCGAGCAGGTTGTTTCCACTGGCGGGTGAAAGCAGAACTAGGGGGCATAGCCTTAAAATAAGGGGAAGGAGATTTAGGACTGAGTTTAGGAGGAACGTCTTCACCCAAAGGGTTGTGAATCTATGGAATTTCTTGCCCAGTGAAGCAGTAGAGGGTCCTTCATTAAATGTTTTTAAGATAAAGATAGATAGTTTTTTGAAGAATAAAGGGATTAAGGGTTATGGTGTTCGGGCCGGAAAGTGGAGCTGAGTCCACAAAAGATCAGCCATGATCTCATTGAATGGCGGAGCAGGCTCGAGGGGCCAGATGGCCTACTCCTGCTCCTAGTTCTTATGTTCTTATGTTCTTATGGTACGTATTCACATAAAATGACCACCTTCCGCTTGGAGCAGGAGATTAGTACCGATTGAAAAACCATATAGGTATTTGAAACATTAGAAAACTAATCTGAGGATGGCAAAAGATTATACATAGGGCGCGATTCTCCGCAAATGCGGCGAGTCGTAAAGGCTGCCGTGAAACTGGCCGTGTTTCACGGCAGCCTCCGCGCCCCCTCCCGGGACCCGATTCTCCTCCACCGGGCGGGGCTAGCAGCGGGGCCCCGTGAAGCACGGCATCGTGGGCTTAGCGACCGTCGCTAAATCCGCGCGCCAAGCGTCACGCCGGCTGACGCGCACGATGACGTCAGCCGCGCATGCGCGGATTGGACGGCTCCAACCTGCGCATGCGCGGACTGATCCTGCGGGGCGGCGGAGGGAGAAAGAGTGCGTCCGTTACGGCCGTAAAAACGGCCGTAAAGGCCTGGGAACTCGGCCCATCGGCCTGGGGAGAATCGCTGTTTGCCGTAAAAAATGGCGAGCAGCGATTCGTGTCGTGGGGCGGCCGTGGGGAGGAGAATAGCGTGAGGGCGTGAAAAAAGTCGGGGACGCCCTCTCGCTATTCTCCGACCCGTCGTGGGCAGCAGAGAATCGCGCCCATAGTTATTCTATGATTAATACTTTCATATACATTTCCTTTGCCTATTTAAAGTGTAGCATGAACCTATCATGAAATCAGTTGTTCAATGTTGAAAGTCAACATCACTTTATGCACAGCATTAGGGGTGAATTTCAAAATATCACACAATGTTAAAGGTTTTTACCACAATAGCAACTGATCATTAACTCACAATATGAAAAGGTACGAGGTGCTTCCTTCGAAGTTAAGCACCTCAAGTTAAATAAGGATATATTGGGAGGGAAAGCTAAAAGCTTAACCAATAAAATTGGTTATAAGGACTGCATTAAAGGAAGCCAAGAAGGTGGAGAAATTGAAAGGTTTAAAAGCAAAATCTAAGAGCATGGAGCATACACAGCTGTCGTCATGAAAGTCATGATAGCATGTAGTCATGGCTACCAATGACAATGCAAAAGAATGGGGGTTGTACAGTGGCTGGGATATGAAGAATCACAGCGGTTGGGAGAGAGTCTGTGTGTCTGTCAGAGGTTACAAAGATAGGAATGAGTGAGACCACATAAAGCTAAGTGGACACCAGGATGAACATTTTAAATTTGCCTCATTGAAGGTTCCATAACCCTTCACTCCAGAATTGTTTTCACAAACTATTTTCACGAAATTTCTGCTAAAACCTGACAGACAGAATCGTTATTGCCGTAGTTTACTGAGGAATGAGTGAAAGCAGGTAGAGACAGTACCTTCAAAGAGGGAACTTTTTACAATGCCAGCTAGTGTGAGGGCCTTGAGAAGAAATTGGAAAGGAAACAGTTGAATGGAAAAAGCAACAAGGAAGCAAGAGCTGGGTCTCACGAATGAAAAAAATTGGGACTGGTATGTTGGCGATGGCAAGCGAGATTGGTATTCAAAACTGAGGCAGTGGGGGTGGGGGGTACCTGGGGAGTGATATGGTTTGGCATATGGCTCATGCAAAAATATTACACAGCATAAGAATTTGTATGGTGATAATGCAGAACATTAAGCATTTATACAATAATGTTGCAGCGCAATAAGATTTCAAATCGTGATAATGCACGGTATTGGCCTGGATTTTGCATTGAAAATAATGATAAATCTAACAGTGCTCACCATTTATTAGACTGTAATTAACTTTCAGAGTATGCACATGTACAGTTAAATATAGAAATCTGGAAGCTGCTGTCTGAATTACCCTGTCCCTCCACAGGCTGCACTATACTTTGCCAATAGTTTGAGCATTTAAGCCAACGTAACTGTCTGAGCTTTCAATGCTTATTCACTAGTTACCCATTAAATATGACATTAAAAAGTTAGGTTTGGTGCATTCAGGAGCAAATCAACTTTTAACCATGTCATGCTCTGTAAAGGCATATCCATAACTTTTAAAATATGAATTTTATTCAATATGGAATATTTGGGACTGACTTTTCTTTTAAAATGGACATATGCTGCAAAATATGGCTGCAAAAAAGTTGACCTGACCTGATTTGTGAATTCAAAATCTGCCACTCTATCGCACAAGGACTAAGGGGTACACTTCAGACTAAGAGTGGCCAACCACCAATTGACACCATCCACAACACATTTTGGAATATAATAGGACTTTCTGAAACACGAGATGGTGATTATCTCAAGCCCCCTCAGGATAAATGTCTTTAAACAGTAAACAATGTTGCGGCCAACACCATATTTGGGAAAGGAAACTGAAAGAAACCCCATGGTAGAGCAGCCATATTGGTCTCCCTTATAATTTTTAAGTGCTGTCTGCAGAAAGAGACAGCATAAGCATAAAGGGAAGTAATATCTCTATCTTAAGAACTGGAGCGGGTAATGTCGCAAATTCTCAGACCTGTTTCTATTTCAGGTCCACCAATGCAACAACTAACATCCTGGTAATAAGACTATAAGTAACTAACTTCATGACCTGTGGAAATCACATCCCTTTGAGAGAATTCTTTTTTTTTCTTTTAAAAATTTTTTTTAGAGTACCCAATTATTTTTTCCAATTAAGGGGCAATTTAGCATGGCCAATCCACCTATCCTGCACATCCTTTTGGGTTGTGGGGGTGAAACCCACGCAGACACGGGGAGAATTTGCAAACTCCACACGGACAGTGACCCAGGGCCGGGATTCGAACCCGGGTCCTCAGCGCCGTAGGCAGCAATGCTAACCACTGTGCCACCGTGCTGCCCTTTTGAGAGAATTCTTAAATTCACTTTGAACATAGAACATACAGTGCAGAAGGAGACCATTCGGCCCATCGAGTCTGCACCAACCCACTTAAGCCTTCACTTCCACCCTATCTCCGAAACCTAATAACCCCACCTAACCTTATTGGTCACGAAGGGCAATTTATCTTGGCCAATCCACCTAACCTGCACGTCTTTGGACTGTGGGAGGAAACCGGAGCACCCGGAAGAAACCGTGCAGACTCCTCACAGACAGTGATCCAGCGGGGAATTGAAGCTGGGACCCTAGCGCTGTGAAACCACAGTGCCAGCCACTTGTGCTACCGTGGCATATGACTCTGGTTGTTGCACTTAGTCAAACTCCACTTGAGGAATGAAGAGATCTTCTTTAATCAGGCATGAATGCCGTTTTCCAGAATAGGACAATCATGTATAGGCTGGGTCACTGTCTGTGCGGAGTCTGCACGTCCTCCCCGTGTGTGCGTGGGTTTCCTCCGGGTGCTCCGGTTTCCACCCACAGTCCAAAGATGTGCGGGTTAGGTGGATTGGCCATGCTAAATTGCCCGTAGTGTCCTAATAGTAAGGTTAAGGGGGGGAGTTGTTGGGTTACGGGTATAGGGTGGATATGTGGGTTTGAGTAGGGTTATCATTGCTCGGCACAACATCGAGGGCCGAAGGGCCTGTTCTGTGCTGTACTGTTCTATGTTCTATGTTCTATGTGAACTATTAACTATTCCTTTTGTCTATATCTTGTGAAAGTGCATTATTCTCTTTGAGTATGTTTGTGAGCTTGTCTGTGAGTGAATGATGTAGCATTAGATTTAAGATGAATGCATGAAAAAAAACCCACTTTATTTAAACCCATGGAAAGCTTGCTGCTGGTTATTCAATTTATCCACACACGTGGGTTAAAAATTACACCTATCTTCTTTTAAAAAGCTTACTGATTATGGATAGGAGGGAAGAGAACAAGGGTATCAATACTTCTCTTTCACCCTGCCTTTAACAATGATGTGATAAGTGTTGACTACAATAAAAACAACTGGCATTGAAATTAAATTAACAAATGTGATGTCATATTCCTTCAAAATTTAATTAGTTTTGGTGATTGAAAATAATAAAATCAGTCACCCAATAACTCCAAATTTACATTCAAAAGCCTACACAAACTTTGTGAGCAGTTGCCAGCACAGTAAAGCACAAATACTATTCCTTTGAAACTGGCAGTAAAATCCAAGCCAATATTGCTGCATTAAATGTTAATTCAGTATCTGACAGTCTAAGAGTTGGTATAATAAGATTATGAGGTATAAGTGTTTGTACGCTAAAACACAATGTAAAGTTTCAGTTGAGAATAATATCATAGCTGGTAAGGGTTATACAATAATATTCTAACCTCCTTGCTCTATTCTTTGGGTGGTTTTCCTGAGGATTTGCTTTAAACCGTTTAGATTGTCTTTTACAGTGAATTTTCTGCTCTGAACACCAAGTGTTGCTGGCGGGCGGGAAAAGTGGCATGTTGGCATGGTGGGTTTCCGAGCTGGATTGTCTGCCTTTCAGCTCATTATATGTGCATGAACATAGAGGACATTGTAGCTTGTGGCGGGGCAAGCTGGAATTCATCTGCCTCTAACGTGACCTCATTGGATCATCTTTCTGGTGCCATAATTAAACCTCATCCTTCACTGTCTGAAGTGCAAGACTGGCAATGGCAAGTTATGGCCCTGAGAGGAAAGAAGTCAACTGACCTCAAGTTCAGCAATAATGCACTGGGGGCACTTCTGGATTCTGTGGAGGCACACTGGGACATCCTTTACACCGGTGATTGCAGAAGGAGGTCCACTAACCTCACCACTCTGGCTTGGAAGGCAGTCTCCAGGGCGGTCCATGCCAATGCTCCTCAGTAGATGACTGCCATGCAGTTCAGGAAGGCGATGAACAATATCATCTGCTCCGCCAGAGTAAGTTTACTTTCTCCTCACTCTCAACTTGCACTCTCACAAGGCCATCAGGCATTCTCAGGGTTACAGACTACAGGGAGATGACCTGTCCAGCCATAAAAGGATGTATCTTCAAGATGCCTATGACCTGTTTAATGAAGGTGCATGTTTCAGAAGATGCTACGTTATACCTCTCCTCTAAGGCACTTTGTGGCCACTGAAGAGGGGGGTCATCAATCCTGTCCTCTACAGATAGTCTTTGCCACCGAGGTGGTAAACTTGGATGTGTTGATGGTCCACAAACATCTGTGGCTCCTACGAGTAACACAAGATGTAGGAGTCATGGGCGCTTCCAGCATCTTCCCTAAATTGCCATTTGACTGTTCCTAACAAATCTCAGCTGTGCCTTTGGCCATGATTTTGTGCCTGTCTTTGCCATAAGTGCAAACGGTGACATCGGTGCAAAATATCGCGAGAGTCAGGTAATGAGGATCTTGCTAAGGACCATCATTTCAATAAATTAACGTATCATTACTGTGCTTCCTCATCGTATCGTTCCCCCACATTAGGAGTCCCGAATCGCTGGTGTGATGTCAAGTTGCCAAGGTTTACAAAAAAGCTTTTGCAAAACGTGAATTAGGTGAAGGGAACTCCAGTGTGCACAGGTAAATATAGCCCCCGGGGGGGAGGGACACAGGTAAATATAGCCCCCGGGGGAGAGGGACACAGGTAAATATAGCCCCCGGGGAGAGAAGGACACAGGTAAATATAGCCCCTGGAGGGAGAGGGACACAGGTAAATATAGCCCCCGGAGGGAGAGGGACACAGGTAAATATAGCCCTCGGGGGGGGAGAGGGATACAGGTAAATATAGCCCCGGAGGGAGAGGGACACAGGTAAATATAGCCCCCGGGGAGAGAAGGACACAGGTAAATATAGCCCCTGGAGGGAGAGGGACACAGGTAAATATAGTCCCCGGAGGGAGAGGGACACAGGTAAATATAGCCCCCGGGGGGGAGGGACACAGGTAAATATAGCCCCCGGGGGAGAGGGACACAGGTAAATATAGCCCCCGGGGAGAGAAGGACACAGGTAAATATAGCCCCCGGGGGGGAGGGACACAGGTAAATATAGCCCCCGGGGGAGAGGGACACAGGTAAATATAGCCCCCGGGGGAGAGGGACACAGGTAAATATAGCCCCCGGAGGGAGAGGGACACAGGTAAATATAGTCCCCGGAGGGAGAGGGACACAGGTAAATATAGCCCCCGGAGGGAAAGGGACACAGGTAAATATAGCCCCCGGGCGGAGAGGGACACAGGTAAATATAGCCCCCGGGGGGAGAAGGACACAGGTAAATATAGCCCCCGGGGAGAGAAGGACACAGGTAAATATAGCCCCCGGGCGGAGAGGGACACAGGTAAATATAGCCCCCGGGGAGAGAAGGACACAGGTAAATATAGCCCTCGGGGGGGAGAGGGATACAGGTAAATATAGCCCCCGGGGAGAGAAGGACACAGGTAAATATAGCCCCCGGGGAGAGAAGGACACAGGTAAATATAGCCCCCGGGGAGAGAAGGACACAGGTAAATATAGCCCCCGGGCGGAGAGGGACACAGATAAATATAGCCCCCGGGGGGGAGGGGGGAAGGATACAGGTAAATATAGCCCCCGGAGGGAGAGGGACACAGGTAAATATAGCCCCCGGGGAGAGAAGGACACAGGTAAATATAGCCCTCGGGGGGAGAGGGATACAGGTAAATATAGCCCCCGGGGGGAGAAGGACACAGGTAAATATAGCCCCCGGGGAGAGAAGGACACAGGTAAATATAGCCCCCGGGCGGAGAGGGACACAGGTAAATATAGCCCCCGGGGAGAGAAGGACACAGGTAAATATAGCCCTCGGGGGGGAGAGGGATACAGGTAAATATAGCCCCCGGGGAGAGAAGGACACAGGTAAATATAGCCCCCGGGCGGAGAGGGACACAGATAAATATAGCCCCCGGGGGGGAGGGGGGAAGGACACAGGTAAATATAGCCCCCGGGGAGAGAAGGACACAGGTAAATATAGCCCTCGGGGGGGAGAGGGATACAGGTAAATATAGCCCCGGAGGGAGAGGGACACAGGTAAATATAGCCCCCGGGGGGGAGGGGGGAAGGATACAGGTAAATATAGCCCCCGGAGGGAGAGGGACACAGGTAAATATAGCCCCCGGGCGGAGAGGGACACAGGTAAATATAGCCCCCGGAGGGAAAGGGACACAGGTAAATATAGCCCCCGGAGGGAGAGGGACACAGGTAAATATAGCCCCTGGAGGGAGAGGGACACAGGTAAATATAGTCCCCGGGGGGAGAGGGACACAGGTAAATATAGCCCCCGGAGGGAAAGGGACACAGGTAAATATAGCCCCCGGGGGGAGAGGGACACAGGTAAATATAGCCCCCGGGGAGAGAGGGACACAGGTAAATATAGCCCCCGGGGTGGGGGGGAGGATACAGGTAAATATAGCCCCCGGGGGGAGAGGGACACAGATAAATATAGCCCCCGGGGGGGGGGAGGATACAGGTAAATATAGCCCCTGGGGGTAGAGGGACATGTCTGGCCAGTACCCTGACACTGTCCCTTGTCACTCACACTGCCCGCTGGCACCTTGGCACTGCTCCCGGCACTGGGGGATGCTCTGAGGAGCTATATTCGGTGCAGGGGCTCCTCTTATTTGTTGAGGGATGTTTCCCCTTGTGCGTGTGGGATGTGGGCTCTTGTACCTGGCCGGGAGTTAATTGCTCCTTATTGGAGATTGGGCTGCCCTTTAAAAACGGCGCCCCAATCTGGGGATTCCTGGCATTGCTGGCTTTTTCCAGCCGTGTTCCCGAGCAGATTACTCTGTGCAGACTGCTATAGAAGGTGGCAGGAAAAGCCAGCGATGCAGCCCGTGAACTGTACACCAGTTTCCCTGCCTCAGCTGGCACTCTGTACAAGGAAATGAAAATGAAATGAAATGAAAACCGCTTATTGTCGCGAGTAGGCTTCAAATGAAGTTACTGCGAAAAGCCCCTAGTCGCCACATTCCTGCGCCTGTTCGGGGAGGCTGGTACAGGAATTGAACCGTGATGCTAGCCTGCCTTGGTCTGCTTTAAAAACCAGCGATTTAGCCCTGTGCAACGGAAAGTTCCACCCTTTCTCCCATTTGGAAAATAATAATAATTTTTAATAACTTTTTAAAACAAAATTGGTGTACTCAATTTATTTGTCACAAGTAGTCTTACCTTAACACTGCAATGAAGTTACTGTGAGAAATCCCTCATCAGCACAATCCCAGCGCCAGTTTGGGTACACAGAGAGAGAATTACCTAACAGCACGTCTTTCGGAACTTATGAGAAGAAACCGGAGCACCCGGAGGACACCCACGCTGACACGGGGAGAACATGCAGATTCCGCACAGTGACCCAAGCCATGAATTGAACCTGGGACCCTGGTGCTGTGAAATGACAGTGCTAACCACTGTGCTACCCTGCCGTCCGTGGTGAACATTAGTAGGGTAACCCTGCAATCGGCACAGAAGTGTTGTAGTCGACTCCTCTCACAAGCCCTGATGCCCCTCCACTCGGCAACATTTTTCATAGCTTCTTTTTGAACTGTGTAATTGGAGTTTTTAATTACCAGGCCAGCTTCAAGCCCCTTCATGCTGGAGCAACATGATGTGCAGGTTCCCCTTCCTCCATTCACTCC
The DNA here is from genome assembly GCF_902713615.1 of Scyliorhinus canicula. NCBI lineage: Eukaryota > Metazoa > Chordata > Chondrichthyes > Carcharhiniformes > Scyliorhinidae > Scyliorhinus > Scyliorhinus canicula. The sequence goes on from NC_052151.1 coordinate 70,146,167, forward strand.
CCTTCCCTCACCTCTAATCCTTGATCCCATTATTATAATTGTTGCTTTCCCTGTCTTCCCTCCTGAACCATTTGATATTGATGTCCCGATGTCCAGGTCCCTCCCATCTTGAGGCCCATTGTACATGAGACCAGCAAGCACTCCACATATTAACTGTTCCCCATCTACAGGTTGCAATTACCTTCCCTGACAGTAACTGTATCATTTGCAGCCCGTATCAATCCACATGACCAATGTGTGTAAGGGCTGACCATGTTGTGCACACCATTCTGGGCACAGAACTGACAGTCCCCCCCCCCCCCCCCCCCCCACCCTCCCGTCACTCCCTGGACTGTGACAAGCACCGCCCTACAAATTGTGGTTCAGATCCACAGGATTCTCTATGTTTTCTGGTCCAGAGCATTCATTACTCCAATCCCCAGGACCTCTATGCTTTCTGGGCACAAGTAATTTTGCCCACCCCACACCCCTCCCCCTCCCAACACTCATGTGTCTCTGTGATTTCGTCCCCAGTTTCCCCCCAGGTAAGCATTTGCCCTCCAGCCCCTTCCTTTTCCTCCATCGCGTCTCAGCAACACCTCCTCCCTCTCCACTCTCAGTCAAACCTTTGTTCTCCAGCTCTGCCACCTCTCTGCCTTCTCACTGGTCTTCCATGGTGCACCTTGGCCCTGACCTTTCTCCTTATGGCCATGCTGGTCTTGCCTTCACAACTTTGGTATTGAGTTAGAGAAGCCTCGAGCGCAGTGCAATGAAAGATGGGCATACATACCTCAAGGTCACAGGTCAAGTGGTGCTCATAAAAATTTAAAGTACCCAATTCTTTTTTTTAAATTAAGGGGCAATTTAGCGTGGCCAATCCACCTCCTCTACACATCTTTGGGTTGTGGGGGTGACGCCCACGCAGCATGGGGAGAATGTGCAAACCCCACATGGACAATGACTCGGGGCCGGGATCAGACCCGGGTCCTTGGCAGCGTGATGGTGCAGTGCTAATGACTGCACCACCATGCCGTCCCCTGTGCATGTAACTTATATCCGGTTGCGAATCACGTCGGTCACCAATGCGACCATTTGACCAAGATTGGGGTTGTGATTCTGAGGAGCTACCTTTTTAATGAGCATTCAAGATATTTAAATCAATGCAAATACGGTTCCTGATATGGCATGGCAGGCTACCCAAATTGCCATTAAAGTCGGGAGCGGGAAATTGCAAACTATTTTTACTTAGACTGGAAACTTACTTTGGGCTATTTTCCACATTTTCCCAGGTTGTCCGGAGTTGATGCGACCGGAAAATACCGCCCAGGGGATTGTGGTTAATTTTTAACCGCTCTCTGAAATGGCTTAACCACTTGGGTGTATTCAATAAGATGGGTTGCCACCAAGGTCTCAAGGGCAATTGGGATGGGAAGGCATTCTTCCCTTGTCAGCAAAACTTTAACCCTGTCAATGATTACTTTTTTTAAAATAACCTATTTATATGATATTTCATTTAATGTGTTTTTTTAATAGGACGGGAAAACGTGCTTCGATGATAATAAGTTAACTTTAGTGATATAATGTTAGGACAAGCTGTTCCTTTAAGGGAATCTGTCAGCTGCAAGTCATATGATCTTCCCTTGTTATGTCTCTGAATAGCTCAGTAGCATTGATGTACCTATTGGATGTGGAGCACAACTGAACGAAGAAGAATTGTTGTGCTACCACTCCCCTGAGGTTGGGAAACAGAGAATTAGATTCATTTCCAAAATTTGCATCAACACTGATGCTAGTGTTGAAGCTAATTACACACATTCAATTTTATACCAGTGTGAATTACATGCTAGAGATGCCATGTGAATATAACAGCAGTGATTTAATTAAAACTTCCAGCATGCTTTTATGATGTACCTTAACTTGCGTTGTAAAGTGGAAATACTGACACCAAGTATCAGTGTTAAAGCAGCAATTCCCTGAAAGTGCACAGAGACATCTTTGTTAAGTTGTGAGAAATGGCACAAAAGCGTGTAATCCCCATGTCACTGAAAAGTCTTTCAAATTTCAGTTGACAGCACTTGAGGCACAACAATAATGATTCTTTTTCATTCAGTTATACTCCACTTAGGATGAGTAAAGAGAAAGATCCTACTGGGCAATTCAGCCACACAAGGGAAGGTCAAATAGTATTCATCCAAGAAAGTATCTTAAAGGGATAGGCCTATTCGAATCTTTGGGATATTTATTTTGCCTTATACCTGGCATTGATGGAGTATAGCTTCATCTGAAGAGTAACAATCGTAACAATCAGAGGGAATTATTTTACTGGCTTCCTGCCTTTTCCATGCTATTATAATCTTGCACCTGTTAATGTGTTTGGATTTAAATATTTCTGTTTATGTCTTTAAAATGGTGGAACAAAACAAGAGTGGAGGTATATTTCATGGGGAGCTGGGTATCTGCTCTTATCAAGGTGAAGGATGTTAATAATTAAAGTGGGAAATAGCTCCATATTTGTTGCTTTTGTTGATAACGATTGTAAAGATAGAAAACTGCATTTAGATGACCATATTTAATTACACTGTCTCTGTTGCCCTTTTACACTATTTTCATTTGAATTCTGATTGCAGCCGCATCATCATTTATACAAGGGCAGCATGGGTGGAGCAGTGGTTATCATTGCTGCCTCACAGCGCTGTGACCCGTGTTCAATCCCGACCATGGGCCAGTGTCTATGTAGAGTTTGCACATTCTCCCCGGGTCAGCATGTGTCTCACCCCCACAACCCAAAAGATGTGCGGGGTAGATGGATTGGCCATCATAAATTGCCCCTTAATTGGGAAAAAAAAGAATTGTGTACTCTAAATTTATTTAAAAAAGCATTTATTCTCTGTGAATTATTCTTGAAGATAAACGGTCAGATTCTCCATTCCTGAGACTATTGGCGCGTTTCTCCAGCCTCTTTGCGCGCTCGCTCAAGCATAACGAGGCGCGTGAATAGCAGGAGATGCCAAAAACGAGATCCGCGCCGGACGCCAAATATTTAGCGATGCAACCAGCCTGTTCCCATAGGTGAAATCGGGATCTCGCTGTAGCATAGCGAGAAACCAAATATCACCACTTAAGCCCCATTTCTACACCATCAACGAGAGTTACCCCATATCCAATACCTCCCGTCATTCAGCGGCATTCAGCAAGTGCTCATGCTGGCACTGATTAGTAATCCTTTTAAAAAACATGAACCTGGCGGAACCGTTTCTGTGGGGAAGGTGAGTAGTCTTCTGTGGGGGAGGTGAGTAGCCATCTTGGCTCACAGGAAAAGAGCTGGGAAGCTGGAAATTGCCACCCCAGTGCTCAGTGGGTGTGAGGGACCCTCGACCAAGGGGGGAGGGAGGGGGGGGAGCACTGGTGGGGGCAACCGGGGGAATCGCTCGCGGCACCAAGATACCAGTCCCTACATCATAGATCATAGAATTTACAGTGCAGAAGGAGGCCATTCGGCCCATCGAGTCTGCACCGGCTCCTGGAAAGAGCACCCTACCCAAGGTTAACACCTCCACCCTATCCCCATAACCCAGTAACCCCACCCAACACTAAGGGCAATATTGGACACTAAGGGCAATTTATCATGTCCAATCCACCTAACCTGCACATCTTTGGACTGTGGGAGGAAACCGGAGGACCCAGAGGAAACCCACGCACACACGGGGAGGATGTGCAGACTCCGCACAGACAGTGACCCAAGCCGGAATCGAACCTGGGACCCTGGAGCTGTGAAGCCATTGTGCTATCCACAATGCTACCGTGCTGCCCTAATCATGTGTCAGGTTCTGGCGGCAACACTTGTCCCTGCCTGTCTGTCCCACCGATCACCCATAACCCCCACCGACGTCTGAGGCCTCTGGCCACGAGGCTATTGCAGATAAAGAATTGGCAATTGTGGCTTTGTGAGCACTTGACACATGCCGAGTGGATTCCCATGGGTGGGCAGGACATGCAGCATGTGGGAGTCATTGCCAAGTATCCCAAACACACTTTTTTTTTCTTTATAAATTTAGAGTACCCAATTAAGATTTTCCAATTAAGGGGCAACTTAGTATGGCCAATTCACCTAGCCTGCACATCTTTGGGTTGTGGGGGCGAAACCCATGCAAACATGGGGAGAATGTGCAAACTCCACACGGACAGTGACCCAGAGCCTGGATTCGAACCTGGGATGACCGGCGCCGTGAGCCAGCAGGGCTAACCCACTGTGCCACTGTGCTGCCCTCCAATCACAGCTTGATGCCCAGACACTAAATGAATATTTTCCTTCAGAATTCACACAGGAAAAAGACAATGTTGTCAAGGAGAATACTGAGATACAGGCTACTAGACTCGATGGCTTGAGATTCATAAGGAGGAGGTGTTAGCAATTCTGGAAAGTGTGAAAATAGATAAGTCCCCTGGGCCGGATGGGATTTATCCTAAGATTTTCTGGGAAGCTAGGGAGGAGATTGCTGAGCATTTGGCTTTGATCTATATGTCATCATTGTCTACAGGAATAGTGCCAGAAGACTGGAGGGTTGCAAATGTTGTCCCCTTGTTCAAGAAGGGGAGTAGAGACAAACCCGGTAAGTATAGACCAGTGAGCCTTACTTCTGTTATGGGCAAAGTCTTGGAAAGATTTATAAGAGATAGGATGTATAATCATCTGGAAAGGAATAATTTGATTAGAGACAGTCAACACGGTTTTGTGAAGGATAGGTCATGCCTCACAAACCTTATTGAGTTCTTTGAAAAGGTGACCAAACAGGTGGACGAGGGTAAAGCAGTTGATGTGGTGTATATGGATTTCAGTAAAGCGTTTGATAAGGTTCCCCACGGTAGGCTATTACAGAAAATACAGAGGCATGGGATTCAGGGCGATTTAGCAGTTTGGATCAGAAATTGGCTAGCTGGTTGATGGGAAATGTTCAACCTGGAGTCCAGTTACATGTGGGGTACCACAATGATCTGTTTTGGGGCCACTGCCATTTGCCATTTTTATAAATGACCTAGAGGAGGGCGTAGAAGGATGGGTGAGTAAATTTGCAGATGACACTAAAGTCGGTGGAGTTGTGGACAGTGCGGAAGGATGTTACAAGTTACAGAGGGACATAGATAAGCTGCAGAGCTGGGCTGAGAGGTGGCAAATGGAGTTTAATGCAGATAAGTGTGAAGTGATTCATTTTGGAAGGAATAACAGGAAGACAGAGTACTGGGCTAATGGTAAGATTCTTGGTAGTGTGGATGAGCAGAGAGATCTTGGTGTCCATGTATATAGATCCCTGAAAATTGCCACCCAGGTTGAGAGGGTTGTTAAGAAGGCTTACGGTGTGTTAGCTTTTATTGGTAGAGGGATTGAGGTTCAGAGCCATAAGGTCATGTTGCTGCTCTACAAAACTCTGGTGCGGCCGCATTTAGAGTATTGCGTGCAATTCTGGTCGCCACATTATAGGAAGGATGTGGAATCATTGGAAAGGGTGCAGAGGAGATTTACCAGGATGTTGCCTGGTATGGAGGGAAGATCTTATGAGGGAAGGCTGAGGGACAGTGAGAGTCTTTTTCCTCGGATGTCTAGCATGAGAGGACATAGCTTTAAATTGAGGGGAGATAGATACAGTACAGATGTCAGAGGTAGATTCTTTACTCAGAGAGTAGTAAGGGCGTGGAATGCCCTGCCTGCAACAGTAGTGGACTCGCCAACATTAAGGGCATTTAAATGGTCATTGGATAAACATATGGATGTTAAGGGAATAGCGTAGATGGGCTTTAGAGTGGTTTCACAGGTTGGCGCAACATCGAGGGCCGAAGGGCCGGTACCGCGCTGTAATGTTCTATGTTCTATGACACTGTGCTTGAACACTGCGGGAGACAACACCACACACGCAACAGCTGAATACCCAGAGGGGGAACACAGATCCGAGGACATTTCCAAGGCCAGAGGGTTGGTGGATGGGGGGAGGGGGGGGTGTTGGATGATGCCTGGAGAGATGGGCAAAGGGCCCGAGGGGTCAACACACATAGTGGAAGAAAGTGACAGAGGCATCCTAATGGTTGTGTAAAAAGTTGTTTATTGTGCCACGCTCGCGGTGATGCCGCCCCCACCACACCCCCAGCCCCCTACCCCGGTGTACTCAGTGATCCTCAATGTGCCTAGCCCTCCAAGCTCTACCACTATATCTAGGTGTTTCCCCCAGGGTGCACATCAGCGTTGTGTGGCCCTCAATGCCTCTGGGTGCTCTTGGCCCGGAGGGCCCCAGCTCAGTTGTCATATCATATAACTTACAGTGCAGAAGGAGGCCATTTGGCCCATCGAGTCTGCACCGGCCCCTGGAAAGAGCACCTCAACTAAACCCACACCTATTTTCACACCTGTAGCCACCTAGGGTGGCCACGTCCCGATTCCAAAATGGATGCCCGCAAAGAGTACAGGGAAAATTGGCCAGCTACAAGGAAAACAAGCAGGTGCAAAGTTTCCTGTGTATTAAGATTTGCAGAACCCAGACTGAACTGAAACCAATAGCCATCTACATACTAATGAGCGATCCCCAGAAACAATCAGAAACATTGAATCAAACAAGACTCCCCGGCGCCAGCGGGAGCTAGGACAAAGGCAGGCCAACGGACACATAGGGCACGCCCAACGATCAGGGAACAGCTCCAGTATTGAATAAATTGATAAAAACGATTGGGACAGGGTCCAATTAATTGGGACCAAGTCCGGGGTCCGCCCAAAAGGGCACGAAACCCCTAGGGACTATAAAGTAGAGTCCCCAAGTTCAGTTAGCTCTCTTGGCAGCTCTCAAAGAACTCTTGACCGTGACTCTCAGCGAGGAGAGACCTGCCTAGCAGCTGCATCAAACAAGTAAGTCTCCAGTCAATGCATGCTACGAGATAGATGCTCCTAGCTACTATTCCATGCTAGCTTGAAGCCAGCAGATTCAGAACCGGACAAAGGCCATTGTTCATCTGACCTGGTGGACCATTCGAAAGCTAAGTATAGGCCTTTAGTAGCAGTGATAGTTTAGTAAGTAGAGTTTATGCATGAGTAGTGATTGACTGTGTGTATAATAAATGTGTATTGATTTGAAACTTACGGACTGGTGTATTGAGTTATTGATCAGCACTTGGCTTTGAACCTCGTGGTGGTATCAGAAAGATACCTGGCAACTCTAGAGCAAAGGTTATTAAAACAGAGCAATTAAGTAAAAGCATTACGAGCAACACACCTCAACCCTAACCCCGTAACCCCACCTAACCTTTTTTGGACACGGGGGCAATTTTTAGCATAGCCAATCCACCTAACCTGCACATCTTTGGACTGCGGGAGGAAACCGGAGCACCCAGAGGAAACCCACTGTACATGCATCCTGGAATGCATTGAAACAGCTGTCAAGGTGACGGAGGATTGTGATTTGGTGTGCAGCGGGCGCCGGCCACGATTTCAGCATCGGAACCAATTCTCTGCCCAATCGCTTGTCCTTGCCCAATCCTGCCCGTGATCCTCAATGACTTCTGATTGCTTTGACTGCATTAACAGATTCAAGAAAAAATTATTTCTCTCTTGGATGTCCTAGAATCCTAGAGTCATAGAATCTTACAGCACAGAAAAGGCCCTTTGGCCCATTGCACCTGTGCCGGTCAAAAACAACCACCTAACTATTCTAATCCCATTTCCCAGCTCTTGGGTCGTAGCCTTGTATGCCTTGGGATTGCAAGTGCACATCTAAATGTTTCTTAAATGTTATGAGGGTCTCTGCCTCTACCACCCTTTCAGGTAGTGAGTTCCAAACTCCCAGCACCCTCTGGGTAAATACGTTTTTCCTCACATCCCCTCTAAGCCTCCTGCCCTTTATTTTAAATCTATGCCCCCTGGTCATTGATCCCTCCACCGAAGGGAAAAGTTTATTTCTTTCAACTCTATCTATTCTCCTCATAATTTTAAACATCTCAATCATGTGCCCCCTCAGTCTCCTCTGCCAACAGCCCAAACTATTCAATCTCCCTTCATAACTAAAACTCTCCAGCCCAGGAAATATCCTGGTAAATCTCCTCTGCACCACTTCCAGTGCAATCATATCCCTCCGATAATATGAATTCCAGATCTGCACATCCTACTCTAGCTGTGGCCTAACCAACATTTGATACCGTTCCTGCATAATCTCTCTTCTATAAAACCCAATGCTTGGCTAATAAAGGCAAGAATACCATGGGCGGGATTCTCGCGTACCCGGCGGGGCGGGAGGTCCCGGCGTGACGAAGTGACGTGAGTCCTCGGCACCTTCAGAGGCTAGGCCCGCCCCGGAGTGGTTGGCACCCCGCCGGCCGGTAGGATAGGGGATGGCACCACTCCAACCGGCGCCAAATGGCCTCCGCCGGCTGGTGCAAGTCGGTTCATGCGCGGGAGCGCCAGCGCGTGCTGGCGTCATCCCCGCACATTCGCAGGAGGGTTAGTCTCTGCATCGGCCATCACGGAGGACCACAGCGGCCGATGCAGAGAAATAGAGCGCCCCTGCGGCACAGGCCTGCCCGCGGATCGGTGGGCCCTGATCGCGGGCCAGGCCACCGTGGGGCACCTCCCTGGGCCAGATCCCGCCGCGACCCCCCCAGGAACCCCAGAGCCCGCCCGCGCCGCCAGGTCCCGCCGGTATGGGATGTACTCTAATTCACCCCGGCAGGGGGATGGAGAATCCCACCCCATATGTCTTCTTAACCACTGTATGCACCTGCTCTGCTACCTTAAGGGACCTGTGTACATACATACCAAGGTTCCTCAGTGCTTCCCAGGTCTTGCTGTTTATCATGTATCCCCTTGCCTTGTTTGTTCTGCCCAAGTGCTTCATCTCACACTTGTCCAGATTGAATTCCATTTGCCACTGATCAGCCCATCTGACCCACCCGTCTAAATCCTCCTATAACCTAAGGCTATTTATCACTCCACCAATTTTCGGATCATCCTCAAACTTACTGATCAACCCCCCCCCCCCCCCCCCCCCCCCCGCCCACAATCATATCTAAATGATTTATATAAACCACACATAGCAAGAGCCCTCACATTGATCCCTGTGAGACCCGACTGGACACACGCTTCCTGTCAGAAAACACCCTGCGACCATCACCCTCTGCTTCCTGCAAATCAGCGAATTTTGGATCTAATTTGCCAAATTCCCTTGGATCCCATGGGCTCTTACCTTCGCTATCAGCCTTCCAAGTAGTTGAAGTCCAAGTAGACGATGTCAAAAGCATTTCCCTCATCAAACCACTTGTCAACTCTTTGAAAAATTCAATCAGGTTGGTCAGACATGATCGTCCCTTCACAAAACCTTGCTGACTGTTCTTGATTAATCTCTGCCTCTCCAAACACAGATTAATTCTGTCTCTCAGAACTGCTTTCAATAATTTCCCCACCACTGAGGTTAGACTGATTGGCTTGTAGTTTCCCTTTCTCCCTTCTTCAATAATAGTACCACATTAGTGATCCTCCAGTCCTCCGGCACCTTTCCTGTGGTCAGAGAGGAATTGAAAATGATTGCCAGCACCCCTGCTAATTCCTCACTTGCCTAACTAAACACCCTGGGATAGATTTCATTTGACCCTCGTGATTTGTCGACTTTTAAGCTTGTCAGACCACTCTGAACCCCCTCTTGGTCTATGTTAATCTCTTTAATTTTATTACAGCCTTCCTTCCTGATTTCTTTTCCCATACTATTCCTCTCATGGGTGAACACTTACACAAAGTCTTCATTTAGAACCACGTCTATATCTTTCGGCTCCACACAAAAATTACCACTGTGGTCCTTGATGGGCCCTACTCTTTCCCTAGTTATCATTTTACCCTTACTGTACTTGGAAAACAACTTAGGATTTTCCTTTATTTTACCTGCCAGGATGCTTTCATGTCCCCTTTTTGCTCTCCTAACTTCCCTTTCAGATTTCCTCTTGCACATTCTATATGCTTCTGCTGCTTTGGGCCCTCAATATCTGCCATAAGCCTCCCTTTTTCCCCTGATCCAATACTGTACCCCACGATATCCAGGGTTCACTGGATTTATCGATGATACCCTTTCTCTTGATTGGAACATGTTGGCTCTATACTCTCCCTATTTCCTTCTTGAATGTGTCCTGGAGGTCTATCACAGATTTACCTAAAAGTGTCCGCTCCCAGTCCATTTTGGCCTAATCATATCTGATCTTATTAAAATTGTCCTTGCTCCAGTTTACAACTTTGATTTCAGGCCCATTCTTGAAATAAAAAATGAAATGAAAATCGCTTATTGTCACGAGTAGGCTTCAATGAAGTTACTGTGAAAAGCCCCTAGTCGCCACATTCCGGCGCCTGTCCGGGAGGCTGGTACGGGAGGCTTGTCCGTTTCCATAATAATCGTGAATCTAACGGAGTTATGATGGCTGTCTGAAAAATACTCCTCCACTGATACTTCAACCACTTGTCCAAAATTGTTGCCGAAAATGAAGTCCAGGACTGCCCACTCTTTTGTAGATCCCTCTAGATACTGGCTTAAAAGGTTCCCTTGGACGCATTTTAAGATTTCACTCCCTCAAAACGTTTCACACTATGGCTACCCCAGTTAATGTTGGGGTAATTGAAATCCCACACTATCACTACCCTATTACTTTTAAACTTCTCTGAAATGTGCCTATATACCTGTTCTTCTATTTCTCTCGGACTGTTAGGAGACCCGTAGAACACTCCCAGCAATGTGATTGCTCCTTTTTGGTTTTCATGTTCTACCCGTCTGGCTTCAGTTGAAGAGCCTTCTAAGATGTTTGTCCTTCCTTACTGTTGTAATTGATTCCCTGATTAAAATTGCAACACCCCCTCCTTTTTCACCAGCTTCCTGATCTCTATCTACCTGAAGATCCTCTATCCTGGAATATTGTGCTGCCAATCCTGCCCCTCTGTGGTGAATTCATACTGTATTGTAATTCACACTGTATTGTATTATGTCCTTGTGGGCTCTGTCTGTGAGCCGTTGCGCGGCTCTGCCCATAGGGGGAGATGAGGAGCTTGTACAGGGCTCCACCCTTGGCTCCGCCCATGGCTCTGCCGATGGCCCCTCCCACTACCAGAAGTATAATGTGCTGCAGCCGTGTGAGCCTTCCCTCAGTTCTTCTGGTCGCAGGCAGGCTCAGTTGTAAGACTATTAAAACCACAGTTTACTTCCAATCGTATTCCGAGTGAATTGATGGTCACATCACCCTCTCTTAACCATGTCTCAGTGTCAGCAATTACATCATACCCCCATTTTTTAATTTGTGTCCTCAACTCATCTGCCTTGTTCGTCAGAATCCTTGAATTAAAATAAATACCACCCAATCTTGCCAAACACTCTTGTTACTTAACTGGTCCAGGCATTCTTTTTTTTAAATGTATTTTGTTACAAACATGTATCAAAACAGGTTACAGCAAATAAACACCCCGGGAGACATACTTCCCAACAGTCAACCATACAGTCTGTATAGATTTTCCCCATTTTCACCCTCCCCCCTCACCTGCCCTTCCCCCACTGCGACGAACAACTCTTCAAACACTGTCACAAATATCCCCCACCTATTCTCAAACTCCCCTGCAGAGCCCCTTATCTCATACTTTATCTTCTCTAACTGCAGGAAGTCATACAGGTCACCCAACCAGGCCGCTACCCCTGGTGGCGATGCTGACCTCTACTCCAGTAAATTTTGTTGCTGTGCAATCAGGGAGGCGAAGGCCATGGGTGGGATTCTCCGACCCCCCGCCGGGTTGGCGAATTGCTGGGGGTCGGCGTGAATTCCGCCCCCGCCGTCCTCCGAAATCTCTGGCCCTGCAAACTTCGGGGAGCTGTGAGTCGCGCCGTCCACCCCGGAGAATGGCAGGGACCGGCGCGACTCAATGGGCCCCGGGGCTGCCCGAATTCTCAGGCCCGCGATGGTCCGAAGTCCCGCTGATTTTTTGCCGGTCCCGCCGGCGTGGAGCAGACTAGGTCCCTTACTTGCGGGACCTGGCAGCGCGGGCGGGCTCTGGGGTCCTGGGGGGGGGGCGCGGGCCGATCTGGCCCCAGAGGGTGCCCCCACGGTGGCCTGGCCAACGATTGGGGCCCACCGATCCGCGGGCGGGTCTGTGCCGTGAGGGCACTCTTTTCCTATGCGTCGACCGTGTCAGCCTCCGCAATGAGCGTCAGCAGCAACTAACGCTCCCGCGCATGCGCGGACTTGTGCCGGCCGGCGGAGTCCCTTCGGCCCCAGCTGGCGTGGTGCCAAAGGCCTTCCACACCAGTCGGTGGGGCGCAAACCACTCCGGCGCCAGCCAAGCCCCTGAAGGTGCGGGCCGACGCCGGAGTGGTTCACGCCACTCCATTCCACCGGGACCCCCCGCCCCACTGGGTACGGGAGAATCCTGCCCCACGACTTCGGCCTTCCTTCTCTCCATGAGCTCCGGCTTCTCTGAAACCCCAAATATCGGCATCAAAGGGTCCGGTCCACCTCCTCCTCCATTATCCTGGATAAGAACGTGAACACTCCCACCCAAAATCGTCCCAATTTTTTGCAAAGCCAAAACATGTGCGCTTGATTCACTGGCCCCCGTCCACACCTCTCACATTCATCCGCTACCCCCTGAAAGAACCCACTCATTCTCGCCTGAGTGATATGCACCCTGTGCACCACCTCAAACTGTCTCCGACTCATCCTTGCAAAAGAGGAGGTCCCGTTTACCCTATGCAGTGCCTCATTCCATACTCCCCAATTGATCTCCCCTCCCAACTCCACTTCCCATTTCTCCTTGATCTTCACCACTCGCTCGCCTCCCTCCTCCCCCAGCCAGGTATATCTATCCCCAATTCTTCCCTCCCCTTCCACATCCAGAAGCAGCAGTTGCTCCAGCCTCCAGGCCTTTTGTGCAAAGTCCCTAACATGCAGATACCTGAACTCACTCCCTCTCGACAGCTCTACCCTCTCCCTTAGCTCCTCCAGACTGGCAAACCCTTCCTCCAAATACAGATCCCTCATGTTGACCAGCCCCACCTCCCTCCACCGCCATCACCCACCGGCTCAAACCCATGATTCATGCACAGTGGCGTTAGCACCAACATCACTTCGACCCTAAAATGCCTCCTCAACTGATTCCCTATCTCTACTGTGGACTGCACCACCGAGCTCCCTGAATACTTACTCGGAGCCATTAGCAATGCTGCTGTTACCATAGCTCTCAAACAAAACCCCTTACAAGATTCCCCCTCCATCCTAACCCAATCTACCCCTTCTTCCTATCATCACTGCACCTTGTCTACATTCGCCGCTCAATAATAAGGAAGCAAGTTTGGCAATTCCAAACCCCATGCTGCCTCTGCCTCTCTAGCAGGGTCCTCCCCACCCTCGGCACCTTCCCCATCCATACAAAGTCCAAAATGATCGTGTTCACTTTCTGAAAGAAGGTCTTTGGTATAAAGATCAGATGAACCGGAAAGATAAACAAGAACTTTGGCAGAATATTCATTTTCACTTGGATCCTCCCCGCCAACGTTAAGTGCAGTGAATCCCACCTCTTAACATCCTCCCTGACTTCCTCCATCAGCTTTGTTAAGTTCCTCTTTTGGAGCCCCGTCCATTCCCTTGCTACCTGAATCCCCAAATATCTAAACCTATCCCTCGCTACCGTAAATGGTATTCCCCCATAAATTAGCCCACTGTCCCAACTTAATCACTAGTAATACCTCGCTTTTCCCTCCATTCAGTTTGTACCCTGAGTATCCTCCAAACCTTCGCAGCAGGCCCATAATTCTTCCCATACTCTCCAATGGTTCCGAAACATACAGCAAGAGGTTATCGGCATAGAGCATCACCCGATGCTCCCTCTGTCACCTCATAATCCCCCGCCGATCCACCAACCCCCTGAGAGCCATCGCAATGCCTCAATGGCCAGCGCAAACAGTAACGGTTCCCCTGTGTAAGTCTAAGTTTTATGAGCTCATATCATTCGTCCTCACCCTCACCCTTGGTGCCACAGACAGCACCGTACTCATGCCCCAAATCTCGGCCCAAAGCCAAACCTTCCCAGACCCTTGAACAAGTACCGCCACTCCACTCAATCAAATGCCTTCTCCATGAACACCACCACCTCCGGTACCAGAGCCCTCAAAGGATTCATCACCACATTCAACAGCCGTCTTATATTGCTCGCGAGCTGCTGGCCCTTCACAAAGCCTGTTCGATCTTCACCACCTCTAGGATACAATCCTCCACCCTCAATGCCAACAACTTAGCCAACACTTTCACATCCATGTTCAATCGTGATACGGGCTTATACGACCAACATTCTACTGGGTCCTTCCCCTTTTTCGGGATTAATGTGATTACTGCTTGCGTCATCGTCTCCGGCAACTCCCATTTCTCCAGTGCTTCATTAAACGCTCCCAACGGATGTGGTGCCAGGTCCGTCGTAAATTCCTTATAAAATTCTGCCAAGTACCCATCAGTCCCAAGAGCCTTCCCGGCTTCATACCCCTGATACTATCCAGCACCTCCCTCAGCCCCAGGGGCTCCTCCAACGCCTGCCTCGTTCAGAAACCGCCCCATGACTCCCTCCTCTTCCGCCACAGGTCCGCCTCGTAAAGTCCCTGGTAGTACTTGCTAAACACTTTTTTATCTTCCCTGGTTCCAACACCACATCCCCAGTTCACGTTCGTAATTGCAATATTTCCTTGGACGCGGCCTGCCTCTGCAGCTGGTGCACCAGCATTCGGATCACCTTCTCCCCATATTCATATTGCACCCCTCTTGCCCTACGCAGTTACCCTACCACCCTCCCCATTGTCAGTCTGTCAAACTGCCCATGCAACTTTTTCCTCCTCCACCCCAACCAAAATCTCCCGACTCACTGCAAAGTAATAAATCCTCGAATACATCTTATAGACTTGTGAAAAGAAGGAATACTCCCTTCCCTGGGTTCTGAAAGTGCCATTGATACACCATAAACCCCCGCAGCTCCCTTGCCATTTGTATCCTACCCATTGACCTGGGGCTCAACCTATCCACCCTCGGCTCTAGGACACAGTTAAAATCTCCTCCCATGATCAACTGGTACGTGGCCAAATCCGGGATTGCTGCCAGCAACCCCCCCATAAAACCCACATCATCCTAATTTGGGACATACACATTTACCAACACTACCGGTGTCCCTTCCAATATCCCACTCACAATCACATATCTCCCACCTCCTTCGCACTCACAAATCCCGGGCGGTGTTCTCCCACCCCCACGCCGGGTGGGAGCATCGCCGGGAAGCCGCGTGAATCTGCCATGCTGCCCCGAACCCGCTGTTTGCGGCGATTCTCCGACCCGGATGGGCTGAGCGGCCGGCGAAAAACCTGACAGTCCCGCCAGCACCGTCCACACAGGCGCTGGGGGGGGGGGGGGGGGCAGCCTGTGGGGGGGGGGGGGGGGGAGTTCCTTCACCGGGCGGGCCTCCTATGGGGTCTGGCCATCGATCGGGGCCCACCGATCGGCGGGCCGGCCTCTCGAAAGTAGGACCTCCTTTCCTCCACCGCCCTGCAAGATCCATCCGCCATCTTCTTGCAGGGCGGCCTCGGGGAGGTCGGCAACCGCGCATGCGCAGGTGACGTCATTTACGCGACACTGGCCGCGTCATTTACGCGGCGCTGCTTTTTACGCGGCACCAAGGCCCAGTGCGCGTAAAAGACACAACCCCACTCCAAGCCCCCCGGGGGCTGGAGAATAGGGGGCTGGGAGCGGGCTCCGACGCCGGAGTGATACAGTCCGGTTTTCGCTCCGGCGTCGGGACTTTGCCTCCCTTTGGGAGAATCGCACCCCCCATTTTTTTGTTCATTAAAATTGCCACTCCCCTCAATTTCAAATCAAACCCTGAGTGAGAAACCTGCCCGACCCATCCCTTCCTTAACCTAACCTGGTCCTTCACATGGAGTTGTGTCTCCTGCAGAAAGACCACCCCCACTTCCAAGCCCCTGAGGTGTGTCAACACCCGGGACCTTTTAACCAGCCCATTCAGTCCCCGGATGTTCCACGTTACCAACCATACCTCCAATCCCCTCTACTGTCCGTCACCTTCCCCACTTAACTCCCATCCCCTTAATTCCACCCTATACCTAGACCATCCCAGATGGCCCCTTTCTTCACCCCTGACCAGGTCATCTCTCATCCCCTGCCACGTCGCAACAACCTCACCCCCTCCTCCCCCTTTCCCCTTCCCCCCCCACCCTCCCACCCCAGCCACCCCTCTCGGGCCTTCTCCCCACCACCTCACTTCCGTTCACCAGCATCACCTGCTAACGTGGCAGCCCCTGCCCAAAGGCACCTCCCAATGACCTCCCCTTCCCCCCTTCCCCCCCCCCCCACCCACTCCTCAGCTCAAAGAGGAAGGCTCCCTGTTGACCTTACCCTTCCCTGCCCAAACAAAGACTTCTCCTGAACTCCAGGTAGCCTTCTCCAAAGCAAACATATAAATGTTAAACACATACAAGTCCCATAAAATAAGAAGGGGCGATGAGAACATCTATCCCCACATAAACATTTCCCCCCCTCAACCCCTTACAATCCCAACAGTAAACAACAAACCTCTCCCCTCAAAAAAGACAAAAATCCCCCAATCCTTACTCCCATTTCAAACATGCTCCCAACCATCACAAACCCCGGTTCTCAAGCATTGTCCACTCGGTTCTCCCCCAGTTTATGCTACTTAATGAAGTCTTCGGCCGCTTCTGGGGTCTCGAAATAATGCTCCCGGGCTCCGAATGTCACCCATAATTTTGCACCCCAAACCTGATCTGCCACTGGTACAGCGCTGCCTTGGCCTTGTTGAAGCTTGCATGTCACTTTGCCAACTCGGCTCCAATATCCTGATAAATTAGGACTATATTACCCTCCCAGTCGCAGGTCCACTTCTCCCTGGCCCATCGCAAAACCTTCTCTTTCTCCATAAATTTATAGAATCTCACGATCACTGCCTATGGTGGCTCCCAGCTTTAGGCTTCTGCCTCAGGATCTATGCGATCGGTCCACTTCAGGCGCCATCTCTCGCACCCTTTCTGCCACCAGCCCTGCAGGCATCTTCAAAACATATCTCATGGCACTCACAACTTCTACACCGTCAGGCAGGCCCACTATTCGCCGGTTCTGCTTTCTTGAGACATTCTCCGGCTCCTCCACCTTTGCCTTCAACATTTTACAGAGGTCTCCAAGGTAACCCCACCTCCGCCTCCAGTGTCACCACACGATCGCTGTGGTCAGAGATCACTCCTTCGATCTCCTGAATCTGTGACCCCCTGTACCTTCGACACCTCTCCACTCATATCATCAAACTTTTCAGGGGTGCCACCACTCATTCGATTGCCTTTGAGCAATCCTCTCGCATTTCATTCTTCTTCTGCTGGAATTCAGCTTTAATAAAGGCCATGATGCACGATCAATTGTACAAAGGCTCAGATTGGGTACAACTGTGGCTTTATTGCAGTAAGATGCGTGGCCTCCTACAGCAGCTGGTGAAATGGCAGCTGAATAGAGGACACGCATATTTATACTCCTCTTCCTGGGCGAAGCCAGCAGGCAGGGGCTACCGGTGAACCTGTAGTACAGGTCCTACCTTACATCACCTAATACAGGTGTAACAGTGGTTTACCACAGGCCATCAATTCAAATTGAAACCTTCCAACTTGCATCAGCTCTTCCCCCACCTGCATGTTTACTGTGGCTGCTGCAGCACAGTCTTGTTCCAGCTTTTCAGCCAAATCTCTCACTGTTTTCTGCCGGGTCTGATAACCAGCAGACATACCACTCCCGGGGGAAACTACTCCCCCAACATTCACCTACGTCTTTTCATCAAAATTCCACCCAGTATTGGTTAAAAAGAGCTCTTTTTTGTGCCATTAAGCAGGAGCTGCTCTGTGTGTGACCATTCACAACATGGCCACCACCTGGAAGTCTGGTCAAGACATTCTATGCCTTCCTGACTCAGTTGATGTCTCTTCTAATTTTGTCTGTGCATCTAACCCTGCTGAACCTTCTCTCAGGATCCTAGCCAGCTGCCAAGTTGGTTTAAACTCTCCCCAATGGCACCAGCAACCATCCCTACAAGGACACTGGCCCCATTTTCAGGTGCAAACTGTCCACCTTGTACAGGTCCCACCATCCCGAAAAACAGTTGCAGGAGAATGGAATGCTTTGAAATTTCCAAAGTGGGCAGCATGGTAGCACAAGTGATTAGCACTGTGGCTTCTCAGCACCAGGGTCCTAGGTTCGATTCCCCGCTGGGTCACTGTCTGTGCTGAGTCTGCACGTTCTCCCTGTATCTGCGTGGGTTTCCTCTGGGTGCTCCGCTTCAATCCCATAGTCCAAAATCGCGCATGTTAGGTGGATTGGCCATGCTAAATTGCCCTAAGTGTCCAAAAAAAAGGTTAGGAGGGTTATTGGTTATTGGTTATGGGGATAGGGTGGAAGTGAGGGCTTAAGTGGGTCGGTGCAGACTCGATGGGCTGAATGGCCTCCTGCACTGTATGTTCTATGTTCCATGTTCTATTCGCTGCCAGGGCTCTAGATATCAGCAAAGTTTGGTGCATGCAAAGGGTCAAACCACCAAAAGGGCAGGTGTTATGTAGTACAATTTAATTCAGCAATCATAATTCAAAGTACGTTATTGCAAAGGGGCCTTCCAGTCAGCAGAGGACAGAAAACCAGATCATAAAGGAAATGTCTTGGCAGCTTACTCTGGCTGGAATCTGTTAGCTATCAGTTTGTCACATGCTTCTCTGCCATGTCATACCCTTGCAATGGCCTCTGTATGTCTCTCTGAGGCGGTGGCATAGTGGGATTGTCGCTGGACTAGTAAACCAGAGACCCAGGGAAATGCTCTGGGGACCCAGGTTCAAATCCCGCCACTGCAGATGGCATGATTTGAATTCAGTAAAAAGATGCAGTAGACAGTAATTCAGAACGCTTTGTTGGGAGTATTGGAGATGCCTGCCTGAAGAGCCCAAACATTTGAACCTCAGCTACAGGAGGCCTATCACCTGCTCAATCTGGGACCTGCTGGAGGCATGTGGATTGTTATTCCTCTCCTCAGCATCATAAGAACATAAGAACTAGGAGCATCTTGTACATAATGAACTGGGAACATTAGAAAGGTATTTTTGGTGTATCCCTTTTCCCCAAGGATTCAGCCCTGCAATTGCCAAGGTCCCTCAAAAACTAATTGCAGCTGGAAGTGGTTCAGAATGTGAATACTGTGCAAACAGCAGGGGACAAAACACAAACATCCAAGATCTATCTGCTGTGATCACATATCAGCTGCATGTTCAAAGAGTGAAGTTTGTGACTGGCTGTTGCCAGACAACTCTCTTCTGTACTTGTATGTCATTGACTGTGAGTTGCCACACAGGTCCCCAGAGGACCTGGAAGGAGCCACTGGAAAAGAAGTTTAAGCCAGCAGTGACCTTCATGTTTCTGGCCTGGGATTGCCTCCATGTGGCTGTTGGTAGCCATGGGGAAATTGCCAGATGTAAGCAACCACAATCTGAGACATTCTAAGGCATCTCCAGTATGCTTTTGCTCATTTGCAGATAGGTGCACTATCTGCATTGACTCGATCATAGATACATCACAGGATTTTGCTGGCCCTGTTCAGGGTCTATGTTCCTCCTCTGCATCGATGTTCACTCCAAATAGTTGGATGTGCAGAGGATGTCATCAACGACTTTGAGAGCGACGATCGAAAAGCTCAGGCTCTCTTTTACCACACATGCCATACCGGAAGTAATGGTCTCTGACAACAGAACACCATTTACTCGTGCGTAGTTCGGGAATTTAATTCGGAAGAACTGAGTGCGGCACATACGGTGTGGTCCATATCGCACCAGTTTGAATTGGTTGGCCAAAAGAGAGATCCAGATGTTTGAGCGTGGCATGAAGAAGCAGAGCTCGGGGTCCCTTGACAGACATTTGACATGCTTCCTTTTCTGTTACAACTCCACGGCACGGACTCTGTGACACCGGCGGAACTTCTCATGGGATGTCAACTTTGACCTCACCTCAACTTGATGTTGCCTTGGTGGACAGGCGCTGTGGACAGGAGCAGGTGGGCGTTGCCCTGTCTTGCGTGCCCTACCTGGACAATTCATACCTAGTGACACGGTTCACGTACGCAACTTCGGAGACGGTGCCAAATGAGTTACTTGCACTACCATTCATCAGAACAGGCTTGTGTTGTACCGGGTTCATGCGCAGGAATGGAATTCGAAGAGGCACTGTGATCATCTCCGTGGTCGAAGCCCGGTGATGTACGATCACCTTTTGGAGGAACCGGTACAACCACAGGCCGCCGCGGCAGTGCCGGCTCCGCACGGGGGACTTGACGCCGAGCTGCAGGATGCTGAAGATTCCGACTCTGCAATGGACATTGCGGGTCAGTTCGTAGATCATAGAATTTACAGTGCAGGAGGAGGTCATTCGGCCCATTGAGTCTGCACCGGCCCTTGGAAAGAGCACCCTACTTAAGCCCACACCTCCACCCCATCCCAGCAACCCAGTAACCCCACACAACCTTTTTAGACACTAAGGGCAATTGAGCATGGTCAATCCACCTAACCTGAACATCTTTGGACTGTGGAAGGAAACCGGAGCACCCGGAGGAAACCCACAAAGACATGGGGAGAACATGCAGACTCCGCACAGACAGTGATCCAAGCCGGGAATTGAACCTGGAACCCTAGAGCTATGAAGCAACTGCGCTACCGTGCAGCCCTGATGCGTTCTGATGGGGCATCTCCCGACAACCAACCGCCGACGATGGTGCTTCTGTCAAGGCAGTGTTGGTCGCAAACTCGCTGTACGCCTTGTGGCCCTGCTCTACTAATGCCCGAGAGACAGCCGCGGACTAACAGGTGGAGACCTCCTCATCCTTTGTCGGACGAGTTTTTGGAGCTTTTCGGGGGTGTAGGAATGTTGTAACCCACACAGGCGCCAGAGGACCAGGCCAATTAGGCCCCTTGTGAGTCTTGTGGAGTATGAGCTTCCCCACCAAGGGGCGGAGTCCCCTCATCAGTCGGATATGATATCAGAGCATATAAACACGGCCCGAGTGTGAGCCAGCGCGGTAGTCCCATCCGGAACCTGTGGTACATAGTCTTTTTGTACCTCTGTATATAATCATTTTGGTACTAACGCTACCCTTGTGGCTGCTTCTGTGAACTCAATAGTAGAGAATAAAAATGTAGGTAACAAAAGAAAAGAGAGCTACTTTGACACTTTTGCCCTTTCACCTAAAAAAACTGGGTTGAAGTTCAGCTCAGCTCGAAGGATTGAGAGTCATTTTGTGCTTTAAGGTCCTATCTCAAAGAAAATTAGGACAAATGTAATTCAGTTTATAATAAGCAAAGGCAAATAACCAGTCACTGAATACAGTAAGAATGGACAAATTATTGATTGTCAATTTTCCCCACCAACAGTCAAGTAACATCTGAATGAGTTGCTTCTTCCCGACTGAAAGATGAAAATCATGTCTATAACCTTAGGGTAATAATTTAACAATTAAAGTCTGAAAATTGAAGTAAATATTTGTTTCATTATCCATTTGGGATGAATTAACTAAAGAACCAAGGGAAGCCTTCATTTGCTTGCCAAGCAATAATCCCTGCCAAGGGACAATGATGTTTGTTGTGTTGCTTGTTCCTGACACTCGAATAAGACTGGAGCCTGCTGATGTCAATTAGCAGAACTAAAAACTATTTAACTTTAGAAAGCAGTGGACTTTTTTAAAAAAGCATTTGCAGATGCCAACTAATCGAAAACAAGTGCACTTTATGATAGTTATAAGGGTTATACACTGCTTAAGGGATTAATGTTGAAGATTTGACAGAATAGCCACTTTGGTTCTGTGACAAAAACATACAGAATTGTGAATACTTATAATTTTAGTATGGATTTAATTTACCATCTCACTTCATCCAACATAAGAACTGCTGAACAAGACGTGGGGACTAAATTGAATAGCCCCCCAGAAGATGGTTGTAGAGATCCCAATGCATGATTGCCTGTGTCCATTCAATTTAATACAGGAAATATGGCATCTTCGTGCTGCCTGTTCATTATCATGATTTCTGCG
Source organism: Scyliorhinus canicula (assembly GCF_902713615.1). NCBI lineage: Eukaryota > Metazoa > Chordata > Chondrichthyes > Carcharhiniformes > Scyliorhinidae > Scyliorhinus > Scyliorhinus canicula. The sequence goes on from NC_052151.1 coordinate 70,168,287, forward strand.
TGCAGCCAGTGATAGCCTCACTGTTAATTGGCTACACGCATTAGCAGGGGGCCAAAAATCATAATTTGCTGACATTATTTAAAACCAGCCTGCTCAACTTAAAGCTAAGCAGCATCTATTAAAGAGGGCATGCACTGTGGCTTGAGTCATGGCTAGAATTCCTGGGAAAGATAGAATGGTTGATCATGGGGAGCGCAGACTCCAATATTTTAGACACGTCACCAGAGGCCTTGATCAGGACGCAGTAAGAGCAGATAGTCAAATGGCCTGGATGCAGTGTCATACAAACTTCAACGACCTCACATGAGTGGTCAAGGTCAGTGAATGCATCTTCAAATGCTCTCGGCTGGATTCTCTGTTCCTGAGACTAAGTGTTGACACTGGGGCAGGATTCATGGAGTTTTACAACAGCAAAACTGGTGCAGCTCCTGGACCGATTCAGCACCCATGGAACCCAATCGATTCCAATGGAAAATGATGTTGGATTCGCCGGGGTCGGGATTGATACTCGAGAGGTTCTTAGGCTGCAGCTGCATATTAACGCTCCACTCCCCATGCACACTCATCCTAGCCAACAAGATGGTGTTTGTTGCGCTGTAGCACGCCTATCCCGTTATGGGTCGGCTGGGGTATGAGGATACCTAGGATGGGTGGCCTGGGAGTCCCCATATGACCCACGGCACTAAGTTCACAGTGGAGTCAGCGGCGTGCGCAACTGCATGGCTGCTTTGCAGGCTGTGGAAATGGTGTTCTGTGCCTGTCCACCAACATCACAGCCACTTCCTGGCCACCCCCTGCTACCCCCCACCCCTGGCCCTGGCAGAAGCTCCCCAGCCAGCGGCACAACTGTCAGCACACTATGGCAATGGTGGACACTTTCCATACCCCATCTGTCCCCTCTCAGCAGCCACGGCGCTTGTTTCACGAGTTTTGAAAGCACAAGTGAACCTCGCTGTCAGGAATTCCCCCTCGGTGGAGGTGGAGGATCACGCTGGCCCCGGAGAATACCAGGTCAGGCCCACTAATGATATGCAAATGGCATTTACTGTATATGCGGAATGGCACATATTGACACCGCTCTCGAGGCACAGGAGAATTGCAATTTGGCATGAACCTGGCGTCCGCCACCATTTTGGTGTCAAAACTGATTCTCTGCCCAATTGCCTTTCTCCATTTTGGAGTCAGCGGACGGAGAATCCTGCCCAATCTTCCCAACTGCACCACCAGCCTCAAGTTGCCACACCTCCAGGTCTCATCCCTAAGATTCATATGGTTTACATTATCCTCACACACTTGACACTGTTGCCAACCTCATACCCACATGTCATAAGCTGCACACATAACCAGCTACTCAGCCATGACAGCAACATCACCCAAACGTATTCAATGACTGTCACTGGCACACTTCCTTCCCTTTTACAAGGTGCAGGCTAGAGGGGGAGGAGCACCTACATACTCCAACCCCCAGCTCAGGCTGAAGACAGTGGTGCTCATTATTTAAAAAATCATTGCTGAAGCCTTCGCCAGAACTGGGGCTGAATTCATTAAAAATGAAGTAATTGGTATAAGAATGCAACTCTGAAGAGGACTGAGATGAGCACTTTGATGGAGTAGGTTACATGAGAATGCTGTTAAGTGTTAAATGCTGTAAAATGCTTGGTGTTTTGGGAAGCCTGCCAGAAAGCCCCTGCACTCAATATTAAGCAGTGCGGAGCGGTTCAGCACCAACTTAGCACAGGGCTTTGTGCAGGTCTTGGAGCTCATTCTCTCTAGCCCAAAGTTGGGCTGGAAAGAATGATGCATGATGCCACACCCAATGGCTAAAATCTCAGCTTCCATTGTAGCACCAGCAGCTCCCATCAAAAGTCTGAGTGCTGCAGTGGCAGTGATCTGTTGCCATCATGCTTGGGTGTACCAGTGTTGAACAGGTCATCACAGCAGCCAAGTAATCTGTCTTGCAACAACATACTGAGATGAGACAGTTGTTCCGTGGAGTTGGAACAAGATGACAACATTCAAGCTCACATCAATGCCACTATGCCCTTGCTCTTACGTGTCAGCTAACCAGTCCAGATTGCCACCCCTGTGCTGAGGTGGTGCAGTCTGAAGCCTGATCTTTTAGGCCCAAAACGTCTAGAGGTTATCATACAATCATAGATTCATAGAATTTACAGTGCAGAAGGAGGCCATTCGGCCCATCGAGTCTGCACCGGCTCTTGAAAAGAGCACCTTACCCAAGGTCCACACCTCCACCCTATCCCCATAGCCCAGTAACCCCACCCAACACTAAGGGCAATTTTGGACACTGTGGGCAATTTAGCATGGCCAATCCACCTAACCCGCACATCTTTGGACTGTGGGAGGAAACCGGAGCACCTGGAGGAAACCCACACACACACGGGGAGAATGTGCAGACTCCGCACAGACAGTGACCCAAGCCGGGAATCGAACCTGGGACCCTGGACCTGTGAAGCAATTGTGCTATTCACAATGCTACTGTGCTGCCCCATCCTCTGAGGTCCATCGTGATGTGAGTGGCATCAGCAAACTGAACATTTGTTGCCCATCCCTAAATGCTCTTGAGAAGGTGGTGGGGAGCTGTCTTCCGGATCTGATGGTCCATATGGTGTAGTTACACCCATAGTGCTGTTTGGAAGGCAGTTCCAGCATTTTGACCCACAGATAGTGAAGGAATGGCGATATAATTCCACGTCCGACGTGGTGCCTAACCTGGAGGAGAATGTGGGTTGTAAACTGGAGTAATCAGCCGTGTGTTCACCAGTAGACCTTGTCTCATCAGTTTATTTTGCTGTGATGGACAAAGTACAGCTGGCACAGTGGGCTGCTGCACCATGGGAAAGCCAACGAGCTGTGAAAATGCTTGTGCCTGCTCCTCCTGTTAGTCTTTGTCAAGGGGGAATTAAATGTAGCCATCTCCATTTGAGTAGAGGATGTCAGTGACTGATGCACTATCAATCACGACAAGACGAGTGTGGAGAGTAATCGAGGCTTTATTAAGCAGAGATATGTTGCCTCCTGGAGCTGCTGCCAGAAATGGGAGCAGCTCGGTGAGCACACACATTTATACTCTGTCTACTGGGCGGAGCCAGCAGGCAGGGATCTACCCCCGTACCTGTAGTACAGGAGCCTTACCGTATTACCTCTAATGCAAGTATTATACAAACAGTGGTGTCTACCACATTCACCCCCCTGTTAAAAAAGGAGTCCAGCGGGGGTGGTGGAAAACTATTTACAGGGGTTTGTGAGAATTGAGCTTCCCAGGGCGATACAAAATCTCGTAATTGTAGGTGGAGAGCTCGATCCTCCACATCAAAATTTTATCATTTTTGATCTTGCCCCGCTGTGTATTATTAAACATAAAGGCAACCGACCGTTGGTCAGTGAGGAGAGTGAATCTCCTGCTGGCCAGGTAATGCCTCCAATGCCGCACAGCTTCTACGATGACTTGGGCCTCCTTTTCGACAGAGGAGTGCCGAATTGCGGAGGCATGGAGGGTGCGTGAAAAAAATGCCACAGGTCTGCCTGCCTGGTTGATGGTGGCGGCCAGAGCGATGTCTGATGCATCGCTCTCGACCTGAAAGGGGAGGGTCTCGTCGACCACGTGCATCGTGGCCTTGGCGATGTCTGCCTTGATGTGGTTGAAGGCCTGGTGAGCCTCAGCCATCAGGGGGAAAACTGCGGAGTGGTTGATGAGTGGGCGGGCCTTGTCCGCATAGTTCGGAATGCACTGGGCATAATAGGAGAAAAACCCCAGGCATCATTTCCGGACCTTGGGGCAGTGGGGGAGTGGGAGTTCCATGAGGGGCGCATGCGGTCGGGGTCGGGCCCTGGAACACCATTTTCCACAACATAGCCAAGGGTGGCTGAGCGGTTGGTGTGGAACAAGCACTTCTCCTTATTGTATGTGAGGTTCAGGGGTTTGGCAGTGTGGAGAAATTTGAAAAGGTTAGCGTTGTTCCATTGCTGTAACATCTCTGGTTAATAAATTGATGCACTATCAATTACGACGAGACGAGAGTAGAGAGTAATTGAGGCTTTATTAAGCAGAGATGTGCTGCCTCCTGCAGCTGCTCCCAGAAATGGGAGCAGCTCGGCGTGCACACACATTTATATTCCGCCTACTGGGCGGAGCCAGCAGGCAGGGATCTACCCCCATACCTGTAGTAGAGGAGCCTTACTGTATTACCTCTAATACAAGTATTATACAAACAATGGTGACTACCACAGTGACCTCCCTCACACAACGAAGGACCGCACACTGCCAAGTATTCCAACTATCTCCAGCATCATAGGAACAGTGGATTCAGGATCAGCAATGCGCCATTCAGCTCTTCGAACCTGCTCTAAGGTCTTGCTTATGGTCTCAACTCCACTTTCCTGCCCGCACAACATAACCCTTGACTCGCTAAAACCGATCAAACACTGCCTCGAATAAATTCAATGGGCTGGATTCTCCGATTTGAAGACTAAGTGCTGACACCGACGTGGGAACAGTGGCGTTTTACCATCGAAAAAACGTTGCAAAAGCGGCACATCGTCTGGTGGGGGCCCAGCAGGCACGCAAAGTAAAGTTGTAGATACAGCCGGAGAATTGCTGGGTCTGTGGCCGTGTATGCCATTATGGAGGGGGCGGAGCGTCACAACATCGGTGCCTCCCCCGATTTAGGCGCAAACGGGGATTTGCCGGCCGATTGCCAAACGCGATTTTCGTGCCAGGGAGAAACCCGCCCAATGTCTCCAGCCTTGACTAGTTTCCAGGGTACTGAATTCCACATACCAAGGACCCTTTCAGAGAAAAACATTCTCCTCATCTCCATCTTAAATTGTGTAATCTAGTTCTAGCGCAGGATTCTTCCGCCGCAACTGCCGCTAGATCGCCACCGTCGGGACCCAGACCATATAAAGGTTGATTGACAACAGGTGGGAATTTCCTGTCGCTGGGTGGGTGCGGACAGACAATCCCGCCCCGTGTCTTCCCCACACAAGGAAGCACCTTCCCAGCATCCACGCCATCAAGTTTCCTCAATGGGCAAGGTTCTCCATTTGGGAGACTAGTGCTGGGTTCTCTGTTTCTGAGGAGAAGTGTTGACGCCAGCGGAGGCAGTGTGGCATTTTTACGACAGAGTAAGTGACGCAACAGCTGCACCGATTCAGCTACTTTAAATGGGCTAGCACAGTCGCTACGTGGGACACAATTGTGGTGATATGCATCACTGTAAATACACAAGGAGTTAATGCAGATACATGCAGACTAGCTAGACACTAGAGGGAGCACCAGAGACATGACACACAGACACTCAACCAATAGATCAGTTAGATAGGACACGCCCAATGGGCATTCATGATATACACAGAGGTGACACCACCACAGGAGGGCATTACACCAACCCATATATAAAGGACACAACACACATGATCTTCCTTTTTCCAGTGGAGACAGTCAGTGAGTAGAGATACAGGGTTGATTCAATATCACACCCACCACGTGGATTGTAGCAGGCTGGTTCGTTAGTCTGAGTAGCTATAACAGGATTAACAGTCATGGCGAATCCGAGTAGGAGAATTGCAAACAGTGTAATAAGCGTGAAGTTATCTCTATGTCTGAACCTTCCTTTGTCAGAGTGCACATCATGGAAGCCGCTTATGCTAGGCCAAGAGCATAACAAGACAACAATCAATTCCATGTAAAACGCTGCCAGAATTGCCAGGTCCGTGGTTGGCACTCATGAGGCTCACACGTTGCAGCCGCACTTACACAACCCTCCCCCCCCCCCCCCCCCCCCCACACACACACACACCGTCCCAGCCAACAAGATGGCTGGAAGAAGAGCAGCGCCACGGTTCAGAGACGCTGAGCTGCACAGCCTCCTGGACGCCGTGGAAGAGAGAAGGATGTCCCTGTACCCGGCGTGGGAGGAAGGCACAGGTGGGAGAGGTGGTCAGCGCCGTGGGCAACATCGCCTGACTGGCATGCAGTGCCGGAAGAAACCTCACGACCTTCTCAGGGTGGCCAGGGTGAGTTGGTTGCTCCGTGTCCCTGGCACTAACCCCGCCCCTCCACACACCCGTAACCTGGCCCCTCCCGCACAGGGAACAACTGAACCCCCATCCTGTCCCACATGCCAGCACCCATGCCATCCCCCGTGGCCGGGTGCCTTAGCCCCCAGCCCCTCACCGTGCCCAAGCAGAGGTCCCTGAACATTGCCGGTGGCTCAGAGGAAAGGGATGTTGCCAGGGTGGAGTGCGGTCACGGGCGAGCATGTGAGACCCCACTGAGTAGCGGTTGCCCATGACACATATGTGGGCACTTCCCCCACCCCCTCCTCATCCTCTCGCCCCCCCCCCCCGCCCCCCACTCCTCTGCGGTCTAATTATACATGCCGTCTTGTGTCTTACAGAACCTGCCGGAGATGGGGCCGGTCCATCCGGAGTCCCCCACATGGAGCCAGTGCCAGAGCCGGTCCCCCCCCCCCCCCCCCCCCCCCCCAGATAGCTGAGCACTGACAGGGAGAGCAGCCAGAACACCAGCCCTCTGCCCAAGACTCTGAGCCGGTGCCCCTCCCAGATAGCCGAGCACTGACGGGGAGAGCAGCCAGAACACCAGCCCTCTGCCCGGGTCTCGGAGCCGGTGCCCCTCCCAGATAGCCGAGCACTGACGGGGAGAGCAGCCTGGACACCAGCCATCTGACCGAGACTCGGAGCCGGTGCCCCTCCCAGATAGCCGAGCACTGACGGGGAGAGCAGCCTGGACACCAGCCCTCTGACCGAGACTCTGAGCCGGTGCCCCTCCCAGATAGCCGAGCACTGACGGGGAGAGCAGCCTAGACACCAGCCCTCTGACCGAGACTCGGGACACTATGGAGCTCGGGTTGGAGAATGACACTGAATTTCCATCCCAGATGTCTCCAACACCCTCCACCGTCCCAGAGACTATCACCTCAGTTGGGCACATTAGTGAAGCGGCTCCTGGGACACTATCAGGTGGCTCTCCACACATGGCATCCGGTACAGCAGGTGGTGGTAGGAGCAGCCGAGGGGCCGGACAGTCAGAGGGCAGGCCAGCCCCAGGGACCGGCTGCCGTACAGGTGGCTCTCAGATTTCTGCAACATCCAGTCCCCCTACACGGGTGGCGTCTGAGGTGCAGGCATTGGTGGCGACGGTTTCGGCTATGGCTTAGCGTGCCCAAGGCCTGGGGCATTCTGTGCAGGTGGTGGCCGAGGCTCAGGACAGGGCTGGCCTCTCACAGGCCATTATGGGAGGATCGTTCGGGTACGATGCAGCCGGTAGAACATGCCCTTGGTCTTTTTCCCAATAATTTTTCTTGTGCATCGTATTCGCAGCTGCTCTTTTGACTGAACGTTTGTTTTCTAGATGTGTTACTAAAAATCTGCGTTGTTTTTCTGAGGTTTAAAAAGAGGAACTGTATTGGGTCTGTTTGTTGAACTACAAGCTATGGCAATGAGTAGCATTACATGTGGGATGGTCAACTAAGGTGTGGAATCGGGAGATGGAATTTAATTGATGTTTTTACAACCCAACTGATGGCAGATAGGAGTCACCATCGAAACGTACGTAAACAACTTGAATATTGTGAAAGTTTGCAAAGCTTTGTAGTGCCAATGAGGTGAATTGATAAGGACCCGTGTGTTTACAGAATTGTTTTGTGAATGTCTAAACAGGGACTCAAAAGGCTGGAATGGAGCCAGACATTTGGTTGAAAGGGATACTGCTTGCAGGATTTGGGGCTGCCGCCTCAGTGCAATAATCAATCCGTGAAGGGGATGGGACAATAAGAGTGACTGACTGAAGAGTCCGTCCCTGTATATGACCACTCAGAGACTTTGTACAATATCCTTCAAGGGGATATTTTGCCAACTTAGGGCGCTGGATTCCCCACCCCGCCACGCCACATTTCTGCCCCAACCCGACGGCGGGATTCTCCCTTACGCCGGCCCGTCAATGGGATTTCCCATTGTGGGGCAGCCCCACACCGTAGGGAAACCGCCAGGCTCCGGCAAAATGGAGAATTCCGCCCAGAGTCTTGTCATGGAACAGACTAGGTTGGGGTTATCTAATTTGGGGAGCTGAGGTGCTTAAAAAATAATGTCTTCCTTCTTTCTCCTTTCAATTGCTTCTTTCTCTTTTTATATTATAAATTATAATTATCATCGTATTATAAGTATTATTATTCAATAAAATTATTGATTTGACACTTTATTTGGCATTATCACTCTGAGTATGGCTGCAAGCCTAATTGAGACTCCAAAGGGACTCTTTTGTCCCTATAGTACAATGCACTCCTTATAGGACAAAGCTTACATGTCCAAAGTGCAACTTCAATTCTTGATGCATGGAATGGAATATCCAAACATAGCAAGACATGTAGAAGGTGGGAACTTCTGCAAGCACCAAGGAAATCGCTGTATAGCATGTGGCAGAAAGGGCCGTTAGAAGTGGCAGTGCTCCAGGGCAGTGGTTTCCAACCGCTGTGCCTCAGCACACTGGTGATCCGTGAGAAGGGTGCAAGTGCGTCATGGCCGTCGGCACTCACCCGCACACACACTTTCATCAAGCCACCTGACAAGCCGCAGTCGTTTGGATTAAATTCCCTTCAGCCAGGTTGAACAGGCCTCTGTGTTGCTCTGTATTCCCAGGAATCTCAATTTAAATGGTTTCTAGTTTGCTATTCAAGACCATTCTCTGCTGATTGCAATGTAATCACCTAGCACCAGCTACATTAAAAAATAAATAAACTCTATCTGGTAAACGGAACAATAAGTGAAATACACATTTGTCTGTATCCTGCCTTTATTCAAAAAGCTAATGGCACATTTCTAGATCAGGTTAAAGTATGATTATCCCCACATTTAACGACCCTGCTTCAGTTTTCTCAGCTCTCTGGGCTGTGGAGCGAAAGTAGTAGTTTGCCTCCCGAGGGCATTCACCCACTCATTTGGAGTATCAGGCTCGTCTACATCCTCGGATGTCTTCGCCAGTTCTATAGAGCCCATCACTAAAAACGGCTCAGTCAGTGTGTCAACTTTGTCAGACGTGATAAGTTAAAATGCTATCTGTATTAATACAGACTGTCATGGGACTGTCCCATTAAGAAATGTTTTTGTCTTATCACATGGCTTCAGTCATGTTATTGTGTAGGTGGAGCTGGGCTGTGATTTTGTGAGATTTAACTTTCGCCTTGGGTTGGGAGCTAGCTGTGACTCTGAGTTTTACTTTCGCTTTGAGTTTGAATTGGTTTTGTACTGCACAGGTTGAAAAGAAATAGAGGGTTTCTCTATCTTTATTTTAAAAGCTGTTTCCAGACTGCTTGATAACTTAAAGAGATAATTGCTTTCTGGAAAAAATTCTAACCTGCTGTTTGGACAAGAAAGAAGAGTATCAATACCAAGTCTTATATCAGTAAGAGTGCCGTGTGCTGGGCCACACCTTTGAAAAGGGGGTTCTGTTTTTTACATGAATCTTGTTATTAAATTGGAACAGTTAAGGGGGATTAATTAAGGCTTGTACATAGATTACTGTAACTGTCTGTGGTATTTATGTTTATAGTTGATAAAAATGCTTGCTGTGTGTTTATAAAAATGTTAATTTGGGAAAGAAAACATTGAAAAAAACTAATTAAAACTTATTAATTAACTAGGAAGAGGAATAACTAAACTTGAGGGCAGAGATTAGAATTTAGCATTTAACTTTACAGTAAAAATCTAGCACCAGGGCCATATAGTTAATTGGAACATAATTTAACAATAATTTAAGTATTTATTTTAAATTAATTAACTAGTGCTTAAATGTCACTCAGCGGGGCTCAGTGCTGTAACTGAGAGATTTGGGTTTGTTTATTGTCACGTGTACCGAAGTAGAGTGAAAAGTATTTTTCTGCGAGCAGCTCAACAGATCATTAAGTACATGAAAAGAAAAGAAAAGAAAAGAAAATACTAAGTGTCATCCCCGGACTCGAGTTCCGAGGTGTCCTGAGTCTTGGGGGGAGGGCTTGTGTCCGAGTAGCTCTCAACAGCACTCGTTGGCTCATTGGGGGGGGGCTCTGGCTGTGGCACTGGGTGGGAGCGGGGCATGCCAGATGGACCCGCACAATCTCCAGCAGGACACAAGACTAGACACATGATTAGACCACATTCTGGAGGGGTGTGTGGGTCAGGATAGTGGTGTGGGGGTGGTGTGGGTGGGGGTGAGGTGGTGTTGGTATGATGGTGGTGTGGGGGTGAGAATGGGGTGGGGTTGAGAATGGTGTTGGGGGTGAGAATGGTGTGGAGGTGGGGATGGTGTTGGGAGTGGTGTTGACACAAGTGTCACGGGGAAACGCAACTCAGCAGGGTGTCACTTCCTTGCCCATGGCCGAGCTCCACCTTGGTGACCTCCCTTTCCTCCAGGCTGCCAACCACATCCAGGGCCCTTTACTTGGCCATGGTGAGGGGCCACAGGTCCGACAGCCCCCTCCTGTCTTCTCCTGCTCCTGGAGGTTGTGCGCAGACCTCATCGGGGGGGGGGTCACATAAAATGACAGTGTTAGACAAGGATAGGTGCTGGCCTCAGTGGCCAAGGCAACCGGCCATGGCAGCTGGTATGCATACCCGCATGTGGTGAAGGGTGGGGTTATGCCATCACCCTGGTTGGAGGGTAGGGTTACGGCTGTGTGGCACGGATTTAGTCCCAGGGGCACAGTGCTGCCTACAAACCTTAGCCATCCTGAGGAGCACTGTTGGCCGGTCCGGATGGTGTTGCCATGGCGCTCATGGCCTCTGCCACCTGCGCCCAGGCACAGCGAATGGCAGCTGACAGCCTCCAGGGCTGGCCATTGAATATTATTCAGGCAGAGGTAGATAGATTCTTGTTAGGCAAGATGTGGAGAAAATACACAAATATTTTCTTGTACGAAAATACACAAGGCCAACACACCAGGCCGTCCTATTGTTTCAGGCAATGGGACCCTGTGTGAGAACCTCTCTAGCCAGATCGAGGGCATCTTGAAACCCATCGTAAAGGTACATCCAGCTTCTGTCGTGACACGACGGGCTTCCTACAGAAACTCAGCACCCATGGACCAGTTGAACCAGGAACATTCCTCGTCACAATGGATGTCTCGGCACTCTACACCAGCATCCCCCATGACAACGGCATTGCTGCAACAGCCTCAATACTCAACACCAACAACTGCCAATCTCCAGTCGCAATTCTGCAACTCATCCGCTTCATTCTAGATCACAACGTCTTCACCTTCGACAACAAATTCTTCATCCAGACGCACGGAACAGTCATGGGGACCAAATTTGCACCTCAATATGCCAACATCTTCATGCACAAGTTTGAACAAGACTTCCTCACCGCACAGGACCTGCAACTGACGTTATACACCAGATACATCGATGATATTTTTTCCTTTGGACCCACAGCGACGAATCACTGAAACGACTACACGATGAGGTCAATAAATTCCATCCCACCATCAGACTCACCATGGACTATTCTCCAAACTCAGTTGCATTCTTGGACACACTCATCTCCATCAAGGACGGTCACCTCAGCACTTCGCTTTACCGCAAGCCCACAGATAACCTCACGATGCTCCACTTCTCCAGCTTTCACCCGAAACACATAAAAGAAGCCATCCCCTATGGACAAGCCCTCCATATACACAGGATCTGCTCAGACGAGGAGGAGCATAACAGACACCTACAGATGCTGAAAGATGCCCTCGTACGAATGGGATATGGCGCTCGACTCATTGATCGACAGTTCCAACGCGCAACAGCAAAAAACTGCACTGACCTCCTCAGAAGACAAACACGGGACACTACTGACAGAGTATCCTTCGTTGTCCAGTACTTTCCTGGGGCGGAGAAACTACGACATCTTCTTCGCAGCCTTCAACACATCATCAATGAAGATGAACATCTTGCCAAGGTCATCCCCACACCCCCACTACTTGCCTTCAAACAACCGCGCAACCTCAAACCATTGTTTTCAGCAAACTGCCCAGCCTCAACCGGGGTCTTGGATTTATGTCGCATTACATTCACCCCCCACCATCTGGCCTGGACTTGCAAAATCGTACCAACTGTTCTGGCTTGAGACATTTCACACCTCTTTAACCTGTGATTATCCCTCTTTCTGGATCTGTAATGATTTGATTACCCGCAAACGCTTGCATTCCAAGCATTGTCCGGCTTCTCTGACTTTGTCATTATAAATGTTTCTGGAACATACCTCTCCATTCACTTGAGGAAGGAGCAGTACTCCAAAAGCTCGTGTTTGAAACAAACCTGTTGGACTTTAACCTGGTGTTGTAAGACTTCTTACTGTATTAGGCAATGGAATCATAGGTTATCAGGGATAGATGGGACTATGGAATTCAAAACATAAATAGCTCTCATCAAATGGTAGAACAGGCTTGAGGGCCAAATGGGCTACCTTTGCACCTATTTCATTGGCCATGACACAGAAAACATCATCCATCCCTCGTTGCCCTTGAACTGAGTGGCTTGCTAGCCATTTCCGGGTGCAGTTAGGAGTCAACACTTTGGAGTCACGTGTCGGCTAGACCTGAAATGGATGACAGCTTTCCTTCTTTAATTTGTGAATCAGATGGATTTTTAAATAACTGATAATAGATTTTTTTCATTAAATACTGCCAGCTGCCATGGTGATATTTGAACCCATGACCACAGATCCTGGGCCTCTAGAATATTTAGCCAGTGAATTTACCATTATGCCACACACACCTACCTTTGAGACCAGCAAACTATGCTTCTGAGAGTAGTGGTGATGCAGTAATGCAGTGGGGCCTACTAAAAGTCCCTACTAGTAGAATTGATCATAGAATTTACAGTGCAGAAGGAGGCCATTAGGCCCATCGAGTCTGCACTGGCTCTTGGAAAAAGCTTCCCACTTAAGCCCACACCTCCAACCTCTCCCCGTAACCCAGTAAACCCACCTAATCTAAGGGCAATATTTTCATGGCCAATCCACCTAACCCTGCACATCTTTGGACTGTGGGAGGAAACCGGAGCACTCGGAGGAAACCCACGCAGACACGGGGAGAATGTGCAGACTCCGCACAGCCAGTGACCCAAGCCGGGAATCGAACCTGGGACCCTGGAGCTGTGATGCAACTGTGCGAACCACTATACTACCGTGCTGCCCCATGCTGTAACTCATGAACCAATATGAACTGGGCGGGATTATTGAGGCCAGTCAAGGACGCACCAGGAAGTGGGGGAGTTGGGGGTGTGGATAGAAAAGGAACATTCAGGCGATGGCTTCCTGAAGGTCCATCAATTTCTGCCGGTTGATTCCTCTGTTGGGCACAGGATACAAAAGGAGTGCCCCCAATGAAGTTGCAGGCATACCCTTCAGCATTCACCTGGTAGTTTACCCACGGGATTGGTCCTGGCCACAGCTGATTGAATGCCAACAGTGGCAGTAGGAGGCCCTTAGGTGGCCCTTAAATGGCCTCAATTATTCTCTGGATCGGAAGGCTGTCCTTGACCCTTCCCACCCCAGACTTAATTGGGGAGAGCTGGGATGGCTCTGGGGTCACCTTCTTTCCCCACCAAATGTGCTCCACCACCAATTCCCCAGCTTGCCTTTGGAGAACAATAACATCCGCCCATTTGTGGTGAATCATAATAGCATAATTCACACTGTTATCACACATGTTGTTCCATGCCTCTGTAAGCTCGGCACACGAGCAGTTGCCCGGCTCTGCCCCTAGTGGGAGGTGTACTGGGAATGTACGGAAGTTTGTACTGGGCTCCACCCTTGGCTCCGCCCATGACTCCTCCCCCCCACTGGTTGTATAAAGCTTGGCAGTCGGAGCCTGCCTGCCAGTTCATCTAGAGTTCATCTCATCACAGGCAGGTTCCGTTGTAAGACGATTAAAACCACTGTTCACTTCTAACCACGTGTCGCGTGAATTGATGGTCTCATTACCATTGTCTTGAGATAGAATGTGTTAAATTGAAACCTTATCCACCTGTTCAAAGTGGATGTAAAAGAACCCATAGCCCATTTTATAATCAATTGTCATGGTATCCTAGCCAACATTTTTCTCTCAACTGACACTACAAAAACTAAGCAGCTTACCACTCAATCATTTTATTGGCTGTAGCTGGAAATGTGTTGTGCACAATGTGCTGCAGTCTGTGCCCAGATCTCAACACTACTTTGAACATGATGTGGAGATGCTTCAACCCTTCAAACAACCGCGCAACCTCAAACAAACCATTGTTTGCAGCAAACTGCCCAGCCTTCAGAACAGTGACCACGACACCACACAACCCTGCCATGGCAATCTCTGCAAGACATGCCAGATCACTGACATGGACACCACCATTACACGTGAGAACACCACCCGCCAGGTACGCGGTACATACTCGAGCGACTCGGCCGACGTTGTCTACCTCCTACGCTGCAGGAAAGGATGTCCCGAAGCGTGGTACGTTGGCGAGACCATGCAGACGCTGTGACAATGAATGAACGGACATCGCGCGACAATCACCAGGCAGGAATGTTCCCTTCCAGTCGGGGAACACTTCAGCTGTCATGGGCATTCAGCCTCTGATCCCCGGGTAAGCGTTCTCCAAGGCGGCCTTCAGGACGCGCGACAATGCAGAATCGCCGAGCAGAAACTTATAGCCAAGTTCTGCACACATGAGTGCTGCCTCAACCGGGACCTGGGATTCATGTCGCATTACATTCATCCCCCACCATCTGGCCTGGGCTTGCGAAATCCTACCGACTGTCCTGGCTTGACACAATACACACCTCTTTAACCTGGGGTCACCCCTGTCTCTGGATCTGTAACGACTTAATCACCTGCTAATGCTCGCATTCTAAGCATTGTCTGGCATCTTTGAATTTGTCTATGTAGATGTTTCTGGAACATACCTCTTCATTCACCTGAGGAAGGAGCAGTGTTCCGAAAGCTAGTGTTTGAAACAAACATGTTGGACTTTAACCTGCTGTTGTAAGACTTCTTACTCTACTACTACTACTTTGAACAAATATTGCATCAGTGATGAAGTGTTATGCGATGAGGATCCAATAAGGTGCGATGTAAATGCAAATCATACAAAGAAATATTTAAAAGAGATGGCAGATAGGTCATCTCTGAGATCCAAGAAAGTTTATTAATAATTTTATTAGTGTCACAAGGAGGCTTACTTTAACACTGCAATGAAATTATTGTGCAAATCACCTGTCGCCACACTATGGCACCTGTTTGGGTGCACAGAGGAAGAATTCAAAATGTCCAATTCACCTAATATCCTCGTCTTGCGGGACTTGTGGGAGGAAACTGGAGCACCCGGATGAAAAACACGCAGCCACAGGGGGAACGTGCAGACTCTGCACAGACAATGACCCAAGCCAGGAATCTAACCCGGGTCCCTGGAGCTGTGAAGCAACAATGCTAACCACTGTGCTACCGTACCACCCACTAAGATCTTTCTTTCATCTGCAATTATAATTTATTCCTTGAAGTCTCTCAGCGTATTGAATGCATATTGGAATTGCAATGAATATTATTTAAAAGACTCAGACTATTAACTCATAAAACACAATGATAACTTGTGCAATGAAACGCAAGCCTGACAATTAGTTGCTATTGTTTTCTATTAAGCAGCTATTCACATATCATTAAATTGTCATTAATTCCATATGGGCAACAGCCTTTGCTGATACCAGAGGGATTTTTTTTTCATTCCTCTGCAAGAGGCCAAATCAGCAGTAGGAACCTTTGAATTATGAAGTGATCCCTGTGGGGGGTCACATTGCAAAATAACGTTTCAATATTCATTTTTTTCTCACTCTATCTTGCATTAATTTTCATAGATACATAGAAGATAGGAGCAGGAGGAGGCCTTTTGGCCCTTCGAGCCTGCTTCGCCATTCATCACAATCATGGCTGATCATCCAACTCAATAGCCTAATCCTGCTTTCTCCCATAGCCTATGATCCCATTCTCCCCAAGTACTATATCCAGCCATCTCTTGAATATATTCAAAGTTTTAGCATCAACTACTTCCTGTGGTAATGAATTCCACAAGCTCACCACTCTGTGTGAAGAAATGTCTTCTCATATCTGTCCAAAATGGTTTACCCTGAATCCTCAGGCTGTGGCCCCTTGTTCAGGACACACCCATCATTGGTAACATCTTCCCTGCATCTACCCTGTCTAGTCCTGTTAGAATTTTATACGTCTCTATGAGATTCCCCCCTCATTCTTCTGAACTCCAGCAAGAACAATTCCAACTGAGTCAATCTCTCCTCATATGAAAGTCCCACCATCCCTGGAGTCAGTCTGCTAAACCTTCGCTGCACTCCCTCGAGAGCAAGAACATCCTTCCTCAGAGAAGGAGACCAAAACTGCAGACAATGCTCCAAGTGTGGCCTCACCAAGGCCCTATACAATTGTAGCATCACATCCCTGCTTCTATACTCGAAACCTCTTGCAATGAAGGCCAACATACCATTAACCTTCTTTACCGCCTGCTACACCTGCATGCTCACCTTCAGCGAATGGTGCACAAAGACACCCAGGTCCCACTGCACACTCCCCTCTCCCAATTTTCAACCATTCAGGTAGTAATCTACCTTCCTGTTTTTGCTTCCAAAATGAATAACCTCACACCTTATCCAAATTATATTGCATCTGCCATTGGTTTGCCCACTCACCTAATCTGTCCAGGTCTTACTGTAGGATTCCTACATCCTCGTCACAATTCACCCTCCCACCTAATTTGGTATCATCTGCAAACTTTGAGATGTTACATTTTGTTCCCTCATCCAAATCGTTAATATATATTGTGAATAGTTGGGGTCTCAGCACCGATTCCTTTGGTACCCCACTGGGATACTAGACTTTATTAGCCGAGGCAGAGAACAGAAGAGCAGGGGGTTATGATCGAGCTGCATAAAACATTTGTTAGGCCACAGCTGGAGTACAGTGTGTGCATTTCTTCACCGTACTATAGGGAGAATATGATTGCACGAGAGAGGGTGCAGATTCACCAGGATGTTGCCTGAGCTGAAGAATTTCAGCTATGAAGAGAGGCTGGTGAGGCTGGAGTTATTTTCCTGAAAGCAGAAAATGCTGAGGGGGACATGATCAAGATGTACAAAGTTATGAGGGAGGTAGTTAGGAAGAAACTTTTCCCTTAGTAGAGGGGTCAATAACCAGGCGCTTAGATTAAAGGTAAGGGGAAGGAGATTTGGAGGGGATTTGAGGAAAAACCTTTTCACCCAGAGGGTGGTAGAAATGCGGAACTCACTGCCTGAAAGGCCAGGAGAGCAGGAACCCTCACAATATTTAAGAACCATTTAGATATGTACTTGAAGCGCCATAGAATACAAGGCTGCGGTATAAGTGCTCGAAAATGGGATGAGAATAGATACATGCTTGATGGCCGGCACAGACACGATAGGTCAAAGGGGTCTCTTTTTCTGCTGTAAAACTCTATTGCCGCGATTTAACAAAAAAATTCCGGTTTTGGGCGCGAATAGCGGGGTATTTCTCAGAGCCGTCAGGTCCGAGAACGAGACCGGTATCAAACAGGATTTTGTTTTTCTGGGGGGCCTCTGTTGGGAACGCTCCACCGAGGTCCGCACTTACCTCACTTCCTGCGCTGACGAGCTCAGCTTGGCAGCGCAGGATGAGATGGAAGGCCGCCCCGATCTCTCAACTCCCCACCGCAGCCTCTGGACCCCCCTAACGCCCAACTTTCTGATTAGGGGGTTCTTGAACCCCCCCTGACCCCACCTCATAAGGGCAGGGCTCCCCTGGCCCTGTTCCCCGGCATGGGGAACCTAGCACCCAGACACCTTTTTTTAATATAAATTTAGAGTACCCAATTAATTTTTTTCCAATTAAGGGGCAATTTAGCATGGCCAATGCACCTACCCTGCACATCTTTGGGTTGTGGGGGCGAAACCCACGCCAACAAGGGGAAAATGTGTAAACTCCACACGGACAGTGACCCAGAGCTGGGATCGAACCTGGGACCTTGGCGCCGTGTGGCAGCAGTGCTATCCACTGCACCACCATGCTGCCCGTCACTGCTAACCTGGCACCCTGGCAGTACCCCTGCCAGCCTGATAGTACCACCTGGGCACCCTGGCAGTGTCAGGGTGCCTAATGGCAGTACCAAGGTGCCCAAGTGGCAACACAGGTGCCAGAGTACCACCCTGCCCAGAGCCCAAACACCCGGGGGCCTCCGATCATTTGGAAGGCCTACCCAAGTGCCTTTTTGCCTGGTCTACATTTGTGGAAGTCTGTGCTAAACGGTGCCCCGGCAAGGTTTCCCAGGCATAGGCCATTGATCATGCGCCTTGAGATACTCCTGCGCAGACATATTGAAGTGAAGCTAACTGCTCACTGAAATATGCAATCTGGATACCGCTCTGTGCGGGCAAGATCCAGGTTGCGATCTCTCGCGAGACCTTGTTAGATCTCACAAAATGTCCCGAGCGTTGTAATGTCAGAATACACGGTCTTGTCGCGTCACTGAGTCAGATGCGCCAAGGCCGTTTGAAATGAAAATCGCTTATTGTCACGAGTAGGCTTCAATTAAATTACTGTGAAAGGCCCCTAGTCGCCTGTCCGGGGAGGCTGGTACGGGAGGTTTGATCGCACCCTATGACTTTATAACATTTATGATTCCAGTTCTGGCGGCAGAAGACAAGATATGCATGAGGAGGAGATCATAGAATCTCTACAGTTCAAAGGGAGGCCATTCGGCCCATCAAGGGCAGACTCAATGGGCCAAATGGCCTCCTTCTGCACTGTAGGGATTCTTGATCCTATGCAGAAAGAGTAGAGAAGCCAGGGATTTTCTCCTTTGAACAGAGAAGGTTTAGGAAAGATTTAATGGTCGAGTTCAATATCATAAAGAGTATTAATTAGGTAAATAAGAAGAAACTATGCTGAATTCCCTCTTCGTGATGCCGGAAGCACGGTCGGAGAATTGAAATTGAAAAATTGAGCTTTGCGCACGCCGCTAATTCCGTCATCATGCTCCGGTCCCTCGCTGGCTGTGATATCAAAGTTTGCGCCCCTCATGGATTTCAATATAATTAGCAGGTTGGGCACCTCATGCTCCGCCCTTCCACGATACTCTGCTCCCACTTAAGCGGAAGTCATGCAGGTGTGAATTGGTGCATGTATTTACAAGCAGGGCCTGCGTGCCATAGCTTTTGAGGAGGAGCGGAAAGGTATGAAAACTCTTAAAACTCTTCACAATTGCCTGGCTTGCTGGGGTATGGCTACCTGGGCTGAGGGCAGTAGTGGGGAACAACTTGGCACTTTGGACCCGGGATATTTGTCGTCAGGGTTGTGGTGGCCTGGCTCAGACCGCCATGTGTTTTAGATGCAGCCCTTTGTGCTACTAACATGCCCCTGGCTGTCCACTCTGCTGGCTGCTCACTCTGTCTTGTAAATGTTCACAGAACTTCTGGTCATCTGGGAGCCCACCCAGCCCACCCCTCTGGAAACTCTCAGACCCCGGCAGTGTTATCAATGGGATGGGTGTGGCCAAGCTCAATCAGTGACACACCAGGTGCTGCCACTTCTCAGTTCACTCATCAGAAGCACAGCCCCACTGCAGGTGAAGCAATAGCAGAGCTGTGGTAGTCACTACTAATGCATATACTGTATATATATGTGTATTAGGGTAAGGCCCCTGTACTTCAGGTACGGGGATAGATCCCGGCCTGCTGGCTCAGCCCAGTAGGCGGAGTATGAATATGTGTGCTCCCCGTACAGCAGCCATTTCGTCAGCTGCTGTAGGAGGCCACACATCTCACTGTAATAAAGCCTCGATTACATTCTACTCTCATCTTGTCGTAATTGATAGTGCATCAATTTATTACACTGAAGATTTTTCAGAGGTGGACCTCCGCATCAAGCCGGATCGCATCCTCAAGTAGACAACGCCAAAAAGGACTTTGAACATAGGCTAGCCTGTTTTGAAGTGTACATTGGGTCTGCGCCAGACGCAATCCCAGAAGCACAGAAGCTCCAGGTTCTATACACGTGGCTGAGCGCCAACGTTTTACCCCTCGTCCAGGACGCGCCGATGTAAGCAGAGGGCATGACGCTACTGAAGGAGAATTATGCTCAGCGGACTAACAAAATCTATGCCCGGCATCTCCTCTCCACGTGACGCAAACTTCCCGGTGAGTTGGTGGAAGATTTCTGGAGTGCCCTGCTCGCCCTAGTTAGAGACTGTGACTGCCAGGCTGTTTCGGCCACTGAACACTCGAATCTGCTGTTGAGAGACGCATTCGATACGGGCATAGCGTCTGACTACATCTGCCAGTGCTGCTTAGATGGGGCCATGCTCGACCTCGCGGCAACCAAAAAACTAGCGCTCTCACTTCCGGTCGCCTCACGCAACGTTCAGACCCATTCCCCCGACCGCGCGGCCCACCCCCCTGTGCATCATGGACCCTGCTAACAGTCACCCCGTCATGGACCCCATCAGCCAACCCCACGCCTGTGCCGCGCGGCAGCCAACCAACCCCGGGGGACCCAAATGCTACTTCTGTGGGCAGTCAAAACACCCTCGACAGCGCTGCCCGGCGCGGAGCGCTCTCTGCAAGGCCTGTGGCAAGAAGGGACATTTTGCTGCAGTGTGCCAGGCCCGCTCAATCGCCGCTATTGTCCCGGCACCTCCCACGTGCAGCCAGTGGGCGCCGCCATCTTCCCCTCCTCGTACCACTTGCGGCCAGTGGGCACAACCATCTTTCCCTCCTCGAACCACATGCGGCCCGTGAGCGCCGCCATCTTGCTCTACTCACAACACGTGTGGCCCGTGGGCACCGCCATCTTGCCTCCCTCTCAACCAATCGGCGCTACCATCTTGCCTGCCCCAGGACACGTGCGGCCCGTGGATGACGCCATCTTACCCGCCTCAGGACCCCTGCCTGTCAGGCACCTCATCAGGCCGCTCATCGCCTGCAACCGCCAACAACCAGCCCCGTCTCGCCTTGTTCACGATTGACCAGTCTCGACCACATAACCTCGCGACCACTTCAACAAAGGTGAAGGTCAACGGACACGAGATCTCCTGCCTGCTGGACTCTGGGAGCACTGAGAGCTTCATTCACCCTGATACGGTAAGGCGCTGCTCCCTCACGGTACACCCCGCTAACCAGAGAATCTCCCTGGCCTCCGGATCCCACTCTGTGGCGATCCGGGGGTACTGCATCGCCACCCTCACCATCCAGGGCGTGGAGTTCAGCGGCTTCCGGCTCTATGTCCTCCCCAACCTGTGCGCTGCCTTGCTACTCGGCCTGGACTTCCAGTGCAACCTCCAGAGCCCAACACTGAAATTTGGCGGCCCCTACCACCCCTTACCGTTTGCAGCCTCGCGACCCTTAAGGTCGACCCGCCTTTTTGCAAACCTAACCCCGGATTGCAAACCTGCCACCACCAAGAGCAGACGGTACAGCGCCCAGGACAGACTTTCACCAGGTCTGAAATCCAGCGGCTGCTTCGGGAAGGTATCATCGAGGCCAGCAACAGCCCCTGGAGAGCCCACGTGGTCGTAGTCAAAACTGGGGAGAAAAACAGGATGGCTGTTGACTACAGCCAGATCATCAATCGGTACACGCAGCTCGACGCGTACCTCCTCCCACGCATGTCTGATATGGTCAATCAAATTGCACAGTACTGGGTCTTCTCGACAGTGGACCTGAAATCTGCCTACCACCAGCTTCCCATCTGTAAGGCGGACCACCCATACACTGCGTTCAAAGCAGACGGCCGCCTTTACCACTTTATTAGGGTTCCCTTTGGCGCCACCAATGGGGTCTCGGTCTTCCAACAGGAGATGGACCAAATGGCTGACCGGTACGGACTGCGGGCCACTTTCCCGTACCTGGACAATGTTACCATCTGCGGCCACGACCAGCAGGACCATGACGCCAACCTTTCCAAAATACTCCACACCGCCATTCTCCTCAACCTCACGTATAAGAAGGAGAAGTGCGTGTTCAGCACAAACCGCTTAGCCATCCTCGGCTATGTAGTCCAGAACAGAGTTCTGGGGCCCGACCCCGACCACATGCGCCCCCTCATGGCACTCCCCCTCCCCCACTGCCCCAAG
The DNA here is from genome assembly GCF_902713615.1 of Scyliorhinus canicula. NCBI lineage: Eukaryota > Metazoa > Chordata > Chondrichthyes > Carcharhiniformes > Scyliorhinidae > Scyliorhinus > Scyliorhinus canicula. The sequence goes on from NC_052151.1 coordinate 70,190,448, forward strand.
GGCCCTCAAACGATGCCTGGGGTTCTTTTCGTATTACGCCCAGTGGGTCCCAAACTATGCGGACAAGGCCTGCCCACTCATTCAATCCACCGTTTTTCCCCTGACGGCCGAGGCTCACCAGGCCTTCAACCGTATCAAGGCTGACATTGCCAAGGCCACGATGCACGCGGTCGTCGAGACGCTCCCCTTCCAGCTCGAGAGCAATGCATCAGACATTGCTCTGGCCGCCACTCTCAACTAGGCAGGCAGGCCCGTGGCATTCTTTTCCCGCACCCTCCATGCCTCAGAAATTCGGCACTCTTCCGTCGAGAAGGAGGCCCAAGCCATCTTGAAGCTGTGCGGCATTGGAGGCACTACCTGGCCGGCAGGAGATTCACTCTCCTCACTGACCTAAGCTTCTACACCAACGGTCGGTTGCCTTCATGTTTAATAACACACAGCGGGGCAAGATCAAAAAAAAAAAATCGTGAGGTGGAGGATCGAGCTCTCCACCTACAACTATGAGATTTTGCATCGCCCCGGTAAGCTCAAGGAGCCCCCCGATGCCCTATCCCGAGATACATGTGCCAGCGCACAAGTGGACCGACTCCGGACCCTGCATGACAATCTCTGTCACCCAGGGGTCACCCGTTTTTACCATTTCATCAAGGCCCACAATCTGCCCTTCTCCATCGAGGAACTCAGGGTGATCACCAGAGACTGCCAGTGTAAACCGCACTTCTACCGGCCAGACCGTGCGCACCTGGTGGAGGCCTCCCGCCCCTTTGAACGCCTCAGCGTGAACTTCAAAGGGCCCCTCCCCTCCACCGACCGAAACACGTACTTCCTCAGTGTGGTCGATGAATATTCCCAATTCTCCTTTGCCGTCCCATGCCCCGACATGACGTTTGCCACCATCATCAAAGCCCTCAACACCATCTTCGCTCTGTTCGTCTTCCCCGCCTATGTCCACAGCGACTGGGGATCCTCATTCATGAGCGATGAGCTGCGCCAGTTCCTGCTCAACAGTGGTTTTGCCTCGAGGAGGACGACCAGCTACAATCCCAGAGGGAAACGGGCAGGTGGAGTGGGAGAATGGGACAGTCTGGAGGGCCGTCCAGCTGGCCCTACGGTCCAGAAATCTCTCGGCCTCCCGCTGGCAGGAGGTCCTCCCGACACACTCCACTCCATTTGGTCGCTCCTGTGCGACTAACCCCCCTATGAACGTCTCTTTGCCTTCCCCTGGAAGTCCACCTCCGCGGTTTCGCTCCCAACGTGGCTGGCAGCTCCAGGACCCGCTCTCCTCCGTAGACACGTGCGACTCCACAAGGCGGACCCATTGGTTGAGAGGGTACAACTACTCCATGCCAACCCGCAGTACGCTTACGTAGCGTACCCCGACGGCTGCCAAGACGCAGTCTCCCTCAGGGACCTGGCACCAGCTGGTTCCACACACACACACCCACCTCTGCCCCGACGCCACCCTCCCTTCCCCTGGCACACCCCACCACAGTCCCCGCTCCGGGACAGTCCGTCCTCCCCTTGCTCCCACCCGGGAATGAAGAGGATTTTGACATGCTCCCGGAGTCACCGAAGACCAAGCCGCCGCCTGAGTCGCCACCAGCACTGCAGCGCTCTCAACGGCAGATCAAGGCACAGGACCGGCTGAATTTGTAATATTCTCTGTGATTTTAAACACAACTTTCTGTATATAGTTCTCCACCACCCCCGCTGGACTCATTTTTAACAGGGGGTGAATGTAGTAGTCACTACTGTTGTATAATATTGTATATATGTGTTTTACAGTAAGGCCCCTGTACTACAGGAACGGGGATAGATCCCTGCCTGCTGGCTCCGCCCAGTAGGTGGAGTGTAAATGTGTGTGCTCTCCGTACAGCAGCCATTTTGCCAGCTGCTGTAGGAGGCCACACATCTCAGTGTAATAAAGCCTCGATTACATTCTACTCTCGTCTTGTCGTAAATGATAGTGTATCAAGAACTCACCCCCCAAAAATAACACATGCACCTTGGCCTTTAGCACCCCTGTCTGCCACATGCCCCTCTCATGGAAGAGGCCACACCAGTGACAAAATCAGTTAGCCCCTCAGAAGCCTGAGCTGTCTGTGAGGCCTTCTTGACCACTGCGTCCCTGCTCCCATCCATCCTGCACCCAGTCTGGTTGTCACAACTTGTGTGCTACCCAGGACCCACATTACACTGCAGTTATGCTCCCAGCAGATGCACATTTCCCTTGCTCACCCCCATCTGTTGGACCTACCCACACAAAAGCCTCTACGTACAGAGACGATTTGTGGCACACAATGACCTTCTTCACCGCACAATCCTGTTGGCGGAATAACAGACAACCCACCCAGTGAGGAGACCCACTGTAGACCCTGTTATGTTTCTTAAAAGAATGCTAGAAGTCGTTCAGAAGTTGAAGGATGGTTTATTGTGCTCTACAATAAATTACTTTGTTAGCTTTTACTTACAGAATGGCACTTGTAAATATACTGCTTTTCTATGCTCCGCAACTAGGCCTAATCACTTGCAGCCCTGAGCTCAACTTCCGACCTGTCCTGCTCCCTTGCTCCTCCGGCCAAAGTGAGCGAGGGCGGGCCTTCAGCGTCACTCTTATATGTCCCCGCGCTGCCCCCTGGTGGGTACTTCCATTTCCCATCAGCCCCTTCTGTACACACTCAGGCGAGGATCACTACAGACCCCACAGGACAGTAGAGTCTCTCTAGGTCGCAGCAGTCATCAATACCCCTGTTGACAGGTTTGGGTCGTGAGGATAGAAGCTCCCCACATCACAGGCCTGTTTCCATTCACTGATGGGGGCAGGGGTGAAGTGTGGATGAGAATGTATCAAGGAGGTCAATGGGCTTGGGATGAGGGGGGAACATGTTGAAGGTGGCACAGCTGTACAACTGAGGCTGACTATGTAACCTGGGGCAAAGGAACACTCATCTGGCTACCATGTCATCTCTTTTCCCCCTCACAGAGAATGAATTTCAGAGTACAGCCTGCCCAATTGGCTGCATCTGCCATTGCGGATGCATGGAGGCAGGAGGAACAGGGTCAGGGAGGACCCTGCACAAGAGGAGCCTGCCCCAGAAGGCCAGACGGTGAGGGTCAAGTGTCGGCCACCCAACAGGCTGAGGAGGAGGTGCGAAGGAGGCACCACATCAGGTATATACTGTTGGCGCCTGTCCTTTAAGGAGCTGTCAGACTGCAGAGGATGAGGAGGGTATTCTGGAAGAACTGGACATGGAACCTGGGTTGGCAGTGTAGGCCACCAAATGGCGCCAAAGACTTTGGTGAAGCAGCGAGACTGTGTACTGTCTGTGCCAGATGGTGGTGCACTTGGCATCCTGGGGCTTTGGAGAAGGGCACCCACTCCTGGTGGTCACCAAGGTGATGGTCGCCCTGAATTCTTATGCCTCTGGGTCTTTGCAGGGCTCAAGCAGGGACCTGTATGGGATATCGCAAATGTCTGCACACAGATGCATCTGTAATGTGAAGGATACCCTATGTGCCCAGGCAGTGGACGATATAACCTTCATTCTGCACCAGGCCCACCATAATGCCCAGGCAGCAAGATTCATTGTTATTACTGGAATGCACCACATGCAGGGGCTGATCGATGGCACACATGTCCTCCTCTGAGCAACAGTTCAACAGGGGGTGCCCTACATCAATAGGAAGGGGTTCCACTCCCTGATTGTGTATGACCACCAGCTGCACATCATGCACGTCTGTGCCTGAGATCCAGGCAACGTGCACCTCGCTTACATCCTGATACACTCTGAGGTTCCTGGCACCTTTCAGGCGCTCCCTCGGCAGAAGTATTGGGCGACAAGGGTTACCCACTGATGTAACAGCTAATGACGCCTGTCCGGGGGACCCAGACTGATGGCGAGACCTGTTATAACGACGCCCATGCAGCAACCAGGAATGTCATTGAGCAGTGTATCAGCTTACTGAAGATGCGCTTCCAATGCTGGGACCGCTCTTATGGGGTTCTCCAATATAGCCCCAGGAGGGCCTCAAGCATTGTGCAGGCCTGCTGTGTCTTGCACAACGTTGTGCAGCAGAGGGGTGACATACTGGAGGAGAAGGAAGAATGCCAGGCCTCATCTGATGAATAGGGTGATCCAGAGCTGCTGCACACGGGACAACCTCATCACCTCCCGATTTGGCAACTGAAAGGCCTGGCCACCGGCAGCTCCGCCATCCTGTCCCACCTCTCAATTCCACGCCTTCCACACCCTTCAAAATGGAACCCCATTCCCCTTAGCCGCTCACCCCTTCCTTGTCCTTCAGCCCTTCACTCTACCTTCCCTGTCCCTCAACCCTTCACTCTACCTTCCCTGTCCCTCAACCCTTCACTGTACCTTCCCTGTCCCTCAACCCTTCACTCTACCTTCCCTGTCCCTCAACCCTTCACTCTACCTTCCCTGTCCCTCAACCCTTCACTCTACCTTCCCTGTCCCTCAACCCTTCACTCTACCTTCCCTGTCCCTCAACCCTTCACTCTACCTTCCCTGTCCCTCAACCCTTCGCTCTACCTTCCCTGTCCCTCAACCCTTCACTCCTTCCCACGACCACAGTCCCTGCTCCGAGGGTCGTACAAGCATCACTGTCGCAGTATTGGCAGTAGCAGCAGATCTTGTCCATGATGGAGGACGGTGACGACTTGCTGTGAGATACTAATAATAATAATCTTTATTATCGTCACAAGTAGGCTTACATTGACGCTGCAATGAAGTTTCTGTGAAAATCCCCCAGTCACCACATTCCGGCGCCTGTTCGGGTACACGGAGGGAGAATTCAGAAGGTCAAATTCACCTAACAGCACGTCTTCTGGGACTTGTGGGAGGAAACCAGAGCACCCGGAGGAAACCCACGCAGACACGGGGAGAACATACAGATTCCACACAGACAGCGACCCAAGCCGGGAATCGAACTTGGGGCCCTGGTGCTGTGAAACAACAGTGCTAACTACTATGCTACCGTGCCACCTAGATGAGCTCTGGTACCCCTCATTGACTGACAAAGCCTGACTCCTTCCTTTAGGATCACATTCCACAGTCCGCCCGGATGACCCTTGCCTACATGTTTACCAATTCAACTCACGGGCCCATACATACTTTGAGAGGGTTTCGGGGGGCGGTGAGGGGGGGGGGGGGGGGGGGTTGTTGGGAGGTGGTACACATTTAGGGCTCACTCACTGGTAAGCTGTCATACAGGGCAGGCTCACACCTATGGCCCCGGTTCATGGGGACCCTGCCCTCCCCATCCTCCAGCCCACCCCCACCCAGCCCATCCGCTATACCCAGGTCCAGCCCATCCCTAACACCCATCAGACAGAGGTTAGAGGCAGGTCAGACTGTTGGTGCAAAAATGTTTAATGGTGACTATATACAGTGTTGTGCCCTGACCCCTCACTCTGACCTATGACCTATGTACTACCTGTGCCATCTTAAGTGTTCTCGAATGTTCTTATTTTACATAGCCTACAGCTGCTTCTGGGTGTAACCACAGACAGAAAATCAGAGGTAGATGCGGCCTGTTGTGTGTCTTACCATCTGCGCCGTGATGCCTATGGCGGGCATCCTCTGGATGGTTTCGGTTGACATTCGGGTGTCACAAGTGACGATGTGCCACCCTGTTCTGCCCCCTGCCCATCAGATGCGGTAGTGTCAGCTGGCATCGATTTGGAAGCGCTGAGGTGTTCCAGCACCTCACCTGCAAGAGGCAGCAGCATGGGTTACATCACTTCCTTCTCCCTTGGGATGCTCAATGGCTACTTCATGAGATAGAGGTGAAGCCGGAACGAGCTCCGGAGATTTCATCGTCACCTTGCGCTGTCAGTCCTGGGACCCACCCTCATCTGAGCCATGGTCTCGAACCATTGATCACTGAGACAAAAATAGTCCCTCAACGAGTGAGACATGTCCCTCACTGCTTCGGTCATGACCCTCTGACATTGTGCCATGACTCTCTGAGACTGTGCCATGTCCAGCGGAGACTGTGCCATGTCCCGCTGTGATTGGTCAATGCTTCCAATGCCCACAAAGGTGGCCCTTTCTGACTGGCCAAGCACTGGAGTGCCACAGCAATGTCCATATGGGCCTGGGACACGTCAGCCTGTGACTGGGCTCTCCTGTCCTGCACCACAACCATCGACTGCACAGTGTGCCCCAAGCCATGGACGTCTTGGTCCGTGGCTCTGACCTCTTGCCCCAGACCTTCCACTGCAAATGCATCCGTTCAGTGTTGGCCTTGTACCAAGCATCTTTGGCACCATCTCCTGCATTTGAAGATGGTTGGACTCCTCCAGCTTCACCTGAAGGCAGTGGAAAGTTGCTGACACCCCCTCCTGTAATTTCTGACTCTGTGTCTGCACCTGTACCACTGATGGGTCATCCTTTCCAGAAGCACAACACCTCTCCAGGCTACAGTTGTTCCCTGGGTTTGGGCAGCCCTTCAACCGTCAGCTCCCTCAGGTGTCCCTACCTCCACCAGATGTGCTGCAGCATGTGTGATGTGCGCTCCAAAAAGTGACCCAGGAGCCTCTTCACTAAAATGTCACACCAAGGTGGTAGCTTTTGCGATGGTGGAGGGTCCCTGGACTGGTCAGGCCACTTCCTCAGTCTCACCCACGAGCTCCATTGCCCTCTGCTCTGCATGCATTTTAGCAACTCTGCATATTAGAGCAAGATCACATTTTTTTTTTTTTTTTAAATAATTTTTATTGAAATTTTTCGATACAAACATTTACCCCTATTACATTTTAAATTATAACACCACAAGTCCCCCCTGGAAAAACCTCCCCACGCCCTCCCCCGCGCGCACCCCCCCACCCTCCCCCCCCCCCCCCCCCCCCTCCGCGCTACCAGTCTAGCAACCAAACCGTTTTTCCCTTTCTGCCGATGGCCTCGGGCAGTCCTTGCCCGCGACCCCCCGCTGACGTGCTCCCTTTGTTGCTATACCCCCCCCCCCCCCCTCCCTTCCCCCCCCCCCCCCTTTTCTCCCCGGGTTGCTGCTGTTTCGGCCTCCGGTTCCTATCTCTGATCTAGAAAGTCAAGGAAGGGCTGCCACCGCCGGAAGAACCCCTGTACCGACCCTCTCAGGGCGAATTTGATTCTTTCCAATTGGATGAAGCTTGCCATGTCGTTTAACCAGGTGTTAACGCTTGGTGGCCTTGTGTCCCTCCACTGGATCAAGATCCTTCTCCGAGCTACCAAGGACGCAAAGGCCAATATTCCGGCCTCCCTTGCCTCCTGTACTCCTGGCTCCACCCCAACCCCAAAATCGCTAGCCCCCACCCTGGTTTGACCCTGGTTCCCACCACTCTCGACACCGTCCCCGCCACCCCCTCCCAGAACTCTTCCAGTGCCGGACACGTCCAGAACATATGTACATGGTTCGCAGGGCTTCCCGAACACCTAACACACCTGTCCTCCCCCCCGAAGAACCGACTCATCCTAGTCCCCGTCATATGGGCTCTGTGCAGCACCTTAAATTGGATGAGGCCCAACCTTGCGCACGACGACGACGAATTGACCCTCTCTAGGGCATCCGCCCATGTCCCATCTTCGATCTGCTCTCCCAGCTCCGCTTCCCACTTGTCTTTCAGCTCCTCTATCGGTACCTCCTCCACCTCCTGCATTATTTTGTAGATGTCCGAGACCTTCCCTTCTCCGACCCAGGCCCCTGACAGCACCCTATCACTCGCCCCTCCATTGGGAAGCAAGGGGAATCCTTCCACCTGTCGTCTGGCAAATGCCTTCACCTGCAGGTATCTAAACGTGTTCCCCGGGGGGAGCTCAAATTTCTCCTCCAGCTCTCCCAGGCTCGCAAACCTCCCCTCTATGAACATGTCCCTCAGTTGCCTGATGCCCGCCCTGTGCCAGCTCTGGAATCCCCCGCCAGTGTTCCCCGGGACAAATCTGTGGTTCCCTCTCAGTGGCGCCGCCATCAGACCCCCCACTTCCCCCCTGTGTCGCCTCCACTGCCCCCAGATTTTAAGGGTGGCCGCCACTACCGGACTCGTGGTATACCTTGTGGGGGGGAGCGGCCATGGTGCCGTTACTAGCGCCCCCAGGCTTGTATTGCCGCAGGACGCCCTCTCCATACGTTTCCAAGCTGCCCCCTCCCCCTCCATCACCCACTTGCGCACCATCGATGCGTTCGCCGCCCAGTAGTATCCGGAAAGATTGGGTAGCGCTAATCCTCCACTGTCCCTACTCCGTTCCAAGAAAATCCTTCTCACTCTAGGGGTGCCATGCGCCCACACATAGCCCATAATGCTGCTAGTTACCTTCTTGAAGAAGGCCCTGGGGAGGAAGATGGGCAAGCACTGGAACAGAAACAAGAACCTCGGGAGGACCGTCATTTTGACTGACTGCACCCTCCCTGCTAGCGACAGCGGTACCATGTCCCACCTCTTGAACTCCTCCTCCATCTGCTCCACCAGCCTTGAAAAGTTCAGCTTGTGGAGGGTCCCCCAGTTCCTTGCCACCTGCACCCCCAAGTACCTGAAGCTCTTTACTGCTCTCCTAAAGGGGAGTCGCCCAATTCCCTCCCCCTGATCTCCCGGGTGTATCACAAAGACCTCACTTTTACCCACATTTAATTTATATCCCGAAAAGTCCCCAAACTCCGCTAGTATTTCCATTACCTCCGGCATTCCCCCTTCCGGATCCGCCACATACAACAACAAATCATCCGCATAGAGTGATACCCGATGCTCCTCCCCTCCCCTTGTCAGTCCTCTCCAACCCCCTGAACCCCTCAGTGCCATCGCCAACGGTTCGATCGCTAATGCAAATAGTAAGGGGGATAGGGGGCATCCCTGCCTGGTACCTCGATGGAGCCCAAAATACTCCGACCTCCTCCCGTTTGTAACCACACTCGCCATCGGGGCCGAATACAGCAGCTTCACCCACTTGATAAATCCCTCCCCAAACCCAAACCGTTCCAGCGTCTCCCACAGGTATTCCCACTCCACCCTATCGAATGCCTTCTCCGCATCCAGTGCTACCACTATCTCAGCCTCCCCCTCCACTGCTGGCATCATAATTACATTCAACAGCCTCCGGACATTTGTATTAAGTTGTCGTCCCTTTACGAAACCCGTCTGGTCCTCATGGATTACCCCTGGCACACAATCCTCTATTCTGGTTGCCAGGACCTTTGCCAACAGTTTGGCATCTACATTCAAGAGGGAGATAGGCCTATAGGACCCGCACTGTACAGGGTCTTTGTCCCGCTTCAGGATCAAGGAGATCAGGGCCTGTGACATTGTCGGGGGCAGAGCCCCCCCCTCTCGCGCCTCATTGAAGGCTCGCACCAGCACTGGACCCACCAAGTCCACATACTTCTTATAAAATTCCACCGGGAACCCATCCGGCCCCGGCGCCTTCCCCGCCTGCATCTGGCCTATCCCTTTAACTAGTTCCTGCAGCTCTATCGGCGCCCCCAGCCCCTCCACCCGTTCCTCCTGGACCTTTGGGAACCTCAATCTATCGAGAGCAAGATCACATTTTAGCAAATCTGCTTATTAGATCAAGACAGCAAGTCTCACTTTAATGTGCAGATTCCTAAATTACCTGGGGATTGGGATTAATCTCCTTCAGCTTGGAGACCTTGGGTGAGCACTGGATAAAAGCAAATTACTGTGGATACAGATGAGCGCTGTTCCGTACTGGTCTCCACAAACGTGGACCAGATGGAATGACACTCCTGGGCGGACTATAACAGTCCTGAGGAGAAGATCCATGGTGACCTGGCATAGAGATATGTCCAGGGTTCTTGGTCATGGAGGAATCAGAGACCCTGGACTGGGTTTGTGGGGGGATGGGGGGGGGGGTTTGTGGGGGGATGGGGGGGGTGGTTGTTGGTGAGTTGGTCAGGTTTTTGAAGCTAAGCGGTAAGTTAGAAAGAGGGAGTAACATCTTAATTGGTGGTTGGTGGTGGGTGGTGGGGGGGGGGGGGGGGAGTGACGTTTAATAGGCAAAATGTACCCCCCACAATGGCAGTACACTGCTTTTCTTCCTACCTTTTCACTTAAAATGGTGAGGTAGTGAGCTGGCCTCCTTAATTCTGCCTTCCCCAGCTGCACACATTGGTGCGATGGGTGCTAAACAGGAGCTTAACTGGTCAGCTGTCAGCTAATTGGTCAGTTATTGACCTCAATAGGCCTAAGGGCTGGTGGGTAGGCTGGCTGATACTTTACCCACTGCAAGGCTGGCTTAGCTCAGTGGGCTAGATAGCTGGTTTGTAATGCAAAACAAGGCCAGCAGCGCAGGTTCAATTCCCGTACCAGCTTACCTGAACAGGCGCCGGAATGTGATGACTAGGGGCTTTTCACAGTAACTTCATACTTGTGACAATAAAAGATTATTATTAATATGGGTGGGTGAGTCAGAGATGGGTGGGAAGCCGGTACACTAGTCACCTGTCCTATTTTACGAGGCTGCCCCCCCCTGTAAATATTCCAGCTGCGGGGGGGCGTAAAATTTGTCCCATTATTTCTATGTTGGTCACAAGATGACTGTGCACAACCAGAAGCGAGTAAATTAATTTTATATTTGACTTAATATGTTTGCCTGGTTTTGTGAACAGGTTCATTTTTCCGCTGGCATAACTTTACCTAAAATGCAGCTCGATTTACATTCCACAAAATAATTCCATCATTCTTAAGGGCAAGTGTTACAAGGCTACATCAGCTAGCTAGATGCAAAGTGTGGAATGGGGGACACTTCGTTGTTGTAACCCCATATTTGACTTGTGGAGTCCAGCGATGATTCTGCACTGACAGCAGAGTATTGCAATTTTTCTGCCTTAAGTATTAACTATTTTTAAAAGCATCTAGGCAGTACTTATACTCATGCATTATAGCATGTTGATATATTGGGCTGGAAGCAATTATAGTTTTGGCCAATCCAGACTCCATCAGGAAACCTACAAGTCAAGAAAACAAAGGTTTCAGTGTTGGCGGAATAGATTTAGAGCTGCTTTTCCGAAAATAATATTTTGAATTTGAGCAATACATGTTCAAAATGATCATTGTACGAAGACAATACTTTTAAATGAAATTTCAACTGTCAGATTTTATTCACATAACAAGTGTGAACGAAACATTTTCAGTGCTAAACATTTGCATACAAGTTAAAGTTCTAAATGTAATACAATAAGCTCAGAACACGTAACTATATTGATTTAAATAAATGCCCCAGAATGGAATCATCTTACAACATAGAACTGAATAAAATGCTTCCAAAATACATTAAAATGCCTGCATCACTTTGTAGATTTACTTGCCAGTAGCGAAACTAATTTTCCAAAGGAAATGAATCTGTTATGCTTTCCTCTTTCCTCTCCTCAGATGTTTCATTTGTTTGTTCAATCCCCCTGCCCCCCAGTTTTATTTATCTTCTTAGGCTGTTGTCTGTTGATGGGCTATGGTTCCACAAATGTTGGCATCCTCCAGTACCTCAGACAAACAGACATTCCCATGTGTTAGTCGAAACAGCGAGGGAGCTAAACTGGATAGGCCCTGAACATAGGGGCAGAGATTGAGATGTGCAGTTACCCCACACCCATTCAGTGTAATGCTGGCAGTACACAATCTTTGTGCTGCTTGCTGATCAAAAATATTGCTACAGCAGCCAGCACGGACCACCCTGTCCACATTAGCAGGGGGCCTAAAATCAGAACTTTATAGCTGCATTAAAGTAGCCTCTTAAATAGAGGTGCACTGTGGCTGAAGCAGGGTGGTGGGACTGGGCCCCTACACATAGCTGGACATCCGTTCTCAATGAAATGGGGGGCGGGGGGGGGGGAGTTATCTCGACAAGATTATGCTCTGTATGACTTTGTGGCACATCCTAATCGCAATATCAGCATAGAAAGGTGTGCTCATTCTGAAAACATGATCAAATATTCAATTGAATGAGAAATCAGGCCTCCACTGGTCAGATCGCTCTTGGAGACATGAGAGATGACCGACATTAGAAATTGTAATACACTGTTACACAGATTGTTGCTACTGGCAGGACTACAGTAAGTTGAAACGTTGCTGACCAGATATTGTTTCCTTCTAAGTGGTGAGAGATGTAACTTGCACCACAGTTCATTTATGAAATGTTAATGAGGTCCAAAGGGTGCCAGCTTCAGGTCTTGGATAAGGTGTGGGCTCCCTATGTAGTGCTGAGACTAGAATTTCTGCACCATTCAGCTTCCATATTGAAGCTTCTTCACAATCCTACAACATGTATGAAATGGGTATCAATGAATGTGCAGGCACAATAACATTTTAAACTTAGATAATGGGGTAAAATGTTAGTTATTACACCTCATTCAATACTTAATCAGTGGGTCATTACTGAAGAGCAGTAACTATTTATGGCATTCCTGATGTCCTTGTAAATATCTACATAAAGAACACATGGTTATTCAGGAAACTTTATTTCATGGGTGTGGTACCTTAAGGTAATTTCAGCTTTAACCCAGCCTCACGAGAAACTGAAAATATTGGTTCAGTCACCAGGCTCGATTTCACTCTTTGCTATGTGTAGCATATATAAATGATTTGGAGGAAAATGTAACTGGTCTGATTAGTACGTTTGCAGACGACATAAAGGTTGGTGGAATTGTGGATAGTGATCAGGACTGTTAAAAGGATATAGAGTGTTGGAGACTTGGGCGGAGAGATTGCAGATGGAGTTTAATGTGAGGTATTGCATTTTGGAAGGTCTAATACAGGTGGTAAATATACAGTAAATGCCAGAACCCTTAAGAGTAGTGACAGGCAGAGGGATCTGGGTGTACAGGTCCACAGGTCTCTGAAAGTGACAATGCAGGTGGAAATGGTAGTTAAGAAGGCAAGTGGCATGCTTGCCTTCATTGACCGGGGCATTGAGTATAAAATTGGCAAGTCATGCTGCAGCTGTATAGAACCTTTGTTTGGCCACACTTGAAATGTAGTGTTCAATAGTCACCACACTACCAGAAAGTTGTGGAGGCTTTGGAGAGGGGACAGAGGAGGGGCATGGACAGAGTGGATAGTCAGAAGCTCTTTCTCCTGATGGAGAAGACAATTAATAGAGGATATAGATTTAAGGTGCAAGGGACAAAGTTTAGAGGATATGTACGAGGGAAATTCTTTGCAAAGGATAGTGAATGCCTGGAACTCGCTGCCGGAGGATGTGGTAGAAACAGGCACGAATAACAGGCACGAATAGTGAGGTTTAAGGGGCGTCTTGACAAATACATGAATGTGATGGGAATAGAGGCAATACGGACTCTGGAAGTGTTGAAGATTTTAGGTTAGACGGGCAGCATGGTCGGCGCAGGCTTGGAGGGCTGAAGGGCCTGTTCCTGTGCTGTACTCTTCTTTGTTCTTTGTTCTGAAGCCAATGGTGTAAGATGGGCATCAGTTTCTCTCGAGGTGGGGTTAAGCTAAAATAATCACCTCATGTTCCTTTTCAGAATAAGTACCAATTATTGCACAAGGTATTGAATAACATGTTGTTCAGTAATAGATTTAACAAAAAGATTTAAGGTGTTCTGCATGCAGTGATAACCTGCAGTTCAGATTGAATCTGATTTGTTTTTCAATCTGTCCTCCAGTTCCAGCTAGTGCAATTCTGCATTCCAAATTGTTTGTAGCATCAAGTGAATCCCCCTCTGAGGGATGTTTCATGCTGAGACCAACTCAAGGGAAACTAAATGTGATCTTTCACTGGACGTAGGTTGCCCTTCATCCTGCAGTATAAATTGAATAAACAGTTTGAAAAATGAGTACACATCAGCACTGCCTGACATATGTCCTCATGCAATGTCACAATGTATATGTACATGAAAGGACATGGATAACCATAGGAATGTCACAATGAAAGCTGGATGTAAAAGCAGGGCATCCACATGAATTCCAACATTATACCGGTTCCAGTCTTGGTGGTTCCTCACATGGTGATGTGTAATATGAGGAAATCAACCGCTGCCTGTAACACTAATGTGACTAATGAGCCTGGACTAAGGCAGCTGGATTCAGTGTCAAGTAGGCATTAGATTTAAATGCTGCAAGCGACAAAATGAAGAGCCATGAACCAAATGACTTGATCAAATTTTAATCTATAGGTGGTGAAAAAAATTACAGTTTCTCATTGTGCTGCCTGCAGTGTTCAAATCATGTTCTCCTTTGTTACTGACTTTTCAAAATGCCAACAGCACGCTTGGATTTATTTCAAACTCATTGCAAAATGTCTGCAGCATCTCTTCTGGATTGTTTCATTTAAATTTTGTTACTCTTTCCTTCAGTTTCCGCAAAAACTTTCTAATACTCTGCATTCAGAAATACTTCAGTCCGACCTCTCATTCTGCTAGAGAATGAATTATTTAATGCGTGGCATTGCAGCTCATGTGTACTTTTTGGTAGTTTATTTCTGATTTTTTTTTTGTTGGTAACTTAGTTAATTTGATTAATTTAGTATACAGTGGATATTATTGGTGTGCATTTTTTAATGCGAGATGTACCAATTGAGCAGTGGTATGGTCATTCCAATTGGAGCCATCTCCAAAATTCCATTCATGGACACTGTTTCCAGTCTTAAACAGTCTCTTAGATCTTACAGCATCGTGATTTCTTTTTTGATTTTCCTTTCCTTTTGGGCCTCCGTCCTTCCTGCCAAATTCAGAAATAACCAGCTCTACCTGCGGGCGAACCCATTGTCCTATCAATATTTCCTCTGGAGCGACTTCTGTCATGGTATGGATAGTGTGTCTATAATGAAATAAGAATTGGGCCACACCAGTTTGTATAGATGTGGCCGGCTGCTTCTTCTTCCCATTTTTGAAGGTCTGCACTGCTCGCTCTACCAACTGTTGGTTGACGGATGATGTGGTGCCGTCGTAATGTGCTGGATGGCATTTGATTTCATGAAGGCCTGGAACTCCCCACTAAGTGAAGGCTGTGCCATTGTTGGGAATTAAGACTTCCAGAATGCAGTGTGCACAAAAACTCTGTCGAAGTTTCTCAATCATGGCAGGGGAGGCCGTAGAAACTGCGATGTACCTCCATCCACTTGGAATACTCATCCACCAAGATCAGGAGCATAGAACCCAAGAAAGGCCAGGCAATGTCCACATGCACCCACATCAAAGGCCTGCCTGTCCACTCCCATAGGCAAGGGGAGACCAAAGGGTGGAGCTTCTGTTTTTTCTGCCAATATTACATTGTTTTACTAACTTTGCGTTGTCCGTTTCGAGCCCGGGCCACCAATTGTAACTCATGCCGATCATATTCATTTTAGAAACCTCAGTGTGGCCGTTGTGAAGAACCATAGAGTAGAACTATAGAATTTCTACAGTGCAG
Source organism: Scyliorhinus canicula (assembly GCF_902713615.1). Taxonomy (NCBI): domain Eukaryota; kingdom Metazoa; phylum Chordata; class Chondrichthyes; order Carcharhiniformes; family Scyliorhinidae; genus Scyliorhinus; species Scyliorhinus canicula. The sequence continues at coordinate 70,205,815 of NC_052151.1, forward strand.
AAGGAGGCCATTCGGCCCATCAAGTCTGCATTGACCCTCCGAAAGAGCACCCTACCTATGCCTACTCCCCCACACTATCCCCGTAGCCCCGCCTAACCTGTACATTCTTGGACTGTGGGAGGAAACCATAGCACCCCCACACGGGGAGAAAATGCAAAATCCATACAGTCACCCGAGGCTGCAATTGAACCCATGTTCCTGGCGCTGTCAGATAGCAGTGCTAAGCACTGTGCTATCATGCCGACACATGTCGCTCAATTAAAATTGAGTGCAGCCCTGCTCGGGGAACAAGCACCTGGATCCCCACAGGATTATATCGTCCTCGACACTAAGTTCTTCTCACTTAGTGAGATCTGGCTTCACATCATCAGAGAGTTGTCCTCGGATCCCACCACTCAGGATCATGTGTTTTAGTTTTGATAACGTTGAGTCCTTTTGAGTCTAAGCTTTGATTTGCTTTGCCGATACCAGTTGGACTTTGAAGAAATTTAAGATCATCGTGACCTTTTCTAATGCAGGCAAAGAAGGCAGACTTGTGGGCAGCGGGAGATGACTCAAGGCATCAGCGTTAGCTATTCACAGTCCAGGGCGATGCTCTGAGGAATATTCGTAGGCTGCCAGTAACCAGACCCAAAGCTGAATCCGGGCAGAGGTGATGGAATGCTCAATTTTAAAATGCTCAATAAAGGCTTGTGGTCGGTCACTGTCACTAAATACCTGACGTATGTCTAAAAATTCTTTACACCAAATATGACCTCCAAGCCTTCCATCTTAATCTGTGAGTAGCGCCGCTCTGCATCCAAAAGAGTCTGTCATGCATAGGCAACAGGTCTTTCTGTGGTGTCTTTCCAATGATGCGAGAGTACTGCCCTGACTCCATAGGAGTGGCATTACTCATCATTACGAGTTCCTTCTTGAGATCATAATGAGCCAATAAATTATACGATGGTAGCTACCATTTTACTTTTTCAAAGGCCTCTTCTTGTGGCACCTCACAAGACCGTTCGTTTCTGGTATTTCTTCAATGGCAGATGTAATGGTGACAGCAAGGACGTCAGTTTTGGTATGAACTTCTCATAATAATTCACTAGTAACAGGAAAGATTTCAATTCTGTGGCATCCCTAATAGCTTTGCCTTTGTCTACCATGGGATGTAGGCCTTTTTTGTCTACTCGGTAGACTAGGTAGGTTACTTCACTCACCCCCAAAACACACTTTTCTTTCCCTTTTAAGATGCACCAGTGTTGAAAATTGCCGCTAAACCTCATTTAGGTTTGCTGGGTGTTCCTTCTCTGCAGTCCCTGTAATCAGAACGTGATTCAGGTACACCGCCACCTTGGGTAATTCCTGGCGTATATTCTCCATGACGCTCTGAAATATGGCACTTGTTGATGAGACCCCAGAGGATAGGCAAGTATACTCGTACATGCCATTATGTATGTTAATCATGATGTATTTAAGCCAGGTTTTGTGTCGTTCGATCTGGAGGTAGGCATGGCTCATGTCTAGTTTTGTGAAAGACTGGCCAGCTGCTAGTTTGGCGTATACGGGTCGAGATTCTCCAAAATCTCAGCCAAGTGATGACGCCGGCGACAGAACCGGCGCGAGCAACGCCGGCGTCAACGGGCCTTCAGGCCCAGTCGTTCTCTCCTTCCTCGGGGGCTAGAATGGTGCCGGAGAGCTGTGCGTAGCTCTGGATCCCAAAGCCAGCGCTACACGGCCGGCGCAGGTCCGCGCATGCGCGCCACTACCGTCTACGCGCCGGCCCCCGGGCAACATGGCGGAGCCCTTCTGGGGCTCGGCGCGGAGGAACATAGCCCCCCCCCCGGAATGAGCATGACAGCCGATCGGTAGCCACCAATCGTGGGCCTGGCCACCATGGAGGCCTCCCCCTGGAGTCGGCTCCCCCAGCCTCCCCACCAGGACAGCGCCCGCAGCCAGAATGGCGATGCCCTGAGGAGTAGGACCATATGCGAACAACGCCAGTGGGACTCGGCGGAGCTCGGTGGGCACTCAGCCTGTCGAGCGCGGACCTCCACCACGGGGGCCGCTTTCAACGGCCCCGGACCAGCGCCGCGGCAACCGCGTCGGCGCAATTGCCGCCAACTGTCCGGATGCTGGAGAATCAGCAACCCGGCGTCGGAACAGCGTGGTGGTATTCGCGCGCCGCTCCACCGATTCTCCGACCCGGCGCGGGCTCGGAGAATCCCGTCCAAGGCCTCTATACATGGATGGGCTAACTGTCCGATTTTGAGACCCGGTTGATGGTGAGTATATAATCCCCACAGAGGTGGACTGATTTGTCATGTTTGAAGACAGGAACCACAGGTACGGCCCACTCCACAAATTACATGCGTTTTATTATCCATAAACCCTCCACACGCCTGAGCTCAGTCTATACTTTGTCTAGCACTGCATATGGAACCAGTCATGCCCTGAAGTATTTTGGCATGGCATCAGGATCGACATAGATTCTGGCTCTGACAACTTTTATTTTTCCAAGCCCTTCTTGGAAAGCCTCAGGGTGTTTACTGATAAATTGGTAATGTCCTCCAGCGCCCAGTCTGAAAGTTTCCAGCCAATCCAGTCTGATCCGCTGGTTCCGGAGTCATGGTTCCCATAATCTGCAGAGGCTTCCTCGTGTAGGTAGCTAATCTATCTCTGGTGTCCTCTAAACTCAAAGGTAGGATGTCAGTCTGGAGGAGATTAAACATCTGCTGTCCAATGATGGAGACTGCGGCCCCTGTGTCCACCTCCATTTCTAATGGATGAACATTCATGAGTATTGTTATCATTATTGGGGTAATCTTAGTTGTTTTTTTTTCTTTATTTTGTAAATTTAGAGTACCCAATTATTATTTTCCAATTAAGGGGCAATTTTAGCGTGGCCAATCCACCTAACCTGCACATTTTTGGGTTGTGGGGGTGAAACCCACACAGACACTGGGAGAATGTGCAAACTCCACACAGACAGTGACCCGGAGCCGGAATTGAACCCAGGTCCTCAGCGCCATAAGCAGCAGTGCTAACCACTGCACCACTGTGCTGCCCTGAAACCTTAGTTGTAATGATACAGTTTAATTGCATCGTCGTCTGGCAGTGGGCACACTTGCATGGTACGAGCCTGTGCTGTCCTTGGCTTCTTGCCTGGGTAATACGCATACTACTGAGTCCGGCAACATTGCATTGGTTGTGCCCTTCTGCAGTACATACAGTATCCATAACTGGCATTTGCGATCCCCCGGAGTTGTTTCTCTGGTATACATGGCATTATCAGGTGGTTTTCTCTCTGTCAGGGAGGCCCTGCAGAGTTTTGGTTACGCCATGGACAACTCCCATAGGTGCCTTCATCTAAGGTGGGGGCTTTCTTGTGCGAGGCCCCTCCCTCGCCCCTACCTGAGGATGCAACTGTCTGGTAGCCCCTTTCTCTGCATTCTCCAGGGATAGGGTTATCTCAATGTCCTTTTTCTGGTCTAGATTAGGTTCTCGTTTGAGTCGTGACATTATTTATTCCACACACCAATCTATTGCACAGCATCTCGGTCAGGGTGGAGCCAACTTTGCAGTATTCCACCAGTTTTCGCAACCTACTGAAGAGTTCTCTATTAAAATGTTATCTTTGGAGGATGATTGATGGCTTCGGGTCATAGTGATTTCTCAAATGTTTTTGGGTCAGGAGCCTCTGAGTAGGTTAGGCTTTTTATTATGCTGAACATTGGGGCCCTGCAGGCTGTCAGGAGGATTACTTTCTGCTTTTTGTCTCCCATAATGTTATTAGTTTGAAAGAAATACCGCATGCGCTCTGTATATGGAACCCAGTCTTCTTTAATATCATGAGGCTTGGATTCACTGGAAAAATGCATTTTGCATTGCTTACCAGAGAGCTGTTTGTTTCGCTCTGAGGGGTGCTGGGAATCTTAGAACATAGAACATAGAACAGTACAGCACAGAACAGGCCCTTCGGCCCTCGATCATGTGCTGAGCATTGTCCGAAACCAAGATCAAGCTATCCCACTCCCTGGTGTGCTCCAAGTGCCTATCCAATAACCGCTTGAAAGTTCCTAAAGTGTCCGACTCCACCATCACAGCAGGCAGTCCATTCCACACCCTACCCACTCTCTGAGTAAAGAACCTACCTCGGACATCCCTCCTATATCTCCCACCCTGAACCTTATAGTTATGTCCCCTTGTAACAGCTACATCCACCCGAGGAAATAGTCTCTGAACATCCATTCTATCTATCCCCCTCATCATCTTATAAACCTCGACGAAGTTGCCTCTCATCCTCCTCTGCTTCAAAGAGAAAAGCCCTAGCTCCCTCAACCTTTCCTCATAAGACCTATCCTGCAAACCAGGCAGCATCCTGGTAAATCTCCTTTGCACCCTTTCCAATGCTTCCACATCCTTCTTATAGTGAGGTGACCAGAACTGCATACAATACTCCAAATGTGGTCTCACCAGGGTTATGTACAGTTGCAGCATAACCCTGCGGCTCTTAAACTCAAGTCCCCTGTTAATAAATGCTAACACACTATAGGCCTTCTTCACAGCTCTATCCACTTGAGTGGCAACCTTCAGAGATCTGTGGACATGAACGCCAAGATCTCTGTGTTCCTCCACAGTCTTCAGAACCCTACTGTTGACCCTATAATTCGCATTTAAATTTCTTCTACCAAAATGAATCACCTCGCACGTATCAGGGTTAAACTCCATCTGCCATTTTTCGGCCCAGCTCTGCATCCTATCAATGTCTCTTTGCAGCCTATAACAGCCCTCCACCTCATCCACTACTCCACCAATATTGGTGTCATCAGCAAATTTACAGACCCACCCTTCAGCCCCCTCCTCCAAGTCATTGATAAAAATCACAAATAGCAGAGGACTCAGCACTGATCCCTGTGGTACACCGCTGGTAACTGGTCTCCAGTCTGAAAATTTTCCATCCACCACCACACTCTGTCTTCTATGTGATAGCCAATTACTTATCCAATTGGCCAAATTTCCCTCTATCCCACACCTCCTTACTTTCTTTATAAGCCGACCATGGGGAACCTTATCAAACGCCTTACTAAAATCCATGTATACAACATCAACTGCTCTACCTTCATCCAAACACTCAAGGAACTCAATCAAATTTATGAGGCAAGACTTACCCTTCACGAATCCGTGTTGACTATCCCCAATTAAGCTGCATCTTTCCAAATGGTCATAAATCCTATCCTTCAGGACCTTTTCCATTAACTTACCGACCACCGAAGTAAGACTAACCGGCCTATAATTACCAGGGTCATTCCTATTCCCTTTCTTGAACAGAGGAACAATATTCGCCACTCTCAAGTCCTATGGCACTATCCCTGTGGACAGTGAGGACCCAAAGATCAAAGCCAAAGGCTCTGCAATCTCATCCCCTGACTCCCAAAGAATCCTTGGATATATCCCATTTGGCCCAGGGGACTTGTTGACCCTCAGATTTTTGAAACTTGCTAATACATTCTTCCTCAGAACATCTACCTCCTCCAGCCTACCTGCCTGAATCACACTCTCATCCTCAAAAACATTGCCCCTCTCCTTGGTGAACACTGAAGAAAAGTATTCATTCAATGCCTCTCCTATTTACATAGATAGATAGAATTTACAGTGCAGAAGGAGGCCATTCGGCCCATCGAGTCTGCATCGGCTCTTGGAATGAGCATCCTACCCAAGGTCAACACCTCCACCCTATCCCCATAACCCAGTAACCCCACCCAACACTAAGGGCAATTTTGGACACTAAGGGCAATTTAGCATGGCCAGTCCACCTAACCTGCACATCTTTGGACTGTGGGAGGAAACCGGAGCACCCGGAGGAAACCCACGCACACACGGGGAGGATGTGCAGACTCCGCACAGACAGTGACCCAAGCCGGAATCGAACCTGGGACCCTGGAGCTGTGAAGCGATTGTGCTATCCACAATGCTACCGTGCTGCAAGTTCCCACTACTGTCCTTGACCGGCCCTACCTTCACCCTGGTCATTCTTTTATTTCTCACATAAGAGTAAAAAGCCTTGGGGTTTTCCTTGATCCGACCCACCAAGGACTTTTCTTGCCCCCTCCTAGCTCTCCTAAGCCATGTTTTTAAGCTCATTCCTTGCTACTTTGTAACCCTCAAACGACCCAACTGAACCTTGTTTTCTCATCCTTACATACGCTTCCTTTTTCCTTTTGACAAGACATTCAACCTCTTTTGTGAATCATGGTTCCCTCACACGGCCATTTCCTCCCTGCCTGACAGGGACATACTTATCAAGGACATGCAGTATTTGTTCCTTGAACAAGCTCCACTTTTCATTTGTGCCTTTCCCTGACAGTTTCTGTTTCCATCTTATGCTCCTTAATTCTTGCCTAATCGCATCATAATTACCCCTTCCCCAATTATAAACCTTGCCCTGCCGTATGGTCCTATCCCTCTCCATTGCAATAGTGAAAGACACCAAATTGTGGTCACTATCTCCAAAGTGCTCTCCCACAAACAAATCTAACACTTCGCTCGCTCATTACCCAGTACCAAATCCAATGTGGCCCCACCTCTTGTCGGCCTATCCACATATTGTGTCAGGAAACCCTCCTGCACACACTGTACAAAAACTGCCCCATCTGAACTGTTCAACCAATAGAGGGTCCAATCAATATTTGGAAAGTTAAAGTCACCCATGACAACTACCCTGTGACCTCCACATCTATCCATAATCTGTTTTGCAATTCCTTCCTCCACATCTCTATTACTATTTGGGGACCTATAGAATACTCCCAACAACGTGACTGCTCCTTTCCTATTTCTAACTTCAACACATATTACCTCAGTCGGCAGATCCCCTTCGAACTGCCTTTCTGCAGCCGTTAAACTATCCTTGATTAGCAATGCTACTCCTCCACCTCTTTTACCACCTGCCCTACTCTTACTGAAACATCTATACCCCGGAACTTCCAGCAACCATTCCTGTCCATGTTCTAACCATGTCTCCATAATGGCCACAACATCATAGTCGCAAGTACCAATCCACACTCCAAGTTCACCTGCCTTATTCCGGATGCTCCTTGCATTGAAGTAGACACACTTCAACCCACCTTTCTGTCTGCTGGTTACATCCTGCGACCTTGATACCCTCCTCAGTACCTCACTACTCTCAACACTGGCTTCTGGACTACAGCTTGTTTTCCCACCCCCTGACAAATTAGTTTAAGTCTCCCCCGAAGAGCCGCAGCAAATTTTCCTCCCAGGATATTGGTGCCCCTCTGGTTCAGGTGCAAACCGTCCTGTCTGTACAGGTCCCACCTTCCCCAGAATCTGCTCCAATTATCCACGTAACTGAAACTCTCCCTCCTACACTATCCCTGCAGCCACGTGTTTATCTGCACTCTCTACCTGTTCCTCACTTCGCTAGCACGTGGCACTGGCAACAAACCAAAGATGACAACATGGTTTGTCCTGGCTCTCAGCTTCCACCCTAGCTCCCTAAATTCCTGTTTTAAATCCCTGTCCCTTCTCTTAACTATGTGTACCATGACTTGTGACTGTTCCCCATCCTTAAGGATTCTGAAAACACGGTCTGAGACGTCACGGACCCTGGCATCCGGGAGGCAACATACCATCCATGAGTCTCTTTCGTTGCCACAGAACCATCTATCTGTCCCTCTAACTATCGAGTCCCCAATAACTATTGCTCTCCTGCTCGCCCCCCCCCCCCCTTCCCTTCTGAGCCACAGGGACAGACTCAGTGCTGGAGATCTGTTCACCGTGGCTTACCCCTGGTAGGTCATTCCCCTCAACAGTATCCAAAGCGGTATACTTGTTACTGAGGGGAACAACTACAGTGGATCCCTGTACTGATTGTTTCCTCCCAGCCCCTCTCACCGTCACCCATCTATCTTGATTCTTCGGTGTAACTACTTCCCTGAAGCTACTATCTATGACCACCTCTGCCTCCCGAATGATCCGAAGTTCATCCAGCTCCTGTTCCCCAACCCGGTTGCTGTGGAGCTGTAGATGGGTGCACTTCCCAGAGGTGAAATCAGCAGGGACACTGATGCCGTCTCTCATCTCAAACATTCTGCAGGAGGAACATTGCACTGCCTTCCCTGCCATCCCCTCTAGATAAAACAAGAAAAAGAAAGAAAGAACTTACCTATTATTCACTCTACCCCTTAGGTTAGAGGAGGTGGAAGGGTGGGGGACACTACAAGTGTATTGTCTAGGGTTTGGGAACCGCCCAATTTAAATACAGATAAAAATAAAACACTTAACCAGCAACCACTGCGCCCCACATGAGAACAGCAATCAGCTGTTATGGGCCCGCGCAAACAATTTCAATCTTTACTCCTTACCCAGCAGTCACTCTGTCCTCACTCCAACCGGATACAGCTGGAAACTCCCAACAGCAAGTTTTTAAAAAATTTACTCCCCTTCTGTCACTAGACAACAGCTCCTCCACTAACCACCTTCTAGATACAGTGACCGCAAAGCACTGATGCAAATTTTCCCCGCAACAGCCAATCAGCAGCTCCGCTCTGCTGCCTCTGCTGGATGCTTGCCTTCACTTGAACACGAAGAGTGCCTTTCTCAGGTACACATCCTGGATACAGTGACCGCAATGCACTGATGCAAATTTTCCCTGCAACAGCCAATCAGCAGCTCCATTCTGCTGCCCTCTGCTGGATGCTTGCCTTCACTTGAACACAGAGGGTGTCTTGCTCAAGTACACGTTCTGGATACAGTGACCGCAATGCACTGATGCAAATCTTCCCCGCAACAGCCAATCAGTAGCTCCGCTCTGCTGCCCTCTGCTGGATGCTTGCCTTCACTTGAACACGAAGGGTGTCTTGCTCAGTTACACATTCTGGATACAGTGACCGCAATGCACTGATGCAAATTTTCTCCGCAACAGCCAATCAGCAGCTCCGCTCTGCTGCCCTCTGCTGGATCAAATCTTGGTTTTACTCCTTGTCACCAATGTAATAACTCCGCAAGACCAGGCTTCATATGAACTCTAGTTTATTTGGACAACAAAAAAGAGCCAGAATCGCGGCATACAGTGCTTGCATCATAGCCTAGGGACCATCGGGAATGCCGATCCAATCGGGGCTGCAGGTTTTAAACTCCCGCTGAATAGTTCCGATTGGGCGAGCCTCTGCCTGCTCAATCAGTGAATTTATATTCCATGAACCCCATGGGGAGATCCATGGATGACCCCCTGTGGCCTCTGTAGTTGCCATAACAGATAGCAGCTCAGCAGTGATGGGCTTTGGAAAATAAGGCTTTGAGTGGAGGTTCTCACCAATGGGGCGTCAGTGTGGAGCAGAATATGAAGCTGGATCAATCCATCTTGTTTTCAAGTTTCCAAAAGCAGACAAGTCAATATTCAGCTGAGGATTCTCTGGCTGCAGGTTTACAACCACACATGGAATGTCCGGCAAAGCAGGGAGAGAGCCAGTCAGGGCAGCCTTTATTCTCAGCTTATTCACCAAAACACACTGATTTCAAAAACCACGGGTGCAAAACCTAAAACATGTCTCAATTGATTTGCGGTAAACGACTAGCCTTTGCCTTTACCTTTACTAGTCTGGCAAGCGTGATTACAGTTCCAAACAAACACCTCACCCCTCTCAAATACCATGCTGGCTAGCTGAGTTCTCAGGAAAGGAATACTTGTCGTCAGTCCAAGGTGAACTTACGATCTTCTTTTTAAAAAAAATCCAAATGTCCAAACAATACTGTGTGGCATTCCCAGCCCTTCCCACTGGTGGGACTGTCTGCTCCTGCTGATGTCGACAGACTACTGGGTTCCCTGATGGTGGCATGGGCGAGGAATGTAAAGCGCCATTGACTTTGGCAGGACTGAAAGATTCAGCTGGCAGCTGACGACGAGCTGCCTCCACCTCCGCCACGGGAAAACCCACCTTGGGGGGAGGGGCAGGGGTTGGTGGTCGGAGAATTCCACTCACTGTATCCTTCTATTTTTTAAAGAAAAGTATACTTTTAGAAGATTCTAACACTTTGAATGGTGTAAAAATCCCATCAGTCTGAATGAAGCCAACTGAACCTGACTTTTAAACATGAGTATGGCCCCTACCTGCTTGTGACAACTGTCTTCACAAAAAAACCATGGTGAAGTTGGATTTATGGCAAACATAAACAACATAACATTGAGAGGGAGGAGGTATTGACGGGCCTAAAAGTGGATAAACCACCGGGGCCAGATCAGATGTATCCCAGGTTCCAGTGGGACGCAAGGGAGGAGATTTCAGCGGTTCCGACAAAAGATTTCATTTCTTCTCTGACGGCAGGTGGTCTGCTAATGTGGTGTGTTGCTGCTTCTTCTGGCCTCAACAAATGAATGCAGACAAAACGGAATACTCGCTGATGTCATATTATCCACTCCTGTATATAATGAAGTGCAGACAGGCAGTGATTGATAAACAGGATGACCAGTAAGCACACAAACCTCATCTCGAAATCCGATCTCGGCACCATCTGCGCCAGACCAAGCATTCTTCCACCGGCCTGCCAGCTCCTTGACTACAATGGCAATGCCATAGCTGCCAGTGGATTGTGTCAACTAGGGGTGTCCAATAAGGCGATCAAGGCAACGCTGCGGTTTTAAATCGTCGGGCCTGACAGAGCATCCCTGCTCGGTGCTCGAGCCTGCAAGCTCCTGAAACTGGTTCAGCGAGTCCACACCATGTCATCGTCACCGGCGACAGCCTCGCCTGATGGAAACTTCCAAGCTGACATAGATGACATTATCACGCAGTACCACAGCGTATTCGATGGGATGGGCACGCTCCCATACCGAGATAAAATCCTGCTCAAGCCGAACGCCACCCCTGTAATTCATGCACCACGCCGGGTGCCGGCACCCCTCAAGGATCGTCTGAAGAAGCAATTACAGGACCTCCAAGACCAGGGCATCATATCGAAGGTCACAGAGCCCACATACTGGGTCAGCTCCATGGTCTGCATCAAGAAGCCGTCAGGGGAGCTTCGAATCTGCATTGACCCCAAGGATCTAAACTGCAACATCACACAGGAGTATTACCCGATACCAAAACATGAAGAGTTGACCAGTGAGATGACTCATGCCAAATTCTTCACAAAGTTGGACGCCTCCAAGGGCTTTTGGCAAATACAGCTGGACGCGTCCAGTCGCAAGCTTTGCATGTTCAACACCCCGTTCGGTCGCTACTGCTACAACCGGATGCCTTTTGGTATCATATCTGCCTCAGAGGTATTTCACCGCATCATGGAGCAGATGATGGAGGGCATCGAGGGGGTGCGAGCGTACGTTGACGATGTCATTATCTGGTCCACAACACCCCAGGGACACATCGCTCGCCTCAAGAAGGTTTTCCAGAGAATCCATGAACATAGTCTCCAGCTCAACAGGGCCAAGTGCTCATTTGGTCAATTGGACATCAAATTCCTGGGCGACCACATCTCGCAGCAGGGCATGCGGCCAGATGCCGACAAGGTCTCGGCGATCAACGCCATGAAGGCCCCGGGAGACAAGAAGGCGGTCCTCCACTTTCTCGGGATAGTCAACTTCCTCAGGAAATTCATTCCCAATATGGCAACCCACACCACGGCCCTCCGCCATCTCATCAGGAAGTCGATGGAATCCCAGTGGCTGCCCGCGCATAAAGAGGAATGGTGTGAGCTGAAAGCGAAGCTCAAAACAGCCCCAGTTTTGATGTTCTTCGACCCAACCAAGGAAACCAAGACATCAACTGATGCAAGCCAGGACGGCATTGGGGCGGTGCTCCTTCAGCGGGATGACTCCTCATCCTGGGCTTCAGTGGCGTATGCCTCCAGGGCCATGACGCCCACTGAGCAACGGTTCACTCAGATTGAGAAGGAATGTCTGGGCCTCCTGACAGGGATAGTCAAGTTTCACGACTATGTTTACAACCTGCCAAAATTCACGGTAGAAATGGACCACAGGCTTCTAGTCCACATTATCCAGAAGGATTTAAATGACATGATGCCTCGGTTACAGCAAATTCTTCTCAAGCTGTGCCGCTACGACTTCGAACTTGTCTACACGCCAGGCAAAGAGCTCATCATTGCAGATGCCCTATCCAGATCCATTACCACACTGTGAACAAAGTGACTTCATCTGCCACGTAGAAGCGCAAGTGCAATTGTGTGCCACCAACCTCCGGTCTCTGACGAATGGGTGGTCCAAATTCGTGAGGAAATGGCCAAGGATCCTCTGCTGCAGCGTGTGCTGCAGCACCTTACCCATGGCTGGCAGAGGGACAATGTCCCCAGTTCTACAACGTATAGAACGACCTGACGGTGGTGGAAGGCATCCTCCTGAAACTCGACAGGATCGTAATTCCTCAGAGCATGCGGGCTATGGTGCTGGTCCAACTCAATGAGGGTCACCTTGGGGTCGAGAAATGCCGACGCAGAGCTCGGGAGGCGGTCTATTGGCCGGGCATCAGCCAGGACATTGCCGACACAGTCCTCAACTGCCCTACCTGTCAGAAGTTTCAGCCAGCTCAACCCAAAGAAACATTGCAGCAACACGAGATCGTGACCTCTCTGTGGTCCAAAGTCAGTGTTGACCTTTTCCACGCCAAGGGGCGTGACTACGTACTCCTGGTCGACTACTTCTCCAGTTACCCAGAAGTGGTGAAACTGTCCGACCTCACATCAAAGGCAGTGATCAAAGCCTGCAAAGAAATGTTCGCCAGGCATGGGATACCGCTCACGGTAATGAGTGACCACGGTTCTTGCTTTTACAGCCAGGAATGGTCTGATTTTGCACAGTCCTCCAACTTCCGTCACGTAACCTCCAGTCCCCCCTACCTGCAGTCAAATGGGAAGGCCGAGAAAGGGTTCCATATTGTAATGCAGTTGCTGTGCAAAGCTGCAGACTCAGGCTCCGACTTCAATCTGGCACTGCTGGCATACACGGCAACCCCACTGTCCACTGGGTTGTCTACTGCGCAGGTGCTCACGAATCACACTCTGAGGACCATAGTTCCAGCCATCCATGTTCCAGACCTTGACCACCTCATGGTCTTACAGAAAATGCAGCAGTCGCGGGCCCAACAAAAAGCCACATATGATGCTCATGCCACGATCGTTCCTTGTCCGCATGGCTGATGGCTCGCTGCTACGGCGCAACAGACGGGCACTGCGAAGAATTGCACGCCCGCTACCTGACGGAAGTGCCCCACTGCCCACGATGCTTCCTCCGGATGTACCCTACCACGAGGCCACCGATCTACCAGCAATCCTGCCGGCCCCTGCGACTGCCGCGATGGCAGCAATCCCGCCTATCCAAGTGCAGGCGGCTCCTGATCCACCTCTCCGGCGGTCAACAAGAATTCATCGCCCACCACAAAGACTAAATCTATAGACTGAACGTTTGTACATTTTGTGACCTCATCGATTTGACCTCTGTAAATATAATTTTGTTTGCCATGTATCTGCACTATCGACACCTTCCTATGTATATACGTTCATTTTGACACCTTTTCTATGTAATCAGGCACATATACATATATATCCGTACGCCAACCTTAATATTTATTTATCTAAAAAAAAGGGAAGGTGTCATATTATCCACTCCAGTATATAATGAAGTGTAGACAGGCAATGATTGACACACAGGATGACCAGCAAGCACGCAGCACAGTGCAGCCAATCACCAGACAGGACACAACCACTATAAAGCCAGAGGGCACTAGGTTTCCCCCTCCCTCTGGACCCAGCCACTGAGACAGTCAGAGTCCACGAGCTAGCCAGTGCAAACACCATGCGGTAGCTAGTAAGTCTGGTCAGGCAGTCCACGTCGAACCAACCTGGCTAACACATTAGCTGACAGTTGAAATTAATACAAGTTTATTAAAGCTATGTGTCATTTAAACAGTTACATAGGTTTCAAGACTCACGACTTGAATCAAAGATATACTACCTGATTAGAGAGAACTTGCGTTCAAAGGGTGCTTGCTGGCGAACTTTTAAACTCATGTCTGATGCCTTGCAAATGTTGTTCCCTGGCATATCGCTGGTGAATCTGGATGGTGCAATGTTTTATAAGGTTTCAGTTCTTATTTATATTTCGTTCATATAAATATTTGGTAACACACATAGACCTTATTCATTAACGAGGAGAGAGAGTTTTGTACCCGATGTTCCATAACAAAGCTGTTATCAGTGAAATGTCCAGCTGCAAGTCATCGTTCCGTCTGTTCCCACAAAATTCAATTTGCAGAGAGCTGCAATTTTCTCACACAGACAAGTCATGTCTTTTGCCTCAATGTTGGCAATTGTCCCACACAACAGGTGCCATTATTCAAGAAGGGAAGTAGGGACAAACCAGAAAATTACAGGCCAGGGAGTCTTACTTCAGTGGCAGAGCAACTACTGAAAAAATCTGAGGGACAGAATTATATCTCACTTGGAAAGGTGAGGATTAATCAAGTATTGTCAACAAGGATTGTCAAAGTGAGATCATGGGCTGGATTCTCCATCGCCGGGATGCTCTGTTTTGCCGGCAGCCCGGGGGTTTCCCGACGGCTTGGGGCTGCCCCACAATGGGAAACCCCATTGACCAGCCGGCGAAATGGAGCATCCTGCCGGTGGGGTGAGGCAGAAATGTGGCATGGCGGGATGGAGAATCCAGCCCTATGTCTTACGAATTTGATTGAATCTTCTGAGGAGGTGACTAGGTGTATAGACAAGGGTAGCGTGATTATAGTAGCAAGGCTTTTGACAAGTTCCCACATGGGAGGCTGATGCAGAAGGTAAGAGTCCATGGGATCCAGGGCAATTTGGCAAACAGGAGCCAAAACTGGCTTCGTTGTAGGACAGTAAGAAGTCTTACTGACTGTAAGAAGGTGACTCACCTAAGGAAGGAGCAGTGCTCCGAAAGCTAGTGTTTGAAACACTAGTGTTGGACTTTAACCTGGTGTTGTAAGACTTCGTACTGTGCTCACCCCAGTCCAACGCCGGCATCTCCACATCATTAGTTGTAGGAGGCAGAGGGTGTCCAGTCGTATTCTCCAGGGATCGGTGCTGGATCCCTTGTTGTTTGTAGTATACATTAATGATCTGAATCTGAATGTGGAAATATGATAAGTAAGTTTGCAGATTACACAAAAATTGGTGGTGTGGTAAAAAGTGAGGAGCAAGGCCTGAGATTACAGGACAATATAGACCGGCTGATTAGGTGGGCAGAAGAGTAGCAAAGGGAACTTAAGCCATGAAAAGTGTGAGGAAATGGATTTTGGAGGACTAACAAGACAAAGGATTGTACAATGAATGGTCAGACCCTCGGAAGTACAAAGGATCAAAGAGACCTTGGTATGCATGTCCATAGATCTCTGAAGGCAGGAGGACAGGTATATAAGATCGTCAAGAAGGCTTATGGGATTCTTACCTTTATTAAGTGAAGTATTGAATATAAGAGTAGTGGTTATGTTGGAGTTGTATAAAACGCTGGCTGGGCCCCAGCTGGAGTACTGTGTGCAGCTCTGGTCACCACGCTATAGGAAGGAAGTGATTGCACTGGAGAGGGTGTAGAGGAGATTCATCAGGATGTTGCCTGGACTGGAGTGTTTCAACTATCAAGAGAGATTGGATAGGGTGGGAGTGTTTTCCTTGGAACAGAGAAGGCTCAGCATGGACCTGGGTCTCACCCTCACTGGGTGGGATCCAGATTTGCAAATTTAAGTGAGCAGCTCAGCTCAATTAAATGGGGCAGCAGGGTAGCATGGTGGTTAGCATAAATGCTTCACAGCTCCAGGGTCCCAGATTCGATTCCCGGCTGGGTCACTGTCTGTGTGGAGTCTGCACGTCCTCCCCCTGTGTGCGTGGGTTTCCTCCGGGTGCTCCGGTTTCCTCCCACAGACCAAAGATGTGCGGGTTAGGTGGATTGGCCATGCTAAATTGCCCGTAGTGTCCTAATTAGAGTAATGTTAAGGGGGGGGTTGTTGGGTTACGGGTATAGGGTGGATACGTGGGTTTGAGTAAGGGTGATCATTGCTCAGCACAACATTGAGGGCTGAAGGGCCTGTTCTGTGCTGTACTGTTCTATGTTCTATGTTCTATATCTGCGCTGGAACGAATGCACGCGCCTGGGAAACTTCACCATGGCACTATTTAGCACTGATCCATGTTTAACAGCACTTGGGGGGTGGTCTCGAGGTCATTGGAGGCCCTCAGGTTCTGGACAGGGTGGTACCCTGGCACTCTCATTGGCACCCAGGCACATTGGCCCTGCCAGCCTGGCACCTTGGCATTGACACCCAGACACTGCCAAGGTGCCCAGGTGGCACTGTCAGGCTGTCAGCAGCACTGCCAGGGTGCCAGTGCCCCCTGACTGGTAGGGTGGGGTGTTGCCACAGTGGGTAGTCCGAGGGGGGTCCAGAGATTGGGGAAATTGGGGCGACATTTAAAAATGGTCCCCCCCCCGATCACCTTCCTGCACTGACGGACTGAGCTTGTCAGTGCAGGAAATGAAGGTGTGTGCAGTCTCGGCAGAGCATTCTTTGCCGAGGCTTAAAAAGAATCCCGTTTGACAGCGGAATCATTCTGGGCACTGCAGGCATCAAGAAATGGACACAAAACGGGACACTGTTTTTTTCCCGTTAAAATGCGTCCTCCAACTCTATGATTCTATAGATTTTAAGACAATTGGGAACAACAAGTACATATGTTATCAACTATATTTGTGGATATGAGCTCAAATTTGACAAGTTTTAAATGAGACTTAAGTGTCGAATTAGTAGTATTCCTTCTCCAAGTCATGTATGAAAAACTCTGACCAAAAGCTGCTAAAAAGCGTTGAATAAATCCTTTAGAACAGAACCATATAAATATCTGTCCAAGATTAGAATTGATGATTCTAAGGATTCGGACAGGTGATCAATAAAACAAGATAGTTAATCTGTGGGGAAATAATTTTGTCAACTATAGGATGCAACTGGTCTGAATTCAAAGCACGAACTTTGTGGGTTAGAACATATCTTAAAATGTTGTTTGATTGACATTAATAGCTGGTGGGAAGTGGTTTCAGCATTTTAGATTCTTTTTAAAAATTAATTTAGAGTACCCAATTCTTTTTTCCAATTGAGGGGCAATTTAGCGTGGCCAATCTACCTAGCCTGCACATCTTTGGGGTTGTGGGGGTGAAACCCACGCAGACACGGGGAGAATGTGCAAACTCCACACGGACAGTGACCCAGAGCCGGGATCAAACCTGGGACCTCGGCGCCATGAGGCAGCAGGGCTAACCCACTGCGCCACCGTGCTGCCCCTAGTGTTTTCATGTGCTGCCCCTAGGGTTTCCATATATATACTTGCATATTGTTCAAATGACATGCTAGAAAGTGCATTGTTATTCTCATATGCTCTGGGATCTTTGCTGGAAGTTTTCTCTGTTTATAAATGAGCGACAAATCCAGAGAATGTCAGGGAACGCAAGTCCAACAATGCCTGAGGTTGGATGCTGTGCAGAATTCGGTAATGTTTGTGAAATTTAAATATTATGCCATTTATCTTATTACATGGGAGATATGCTGACATAAATGAACAGCTGCCAATTTGCATGCAGCAAGGCACACAAAGCGCAATGTGATAATGACTAGATGATATGATTCTTTCAGTGACTTTGATTGAGGAATTAATACTGACCAGGATTAACACCCCCTGTTCTTCTTCAAAGTAGTACCATGGGATTTATTTTTGTGGCTACATAAGGGATTAAACGGGGCGTCCGTTTAATGCATCTTCCGAAGGATGGCATCCCAACTGTGCAGCACTCCCTCAGAACTCCACTGATGTGTCAGCCTAGAGAAGTGAACACACAACATTCTCACTCAGAGGCATGAGTGGTACTCACTTGTACGAAGTGTACACAGTAGAATTTAATACTGACTTTCTGTTCAGTTAATATTTTGGCATAAATCTGTCATATTTACATCAAAGTTCTTTAGTTGAGAAGACCACTGGCATTTAAAATGCTTCAGCAGTTTTTGATTTTTACAGACTCGCTACAATAGTGATATCATAGTTGACTTGAAAACATTGTTATGACATTAATTAAAGTTGCACTCCACCGAACAATTTTACTTATTGGCCTGGCTCAAGGTAGCCCACATCAAAGAAATTAGAAGTCTGAGGACAAACATATGGTACAGAACAGTCCAACATGTGCAAAATTCAAGATATGGGTTCCCCCAAGACAGTTTATCAATGATTATAATCTCTGCCACTAAAGGTGGGTAGAGGTAATGTTTTTGCCTCTACTTGTTTGGCTGTTTGTCTCAACTACTGCAAATGCTAGAAATATCCAAGTCAGACAGCATCGGTGGAGAAAATCCTTGGAATATCAAACTATTTTACTCTCCATAGGTGCTGCCTGAAATGATGAATATTTCTGGCATTTTCTATTTTTATTTCAGATTTTCAGCTACTGCAGTATTTTGCTTATGTATCACAAAAACCAATTGGCATTTCAATGAAATTTGTTACATAGATAGATAATGGTCCAAGGAAGAATTGATGAGTTTTTGACAATGATGCAAATCCAGTTCCAGGTTTTGGAATTATTTTTGAACAGGGCAAATTTACTATTTTTTTGAAAATGATGTTGCTCATTTATGTTGTTGATTGTTTTAGAACAGCTACTGTGGGGCTATTTGTCACAGCTCTGGAAATGTGAGCAGGGTTTTCAGAGCAGGTTTTTGGATGATGATTGGCCTGGCATCTCCTCAGTGTTATGAAAGCTCTTAATGAAAATCTGTGATATTTCAACTTTGTAGTTACAGAGCATTAATCAGGCAGGGTAAAAACCTCAAGGAGGATTTGCATAACTGTAATGATGCTGCGTTAACACCACAAGGAAGAGGTATGCACTCTTATGAGCTGTTTATCTGTTTTACTCTGATTTTTAAATGATAACTGGCCTTTGATACGTAAAAAAGTCTGCATACTGAATGTTTGAAAAAGAGTTTTGTACTAAGCAAATCGTGCCATAAATAATAAACAAATATTTTCATGAGATAATTCTTCTGCTTGATAATCTCTGTTCATGAAATCTTGATATTATCATAGCATAATTTTGGGAGGAGTAATTATTAAAAGGATCCACAGTTCCAGCCTCTGAGAGTACAGGCATATCAGTCATGGTGACACTGACAATACCTCAAAGATCCCACTTGGTTAGTTATCGAAGAATGTAAAGTTAAGATCTGATCTGCCAGTGATTTTTGGAAGGGTGGCATATTGGTCTAACTACAAGATTATGAAAGATGCATGACTTTGACAAACTTTCCTCGCTTAGAAAATAGCATGTTACCATAATAAACGTTTCTGAAGGTACAAAACTTTTCAGTCTGCTGTGGTCTCCATTTCTGATAATAATCTTTATTGTCACAAGTAGGCTTACATTAACACTGCAATGAAGTTACCGTGAAAAGCCCTTAGTCGCCACGTTCCGTTGCCTGCTCGGGTACACGGAGGGAGAATTCAGAA
This sequence comes from Scyliorhinus canicula, assembly GCF_902713615.1. Lineage (NCBI taxonomy): Eukaryota > Metazoa > Chordata > Chondrichthyes > Carcharhiniformes > Scyliorhinidae > Scyliorhinus > Scyliorhinus canicula. Next base: position 70,225,342 of record NC_052151.1, read on the forward strand.
TGTCCAAAGGACCTAACAAGCACGTCTTTCCGGACTTGTGGGAGGAAACTGGAACACCTGGAGGAAACCCACGCAGACACGGTGAGAACGTATAGACACCACTTAGACAGTGATCCAAACCTGGAACCCTGGCGCTGTTAGCAACAGTGCTAACCACTGTGCTACTGTGTTGCCTGAGTATGAGCGACCAACCTCTAAACTTGTAGTTGATGTCTCCTTTCATGTTTTCGATGTGTTATGCATAAAAGCACTAATTATTTTGTTTCACATGGATGGGCCTAAGCTCTCAGTCAGAAAGCATCCTGTAAGATTTCTCATGTGTTACTTTTGTCAGGCCCATTGATATTGAAAAATGTTTTCTTGGTGTCAGTGTTGACAACTACTTCCTTTCCATCTGCTAATAGCTTCATAACTACATTATTCACCCGAGCTAAATCTCTTCTGAGAAGTCGACCATGTTCGGGGATGCAGATGAATCATTTATTTAAATGTGAGGGCATGACTTTTGAATGTCATGGCTTTGGATTTCAGAGATGTGATGAATGGGCAATGTGCCTTTAAGACCGATTCATGTAATGCCCCTTTAAGACCGGGTTTGGAACCCTGGGGGACTCCGCCTCTGGCTCCACCTCCCAAGGTTCCGGATATAAGATAACGTCCTGTGAGCGGCGCTCATTGAGCACTCATCTCTCTGGCTGGCGAAGTTCTCTGGTTATTAAAGCCTTCATTTACGAGTACACTCTCTCGTGTCATTATTGAGGGTACATCAAGAGAACTATCTGAAATTTCTTTCTTATGAAAAAAACAGGAAGTCCATGTGTGTGGTGGTTGGAAGAGCAGGTGGACTTGAAGTCCTCTGTGAATTTGCAGCATACATTTTAATAGTATTGTGTTGATAAAGTCTTGACTAAACTGTCCCGGGAAGTCTCCGAATGTGTTTGAATTGTCCTCTTCAAACCTGCCGCACCAAATAAGCAACAAATGTGAGTATACCTTTAAAACGCACTTGAAATCCTCAGCAATTATTTATCTACCAATGTTCAGCTGGTCACAGTTAGTTTGAGCAATAGCCACCAAAATGCCCTGTCGTGTCTTGAGTGACTGCCAACAGGTAATTTAATTTGCAATCAGCACCACAAAGATGTTCTGGGAAGCTGTTCCTATTGCATGCTTCAACTCCTTTACCAAGATGTTCTAAAGGCCGGATAAACCAGTGTTGCAACTCAAGAGGCCATTTTGGCGACCTCAGAGACTCTTTCGTGCCTGGGGAAAATCACCATCATTCTCTTTTCACCAATTATTTCAATGATGGCCTAATGGGGTGGCTGTCACTAGTTCCTCCAGCAACATCAATGCTATCTCCTGGCATTGTTGTTCTCTCACAGACTTCATTTAAATAAGCAACAAAAAAACTTTGAAACTCAGAAACATAGACAGAAAACGCTGGCAACACACAGCTAGTCACTCAGCATCTCCAGAAAAAAAAAATGTTTTAGCTATAGGGCGCGATTTAACCAAAAAAAACAGAGACCATTCTCGGTGGGTGTCGAGAGGACGTTTTGGCGCTCATAGCACCTGGGGCAACCTGGCAATTGAAACGGCACTCTGTTTTTCGGCCCCCGGTGGGGAACTCCCTGCCGAGGCTGCACTGAGGAGCTCGGAGGAGCTCTGATGGAAGAGCAGGAAGAGATTGGGTTGCCAAACCTGACACACAGACTACCCCAACTCACCTGTTGGGGGGTCCTTGAGCTCCCCTGCACACTGGCAAGGCACTCCCAGGCCCGATCCAGGTACTTTGGCACTGCCAGCCTGGCAGTACTCCTGCCAATGTCACCTGGATACCAGGGCAGCGCCAGGGTGGCATCCATGTGGCAATGCTAGGTCCCTAGTGTGGCCCTGCCAGGGTGCCAGACTGGCACTGCCTCGATGCCTGGGTGGTGCTAGCAGTGTCAGTGTGTCAGTCTGGCCAGAGGCCCACTACCCGGGGTCCTCCGATCACCTGGGAGGACTCCCCCCCCCCCCTCCAAGTGCCGTTCTGCCGAGTCCGCATTTGTGGGGACCAGTGCTAAACTGTGGGGTCACCTCAGTGAGGCCGATAGGTCCCGCCCATTCTGGGTGGGATCCAGACCGCGACATCTCGCGACTCTTTAGGTCTCGTGAGGTGTAATGACCATTATGAATCTAATTTTTAAAATCTTTATTAGTGTCACAAGTAGGCTTACATTAACACTGCAATAAAGTTATTGTGAAAAGCCCCTAGTCACCACACTACTGCACCTGTTCGGGTACGCGGAGGGAGAATTAAGAATGTCCAATTCACCAGCAGCTTGTCTTTCGGGACTTTGTGGCTGGAAACCGGAGAACCCGGAGGAAACCCACACAGACTTGGGGAGAACATGCAGACTCCACATAGTCCTGTGATCCAAGCCGGGAATCGAACCCGGGTCCCTGGTGCTGTGAAGCAACAATGCTAACCACTGTGCTACCATGCCGCCTCTCATGGGATCTACCGTTCCAGTATGGTAGCATTGTGGTTAGCACAATTGCTTCACAGCTCCAGGGTCCCAAGTTCGTTTCCGGCTTGGGTCACTGTCTGTGCGGAGTCTGCAAATCCTCCCCGTGTGTGCGTGGGTTTCCTCCGGGTGCTCCGATTTCCTCCCACAGTCCAAAGATGTGCAGGTTAGGTGGATTGGCCATGCTAAATTGCCCTCCGTGTCCAAAATTGCCCTTGGTGTTGGGTGGGGTTACTGGGTTATGGGGATAGGGGGGAGGTGTGGGCTTGGGTAGGGTGCTCTTTCCAAGAGCCGGTGCAGATTCGATAGGCCGAATGGCCTCCTTCTGCACTGTAAATTCTATGATAATCAGATCTATGAATTCCAGCGGGACATGACAGGAAATCACGCCCAGAATCACCGATTGTACACATGACAGTTCTACTGAACACATTTACTTGTCTATATCTCTCCACAGATGCTGACTGACCAGCTGAGGGTTACCAAACTTTTCTGTTTTTGTTCCTAATTTAAATGATCTCTGGGACCTTTCACACCATTTTCTAAATCCCTCATTTCTATTCACAACAGATTACTTACCCATTTAGTTTCCCTTATTTGCAATATGGAAAATTGCAGTGAGCACACATTAACTTCAGCTATTATGGTGTTTTCTGTCAGAGCCATTTATTTATGCAACCTCATTGCAAAGCCAAAATGCCTGGGGCAACCGTAAATGTTTCAGAATCGCAGCGTGGGGTCACGGAAGCAAGGGGCCTCTACTGGTACACTGAATGGAACTGAGACAGGAAATGGACACATATGGCACAGATTTATTGTGCTCAGGACTTCCCATTCACATCCCATTATGTCAGCTCCTCAGAGCTGAGTCTGCTGGAGCTCTATTCCTTTTCAATTCAGGTGTAGAGTATATTTTGCAGCCAATGGTTTCGACAGCTCAGCAACCGCATTGAGTTGTGCAAGTGTGTATGTTTTACCAATGATAACCTGACTGTACTGTTGCTATCACAGTGCGTCTTTAACACATATGCGGTGGACAAATAACTACGCGTTGACTTTCTTTTAAATCAACAGTCTTTATTTACACTCACAATGTTAACTTCAATCAATCGCACTATCCATCTAAGTTATTCCACAGAATGCTGAAGTGCAATACCAAATCTTGACTGAACTTTGAGTGACTGACAAGTACCCAAACAGACATTGGCCTTTATCCGTGATCCGGTTTCTGTCGTCCTCGAAATTTGGTCCTCGTTCTGGTCTGATACTCTGGCTCTGGTCTTCCCTCTACTGGTGTGGTGTGATGGCCTCCTTGTGGCGTCTGGTGAAGATCACCATTGTTGTCTTCCTGTTGCTGGCTGCTGCAGAGAGATTCTAGGATGGTGCGGCACCTTGTAACTTTCTTGGATTTGGCGCCCTTTTGGGCGGTCTCTGGATCATTGCCAATTGGTTGATCAAGGCTCGATCACGCTGATCGATTGACTCCAATCGGGGGCTGCCACACCGATTTCAGGGTGTGCACTCAATGGCCATGCCAGCAGGTGCTGGGGGCATGTAGGCTTTTCAAATAAGGAGTTTAGGTGCCGTTGTGTCTGTGCTCATTAATATTCATTCAGACTGCAGTGTGCTTGTTCTTGTACTTGCCTAATTTTCCCAGGTGGATTAAGAGGCATTCCCTGCCAACCTGGGAGAACCATTGTCTGAGGGTGTAGCTGGAGCTTAGCGAGAGAGAGAGAGAGAGAGAGAGAGGAAGAAATGTTGTTTTGAACAGTTGCAGAGAAGGCTATGGAAACCGATCAGAGGGGTCATGAAAGTTGCCACCGAGGCAGGCTTCTCAGAAGCGTTACCCCACTGCAGAGGAAGCAGGGATCAGCAGAACTCACCACAACCGGAGGATGCCTGCACCGTGGCCTTGGGCCCCTCTCTGGTTCTCTGCTCTCAGGACAGAGGTCTCACCAGTGAACCCCATCCCTCTGGATTCCGAGCTGCCTCAACGAACGGCCAGCCTCAACACCCCCGGCAACAATGCCCAGCCCGCAATGTGAACTGCAGCAGCTGCGGGCGAAAAGGACACTTCACAAAGGTCTGCCTGGCCAAGCCTAAACACTCGAACTCGAACGCACAAACTCTATCCACAGACCCCGTAATGTGGCAGCGTGTCTGCCGACCCCGAGTCCGCACAACACGTGCGACTCACGGGGGCCGCCATCTTAGCCATCCTCCCCCACGCGGCCAGCTACGTGCGATCCATGGGGGCTGCCATCTTGGGCGCCATCTTCCTCGCCACCCGCCACATGCGATCCATGGGGCCGCCATCTTGGGCACCATCTCCCTCACCTCCCGCCACGTGGGAACAACGGGGGCCGCCAACTTGGCCATCACCCGCTACGCCGCTCGGTGCATACGGCCTGCACGGACAGTCATCGCGGGGCGCCCCAGCACCGCCGACCAATCCGCCGACTACCCTCAACGCAGTGCAGTCACCTTTGACCAGTCAAGACCCAAGCACCTCAAGAGCTCCATGATGTCCGTCCGGGTTAACGGATACGAGACACCTTGCCTGTTCAACTCCGGGAGCACCGAGAGCTTTGTCCACCCGGATCTGGTAAGACGCTATTCGCTCCCGATATTCCCAACGCAATAAACAATCTCCCTCGCCTCTGGGTCGCACTCAGTACAAATCCAAGGGCGCACTACTGCAACCTTAACGATACAGGGCGCCAAGCATACTAATTTTCAATTGTACGTGCTCCCAGACCTTTCCGCCCCTCTCCCCTTAGTACTCGATTTTCAGTGCAATCTCAGGAGCCTAACTCTTAGTTTTGTCCGACCCCTGCCCCTACTCACTATATGCAGCCTCGCAACACTAAAAATCGCCCCCCCACCCTCTTCACTAACCTCACCGCGGACTGCTAGGCATAAGCAACTCGAAGCAGGCGGTATAGTCTGCAGGACAGGGCATTTATTAGGTCCGAGGTCCAGCGTCTCTTGCGGGAAGGAATCATAGAAGCCAGCAATAGCCCCTGGAGAGCTCAGGTGGTGGTCGTCAAGACCGGGGAAAAGTTCCGGATGGTGGTTGATTACAGCCAGACCATTAATCGGTTTACGCAACTTGATGCGTACCCCCTTCCCCGGATTGCAGACATGGTAAATCACGCACTACCGCGTGTTCTCCACGGTGGATCTGAAGTCTGCATACCACCAGCTCCCAATCCGCCCGGAGGACCGCCACTACACGGTGTTTGAGGCAGACGGCCGACTTTTTAATTTCCTCCGGGTCCCTTTTGGCGTCACGAACGGAGTTTTGGTGTTCCAACGAGCGATGGACCGAATGGTGGACCAGTACGGGCTGCTGGCCACGTTTCCGTACTTGGACAACGTCACCATCTGCGGCCATGATCAGCAGGACCACGACGCCAACCTCCACAGATTTCTCCAAACCGCCCAAAAACTCAACCTCACTTACAACAAGGAGAAATGCGTTTTCCGCATTACCAGGCTAGCCATCCTCGGCTACGTCGTGGAAAACGGGGTCCTAGGGCCCGACCCTGACCGTATGCGCCCCCTCCTACAACTCCCTCTCCCTCACTGTCCCAAGGCCCTCAAGAGCCCTTGGATTTTTTCCTATTATGCCCAGTGGGTCCCCCAGTATGCGGACAAAGCCCGCCCACTATTTCAGGCCACCCTTTTCCCAATGTCAGCCGAGGCTCGCCAGGCCTTCAGCTGCATCAAGGTGGACATCACCAAAGCCACCATGAGTGCGGTGGACGAGTCTGTCCCCTTCCAGGTGGAGAGCGACACTTCAGAGGTCGCTCTCACCGCCACACTGAACCAAGCAAGCAGGCCGGTAGCGTTTTTTCACGCACCCTCGCCACCTCTGAACTTCGACACTCCTCGGTCGAAAAAGAAGCTCAAGCCATCATGGAAGCCGTGCGGCACTGGAGGCACTACCTCGCTGGTAGGAGGTTTACCCTCATCACCGACCAAAGATCGGTTGCCTTCATGTTTGATAATTCGCAGCGGGGCAAGATCAAAAATGATAAGATCTTGAGGTGCAGGATCGAACTCTCCACCTATAATTACGATATAGTACATCGTCCTGGGAAGCTCAACGAGCCCCCAGATGCCCTGTCCAGTGGCACATGCTCTGGCGTGCAAGACGACCGACTACAGGCTATCCACGATGACCTCTGCCACCCGAGGGTCACCCAGCTCGCCCATTACATCAAGGCCCGCAACCTGCCCTTCTCCACCGAGGAGGTCAGAGCTGTAACCAGGAATTGCCAAATCTGTGCGGAGTGTAAACTGCACTTCTATCGACCAGATAAGGCCCACCTGGTAAAAGCTTCCCGGCCCTTTGAATGCCTCAGTATTGATTTCAAAGGGCCCCTCCCCTCAAATAATCACAATACCTATTTCCTTAACATTACAGATGAGTTCTCCCGTTTCCCGTTTGCCATCCCATGCCCCGATATGACCACCCCCACTGTTATCAGAGCCCTGCACAGTGTCTTCACACTGTTTGGTTTCCCCAATTATGTCCACAGTGACAGGGGCTCCTCCTTCATGAGCGACGAACTGCGTCAGTACCTGCTCAGTAAGGGCATCGCCTCGAGCTGGACTACCAGCTACAACCCCAGGGGAAACGGGCAGGTGGAGAGGGAGAACGCGACGGTCTGGAAGACTGTCCTACTGACCCTACGGTCCAGGAATGTCCCGGTTTCCCACTGGCAGGAGGTCCTCCCCGATGCGCTCCACGCTATTAAGTCCCTCCTTTGCACGGCCACAAACCAGACTCCTCATGACCGCTTGTTTATCTTCCCTAGGGGAACTACCACAGGGGCCTCGCTTCCGTCCTGGCTGAGGACACCAGGTCCTGTCCTCCTTCGGAAACACGTTCGGACCCATAAGACTGACCCCCTAGTAGAGAGGGTCCAGCTCCTGCACTCGAACCCACATTATGCATATGTCGAACACCCCGACGGCCGGCAGGAAACCGTCTCCCTCCGAGACCTGGTGCCCACAGGCTCCTCCACCATTACCACTAATGTACCCCCCACACTATACCCCGCCCAACACCCCGTGCCCTGCGCCCCCGCACCTATTTGGTTTCCGCGCTCCCTTCCACCCGGCACACCAGTCCGCAGGAACAAAGCCCCGGAAGAGCCGCTCCCGGAGCCCGCACCGGACCCACTTCCACAGCCACCCAAAACGGCTGCGACACCAGTGTTTCGGCGGTCGCAACGTATGATCCGGGCGCCAGACCGACTGAATTGTGAACCCGCCACCCCCGCCTGACTTAATTTTTTTTACAGGGGGTGAATGTGGTAAATGTATAAGCAACATTAATTCACCAGTATACTGCGTTGCATTATGCCATGCCATTAACCCTGTGGGCTTCATCTATGGGCCACTGTGTGGCTTCACCCACAGGGGGAGATGTGGAGCATATACGGGCTCCGCCCCTTATAGGAAGTATAAGAGCAGCAGACCTGCGGGACCGCCTTCAGCATTGTACCGGTCGCAGGCAGGCAAAGTTGTAAGCTGATTAAAACCACTGTTTACTTCGACTCGTGTCTCCGAGTGAATTGATGGTCGCATCACCTCCCTGACAAAGATTCTTCATGCTCTCTCTTAGCTCTCCTAATCCCTTTCTTCAGTTCCCTCCTGGCTATCTTGTATCCCTCCAGTGCCCTGTCTGAACCTGGTTTCCTCAGCCTTACATACGTATCCTTCTTCCTCGTAACAAGACATTCAACCTCTCTTGTCAACCATGGTTCCCTCACTCGACCATCTCTTCCCTGCCTGACAGGGACATACATATCAAGGACACGTAGTATCTGTTCCTTGAACAATTTCCACATTTCACTTGTGTCCTTCCCTGATAGCCTCTGTTCCCAACTTATGCACCTCAGTTCTTGTCTGACAGCATCGTATTTACACTTCCCCCAATTGTAATCCTTGCTCTGTTGCTCGCACCTATCCCTCTCCATTACTAAAATGAAAGTCACAGAATTGTGGTCACTATCTTCAAAATGCTCCCCCACTAACAAATCTATCACTTGCCCTGGTTCATTACCAAGTACCAAATCCAATATGGCCTCCTCTCTGGTCGAACAATCTACATACTGTGTTAGAAAAGCTTCCTGGACACACTGCACAAACACTACCCCATCCAAACTATTTGATCTAAAGAGTTTCCACTCAATGTTTGGGAAGTTGAAGTCACCCATGACTACTACCCATGACTTCTGCACCTTTCCAAAATCTGTTTCCCAATCTGTTCCTCCACATCTCTGCTGCTATTGGGGGGCCTATAGAAAATTCCCAACAAGGTGACTGCTCCTTTCTTGTTTCTGATTTCAACCCATACTACCTCAGTAGGCAGATCCTCCTCGAACTGCCTTTCTGCAGCTGTTATACTATCTCAAATTAACAATGCCTCTTCCCCCCCCACCCCCCCCCCCCCGCACCTCTTTTACCACCCTCCCTAATCTTATTGAAACATCTATAACCAGGAACTTCCAACAACCATTTCTGCCCCTCTTCTGTCCAGGTTTCCGTGATGGCCACTACATCGTAGTCCCAAGTACCGATCCAATGCCTTAAGTTCACCCACCTTATTCCTGATGCTTCTCGCGTTGAAGTATACACACTTCAACCCATCTCCGTGCCTGCAAGTACATTCCGTTGTCGGTGTTACCTTCCTCACTACACGCTTTGGCGTCCTGGATATCGGCTACTTTAGTTGCTGGACTACAAATCTGGTTCCCATTCCCCTGCCAAATTAGTTTAAACCCTCCCGAAGAGGACTAGAAAACCTCCCTCCCAGGATATTGGTGCCCCTCTGGTTCAGATGCAACCCATCCTGCTTGTACAGGTCCCACTTTCCCCAGAATGCGCTCCAATTATCCAAATACCTGAAGCCCTCCCTCCTACACCATTCCTGCAGCCACGTGTTCAACTGCACTCTCTCCCTATTCCTAGCCTCGCTATCACGTGGCACCGGCGACAAACTAGAGATGACAACTCTGTCTGTCCTGGCTTTTAACTTCTAGCCTAACTCCCTAAACTCGTTTATTACCTCCAGACCCCTTTTCCTACCTACGTCGTTGGTACCAATGTGCACCATGACTTCTGGCTGCTCACCCTCCCCCTTCAGGATCCTGAAGAAATGATCCGAGACATCCCAGGCCCTGTCACCCGGGAGGCAACATACCTTCCGGAGTCTCGCTCGCTACCACAGAATCTCCTATCTATTCCCCGAACCATTGAATCTCCTATTACTATTGCTTTTCTATTCTCCCCCCTTCCCTTCTGAGCCCCAAGCCAGACTCAGTGGCAGAGACCTGGTCGCTAGGCACTTCCCCCGGTAGGTCATCCCCCCCAACAGCATCCAAAAAGGTATACTTGTTTTGAAGGGGAACAGCCACAAGGGATCCCTGCACTGTCTGCAGTTTGTTTTCTTTCCCCTGACTGTGACCCAGCTACTCTTGTCCTCTACCTTAGGTGTGGTTACCTCCCTGTAACTCTTCTCTCTAACCCCCTCTGCCTCCCGGATGATCCAAAGTTCATCCAGCTCCTGGCTGATCCAAAGTTCATACATCTGTGATGCCTCAACCGTGTCTTCCTCAGAGCTCTCCTCTGAGGTGTTCTCCTGGAGAGGGGAATGGCCATGATGTACTGGTGCCATCAGCTGAAGGACCTGCGGGAGAACGGACATGTGGTCAGTGGGAGAGATGGGTCAGTCAGTCAGTAAGGCAATAGCAACTCTCATTTGACAGTCCGTTTGCTGAGGCATGCTGGTTCCTGACCTCTGCAGTGTCCTCCAGCCTCCACGTTGGTGACCGCTCTGTCCTCGATCCTAGTCACCTCCTAGCTCCTCGAAGGTGGTGAGGATTCTTACGTTCATCACACCACTGCCAGTCTGGGCCTTCTTCCGACGGTTGTGGGAGTGTTTTTCCTGATGAGACACAGATTTTTAGTCACCCGTGCAGTTCACAGCGGTGGGAGGGGGGGGGTGTGATGGAAGGGTTGGGGGGGCAAATGGAAGGGAGAGGTGGGGGGGCTGGGGTCGCATGAAGAGTTGGGGGTTGGATGCTTGCATTGGGGTGGAAAGGTCTCTTTGGGAGGTGGTGGGGGAGGCATGGGTGTCTACTCAGTATAGGTCGTTGACCTTTTTCAGGCACTGGATAACAGTCCTGGTCAGACTCCTGTGGCTCACAGCCATCACCACCTTGTCCCAAGCAGCACTGGCTGCCCTATGGCTGATCCTCCGGGACTCTCGGGGGATCAGGACATCCCTCCCGGCCGCCACAGCATATAGCAGCCTCCCCAGGTCTGCGTCCCTGAATCTTGGGGCCGGTCTCCTGGGTGCTACTATTGCGAGCTGGCTGGGGTTGACTGAGCAAGTGCTGCTTAAGAGCTGCTCACCTTTGTTAGCGGGGAGCTGGCGAATGCAGTGCCGGTGAATTAGCTGGTGAGCCTTCATTTACGGCGAGAAGACCGTGAGGCCTCTTAAGTGGACCAATTAACTTTGCATAGCATTGCCGGCCTTGCAGGGCCGAGCGCCGGGAAGCTCGAGGCAGTTCCCACTTGCTACAGTACTTCGAAATCTTGGGCAGCACGGTTGTGCACTGGTTAGCACTGCTGCCTACGGCGCTGAGGACCCAGGTTCGATCCCGGCATCGGGTCACTGTCTGTGTGGAGTTTACACATTCTCCCTGTGTCTGTGTGGGTTTCATCTCCACAACCCAAAGATGTACAGGTTAAGTGGATTAGCCACGCTAAATTGCCCATTAATTGGAAACAAATAATTTGGTGTTCTAAATTTTTTTTTTAAACACTCATAAACCTTTCCGGAGAATGTGGGTGGCACGGTAGCACAGTGGTTAACTCAGTTGCTTCACAGCTCCAGAGTCCCAGGTTCGATTCCTGGTTTGGGTCACTGTCTGTGTGGAGTCTGCACGTTCTCCCCGTGTCTGCGTGGGTTTCCTCCGGGTGCTCCGGTTTCCTCCCACAGTCCAAAGATGTGTAGGTTAGGTAGATTGGCCATGATAAATTTCCCATTAGTGTCCAAAAAGATCGGGTGGGGGTTACTGGGTTAAGGGGTTAGGGTGGAGGTGTGGGCTTAGCTAGGGTGCTCTTTCCAAGGGCCGGTGCAGACTCATTGGGCCGAATGGCCTGCTTTTGCACTGCAGATTCTATGAATCGCGCTCTTTGGGCGCGATGATCCGCTGCCCACGACGGGTTGGAGAATAGAGGGAGGGCCTTCCCGACATTTTTCCCGACCTCCCGCTATTCTCCCCCCCCCCCCCCCCACGGCCGCCCCACGACACGAATCGCTGCTCGCCGTTTTTTACGGCGAACAGCGATTCTCCCCTGGCCGATGGGCCGAGTTCCCAGGCCTTGACGGCTGTTTTCACGAACGCAAACACACCTGCTCTCACCGTTCGTGAAAACGGCCGCAAAGTGCCGTCCCAGACAACCATGGCACCGATTGGCACGGCCGCACCACGGCCGTGCCAAGGGTGGCATGGGCCCGCGATCGGTGGGCACCGATCGCGGGCAGCGGGTCCGATACCCGCGCACTCTTTGTTCCTCCGCCGCCCCGCAGGATCAGTCCACGGGGCGGCTGAGGGGCATGACGGCCCGCGCATGCGCGGGTGTGACGCATATGCGTGATGACATCATCCGCGCATGCGCAGGTTGGAGCCGTCATACCCGCGCATGCGAGGCTGACGTCATCGTGCGCGCCAGCCGCCATGACGCTTGCCGTGCGGGCTTAGCGACGGTCGCTAAGCCCGCGATGCCGTTCTTCACGGGGCCGCGCTGCTAGCCCCGACCGGGGGGGAGAATCGTGTCCCGGGCAGGGGCGCAGAGGCTGCCGTGAAACACAGCCAGTTTCACGGCAGCCTTTACGACTCTCCGCATTTGCGAAGAATCGCGCCCTTTGTCTTCCAAAGGGAGAATTCCAGCTGAAATCTGGGCAGCATTGGTCAAAAACTATCTTTTGGTCACATGTTAGCATTCTGCCTCAGTGTCAATGGTTGTGAGATGGTCACTAATACTGGTCACTGCTGCTATGTGCGGGGATCCTGCTTCCATAGACGCGGAGTGGCATCCCTTTGATGTCATCACGTATGCAGATCCATCGAGGTTTCAGATGGAAAAGGCTCAATTTGCAGATAAGTGAGAGATGGGGAGAGGGTAATGGGGTGGCAATGGAGGTCAGAAACAATGGACACAATTTAACGGAAACATTTCAGTGTCATTTTGGGTGCGCTTGGTGGCTGCATCTGCTAGTTCGCGGCCCATATTTAATGGTCTTTAGAGCCGTAATTGAGCCCCCATGAGCCTCTCGCCACTATTGGCTCCCTCGCCATTTGATTTGCCAGAAATGCACCTCAGCATCTCACTGCTAATAAGGAGGAACTGCTGTTAAATGCTCCCTCACCACTCACTCCAGTCAACACACGAGCATGACAGCGTGCAGACCTGCTCCTTGCTTTGGGGATGCTGACCTCACAAGGCTCCTCAACGCTGTGGATACGGGACTGGACATCCTGTTCCCCTTACATCACTTGGGAGGCAGTGGTAATGGCTGCTACTGTGGGCAGCATGACCAGGAGGGCCACCATACAATGGAGGAAGAAGACCATCACCACCAAGCTGCAAGGGTAAGTTACAACCACAGTCCTGGCATCAGTTCCGCCTGCCATCCCTCAAAGTCTATTCTCCCCCCTCAATAAATCACTGGCTGCTACCTCACACCCTCCCACATCCGATCTTTATACTTGCTCCCCAACACCCCCTGGCACCCACCAACACAACCCCTTTATGTTTGGAGGTTGGTCATGAGATACATTAACTCCATACTCCCAGAATGCCTTTATCTACTGCAATTCGCCATAACCGGTCCACAGCAGACGCCATCTCCCTGGCCCTACATTCATCCCTGAAGCATCTTGACAACAAGGGAACCGACGTCAGACTCCTATTAATTGAATGCAGCTCCGCCTTCAACACAATAATCCCAGCCAAACTCATATCAGAGCTCCAACACCTAGGATTCGGTTCCTCCCTCTGCAGCTGGATCCTTGACTTCCTGACCCACAGACCACAATCAATAAGGATAAACAACAACACCTCTATCATAATATTCACTCATGTATATAATGAGATGCAGACAGGCAGTGATTGACACATAGGATGACCAATGAACACACAACACAGAACAACCAATCACCAGACAATACACACCACTATAAAGCTCACAGGGCATTAAGACTCCCGCTCTTTTCGGAACCCAGACACTGAGACAGTCAGAGTGCACAAGTCAGTGGGCATTATTGCCATGCGGTAGCTAGTAAGTCTGGTCGAGTCAGTAAGAGGTCATCAGTAGAATTAGTAGAGTGTCAACCCACAGCTGAACATGTACAGCAGTTCATAGTTTAAATAAAACTGTGTTGGATCATGTCCAGTGTTAGACGTTTGTTTCTAGCTTCCCTGCATCCAGTTACAGTCAACGTCAAACCAACCCGCCTAACACATCAACCTCCTCCACGACAGTCCTCAATACTGGGGACCCGCAAGGCTGTGTAATTAGCCCCCTACCATACTCCCTATACACACATGACTGTTGCAAAATTCGAGTCCCAACTCAATCTACAAATTTACTGACGACTCGGCCGTAGTGGGTCAGATCTGGATCAACGATGAGTCAGAGTGCAGGAGGGAGATAGAGAACCTAGTGGCATGGTATAACAACAACAATCTCTCTCAAATGTCAGTAAAACTAAGGAGCTTGTGATTGACTTCAGAAAGCAAAGTGTCGTACACACCCCTGTCTACATCATTGGTGCCAAGATGGAGATGGTTCACAGCTTCAAATTTCTCGGTGTGCACATCATCGACATTCTGTTCTGGTCCACCCACGTCAATGCTACGACCAAGAGAGGCCAACAGCGCCTATACGCCCTCAAGAAACTAAGGAAATTTGGCATGTCCAAATAGACTCTTAACAACTTTTACAGATGCACCACAGAAAGCATCCTGTCGGCCTGTATCACAACCTTGTGTGGAAACTGCTCAGCCCAAGACCGTAAGAAACTTCAGAGGGTTGTGAACACAGCCCAGTCCATCACATGAACCTGCTTCCCATCCATTGACTCTGTCTACACCTCCCGCTGCCTTTGGAAAAGGGCAGCATAATCAAAGATCCCTCCCACCAGGGTTATTCTCTCTTCCAGCCTCTCCCATCGGGCAGGAGATACAAAAGTCTGAGAACACAGGTGAACAGATCCAAAAGCAGCTTATTCCAGCTGTTACCAGACTCCTGAATGACCCTCATGGACTGAAATGATCTCTCCACGCACCTTCTCTACTGTGTAGCACTACCCCTCTGTATGCCTCACCCAATGACTATGTCTATGAATTTACATTTTGTATTTATCATGTGGGGCTGGATTCTCCCCTACCCACTGGGGCGGGTGGGGGGGGGGGGGGGTCCCGGCAGGACGGAGTGGCGTGAACCACTCCAGCGTCGGGCCGCCCGAAAGGTGCGGAATTCTCCACACCTTCAGGGACTAGGCCCGCCCCGGAGTGGTTGGCGCCCCCCCGGCAGGCGGGAAAGGGACTTGGCGCCACGCCAACTGGCACCAAAGGGCCTCCGCCGGCCGGCGCGAGTCGGCACATGCACAGGAGCGCAGCGTTTGCTGGCATCATCCCCGCGCATGCGCAGAGGGAATCGCTTCTGCACCGGGAATGGCGGAGGACCACGGCCTCCGTTGCGGAACAATAGAGTGCCCCCACGGCACAGGTCCGCCCGCGGATTGGTGGGCCCCGACCGCGGGCCAGGCCACTGTGGGGGCACCTCCCGGTGCCAGATCCCCCCGTGACCCCCCCCCAAGAACCGCGGAGCCCTCCCGCGCCGCCAGGTCCCACCGGTAATGGACCTACTCTAATTTATGCCGGCGGAACCGGCAAAGAACGGGTGGGACTTCGGCCCATCGCGGGCCAGAGAATTTGCGCCGGACCCTGCCATTCTCCAAGGCGGGCGGCGCGACTCACTCCAGGGGCGGGATTCTCCGACCCCACGCAGGGTCGGAGAATTGGCGGGAAGCGGCGTGATTTCCGCTCCCGCAGGTCTCCTAATTCTCCCGCCGGTAAAAAACCGGCGTTGTGCAAATCCCGCCGGCAGCCTGTGAAAACAGCTGGCGCCGGCGGGATTTCATTTTTTTAAAACTCACCTTTAAATCTCCGGCCCGGATGGGCCGAAGTCCCGCCGCTGGGAGGCCTTCTCCCGCCGCCGAGGTGTACACCACCTCAGAAACGGCGGACTCAGCGGCGCGAGCGGGCCCCCGGGGTCCTGGGGGGGGCGGGGGGCGATCGGACCCGGGGGGGTGCCCCCACGGAGGCCTGGCCCGCGATCGGGGCCCCCCGCTCACTCCGCGGGGCAGTGCCGTGGGGGCACTCTTTCTCCTTCCGCGCCGCCACGGCCTCCGCCATGGCGGACGCGGAGGAGAACCCCGCATCGCGCATGCGCCGGCAGTGAGGTCAGCGGCCAGCTGCCGCTGACGTCACTGCCGGCGCATGCGCCGACCGCCGAAAGCCTTTCGGCCAGCCCCGCTTCCGACTGCGCCGGGTGTTTGCGCCAGTCTACCGGTGCAAACTGCTCCGGCGCGGGGCTGGCCCCCAAAGGTGGGGAGAATTCCCCACCTTTGGAGGAGGCGCGACCCCTGAGTGGTTGGCGCCACTCCCCTACGCCGGCACCCACCGTCACGCCGGGTAGGGGAGAATCCCGCCCCAGGGCAAATTTTGGGGGCGGGAGAATTAGGAGGATGGTGGGGCGGGTTTCACGCCGACCCCTGGCGATTCTCCCACTCGGCAGGAGGTCGGAGAATCCCGCCCATGTTCTTTGCTTTTCATGTATGGAACCATCTGCCTGGACTGTACGCAGAACAATACTTTCCACTGTACATCGGTACATGTGACAATAAATCTAAATGTCCAGTTGCGGGACCCACTATGGACACCCCCACCCCCCCTGACTCATCAAATGTGAGGCTCACAAAGCCCTCTTTGTTTCCGCAGGAGAAGGTAGGCCACAGTAAGCAGGAAAGGGCCAAGATGGGGGGGCAGAGTACCAAAGATCTGAGTCCCTCATCCCTTGTGAGGAACGGGCCCTGGTGATCACGGTGTTGTCTGAGGAGAGAGCAGTCACAGACTGTGAGGTTAACCTGCACCGTAGAGGTGAGGATCCGTTAGCACTTCACCCAGATGACCTGTCGCAAGTGAATTGTTCCTGTCAGACAAAATTATACTTCCCTCTCATTGACCACATGTCCATTCTCTCGCAAGATCTCCATCTGATGGGGCCGGGCCATCTGGAGTCGTCCCTGCTGAGGCATCACCGAAGAGAACACCTCGGAGAACTCCGAGGGGACCAACATTGAGGTGTCACAGCAATCAACCCACCTCCATCAGCGCAGTGGCACGCACCTGGGGACAACATTAATGGACAGGCTTCTGAGGCATAATCTGGTGAGCCCCACACAGTTGCTGAAGTACATCAGGTGGAGGCAGGAGCACCAAAGGAAGTGAGCAATTGGAGCTCTTTTGGATCCCAGGATCCAGCAGAGCTCTAGTCAGATACCAAGCCTCTGGACAAAGGTAGCCCAGAGCTGATTCAGATGTTTGGACATGGCCATGAAATTTTTGAGGGGAACAGTCAGTGAGGTGGAAACGCTGGAGGCCAAGGAGACCACCAAGGAGACCGCTGGAAATCTCCAGTTCTTCCAAATCTCACCCTCCTGACACGGGTGCATCTCAAGGAAGCGGGCAGAACAGGATGGTATGGCGATACCGGCCAAGACCCTCTGGGTCCAGGACCTTTAGAGGACATCTGCCAGGGGCATCAAAGGTCACAGGGCGTAAAAAATAATAAATAAAATAAGTAATCTTTATTGTCACAAGTAGGCTTCCATTAACACTGCAATGAAGTTACTGTGAAAATCCCCTAGTCGCCACATTCCAGCACCTGTTCACGTACACTGAGGGAGAATTCAGAATTCTTAGCTGATATGGGAATTGAACCCGCGCTGCTGGCCTTGTTCTGCATCGCAAACCAGCTGTCTAGCCCACTGAGCTAAAGCAGCCCCTGCTGTCTGGCTGTCTCCACCTCTGATGTGCATCCTGGGGTCACACCTAGAAGCAACAGTAGACCACATAAGATCAAGAAGATTGAGAATCATTGAGTAGGCACTGGGGATGGGGGTCACAATCTGTAGCTAGGAGGAATGGAAATGTCCAGTATTCACTGTTAAAACATGTTACACCTGATATATGTGAAACCTCTGTCACACTAATCTTCAGTGGACCTGCCTTCACCCCCACCCCCTGTCACCCTCCGTACCCCCCACCCCTCCCCCAGCCCCCCAGGCACATTGGTCCAAGATCAAATGCCCCCAATGCAGTTCCCATTCGGAGGATGGGTGCACTGTGCAGTGTGAGCGGAAAGACAGAAGTCAACTTTGGCATAAACTGAGCAGCACCAGAGCTTACCTCACAATGAGTAATCATTCTCTCCTGCCGTGTATATTAACCTGCTTTACAGTGCCAAGACAGGCCTATCACCCTGAGCTCATGTTACACAGACCCTGAGAGGGTGCAACAGGGTAGTTGGAGGGTAGGGGTGGGTGTGGTCAGGGATCTCCTGTTCTTCCTGAGCTCACCCACCATCCCTTCCTGGTCCAACTCCTCCTCAGACGAGGCCGCATGTTCCTTCTCCTTCTCCTCCTCCAGCATGTCGCTCTACTGCTGTGTGAAGTTAAGGAGAGAACAGCAGACCACCACAAAGCTGGAGACCCTCTGAGAAGTGTACTGCAGTGCACTGTCAGAGAGGTCCAGGCATTAAAACCACATTTTGAGCAGTTTGATGCGCTGCTCACTGAGAGCACGGGCGGCAGCATGGACCTCGTTATATCGGTTCTCTGCCTTAGTCTTCGGCCTCCGCACCGACATCATCAGCCAGGACCTCAGCGGGTATCGCTTATACCCCAAGAGCCAACCAGTTATCCTCGGGTGGTTCTCATAGATGCCGGGGATTTCCGAGTGTCCCAGGGTATAGCTATCATCAATGCTCCCTTGAAAGCGTGTACACACGTGCATGATTCAGAGGTGGTAGTCACACACAAGTTGATAATTCAGGGAGTGGAACTCTTTCCTGTTAATGAAGGGTGCTCCCTGATGCCCTGGTGCGGACAAGGTGACATACGTGCCATCAATTACCCTCGGACTTGGGGCATCCTGGTGATGGTGGAGAATCCTGCTGCCCAGACATCTTGATGGTCTTGGTCCAGCTTGAGGTTTATATAGTCAGCTACCCAGACAGGGCATCTGTGACTTTACAGGTGCACGTTTGTACGGTAGCTTGTGAAATGCTACAAGTCCCCGCTCGAGCCCTAGAATGAACCAGTTGCATAAATGTTCAGGGCGGCAGTGACCTTCATGGCCACTGAGAGTGGGTGGTAAGTCCGCAAGGACATGGCACAGGTGCCGCGCTATTTGTTGGGATGGAGTCTCCTGCGGCACATGCTGCCCGTCATCTCTTTGAAAGACCAATGACATTTGAGCAACTTGGGCCGTTGCTGGTGTCCCCCTCTGGTTCCTCCCCAGCCTAAGGGATGGCCAGGTCTTCAGTGTGTGTGGCGGCCCCTGCACGTGGAGTGCGGCCTTCAGCCTGCGTCGATGCTGCTGCTGCCTTCTCCGACGTCTGGCCATCTGAGCTGCCACCAGCACTGCAAGGACTGATACAACCATCCAGTTTGCTGCCGGAAAGAATTGGAGAAGGAGATAGGAGATCAACAGTCAGTGAGGCTTCCACCTTGGGACCCTCCAAGCCTCCCCCACCCTTACGTATCCCATCGTCTCTCAGATTGCCATCCACTGAGCCAATTCCACTGGTGAACCTCTCTCTGCATACTCATCACTGGCCACATCATGAGCTCCTCGGCCCCAGCCCCCTGCTGGAACATTAAGGAGACTGTGTTCAGGTGCCCTCCCCTGATCTGCACACTCCACCCTTTGGTCGCGAGGATATCCCCAGTGCTGAAGCCCACCTCTTGAGTGTTTGATTGTTGGTTGATGCTTCTATGGTGCTGACACTTCTAGAGTTCAGGCAAAGTGTTCAGCCTTCAATGTTGGATTGAAATGCGATGCAATAATCATCGTCCGAGACATAGCACATGTACCCACAAGAAACCACTTTATAATATTTTGTTTATTAAATGGTCAATAGTAACAAGATTTCAAAATCAATGTAACATTCCACATACCACACTGACCATTAAACAACAAGGGAAGGTCACTGTTCCATATTGGTACCAATACAAAGCTATATTAGCTCATTTTCACTAAAAACAAACAAACACACGGTATCACCCCTTGCAGGTTCCTCAACAGAAACAGAGGATAATCTAAAAACTAGACTCTACAGTGTAAAAGCAGTCAAAAGGCCACCTTAAATGGTTATGAGTTTAACAACCAGTTCATAGACGTGAGCACAATAATTCAACGCAGTGTTGCACTTGCATTTTAACAGGTGCCATCTTTTGGGTGCACTATTCAAAAAGGCCCCATCAGCCCGATCAAATAATCTAAAAGATCCCATCGCATTAATTCAAAGAAGAGCTGGGCATCATCTCCTGGTTATTATATAGGTTTAAAAAAAGGTAAAGTCACCAAAGGCTGCTTTCCCCTTTGAGGGGGAGAGCTGACTGGCGGTGATTTAACCTGAGGATCACACACCTCATACGATGGGCAAGATTGAGAAGGCAGGGCCTTCTCAGCCAGTACAGGAATGGAACCCATGCTGCTGCCCTTATTCTGCATCACAAACCAGCTATCTAGCCAACTGAGCTAACATATATCCTTCAATCAACATCAATTAAACAGATTCTTCCTGTGGCCTTGTTGTATAGGCCACTGAGCTAGTAAATCACAAACCGAGAACAATGTTCTGAGGTTCCAGGTTTGGTTGCAGATGGTTGAATTTGTATTCCAAAATAAACTTCACTGTGTGCACCGGCTGCCAGGTTTGCTACATTATTATCGTGATGACACTTCAAAATTTCTAATGAAAATTCACAGACCTGAAACATCTCTCCATAGATGCTGCCAGACCTGCTGAGTTTTTCCCGCATTCTCTGTTCTTTCTTTCAAAGTACTTAATTAGCTGTGAAGTGCTTTGGGACGTCCTGAGGTCATGAAAGGCACTTTATAATTACCAGCCTTTTGAGTTTTGCTTCTACTCGCTAGAGTGAGACTCCACAGTCGCCTTGGACTCTTTATGGGTCTCTAAGGTTAAGTGTCATGTGAGGATTATAAATCACATCATTACCAGCATCTTGGCCGACATTGATTACCATCTCTAAATGGCTGTAGTGGGAATCAATTGTGATAATGTTGTAAATCCAGCAATTTCACAATCAGTGCTTCACAGCGAGAACAAACTTTCATCAACTTCAGTGAGATTATGGCCAGTAATTTGCGGAGAATCAGCGCTCATGGCTTATCTCTTTTATGCTGCAGATAGCTGGATCTCTTTTTACAAATTGACAACGGCATTGTTAATACACCATACCTTGCCATTTCTGGTCTATTAAGTCAAAACCCGGTTCGCATGGCTGAGGACCCAGGTTCAATCCCAACCCGGGTCACTGTCTGTGTGGAGTTTGCACACTGTCTGCGTGGGTCTCACCCCCACAACCCAAACATGTGCAGGGTAGGTGGATTGGCCATACTAAATTGCCCCTTAACTGGAAAAGAAATTGGGTACTCTATATTAAGCCAAATTGGTCAACCCATAAAATATGCTGTAGTAAAAGAAAATGCTTTGTTTAACAGTAGAACTAATACATAGTAACTTTATTCTTTTTAGGATTTAATAGAACGTACAAATTACTACATAGAAATTACTAACAAATCTGCGAAATGGATATGTTCATAGCAAATTAATTTTAATAGAAATAAGTATGAGCTGGTCGATTTTAGTTGGAGAAATAAGCAATCTACTCCTTTGAAAATATGTGTCTAAATGGCTTATTCACAAATCATCAACAGTAGCAACACAGATCAACAAAGACATAACAAGCACACGCAAAGCACCGTGATTTATTTCTGAAGGAATAAAATTCAAAGTCAGAGAAGTTATGTTAAACTTGTATTCAACCTTGGTTGGATCATACTTTGAGTAAAGTACATGGTCTCCACATTACAAAATTGATGTAGAAGCACTGAAGAAAGTGAAAGAAAAATTGACAAGATGTTACCAGAACTATTAGGATACAAATATCAGGAAAGGTTTAACTAGCTCGGGTTCTTCTCTCTGGAAAAGACTCAGAGCTTGGCCTATTAGAGATCTTGAAAATTACGAATGGATATGATAGATGTAGAAAAGATATTTCCACTTGTGAGGAATCCTAAACTAGGTGCTACAAATATAGGATGGTCAATAATAAATCCAATAGGAATTCAGGAGAAAGGTCATTACTCAGAGTGGTGTGAATGCGGAACTTGCTACTGAATGGAATGGTTGAGGTTGTGAGCAGAGATGTATTTAATGTAAAGCTTGATTAGTACATGAGGGAGAAATGAAGAGGTGGATATGCTGATGGAGTGAGATGAAATAATGTGGGAAGAGGTTCATGTGGAGCATAGGTAGCAGTGGAGAACTGCTGGGTCGAAAGATCTGTTTCTGAGCCATAAGTAAAACCTGATAAAATATCCAATACATAATTATTTAAATTCATTTAGCCTATAATTTTGCATTGTTTAGTGGTTTCATATGTATTATATATATATATATATATTGCTGCTTCATTTAAAAAAGAGTAATGTAGCTGTATAAATCAATGGAACTACCAAAATATGTAATACAACATATATAGCACCTCTAACATTTTAAATTATCTCAAGGCCATCTGGTGCTTGCTGACAGTAGATCTACAGAGTTTGAAAGTGTCCAGTAGATGGAAGAGACAACAAGAAATATTGGGGTTAATTTTGACTTTAGGAGATAGTGTGAAATTAATGGAAATGAAAATCAAGAGAGATGTAAAGTGGATGACTGAATCAACATTGCATGTTTAAAAGTTTAAATTACCCCTATTAACCCTGAAAGAAACAGAAGAAAGGTTTACCACTCATTGAGGGAATGAGAATAGCAAAATGAAATAAAGGAAATTCAGGGCAAGAAATCCATCATTTGTGACTGCGACTAGAGAAAATTCAAAAGATAATTGGGGAAAGAAAGCAAACTATAAGGCACTGATGCTTAAATATATTTCCAGAATGTCTAAACGCTGGAAAGCGATTACTGTTCCACTGTAATTCGTATATAGTTGTAATGTATTTTGAATAGCAAAGAAAGTAACTAACATTTTTAACACCTTCAACGTTTACAAAAAAAATCACAGTTGCATTTTATCGATAATAAGTGGGAAACAGTTAACAGTACAAGTTGGGTCGTCAACTCATTAATGATCATAAATTATGATCACGTTGTTCAGTTCACTGGGTAACCTGGACAACCCAACTTCTTACACTTAGCCCCATATAGTTTTGAACATAACTAATAAAGCTTGAGCTACTGTCTCTTTAATTTCCTGTGATATGAACAGCTGTGGAGCAGCTTTTGTCATTCAGTGCGCAATATGCAGTGGTCACTCACAATGTATGAGGCTGTCCACATTGGCCTTTTCAGCCTCCAGCCTGGGGCGGATTAGGCTCTGACCCTGACAGGTCGTGCTACTTATCCATTGGGCTTTAATGACGGATGTCACTTACGACTAAACCGCACTTTTTCATTTTCCAGCTCTGTTACAAGCACCCTTGTGCAGATGTTCATAAGGAAGTAATCAGATAAGGCTGGCAAGCCGAGTTCACATAGCGGAGCCTCTCTCCTTGAGCATGTTGGCTAACTGCATGAGCGCACTTCGTGGCAAATTGTAAACGACACTGTGATTACAGGAGCCCAGCTGGGTTACATTTAGAGGTGATCAAAGTTCCTGGTTCAATAGGATTGTCAGCAGAAGATGTGTTTGTTACTGGAACAATGAGGATAGAGGGAAGAAAAATGGGGAGAAATTCTCCAATAGCGTAGCACACAAACCTGCCATGTTTATGCTCACTTTGTATTCACTGCGAGCTTTCAATTGTTTGAAGCGATTTTAACTGGTTTTGACTCCATTTTGGTTGCCCGTCCTTTTCAAAACACATACGTTGATCCTAAACGAAAGTTTAGTAAAATGTGACATGACGATTTAAAGACTCACTCTTACTGAGCACAAGAATGAACTTTAGGAATGATTAAATAATTGCACCCTTTACCTCAAAAACTTGGATATGTGAATACACTTGGTTATTGAGTCTTCGGCATATATTAATTATAGTTCTCTTCCAGAATGATAGTGCTTTGGGAGCGAAGGGAATATCGAGCTGCACTGAGGGAAGGATCCTCAGTGAAAACCAGGAGAGTAATACTGTAGTGCCAGTGCAGTCTGACAGGATACAGCAGATATCCGCTGTGTGATTTCAAACAGATGCTATAAAACAATTAAAAACAATAAGTGCAAATTGCACAATTAGTTTTCTTAGTTCTCCCCAGTCCTCAACTACAAAAAAATCTGTCAGTGACCATGTCACCCCTCAATCAGACACCTCACAATCTACTTTGAGGAAACGGTAGTTTGATGGGGAACGAGGTCCATCTGCCGCCGCGATCCACTGCTGATCCCGTTCGAAATCCGCAGGATCTACGGGACATTTCGTTGTTTGGGGTGGGTGTCTGATTGCACTTGCTGTGTGCAACAGGAACACTCACCAGCCAACGCCTCCCCCGGCCAATCCACGAGGAGAAATAATCCAAAGTAATCTCGGGTGACTCAAGGTTCAATTCAAGACAAGGGGGGGTAATTAGATGATTCTGGGGCGGGACTAACCATCCTAGGTCAGGACTGGCGGCTCCAGAACATAGCGCAGGAGACCTGGGACAATGGAACTGCGCTACATGCGTGGCAGGAACAAAGGGAGGCAGCGGTTCCACCTGGAAGCAGCCGAAGCCTGTTACACTCCTTATTAACCCTGCTAATCTGGTGGTCTTTAAATGACATCTCTGGCATTCAGTTTGAAAGTCAGGGGCAGTTCTGTGGCATTGACGACTGAAAGCGCTGGAAGGTAGGAACTGAGGAGCCAGAGTGAAATCAAGACATCCCGGCCTACCGGACAGCAAAGCAACATGCTAATGAAAATGGGGATCAACCGCCCAATCCTTCTGCATCCATGGGATCTGGAGGGGATGTGCACTGAGAGACAGCTCCCAGTAGCAGACTCATCATTGCAGGATGTACAAGGCACAGTTGGGCTGGAGGCACCAGAAGGCCAGCCAGGTTAGCAGCAGGGAAGAGGCTGATCGAGGTAGCGATGCACCCGAGAGAGTTCAGGACCTGGATGAAGTACCTGCAAATGTCTTGAGATGCAGTGCCAGAGGGGTCTCGACCTCTCCAGGGAGACAGTCACTGAGCTGTGCCTGTGAGCTCTGGGATTGGCTGGTCACCCCATGCCAATGACACTCAAATTCACCGCGCCATTCAACTTTCATGCATTTGCTTCCTTCCAAAGATCAACTGGGGACACGTGTGGGGGTTTTCCAGGCAGCAGCACACTGTTGCACAATGTTGAACAGGGCCAATGATTTTATATTCTTCCACACGGACCTCGACAGCCAGATGAAGAGATGTAAAGGTTTTTCTGCCATACCCAGGTTTCCATGTCATTGGCTGCACACATGGTTATAAAAGCTTCATCTGAATGGCCACCGGCATACATCAATAGAAGGCTTCTACTCAGTCAATGCTAAAACAGTTTGTCAACATTGGCAGCACAATCTGCAGGCCTGTGTCTGATTTTCAGGAAAAAGCACTCATTCTTCAGAACTCCCAGGTGCCTGATCTGTTCCTCCCTATCCACAGCTACAGGGTTGGATTCTTGGTGACAGAGATTGACTAATGCCATTAATCAGACCCTCATAGTGAGACCAAGGAAAGATACAATACCAATCATCCCATTACAGTTCTTCAGCTTCTTCCTCTGAAGTCTTGCTCTGGTTCTGAGGGTACAGGGTGGTTATTTGGACTAGCGTTTGTTCAGATGCTCACTCATAAATCAATGCTGAGGCCTACTGTTCTGAATCTCTCCTGCACTTCAATCTACTATTGTCAAACTGCCTTTAAACTTTGCAGGTAGAGTTTAAAACTGGTGCCAGCACCATGCACATCCATCAGATGATGCTGGGATTTCCAGGAAAACTCTCGCCCCTGACGATAATTAGACGGGCCCCACACACAATGTCTGTTAATCGGCAGACTGCTTCCGATTTGTGACAATACAGAGAGTTGGGATAAAAGGTTCTTTTTCGGAATGGCAGCCAGTGACCAGCGGTGTCCCACAGGGTTCAGTGTTGGGGCCGCAGCTGTTCACCATATATATTAATGATCTGGATGAAGGGACTGGGGGCATTCTAGCGAAGTTTGCCGATGATACAAAGTTAGGTGGTCAGGCAGGTAGTGCTGAGGAAGTGGGGAGGCTGCAGAAGGATCTAGACAGTTTGGGAGAGTGGTGCAGGAAATGGCTGATGCAATTCAACGTGAGAAAATATGAGGTCTTGCACTTTGGAAAAAAGAATCCAAGCATAGACTACTTTCTAAACGGTGAGAAAATTCATAATGCCAAAGTACAAAGGGATCTGGGAGTGCTAGTCGAGGATTCCCTAAAGGTAAACATGCAGGTTGAATCTGTGATTAAGAAAGCGAATGCAATGTTGTCATTTATCTCAAGAGGGTTGGAATATAAAAGCAGCGATGTGCTACTGAGCCTTTATAAGGCTCTGGTTAGGCCCCATTTGGAGTACTGTGTTCAGTTTTGGGCCCCACATCTCAGGAAGGACATACTGGCACTGGAGCGTGTCCAGCGGAGATTCACACGGATGATCCCTGGAATGGCGGGTCTAACATATGATGAACGGCTGAGGATCCTGGGATTGTATTCATTGGAGTTTAGAAGGTTAAGGGGAGATCTAATAGAAACTTACAAGATAATACATGGCTTAGAAAGGGTGGACGCAAAGAAACTGTTTCCGTTAGGCGAGGAGACGAGGACCCGTGGGCACAGCCTTAGAATTAGGGGGGGTAAATTCAGAACAGAAATGGGGAGACATTTCTTCAGCCAGAGAGTGGTGGGCCTGTGGAATTCATTGCCGCAGAGTGCAGTGGAGGCCGGGACGCTAAATGGCTTCAAGGGAGAGATAGATAAATTCTTGATGTCGCGAGGAATTAAGTGCTACGGTGAGAATGCTGGTAGGTGGAGTTGAAATGCCCATCAGCCATGATTGAATGGCGGAGTGGACTTGATGGGCCGAATGGCCTTACTGCCACTCCTATGTCTTATGGTCTTATGGTCTTAATACTATCTGGCTTCTGGGCCCAGTGCTGGGACCTGCATCAATATATTAAATTCCTGGATTATTAGTGCATGGCTTTGGATTTGGACTATCCCAGTAATCTAGTCATTACGCTGCCATGCACTGAACAGATATTTCTAATTTTTTATATTTCGTAGGACTAATTTTCCAACATAGTTCTCCCAAAGAGAGGCTCATAGGCTGAGAGCGCATATTCGAATTTCCAGTACGCACATTCAGCAGATGAGCCTTCCCATTTAAACTGGGAATTAGAACATTCCCATTAACCTGAATGTCTATCTCCGACTAATCTGTTCTATTTCTGATTATAGAAGGAATGCTAGGATTGAATGGAATGCATGGATTTGTTTACATAACTGCAGTATCTAAGAAGTAGAGCTTTTTTATCTCTTAAAATAATCGGCGAGTACAGTATATGACAGTTATTGTTTTTAATCTTTTCCCCATGGAATAATTTTGTTGTATGCGTTTCAATTTCTAAAATTTTGTAAATAATAGAGCTATCCAATGACTATTTGGGAGGCTTGGCCATTTACATTATTAAGTTGTTTTTGAAAAGACATCCAGTGAGGAACGAAAAGTTAGAGAGATTGAAAAAAAATCCCAATAAGGGGCAGAAGCGAACTTGGAAAGAAAAAGATATTCTCCCAAATTTAGCAGTAGATGCGATGGCAAGGCTATCATCACTCAGTGTTGGATTTGGTACTGGGTAATGAACCCGGCCAGGTGTTAGATTTAGATGTAGGTGAGCACTTTGGTGATAGTGATCACAACTCGGTTATGTTTACTTTAGCAATGGGCAGGGATAGGTATATACCGCAAGGCAAGAATTAGAGCTGGGGGAAAGGCAATTATGATGCTATTCGGCAAGATTTAGGATGTATAGGATGGGAAAGGAAACTGCAGGGGATGGGTACAATCAAAATGTGGAGCTTTTTCAAGGAACAGCTACTGCGTGTCCTTGATAAGTATGTACCCGTCAGGCAGGGAGGAAGTTGTCGAGCAAGGGAACCGTGGTTTACTAAGGAAGTTGAAGCACTTGTCAAGAGGAAGAAGAAGGCTTATGTTAGGATGAGACATGAAGGCTCAGTTAGGGCACTTGAGAGTTACAAGTTAGCCAGGAAGGACCTAAAGGGAGAGCTAAGAAGAGCGAGGAGAGGACACGAAAAGTCGTTGGCGGATAGGATCAAGGAAAACCCTAAGGCTTTCTATAGGTATATCAGGAACAAAAGAATGACTAGAGTAAGATTAGGGCCAATCAAGGATAGTAGTGGAAAGTTTTGTGTGGAATCAGAGGAGATAGGGGAAGCGTTAAATGGATATTTTTCATCAGTGTTTACACTGGAGAAAGACAATGTTGTCGAGGAGAATACTCAGGTTCAGTCGACCAGGCTAGATGGAATTGAGGTTCAAAAGGAGGAGGTGTTATCAATTTTGGAAAACGTCAAAATAGATAAGTCCCCTGGGCCAGATGGGATTTATCCTAGGATTCTCTGGGAAGCCAGGGAGGAGATTGCAGAGCCTTTGTCCTTGATCTTTATGTCGTCTTTGTCGACAGGAATAGTGCCGGAAGACTGGAGGATAGCAAATGTTGTCCCCTTGTTCAAGAAGGGGAGTAGAGACAACCCTGACAATTATAGACCTGTGAGCCTTACTTCGGTTGTGGGTAAAATGTTGGAAAAGGTTATAAGAGATAGGGTTTATAATCATCTTGAAAAGAACAAGTTGATTAGCGATAGTCAACACGGTTTTGTGAAGGGTAGGTCATGCCTCACAAACCTTATTGAGTTTTTTGAGAAGGTGACCAAACAGGTGGATGAGGGTAAAGCAGTTGATGTGGTGTATATGGATTTCAGTAAGGCGTTTGATAAGGTTCCCCACGGTAGGCTATTGCAGAAAATAAGGAGGTATGGGATTGAAGGTGATTTAGCGGTTTGGATCAGCAATTGGCTAGCTGAAAGAAGACAGAGGGTGGTAGTTGATGGAAAATGTTCATCCTGGAGTTCAGTTACTAGTGGTGTACTGCAAGGATCTGTTTTGGGGCCACTGCTGTTTGTCATTTTTATAAATGACCTGGAAGAGGGTGTAGAAGGATGGGTTAGTAAATTTGCAGATGACACAAAGGTCGGTGGAGTTGTGGATAGTGCTGAAGGATGTTATAGGATACAGAGGGACATAGATAAGCTGCAGAGCTGGGCTGAGAGGTGGCAGATGGAGTTTAATGCAGAAAAGTGTGAGGTGGTTCACTTTGGAAGGAGTAACAGGAATGCAGAGTACTGGGCTAATGGCAAGATTCTTGGTAGTGTAGATGAACAGAGAGATCTCGGCATCCAGCTACATAAATCCCTGAAAGTTGCCACCCAGGTTAATAGGGCTGTTAAGAAGGCATATGGTGTGCTAGCCTTTATCAGTAGGGGGATTGAGTTTCGGAGCCACAAGGTCATGCTGCAGCTGTACATAACTCTGGTGCGGCTGCTCCTGGAGTACTGCGTGCAGTTCTGGTCACCACATTATAGGAAGGATGTGGAAGCTTTGGAAAGGGTTCAGAGGAGATTTACTAGGATGTTGCCTGGTATGGAGGGAAGGTCTTACGAGGAAAGGCTCAGGGACTTGAGGTTGTTTTCGTTAGAGAGGAGAAGGCTGAGAGGTGACTTAATAGAGACATATAAGATAGTCAGAGGGTTAGATAGGGTGGACAGTGAGAGTCTTTTTCCTTGGATGGTGATGACCAACACGAGGGGACATAGCTTTAAATTGAGGGGTGGTAGATATAGGACAGATGTCAGAGGCAGTTTCTTTACTCAGAGAGTAGTAGGGGTGCGGAACGCCCTGCCTGCAACAGTAGTAGACTCGCCAACTTTAAGGGCATTTAAGTGGTCACTGGATAGACATATGGATGAAAATGGAATAGTGTAGGTCAGATAGACTTCAGATGGTTTCACAGGTCGGCGCAACATCGAGGGCCGAAGGGCCCGTACTGCGCTGTAATGTTCTATGTTCTATGTTATTAAACAGTAAATCAGACAGCAACTCCTGGCAGAGGGCAGCACGGTAGCTCAAGTGGATAGCACTGTGGCTTCACAGCGCCAGGGTCCCATGTTCGATTCCCCGCTGGGTCACTGTCTGTGCGAAGTCTGCACGTTATCTGCGTGGGTTTCCTCCAGGTGCTCTGGTTTCTTCCCACAGTTCAAAGACGTGCAGGTGGATTGGCCATGATAAATTTCCCTTCGTGACCAAAATTTAGAAAAAGGTTAGGAGGGGTTATTGGGTTACGGGGATAGGGTGGAAGTGAGGGCTTAAGTGGGTCGGTGCAGACTCGATGGGCCGAATGGACTCCTTCTCAACTGTATGTTCTATGTTCTCAAGAGTCTGCTGGCTGAGGTGTCCTGTTCCTCTTGAAGCTAAAGCACTATTTTGCCCAGAGGCTTAGCATTCAGATACATGGAAGAGGAATGGTTGTCTGACTTAGTCCGGTTGGCTGCACTCTCGCCTCTGAATCAGATGGCTGATGGTTCAGATCATGGATGGTGTGATATGAATGCAAGACTTCCTTTACCTTTTTCATAAAGTTGTTGCATTTACCCATTAGGTGACCCTAAACAAAGCAGAAAATTATGTGATTCATTCATTCAAGTGTAATAAGTCTTAATTTTTGCCAAGCAACATCTTTGGCACTGAAAATTCATTTTTAAAAGTGCGGTGTTTCATTTATTTAGATTTGAATTATTGTTGGAGATTTTTTTTAATAATTACAATCCAAATTTGTTTTTATTTCCGTCTCTTGTATCTCCCTTAATCTGTTTTTTCTTTCCCTCGTTTTATTTTACTTTCTCTTCATGCTTTGCCATTGGATTAAATGTTCTATCTCATACTTTCCATTTTAGACTCTGAGGGATAAAAAATGGTTTCTCCTGTTGGGGTGTAGAATTCGGGTTCATAATCAGTCTGTTCCTGTTGAATAAAACTTTGTGCTGTTTCTTCATTTGACTGATAATTTCCAGCCAAGCGGGGCCTGCACTGCTGACTAAATGCTGAATAGGAGAAAATGGCCAGCAAATATTCCAATGAGCCAACAGCTCTTGAATGCAGCATATTTCTCTTAAAGGGGATTTACAATCAGTAGCAGAAAGGTACTGATTAATCTGGTACTTGAACTAGCTAAAGGAGAGGACGATCAATGGAGCACCAGAGAAAGCAGATGGCTCCCAGGTTCACGGATGTGACTTTGGAGGCATTATTGATAGAGGTCAACAGGAGGAACTAGGCATTGCTTCCATGGTGGGGTCAGGATGCTCTCAAGGAATGGGAGCAGGTGTAAAGGGAGGGCAACCTGGCCCTAATTACTTTTGGCCGCATTGCTGTCAGAAGCTTAATGACCGTATGAGAGTAAGTGCATCTTCAAAGGGCATCCCATACCCACCACACTACCAACATTTGCACTGATCAATGTATGCCATAGTACAAGTATTGAGCATTTCATAAACATTGGCACCCACCTCCCCCAAAATGCCACCATTGATGCAGAGACCCAACACTTGATCAGAGATTCAACAACTCAACCTTCTACAAACCTCTGGCAGCAAATATTTGACAGCAGAGACCTCCACAAATTAACAATAGTCCTATTGTACAGAGTAGTTATTGTCATCACAGTTTCCCGGACTGTGTCTCAGTGACATATAAAAGCACAAGAGAAATTCCATCAATCGGCCTTCTTTTGCATCATCTAGATTCAGTAGGAGGACCACTGAACAAATGCTGCTGTCCTTATTTAAAACTGCTCCACAGAAATTTGGACAGAACTCCGACAAAATTAACTTTGATGGAGACATATCCAGCTGTTTCTGGATGTCCAAAACTGTCTCCTCTGCCAGATCTATTTACTCAACTCAACTGGCGAGGTGCTCTAGACTCTAGAGGACAAAGAAAAGACTCCCAAAAACATTCTAAAGCTGATTGAAGTGCAGCAGCATTGACACGAATGAGGAATTTGTTACTCAAGCTGCATTGCGCTTTGAGTCCAAACACCTTAACTCCTATGTACCCAAAGTTGTAAGTTGAGAATTGCCCTGTTCACATGAAAATCCATGGCAGATACCCCTGACCCTGAGTAGACCGCAGCCCCACCACTCACCCATCAACAGTCCCAAGCAGTCCTAACATTAAGCTGTTCTACCTCACCCACCACATGCATTCCATTAAACAAGACTCAGATCTAGTTCTCGAAGCTTCCAGATGCCTCCTGGCACATCACCCTGAACACAGAGGGGCCAGGGCATAACTGCATCTCCTGAGTCCAATGAAGCAGACGGTGCTCAGCATTATGGGGCTAGCTGTGACAGAGTTTGTTCCATTCAGTACCAATGAAAACCTTGTGGATGATATTGTGCTCCTGTTGCATGTCTCTAATCAACTCCTAGCTACCCTCATCTTGCTATCTAGCATATTGTGTAAGCTTCCGATGTTGTTACCATGGTTCTTCTGTTTTCCACCTCACCCCACTTTCCTCACCCCAGCCCAGCTATTCAGGCTTTCAGATAAGCAAGGACAGCAACTGCTCCAGAACACAAGTCTCATAGAAAGAGAGAGAGCAACACCACAGCACTGATGAAGAAGTATCTTGACTTGCTGTCATCAACTTAAATAGTAACATTGGCAATGTGCGAACAGAGTTGGGAGTTGTTTGTGGTGAGTCGCTGGGCACAAGTTGGCTGCAGCCGGGTTGGGGAAAGATTAGCCCTTGTGCTAACATCTACAATGTTTCTGGTGGCAGCATGGCTCCCATTATACACCTGTTGTCCTTGCATGGGAAGGTGGTGGTGGAGAGACCATCAGTCATGTGTGGAGGATAAGATATCCAGTGTCACCGAGCAGCCACTATCTGATAACTCTTGTGGCCAGAAGACAGTAACAATGACAGACTGCCTTAAGCTGAAGGCATTGTCATTGCTGTCAGGATAACAGGCATTCACAGACATTATGGCCTGTGCATGGTTGCCCACCAAGTGTGCATTAGTGGAGTGGTAACCTTTGTGATACCTGTACCTCTCTCCATTGTCATGAGGGCTATGTGTGTGCACCATTGTAAATCCCTCTATCATGTTAAATCCACGTGCCCTCTCATCTTCTTTCTCTCTGGTGAGAGATAGTATGATAAAATCATTTCTCCTCACGTAGAGTGCCCTGTTATCTCTTGAAGGCCGAAATGGATAAGTTTGCTATGTCACCTGCTGCCATGTAGAAGTTTAAAGTGACAGTGACCTTTGATATTCACTGGTAGGCCTTGCTTACCCTGCTGTTCAGGCTGCAGCTCCTGTTGAAGTAGGTGGAAAAATTCTATGACCACCTCCTTGTTGAATCTAAGGTGCCTCAGGCATTGCCCCCGGCTGAGGTAGAGGTTGGAAAAGTACCCCCTTGGTTAATCAGGCCTTTCGTGGAGAGCCCTTTGTCCTCCTCCTCTTCTTCCTCCTTCACATGTACCTCCCTCTGCCCAGAGCTTCCCCTCTCTGCAATCTCAGCTCTCTTTATCTGTCATGTTGCAGACCCAGTGCACTGCAGCCCCTGTACCTTTCACAGATTTAATGACCAAATCCTCAGTGTTCGTTCTCAAGGGCAATTGGGGATGGACAATAAATACTGGCCAAGGCAGTGAAGCCCACATCCCATGAAATAATAAAAAAAACAAGATGCACAAATTCACCACACCCCCTCCAATAACAACCCACAGTCCTTCCACAAATTTTGCAAAAACAGAAATGTCAGAAGTCCCTCATCTGAAAGCGGGATGACTGGCTCTTTAAAATGGTTGAGTAGGTGATCGCTCGTCAGCTCAACACATGTTCAGCTGGGGGTGATTAGCACAGGCATTCAGTTTCAAACCCAATAGCCAAACCAGCCAGGGCATGCACATCTCTCTCAGAGCAGACACTTCCCTCAACTGTGAGTGTGCCAGAAGTGGCTGGAAGAGCAATGGACAACAGTAGCTCTACACAGGCCAAATATATGACCTGCAAGGCTCATTAAGGGCTCTTCATTCTGATTGGTTGATGAGGCACACCATTCATACAGTCCCCAGATCTCCTGGAGAGGGTTCCACACTGATTCAAATCTCAAATAACAATAAACTGCAGTGCGAAGTCCGACAGAAAGTCTCTGGGTTTGTGTCAGTATAAGGAATGTCTGGTACCGACACTTCACTGCTGATTGCAAAACTCGGACCAGTGCTTAACCATAGAGCCATACTATCCCTACAGTGCAGAAGGAGGCCATTCTGTGCATTGTGTCTGCACCGACCCTCTGAAACAGCATGAAAGGGCGACAGATCACAAACCCACTCAGGTCGACCTACAACACAGACTATTGTGAGAGACTCTGCCTTCACACCTCGCTCACACTCCTCAACCACTTCGTACACCAGCTCTACAGCAGATGCCGCAACCTGGAAACCAAGATAGAGTCCATATTCTCAACTTGCGCTCAGGACACAGCAGACCAGCTGCAGAATACCACCCAACAGATGAGAAAACAATACTATGCCACCTATATGCACACCAAGAACAGGAAGCTTGAGAAACTCGGCATCACCACCAGCAGCAACCAAGCCTCCCCCAGTTCCACAGTAGAAAACAACACAGGGAAATCTATTGTCAACGTGTCAGACTACACCCTTCAACCAGATGAAACTGAAGTCCTCAGCAGAGGGCCCAATTATTGCACCACCACCAAAATAGACCCCATCAGTCTCGCGGCAGACACGGAGGAATTCTTCAGCTGAATGAGGCTCCGGGAGTTCTTCCACAGACCACAAGAGGTCAACAGTGAACCCAATGAACCGGAACATCAGACCGAGAGATCTGTGGTGCGGCAACTGAAGAAGAATGAGTCGAATTGGAACCCTCCGGAAGGCTGCTTCCCTAGATTCGACATGTATGCCCAAACCGTTAAAGAAGTCACGTCAATGCCAGATTCATCAGTCGCACAAGACAACCCCTAACGTCACCCAAGCACAACACAACGCCATCCGCGCTCTCAAGACCAACCGCAACATCGTCAACAAACCAGCAGACAAAGGAGGGCCACCGTCATACTGAACAGAACAGACTATCGCAAAGGAGTGTACCGACAACTCAACAACCAGGAACATGACAGACACTTACCCACAGATACGACCAAGGAACACACCCGCCAACTCAACAGATTGATCAAGACCTTAAATCCCGACTTTCAGAGCACCCTACATGCTCTCATCCCACGTATTCCCCACATTGGAGATCTCTACTGCCTCCCAAAAATACGCAAGGCCAACACACCAGGCCGGCCTATCGTATCAGGCAATGGGACCCTGTGTGAGAACTTCTCTGGCTACATCGAGGGCATCTTGAAACCCATCGTAAAAGGAACGCCCAGCTTCTGTCGTGACATAACGGACTTCTCACAGAAACTCAGCACCCATGGACCAGTTGAACCAGGAACATTCCCCGTCACAATGGAAGTCTCGGCACTCTGCACCAGCATACCCCATGACAACGGCATTGCTGCAACAGCCTCAATACTCAACACCGACAACTGCCAATCTCCAGCTGCAATTTTACAACTCATCCACTTCATTCTGGGTCTCAACGTCTTCACCTTCTACAACAAGTTCTTCATCCAGACACACGGAACAGCCATGAGGATCAAATTTGCACCTCAATATGCCAACATCTTCATGCACAAGTTTGAACAAGACCTCCTCACCGCACAAGACCTTCAACTGACATTATACACCAGATATATCAATGACATTTTTTTCAATGACAACAGATGAACGACATTGCACGACAATCGTCAGGCTGGAATGTTCCCTTCCAGTCGGAGAACACTTCAGCAGTCAAGGGCATGCAGCCCCTGATCTCCGGGTAAGTGTTCTCCAAGGCGGCCTTCAGGACACGCGACAATGCAGAATCGCCAAACAGAAAGTTATAGCCAAGTTCTGCACACATGAGTACGGCCTCAACCGGGACCTTGGATTCAGGTTGTATTACATTCACCCCCCACCATCTGGCCTGGGCTTGCAAAATCCTACCAACAGTCCTGGCTTGAGACAATTCGCACCTCTTTAACCTGGGATTACTCCTCTCTCTGGACCTGTAAAGACTTTATTACCTGCAAATGCTCATATTCAAAGCATTGTCTTGCATTTTTGAATTTGTCTATATATATTTTTCTGGAACCTACCTCTTCATTCACCTGAGGAAGGAGCAGTGCTCTGAAAGCTCATGATTTGAAACAAACCTGCTGGACTTTAACCTGGTGTTGTAAGACTTTTTACTGTGCTCACCCCAGTCCAATGCCAGCATCTCCACATCACACAGGTAGTCACCAAAGGCTGGAATCAATCCCAGGTCCCTGCATTGTGAGGTTGCATTGCTATTCACTGTGCCATTGTGCCGCTCAAAGATTGGAAACCTAGGAAAAGAATCAAAGACAAAGAAAAAGCTAATTGAATGAAGAGAGACAGATTGTGAGAGCCACTCAGAGCTAGGCAGTAAGAGAAGGAAAGAATGAAAGAGAACAAAGATATAAACTAGGGGTGGGACTCTCCAACCCCCCACCGTGTCGGAGAATCGGCGGGGGGCAGCGTGAATCCCGACCCCACTGGCCCGGCCGCCGAATTCTCTGGCACCGGAGATTCGGCAGGGGCGGGAATCGCGCCGCGCCGGTCGGCGGCCGCTCGCAGCAGCACCCCCGGCGATTCTCCGGCCCACGATGGGCTGAAGTCCTGCTGATTCTTTGCCAATCTCGCCAGTGTAGATCAGACTAAGTCCCTTACCGGCGGGACCTGGCAGCACGGGCGGGCTCCGGGATCCTGGGGGGGGCACGGAGCAATCTGGCCCCGGGGTTCACCCACGATCTGGCCCGCGATCGAGGACACCGATCCGCGGCCGGGCCCGTGCCGTGGGGGCACTCTTTTCCTACACGTTGGCCCTGTCAGTCTCCACGATGGCCGACGTGTAGGTGAAACCCCTCCTACGCATGCACGGCGATGACGTCAGCAGCCGCTGACGCTCCCGCGCATGCGCGGACTCGTGCTGGCCGGCAGAGTCCCTTTGGCCCTGGCTGGCGTGGGGCGAAAGGCCTTCCACACCGGCCGGTGGGGCGCAAACCATTCCGGCGGCGGCCTAGC
Organism: Scyliorhinus canicula; assembly: GCF_902713615.1. Taxonomy (NCBI): domain Eukaryota; kingdom Metazoa; phylum Chordata; class Chondrichthyes; order Carcharhiniformes; family Scyliorhinidae; genus Scyliorhinus; species Scyliorhinus canicula. The sequence goes on from NC_052151.1 coordinate 70,262,558, forward strand.
CCCTGAAGGTGTGCAGGATTCCGCACCTTTGGGGGCGGGCTGACGCCAGAGTGGTTCATGCCACTACGTCCCGCCGGGATCCCCCGCCCCGTCGGGTACGGGAGAATCCCGTCCTAGATTTCCATGTGCTAACAGTGGTCAGGAAGTGATCAATTTAAAAATTGTGTATCTGGAGAGCATTGTGGGATCCTGTCACCTCTGAGACATTCTTTGATTTTCAAAATGAGGGTAGTGGGGGAGTGGAATCCACTATCCTCCAATTACTGGCTCATTAACTTCCTCGGGGAGCTTGTCAATGGGCAGAGATGGGTGAGGTCAATTTTCAGTTGGGAGATGAGTGAACCCGAAGAGTGTGGTATACATTCGTGCATAACTGTTGGATTTAATGTTCGGAAAAATGAAATCATTTTTATATAAGTTGGCAAATTTCAGAACTAAATGATTTTTGTACTGGATGTTGCACAAGGCCTCTCATTTGAAAGTCTGGCTACCTTTGAGTTTGTGTCGGCTGTAGCCTGCTCTTTGGCATGGAAGCAACAGGCCCTGTTATAGCTGCCAGTCGCCTATACCACTCACACTCTGTGGGCATGTCCCGCCTTCTGGAGACCCTCGACATCACAAAAATTAGGCATCCTTTGAGTTCTCCTTTGAAAATCCAGTTCGCACAGAGGTAGAAGTTAGAGCGGAGAAGAAATCCAAGAGACGGTTACAGAGAACAAGTAATCATAAAATGGATCATTGGCAATGCAGATCGATGACAGTAACTATTTCAAAAGTATTTATTTGACTATTTAGCACTTTGTGATGTCCTGTGGTTGTGAAAGGCGCACTATTAATGCAAGTATTTTTAGTAACAGCAAAAGAGCAACAAGATGGTAGTATGATCATCTTTATACTACTGACTTTTCATTGTGTGCAATTTAAAAGGTAAATTGCTGAATATCTGGGATCAGAGATTGGATGGAAGTAATTTTGAAACGCCTTTCTTCAAGTTTGTGTGAAATGTGTAAAATCTATCTGCAAAGGCTATGTTGGAAAAATCATTGACACAACACAATACCAGTAAAACTCATTAAAAAAGGTCCATGGCCAAGTTGGTAATATTCTTACCTGCTATTTTACAGTGCTGTTCCTAATGTACAGTATCAGCTCAGTTGTCATTGCAGCAGATGAAACAGATCTGGAATGGGTTCCATGTTGAAATGGAATTTGACAATCAAGTATGCACAATCTTACTATGTATGCGTGTCAGAATCTACAGATATGGTAGTCAATCTGAATTTAAGCTGACCTCTTTGAACACACCTTTGGTCTTAATTGCTTCTGCTTTCGCATCAAGGCATTGAATTCACATTGAAAGGCACATTGCTGCTCGTCCTTCCGAAATTAAGCTACCAGAGGGCAATGGGGACCATGGAAGCCCATTGGATTGGTCCATAGATGTGCGGGTTAGGTGGATTGGCTATGCTAAATTGCCCGTAGTGTCCTAAAAAGTAAAAGGGGGTTGTTGGGTTACGGGTACAGGGTGGATACGTGGGTTTGAGTAGGGTGATCATTGTTCGGCACAACATTGAGGGCCGAAGGGCCTGTTCTGTGCTGTACTGTTCTATGTTCTATGTTCTATGTGCATGTTTGGCAAAGTACAGCAGTCGTTTGCTTTTGCCTCCTTCTGCAGAATGACTGACCAGAAAACTCTTCCGTTCTGACCTCCTGCAATCAGGCAAATTAGAAAGATCTATAGGCTGATAATCAACCGGTTTGACCGCATTGTGAACACACCTTTTGTGGCCATCAAGTCCTGAAGTGGGACTTGAACCCAGAGCATCTAGCTTAGAGGTAAGCACACTATCACTGCGTCACAGCACTTCTCTAATCATCGTTGCTATTGATTTAAAAAGCTTAAAATTTCTTAAACTGTTCTATAATTGGAATGCATTCAATACTAATGAATCCCAATAAATCATAATTATTTAAATGGAGTAGAATACACAAAAAATATGGAAGGATTAGAATAAATATTTCTCTGGCATAGGGTGATTATTAAACCATAATTCAAATGTGTCTTATTGTCCATGTAATACAGAGAAAATGAGTAATATTGCCAGTTGGTTTATTTTAGCTAGAACAGTGCCTTAATAATGGGTGTTTTTCACTTTGGATAGCAATTCACTCTGCTGGTAACGGCAGTAATTGCATTACACCAAACACAGGAGTGAGCAAAATTAAGCTTTCCACTTTTAGTGAGTATTGGGCGCAGAGAGTAATTTGACCCAGGATGTTTTTAGCTTGCATTGATTGCTTTTCATAACTTATTATGTGTAGATACACATTTATATATTTAGAGTCATAGAATCTTTACAGTGCAGAAGGAGGCCATTCGGCCCATTGAATCTGCACTGACCCTCTGAAAGAGCACCCTACCTCGGCCCAATCCCCTGCCCTAACCCCACCTAACTTTTGGACACTAAGGGGCAATTTTATCATGGGCAATCCACCTAACCGGCACATTTTTGAAATGTGGGAGGAAACTGCAGCACCAGGAGGAAACCCACACAGACATGGGGAGAAAGTGCAAACTCCACACAGACAGTCGCCCAGGATCAGAATTGAACCTGGGTCCCCGGCGCTGTGAGGCTGCAGTGCTAACCATTGTGCCATCGTGCTGCCAACATTTAAAAAAATATGATTTCTTAATCTTTTTGTCACTGTGATATCATTACAGTGTTCTGGTTTAGGACATTACATTAAGGCACTAGTCTCAGCTACTATTCTTCCATGGATGCATAGGTTCAGTTCAGGTAAAGGAAATGAAAATTTCCTTTGACAACTTTAAAGGGTCAAAGGTTAATTGAGGTCAGCAGTCTTAGCTGAGTCCTTCTGTATTTGGGATGTAATTTTTCATTCTCCCTTCGGATTCATGTCGTTCAATGTCAGAAACATTGGTAGTGTACTTATAACAGACAGAAAATCCAACTTTTATTATTTTCCCTTTAAGATATTTAACCTGTAAGAAATGGCTGCATGGATTCTCAATCACTGTTATGAAGGGAATTATAACTTTAAACACTTAAAGACAAAGGGCTGGAAATTCCTGAGTGAATAATTCCCAGAATTTGCACTTGAAATTCCTCCCATTTCATCGATGCCAAGTGATACCTTGATCTCTTGCTGATTTCATTACACCAGAATATAAAATTAACGTAACCTGGCTTAAATTGTCAGAGAGATTTGAAGTAATTGAAACTGACCCCTTGGGGATGCACGATGTGAGGGTAGAATCTGATCATAAAGGAGGATGACACCCTTCATTCTTCAGGGTTAAGTGACAGTCAGCTGTCCATCAAAAACAAAATCATTAATTAATTTAGTTGCTTCGTAGAGAATCTCCAATGCCTTGAATCATTTTCTTTCCAAATATGATCATTGCTGATACACAAGAGAAAGCCTTACAGGAATAGTTATAGAATCAGAGCTTGCTTGTGTCAAGAAAGGTGGCTATTCAGCCCACCAAGCCTATACCAGTTCTCAGTAGTTTATCTAATCCCACTTGCCTGCTCATTCCCCTTGGCTGTACATTTTTTCCATTCAGGGAACTCAACCAGCCCCCGCAAATACAATGTACTGGAGGAGGATTTCCTGGAATGTATAAAAGATGCTTTTCTCGACCAATATGTCGAGGAACCAACTAGAGAGCAAGCCATTCTAGGCTGGGTATTCTGAAATGAAAGAGGACTAATTAGCAACGTTGTGGTGTGAAATCCTTTAGGGAGGAGTGACCATAATATGTGGGAATTCTTCATTAAGATGGAGAGTGACACAGTTAAGTCTGAGACTAGGGTCCTGAACATAAAGAAAGCTAACTTTGATGGTATGAGATGTGCATTGGCTAGGATAAGCTGGCAAAGGATACTTAAGGGGTTGATGGTGGATAGGCAATGGGAGACATTTAAAGAACTCGTGAATGAACTTCAACAATTGTACATCCCTGTCTGGCACAGGGTGGATTGGCTATGCTAAATTGCCCGTAGTGTCCTAAAAAGTAAGGTTAAGGGGGGGGGGGGGTTGTTGGGTTACGGGAATAGGATGGATACGTGGGTTTGAGTAGGGTGATCATTGCTCAGCACAACATCGAGGGCCGAAGGGCCTGTTCTGTGCTGTACTGTTCTATGTTCTAAGGGTAAAATAGGGGAAGTGGCTCAACCATGGCTAACAAGGGAAATCGGGGATAGTGTTAAAGCCAAAGAGGAGGCATATACATTGGCCAGAAAAAGCAGCATGCCTGAGGACTGGAAGAAATTAAAAATTCAGCAGAGGAGGACAAAGGGTTTAATTTAGAAGGGGAGAATAGAATGCGAGAGTAAGCTTGCAGAAAACATAAAAACTGACTGCAAAAGCTTCCATAGATATGCAAAGAGAAAAGGACTGGTGAAGACAAATGTAGGTCCCTTACAGTTGGAATCAAGTGAATTCATAATGGGCAACAAAGAGATGGCAGACCAGTTGAAGAAATACTTTGGATCTATCTTCACTAAGGAGGACACAAATAACCTTCCTGAAATACCAGGGACAGAGGGTCTAGCCTGAGGGAGGAACTGAAGGAAATCTTTATTAGTCAGGAAATTGTATTGAGGAAATTGATGGGATTAAAACCCGATAAGTCTCCAGGGCCTGATGCTCTACATCCCAGAGTACTTAAGGAAGTGGAAATAGTGGAAGCATTGGTGTTCATTTCCAGCAAACTATAGACTCTGGAAGAATTCCAATTGATTGGAGAGTAGCTAATATAACCCTGAGGTTGGGGTAGTCATTGTGAGGACCATAGGAAATTTGAATAATCCCTTTTGCTGTTATTCCTACCAAAATGGATAACCTCACATTTGTCAACATTATATTCCATCTGCCAGACCCTAGCCCATTCACTTAACCTAGCCAAATCCCTCTGCAGAGTTCCAGTATCCTCTGCACTTTTTGCTTTACCACTCATCTTAATGTCGTCTGCAAACTTGGACACATTGCCCTTTGTCCCCAACTCCAAATCATCTATGTAAATTGTGAACAATTGTGGGCCTAACACTGATCCCTGAGGGACACCACTAGCTACTGATTGCCAACCAGAGAAACACCCATTAATCCCCACTCGTTGCTTTCTATTAAATAACCAATCCTCTATCCATGCTACTACTTTACCCTTAATGGAGTGGAGTGGACTCGATGGGCCGAATGGCCTTACTTCCGCTCCTATGTCTTATGGTCTATGGTCTTAATGCCATGTATCTTTATCTTATATAGCAACCATTTGTGTGGCACCTTGTCAAAGGCTTTCTGGAAATCCAGATACACCACATCTATTGGATCCCCGTTATCTACCGCACTGGCAATGTCCTCAAAAAATTCCACTAAATTAGTTAGGAACAACCTGCCCTTTATGAACCCATGCTGCGTCTGCCCAATGGGACATTTTCCATCCAGATGCCTCGCTATTTCTTCCTTGATGATAGGTTCCAGCATCTTCCCTACTACCGAAGTTAAGCTCTGGCCTATAATTATCCGATTTCTGCCTACCTCCTTTTTTAAACAGTGGTGTCACGTTTGCTAATTTCCAATCTGCTGGGACCACGCCAGAGTCTAGTGAATTTTGGTAAATTATCACTAGTGCATCTGCAATTTCCCTAGCCATCTCTTTTAGCACTCTGGGATGCATTCCATCAGGGCCAGGAGACTTGTCTACCTTTGGCCCCATTAGCTTGCCCTTCACTACCTCCTTAGTGATAACAATCATCTCAAGGTCCTCACCTGTCATAGCCTCATTTCTATCAGTCGCTGGCATGTTATTTGTGTCTTCCACTGTGAAGACCGACCCAAAAAACCTGTTCAGTTCCTCAGCCATTTCCTCATCTCCCATTATTAAGTCTCCCTTCTCATCCTCTAAAGGACCAATATTTACCTTAGCCACTCTTTTTTGTTTTATATATTTGTAGAAACTTTTACTATCTGTTTTTTATATTCTGAGCAAGTTTACTCTCATAATCTATCTTACTCTTCTTTATAGTATTTTTAGTAGCTTTCTGTTGCCCCCTAAAGATTTCCCAGTCCTCTCGTCTCCCACTAATCTTTGCCATTTTGTATGCTTTTTCCTTCAATTCGATACTCTCCCTTATTTCCTTGGATATCCACGGTCGATTTTCCCTCTTCCTACCGTCCCTCCTTTTTGTTGGTATAAACCTTTGCTGAGCACAGTGAAAAATCGCTTGGAAGGTTCTCCACTGTTCCTCAACTGTTTCACCATAAAGTCTTTGCTCCCAGTCTACCTTAGCTAGTTCTTCGCTCATCCCATTGTAATCTCCTTTGTTTTAGCACAAAACACTAGTGTTTGATTTTACATTCTCACCCTCCATCTGTATTTTAAATTCCACCATATTGTGATTGCTCCTTCCGAGAGGATCCCTAACTATGAGATTATTAATCAATCCTGTCTCATTACACTGGACCAGATCTAGGACCGCTTGTTCCCTCGTAGGTTCCATTACATACTGTTCTCGGAAACTATCGTGGATACATTCTATAACCTCCTTCTCAATGCTGCCTTGACTGATCTGGTTAAACCAATCGACATGTATATTAAAATTCACCATGATAACTGCTGTACCATTTCTACGTGCATCAGTTATTTCTTTGTTTATTGCCCACCCCACCATAATGTTACTATTTGGTGGCCTATAGACTACTCCTATCAGTGGCTTTTTCGCATTACTATTCCTGATTTCCACCCAAATGGATTCAACCTTATCCTCCATAGCATCAATGTCATCTCTTACTATTGCCCGGATGTCATCCTTAAATAACAGAGCTACACCACCTCCCTTACCATCCACTCTGTCCTTCCGAATAGTTTGATATCCTCGGATATTTAACTCCCAGTCGTGACCATCCTTTAACCATGGTTCAGTAATGGCCACCAAATCATAGTCATTCACGATGATTTGCGCCATCAATTCATTTACCTTATTCCGAATACTACGAGCATTCAGGTAAAGTACACTTTTGCTAGCTTTTATACCTCTGTTTTGAATCTTAACACCTCGATCAGTAACTTTTCGTAAATTATATTTCCTCTTAACGTTTCTCATAATTTTCCTTGTCGTTGAACCCATATCTTCATGTAACAACCTGCCGTGTTGCATACAATTTATGTTTTTACTTCCCGTTTTATTCCTTTTAGTATTACTGGGCCTATTCACTGAGCTCCCCTCAGTCACTGTACCTTGTACTGTCGCCCTTTTTGATTTTTGACTATGTCGTCTCTGCCTTACACTTTCCTCTTACTGCTTTTTGTTTCTGTTCCTGTTTTACTACCTTCCGACTTCCTGCATTGGTTCCCATCCCCCGCCACATTAGTTTAAACCCTCACCAACAGCTCCAGCAAACACCCCCACTCGGACATCGGTTCCAGTCCTGCCCAGGTGCAGACCGTCCGGTTTGTACTGGTCCCACCTCCCCCAGAACCGGTTCCAATGCCCCAGGAATTTGAATCCCTCCCTCTATAATTTACTTGTCAGGAAGGAAGATGTGTTGCGCGTTTTGAAAAACTTGAGGATAGACAAGTCCCCCGGGCCTGACGGGATATATCCAAGGATTCTATGGGAAGCAAGAAATGAAATTGCAGAGCCGTTGGCAATGATCTTTTCGTCCTCGCTGTCAACAGGGGTGGTACCAGAGGATTGGAGAGTGGCGAATGTCGTGCCCCTGTTCAAAAAAGGGAATAGGGATAACCCTGGGAATTATAGGCCAGTTAGTCTTACTTCGGTGGTAGGCAAAGTAATGGAAAGGGTACTGAGGGATAGGATTTCTGAGCATCTGGAAAGGCATTGCTTGATTAGGGATAGTCAGCACGGATTTGTGAGGGGTAGGTCTTGCCTTACAAGTCTTATTGAATTCTTTGAGGAGGTGACCAAGCATGTGGATGAAGGTAAAGCAGTGGATGTAGTGTACATGGATTTTAGTAAGGCATTTGATAAGGTTCCCCATGGTAGGCTTATGCAGAAAGTAAGGAGGCATGGGATAGTGGGAAATTTGGCCAGTTGGATAACAAACTGGCTAACCGATAGAAGACAGAGAGTTGTGGTGGATGGCAAATATTCAGCCTGGAGCCCAGTTATCAGTGGCGTACCGCAGGGATCAGTTCTGGGTCCTCTGCTGTTTGTGATTTTCATTAACGACTTGGATGAGGGAGTTGAAGGGTGGGTCAGTAAATTTGCAGATGATACGAAGATTGGTGGAGTTGTGGATAGTGAGGAGGGCTGTTGTCGGCTTCAAAGAGACATAGATAGAATGCAGAGCTGGGCTGAGAAGTGGCAGATGGAGTTTAACCCTGACAAGTGTGAGGTTGTCCATTTTGGAAGGACAAATCTGAATGCGGAATACAGGGTTAATGGTAGGGTTCTTGGCAATGTGGAGGAGCAGAGAGATCTTGGGGTCTATGTTCATTGTTCTTTGAAAGTTGCCACTCAAGTGGATAGAGCTGTGAAGAAGGCCTATGGTGTGCTAGCGTTCATTAGCAGAGGGATTGAATTTAAGAGCCGTGAGGTGATGATGCAGCTGTACAAAACCTTGGTCAGGCCACATTTGGAGTACTGTGTGCAGTTCTGGTCACCTCATTTTAGGAAGGATGTGGAAGCTTTGGAAAAGGTGCAGAGGAGATTTACCAGGATGTTGCCTGGAATGGAGAGTAGGTCATACGAGGAAAGATTGAGGGTGCTGGGCCTTTTCTCATTGGAACGGAGAAGGATGAGGGGCGACTTGATAGAGGTTTATAAGATGATCAGGGGAATAGATAGAGTAGATAGTCAGAGACTTTTTCCCCGGGTGGAACACACCATTACAAGGGGACATAAATTTAAGATAAATGGTGGAAGATATAGAGGGGATGTCAGAGGTAGGTTCTTTACCCAGAGAGTAGTGGGGGCATGGAATGCACTGCCTGTGGTAGTAGTTGAGTCGGAAAATTTATGGACCTTCAAACGGCTATTGGATAGGTACTTGGATTAGGGTAGAATAAGGGAGTGTAGGTTAACTTCTTAAGGGCAGCACGGTAGCATTGTGGATAGCACAATTGCTTCACAGCTCCAGGGTCCCAAGTTCGATTTCGACTTGGGTCACTGTCTGTGTGGAGTCTGCACATCCTCCCCGTGACTGCGTGGGTTTCCTCCGGGTACTCCGGTTTCCTCCCACAGTCCAAAGATGTGCAGGTTGGGTGGATTGGCCATGACAAATTGTCCAAAATTCTATGATTAACCTAGGACAAAAGTTCGGCGCAACATCGTGGGCCGAAGGGCCTGTTCTGTGCTGTATTTCTCTATCTATCTATCTCTTGCACCATCTCTCGAGCCACACATTCATCCTATCTATCCTGACATTCCTAGTCTGACTAGCGCGTGGCACTGGTAGCAAATATGAGATTACTACCCTTGAGATCCTACTTTTTAGTTTAACTCCTAACTCCCTGAATTCAGCTTGTAGGACCTCGTCCCCTTTTGTACCTATATCGTTGGTGCCTATGTGCACCACAACAGCTGGCTGTTCACCCTCACCTCCAGAATGTCCTGCAGCCGCTCCGAGACATCCTTGATCCATGCACCAGGGAGGCAACATACCATCCTGCAGTCTCGATTGCGTCCGCAGAACCGCCTGTCTATTCCCCTTACGATTGAGTCCCCTATCACTATAGCCCTGCCATTCTTCTTCCTGCCCTGCTACGCAGCAGAGCCAGCCACGGTGCCATGAACCTGGCTGCTGCTGCCTTCCCCTGGTGGGTCATCTCCCTCAACAGTAGCCAAAGCGGTATATCTGTTTTACAGGATGATGACCGCAGGGGACACCTGCACTGCCTTCCTACTCTTGCTCTGTCTTTTGGTCACCCAATTTCTATCTACCTCAGTAACTTTCACCTGCGGTGTGCTGAACTCGCTAAACGTGCTATCACTAAACGACGTCCTCAGCATCGTGGATGCTCCAAAGTGAGTCCCTCAGCAACTCCAGAGCCGTCAAGCGGTCTAACAGGAGCTGCAACTGGACACACTGCTTGCACATGAAGGAGGCAGGGACAGTGGACGTGTCCCTGAGTTCCCACATCGCACACGAGGAGCATGACATGAGGATCTGGGATCTCCTGCCATGTCTTAAACCTTAGGTTAACTTATACAACTACAATTCCAAAGAACAAAAGAAAAAATAAATAAATAAATTAGACAATGAAAAGAAAAACTACTCACCAGTCACTTACCAGGGATAAAAAGCACCTCCTCCCCACCCAGCTTCGAATTCCCACCTAGCTTCAAATTCCCAAAATCACTCTTTGCTGTGTCTCACTCTGGCTGTGTCTTCTCTGGCTCACTGGGAGAACTCCTAAGAGGCGCAAACGTTATAGTAGTTGTAATGGGGGACCTGAATATGAAATTGAAATTAAATGAAAATCGCTTATTGTCACAAGTAGGCTTCGAATGAAGTTACTGTGAAAAGCCCCTAGTTGACACATTCCGGCGCTTGTTCGGGGAGGCTGTTACGGGAATCGAACCGTGCTGCTGGCCTGCCTTGGTCTGCTTTCAAAGCCAGCGATTTAGCCCTGTGCTAAACAGAATATAAACTTGGATAGGTGTAGTGTAAAGGACAGAGAGAGCACGCGTTCGCAAAGTTCGTTCAGGGGATTTTGTTACAGGAGTATGTGTCCAGTCCAACAAGAAAGGATGCACTTTGGACCTGGTTCTTGGAAATGTGGTGGGCCAAGTCGATCATGTGTCAGTGGGGGACCATTTAGGAGACAATGATCATTGTATTTTAAGGTTTAGTAAAGGATGGTAGACAATCCAGACTGGGTTCGAGCCAACTTCAGTGGGGCGAGAATGGAGCTGGGCTGATAAACTGGATCCAATGCTTGGAAAAACTAGCTGAGCAAAGAGCTACCTTCAAAGAAAAAATGGTTTGAACACAATCAAGGCATATTCCCTTAAAAGGGAAAAATCGGCAAACAAATCTAGAGCTCCCTGAATGAAAAAGGAAGTAGAAATTAAGGGAAAAGAGAAAACGTGTTCTTATGACAGGTGCAAGGTCAAAAATACAATTGAGAACCAAGTTGAATTCAGAAGATTCAGAAGAGAGGTGAAGAAGCAAATCAGAGAAGCTAGGAGGGAGTATGAGAAAAGACTGGAAGCCAACATAAAGGGGAATCCCTAGGTCTTCTATAGGCACATAAATAGGAAAGGAGTGATAAAATGAGGAGTGGGGATGATTGGGGACCAAAATGAATTTACATATGGAGGCTTGGGGCATGGCTGTGATGATATGATCTGCATACTCGTCTGCCATTGGGCCAGAACGTCGGCTTACCATTGGCCCTGGTCGATCATGTGCCTCTCGACCGATTGGCCGAGAGGCTGAGTTAACCATGCCTCTATCAACGAGGTATAAATGCTCAGAAGCCTGACGATCGTTCCTTTCCACTGTAGACGATCGCCAGGCTGTGTTCTAGTTAATTAAAGCCTGACATTGGTAAATCACTCGCCTCGCGTGCAATCGATGGTGCATCAATTTAATTAACTACAACTTTGAAGATGGAGTTCCGCATCAAGCCCGAATGCCTCCGCATCAGCCCGCAAACTCCGAACTCTACAGAACTTTTCAAACTCTGGCTGACTTGCCTCGAAGGGTTCCTGGCATCTACAACCACCCCCCCCACCGGGGCACAGAAGCTGCACGTCCTCCACTCCAGCGTGGGTATTGCCGCTTACTCAATAATCGAAGACGAAACAGATTATGATGACGCTATACGGAAGCTAAAAGGACAATTCCTCAAACCGATCAACAGGGTATTCGCTCGACATCTGCTGGCCACCAGAAAGCAGGTCCCCGGTGAGTCTCTAGACCAATACGCCCGGGCCCTCTGTGCCCTGGGGAGAGGTTGCGCCTGTGAAGCGGTGTCCGCTACAGAGCACATGGAGCTACTCGTCAGAGACGCTTACGTGGCTGGGATGCTGTCCCCCGTGATCCGCCAGCGGATGCTGGAAAGAGACGAACTCAGTTTAACGGAGACACTGACTCTCTCCGCCTCCCTGGAGGTCGCAGATCAAAGCGCTCGCACCTATGACCCTGGCCAGGCCGCCTCCTGGCACGCTTCCCACCAGCTACCCACCGCTCCCGGCCTCCCTCAGGCTTGTGCCGCGGGGCGCCCCGATAAATCCGCGGGGCCCCGCTGCTACTTTTGTGGGTACGCTAAGCACCCTCGCTCGCGCTGCCCAGCCCGCTCCGCCCTCTGTAAGAGCTGCGGGAAGAAGGGCCACTACTCCACGGTCTGCCAGGCCAAATCGCTGGCTGCAGCGCTTCTGGAAGCTGCACAGCACTCTCCCCCCCTCCCCCAGGCCTCTGCAAACGGCCTGTGTGTCTCTCTCTCTCCCCCAGGGCCCCTCCAGCCGCTCCCGACTCGCGCCCCGCCGGCCGACATGCGCACCTCCCCGGCCCCTCCAGGCCTCTGCCTGCCCGCCGCGCACGTTTCTCCCCCCCGCCCCCGGGCCCCGGCGCCCGACCGGCTCGCCTCTCCGGGCCCCCCTGGTCCCTGCCTGCCCGCAGCGGCCCTGCTTCCCCCGCTCCCGGACCCCGGCTCCCCCCACCCCCGGGCCCCGGCGCCCGACTGGCTCGCCTCTCCGGGCCCCCCGGTCCCTGCCTGCCCGCAGCGCGACTCGGCTCCCCCCCCGCCCCCGGCCCCCCGCACCCGGCCCGCGCGCCTTACCTCCGCCCACAGCTGATGCACCTAGACGGCGTCCTGGAGCCGGCTTCCGCATCCCCACAGCTGATGCACCTAGCCGGCGTCCTGGAGCCGGCTTGTGCATCCCCGCAGCTGATGCACCTAGCCGGCGTCCTGGAGCCGGCTTCCGCATCCCCACAGCTGATGCCGGTCACTCGCCTCCTGGAGCCGGCCTGCGCGCCTCTCCGCTCACAGCGCCGGCAACGCTAGCTCCGCCTCCAGCGGCCACGAGGGCTTCCTGGGCGCCGCCATCTTGGGGTGCCGACCCCACGTGCGGGTCCTGGGCGCCGCCATCTTGGGGAACAGACCTCACCTGGGGATCCTGGCCACCGGCTTCCACATCTGCCACGCAAGGTCCCTCCAGCATGGAATCGGACAGCGACGACGGATTTTCTCCACGGCTCGCGGCCGTTCACCCCACATATGGATCCTGGCCACCGACTTCCACATCTGCCACGCAAGGTCCCTCCAGCATGGAATCGGACAGCGACGACGGATTTTCTCCACGGCTCGCGGCCGTTCAACTCGACCAGTCTCATCCACGCACGCTCGCCAAAACGACTACGCTGATCCACCTCAACGGCCACAAGACGGACTGCCTGCTGGACTCCGGGAGCACGGAAAGCTTCGTTCACCCTGACACGGTAAGACGCTGCGCGCTCCCTGTCCATCCCGTAACACGCAAAATCGGTTTAGCCTCAGGTTCGCACTCCGTCCACATCACCGGGTGCTGCATCGCGGACCTCACGGTCCAAGGGAAGGTTTTTAAAAATTATAAATTCCTTGTCCTCCCTGACCTTTGCGCACCGGCACTCCTAGGACTGGACTTCCAGTGCAACCTGCAGAGCTTGACTTTTCAATTCGGCGGCCCTATACCCCCCCTCACTGTCTGCAGCCTCGCGTCCCTCAAAGTAGACCCTCCCTCCCTGTTTGCTAACCTCACCCCCGATTGCAAACCCGTCGCCACACGGAGCAGACGGTACAGCGCCCAGGACCGATCCTTCATCAGGTCCGAGGTCCAGAGGTTGCTGACGGAAGGGGTCATCGAGGCCAGCAACAGTCCCTGGCGAGCCCAAGTGCTGGTGGTCCGGACGGGGGAGAAAAACCGGATGGTCATCGATTATAGCCAAACCATCAATCGGTTTACGCAACTGGACGCGTATCCTCTCCCCCGTATCTCTACCATGGTAAACGAGATCGCGAGATACAAGGTCTTCTCAACTGTGGACCTTAAGTCCGCTTACCACCAGCTCCCCATCCGCGCGAGTGACCGACTGTACACCGCGTTCGAGGCTGACGGGCGCCTCTACCACTTCCTTAGGGTTCCGTTTGGCGTCACGAATGGGGTCTCGGTCTTCCAAAGGGAGATGGACCGAATGGTCGACAAGTACGGATTACAGGCTACCTTCCCGTACCTTGATAATGTCACCATCTGCGGCCACGACCAGCAGGACCTTGACGCCAACCTCCAGACATTCCTCCAAACCACAAAACTCCTTAACCTCACGTACAATAAGGATAAATGCGTGTTTAGCACCGACCGCCTAGCCATCCTCGGCTACGTAGTACGTAACGGAGTGATAGGCCCCGACCCCGAACGCATGCGCCCCCTGATGGAACTCCCTCTCCCCAATACCCCCAAATCCCTCAAACGCTGCCTAGGGTTTTTCGCATACTACGCCCAATGGGTTCCCAACTACGCGGACAAGGCCCGTCCCCTCATGCAAACCACGACCTTCCCGCCGTCGACGGAGGCCTGCCAGGCCTTTAGCCGCATCAAAGCGGACATCGCAAAGGCCACGATGCGTGCCATCGACGAGGCCCTCCCCTTCCAGGTCGAGAGCGACGCTTCAGAAGTAGCTCTGGCGGCCACCCTGAACCAAGCGGGCAGACCCGTGGCCTTCTTCTCCAGAACTCTCCAGGCTTCCGAACTCCGCCACCCATCTGTGGAAAAGGAAGCCCAGGCCATAGTCGAAGCCGTGCGACATTGGAGGCACTATTTGGCCGGCAGGAGGTTTACCCTCCTCACAGACCAACGGTCAGTAGCCTTCATGTTTGATAATGCACAAAGGGGCAAGATCAAAAATGACAAGATTTTACGGTGGCGGATCGAGTTGTCCACGTACAACTATGATATCTTGTATCGTCCTGGGAAGCTCAATGAGCCTCCTGATGCCCTGTCCCGCGGTACCTGCGCCAGCGCGCAGATAGACCGCCTCCGCTCCCTCCACGCAGACCTCTGCCATCCAGGGGTGACCCGCCTACACCACTTCATTAAGGCCCGCAACCTGCCCTACTCTATCGAGGAAGTCAGGACAGTAACCCGTGACTGCCACATCTGCGCCGAGTGCAAACCGCACTTCTACCGCCCCGAGCGCGCACACCTGATCAAAGCATCCCGCCCCTTTGAACGTCTCAGCATTGACTTCAAGGGGCCCCTTCCCTCTAACAACCGCAACATTTACTTCCTGGCGGTTATCGACGAACACTCCCGCTTCCCCTTCGCCATTCCCTGTCCCGACATGACCACATCGACCGTCATTAAGGCCCTACTCTCCATCTTCTCACTGTTCGGCTACCCCGCGTACATTCACAGCGATCGGGGGTCCTCATTTATGAGCGACGAGCTGCGTCAATTCCTGCTTGACAGGGGCATCGCCTCTAGCAGGACGACCAGCTATAACCCCCGGGGTAACGGACAGGTCGAGCGGGAGAATGGTACCATCTGGAAGACCATACTACTAGCCCTCCGGTCTAGAAATCTCCCTATTTCCCGATGGCAAGAGGTGCTCCCCGATGCACTGCACTCTATCCGCTCACTCCTCTGTACTGCAACTAATCAGACACCTCATGATCGTCTTCTTGTTTTCCCCAGGAAGTCGTCCTCCGGATCCCCTCTCCCGACGTGGCTGGTCACCCCCGGACCCATCTTGCTCCGGAAGCATGTGCG
Organism: Scyliorhinus canicula; assembly: GCF_902713615.1. NCBI lineage: Eukaryota > Metazoa > Chordata > Chondrichthyes > Carcharhiniformes > Scyliorhinidae > Scyliorhinus > Scyliorhinus canicula. The sequence continues at coordinate 70,278,298 of NC_052151.1, forward strand.
GGTGCACAAGTCCGATCCGTTGGTGGAGCATGTCCAGTTACTCCACGCTAACCCGCAGTATGCGTATGTGGAGTACCCCGACGGTCGGCAGGACACGGTCTCCCTCCGGGACCTGGCACCCGCCGGCGTGCAGCCCCCCCCCCCCACCACAGACCCCCCCTCCCCTTTTTCACCCCAGCACTCCACTCAGCTTCCCCATCCCTCATCCATGGCGTCTCCGCGGCCAGCTCAGGTGACGGAGACTACTCGAGGTCTATCGCTCCCGGACTCCAGGACATCAGCAGGACCATCAGCCGATCCGACGACACCTCCTCCACTACGGCGCTCGGCCAGGACGTCAAGGACCACCAAACGACTGATCGAATCCATCTAGAGTTCTACGGTCCCATGGACTTCCTTTTGTAAATATTGTTATGTCTGGGCCAGTGGCAAGCCCCCAAATTCGACAAGGGTACGGAGAGAAAATTATTCTCCCGACGGCTACTCATATCATCAGTTCTTCCCCCCCCCCCCCCCCCGGGTCTCGTTCACACACCCCCCCCCCCCGCCTTCCTTCTCCGTAAGGGGTGAATGTGATGATATGATCTGCATACTCGTCTGCCATTGGGCCAGAACGTCGGCTTACCATTGGCCCTGGTCGATCATGTGCCTCTCGACCGATTGGCCGAGAGGCTGAGTTAACCACGCCTCTATCAACGAGGTATAAATGCTCAGAAGCCTGACGATCGTTCCTTTCCACTGTAGACGATCGCCAGGCTGTGTTCTAGTTAATTAAAGCCTGACATTGGTAAATCACTCGCCTCGCGTGCAATCGATGGTGCATCAATGGCTGAGGTATTAACTGAATACTTTGCACCTGTCTTTACCAAGGAAGCAGATACCAGCCAGGACATGATAATAGAATAGGAAACTCTGTCAATAGAACAGTCCAAAATTGATAAGGATGAGGCATTGGATAAACTGTCGGCACTTAAAGTTGACAAGGCATCTGGTCGGGAAGAGATGCATCAAGGATTTGAAGGGATTGGTGCTAGAAATACTGGCCGTAGCCTTTCAGACTTCTCTAGACTTAAGGGAGGTACCAGAGCGCTGGAGAACAGCAAACATTATGCCCTTGTTCACAAAAGATTGTTAGGGTAAACCCAGCAATTGCAGACCTGTCAGTTTAACTTTGCTATGGAGAAGCTTCTGGAAACAATTATTTGGGATACAATTAACAGTCACATGGAAAAGTGTCAGTTGATTAGTAATAGCCAGCCTGGATTTCTTAAGGGAAAATTGTGTTTGACTAACTTGCTGGAGTTTTTGACGAGGTAACAGAAAGGATTGATGCAGGTATTGCTGTTGATGTGGTGTATGTGGACTTCAAAAGGCATTTAATACAGTGCCTCACAACACACCTATGAGAAAAGTTATAGCTCATGTAATTAAAAGGACAGTAGCAACATGGATACAAAATTGGCTGAACAATAGGAAACAGAGTGTAATGGTCAATGGATATTTTTGGGGCTGGAGGAGGTATGAAGTGGAGTTCCCCAGGGGTCAGTGTTGGAACCCTTGTTTTTCATGGTATATATTGATGATCTGGATCTTGGTCTGCAGTGGACCATTTCAAAGTTTGCGGATAATACAAAACTTGGAAGCATCATAAACTATAAAGAAAGCTTCAGAGGAAGATCGAAAGGTTGGTGGAGTGCACAGATAGGTGGCAGATGAAGTTCAATGCAGATACGTGAGGTGCTTCATTATGGTAGCATGAATATAGAAAGACAGAATAAAGTAAAGGGCACAGCTGGAAAGTGTGGGCAGGAACAGAGAGAGGGACCTGGGTGTTACAACAGGTCCCCAGGCGAGGTTCCCCCAATTTGTTCAATTCCAAATGGGTTACCCTCAAATTGTTATGCCCCAGGTGAGGAGGGATGAGCTGGCTCACTTTCTTTATCCAACCCCCTCTATGGTCACAACCAGAGTAATTTGAAAGGGATACCTATCCTTGCACATAGCTTTTCCCAGTGCCAATATATTTATGTTTTAAAATGGAGTCAATTTAACTTGAGTTAAAGAAAGAGTGGGTTTATTAGCCACTAAATGCAAGAAAAGTGATAAAGCACACGCATGTGCATTCACGCAGATTAGATATGAGAATTGAGTCAAAAAGAACGTTTTTTAAAATAGATCAGTCTTTGACTTGTCCATGAGGAGTAGATGGTGGAATGTTGTGGCAACAGTGATTAGCAATTTCAGTAGTGCTGGTGCATAGTCTATTATAAGTCAATTTCAAGATTCCAATGCTCTGTGCTTTAGCTGAGATGCTGTGACTTTGCTGACTTGGTTGCTTCAGCCAATCAAAGAGAGAGAGTTACCTTTATTTTAATAATCTTTATTATTGTCACAAAAAGGCTTACATTAACACTGCAATGAAGTTACTGTGAAAAGCCCATAGTCGCTACACATTGGCGCCTATTCGGGTACACTGAGGGAGAATTCAGAATGTCCAATTCACCTAACAAGCACGCCTTTCAGAATTTGTGGGAGGAAACCGGAGCGCCCGAAAGAAACCCACGCAGACACAGGGAGAACGTGCAGACTCTGCACATGAAGTGACCTAAGTGGGAATCGAATCTGGGTCCCTGGCGCTGTGAAGCAACAGTGCTAACTACTGTGCTACCAGGCCACCCTACCTGGAAACATTTTTTTGCTGGAGTCTGCTGCTGCCTTTTTTCCAGTGTCACACACTGACATGCTCAGCTCTAGTCAACATTGACCAAGTTCTGCAGTTGGCTTTTATCCCAGCCTTTGTGTATTCCTGGAAGGTGAAAATCCACAAACAAGTCTGGGACAATGCACACAGGAAATTGTTCCTGCCGAGATGATAGTCAGCTCCCATTACCCCACAGGAGATAAGAGGAAGTATGAGAACAATATGTCAGCCAACATAAAGGGGAATTCCTAAGTATTTTCTAGGCATCTAAAAAAGGGGTGGTAAAAGGAGGAGTGGGGCCAATTGGGACCAAAAATTGAATTTGCTCATGGAGGCAGGGGGCATGGCTGAGGTATTAAATGAATACGTTGCATCTGTCTTTCCCAAGGAAGTATATGCTACCCAGGACATGATAACAGAGGAGGAACTCTGTCAGTAGAATAGGTAGTTTATGTATGGCTTTCGGTGCTTTTGATGTGTCCTTATCTGGAAACAGGCCAATCCATTGTCGCTCTCATAGTGTCACCCACCAGCAATTCAGCCAGTGACTGGATTTGCACCCTGAGACACATTTCTGTGTCTACTCTAAAATCCACAGGTCTTTTTTAAAAGTTTAGGATGTCCATATGTAATTCTGGATTTTCCTTCATTATCATGTCAGTGTATATGCACGTAAGTCATTGAAGGTGGCAGGACAGGTGGGGAGCAGTTAATAAAGCATGCAGTGTCCTGGGCTTTATTAATTGAGACATAGACCACAAGAGCAAGGAAGTTATGCTGGACACTAGTTAGACCTCATAAAAGGTAACTATGATGGTATAACACATGAGTTGGCTGTGATGGACTGGGAAACATTACTGAAAGGAAGGACAGTGGACAGGCAATGGCAGGCGTTCCAGGAACCTAATAGGTGAACTCCAAAAGTTGTTTATTCCTATTTGGCGCAAGAGTAGAAAGGGAACGGTGGCCAAACCATGGCTTACAAGGGAAATTAGAGATAGTTTTAGATTCAAAGAGGCATACAAATTAGCAGAAAAAGCAAAAGACCTGAGCATTGGGAGCAGTTTTAAATTCAGTAAAGACGATCGAAGGGAATGATTAAGAAGGGGAAAATACAATTTGAAAGTAAACAACGGGGAACATAACAATGACGTTAAAAGTTTCTATAGGTACAGAAAGAGAAAAAAGATTGATTAAAAACTAATGTAGGCTCCTTAGAGTCAGAAACGGAGGAATTCATAACAGGAACATTGAAATGGCTGAGGAACTAAATTCGTACTTTGTTTCTGTCTTCACAAAGGAAGACATAATTAATGTACTGAAAGTTCTGGGAAACACAAGTTTCAGTGAGGCGCTGAAGGAAATTAGTATTAGTAAAGAAATGATTTGGGGGAAATTAATGGTATTGAAGGCGGATAAAGCTCCAGGGTCTGACAATCTTCATCCCAGAGTACTTAAAGAAGTGGTGCGAGAAATAGTAGATCCAGGCAGCACGGTGGCACAATGGTTAGCACAGCTGCCTCACGGCATCGAGGTCCCAGGTTCGATCCCGGCTTGGGTCGCTGTCCATGTGGAGTTTGCACATTCTCTCCATGTTTGCTTGGATTTCGCCCCCAAAACCCATAGATGTGCAGGCTAGGTGGATTGGCCACGTTAAATTGCCCCTTAATTGGAAAAACATAATTGGGTACTCTAAATTTATTTAAAAAAAGAAATAGTAGATCCATTGGTGGTCATTTTCCAAAATTCTTTGGACTCTGGTAGCTAATATAATCCTACTATTCAAAAAGGGCTATATAGAGAAAACAGGGAACGATAGACCAGTGAGCCTAAAGGGGGTAGTAGGAAAGTTGGTAGAGTCCATTATCAATGAGTTTCAGAGCATTTGGGAAGCAGTGGTATAATCAGAGAAAATCAGCATGGATTTACGAAAGGGAAATCAAGCTTGACAAAACTATTAAAATTCTTTGAAGATGTAATTAGTAGAGTTGATCAGGGAGAACCGGTGGATGTGATTTATTTAGACTTTCAGAAGGCTTTCAACAACGTCTCACATAGCTGATTACTATGTAAAGTTAAATCGCATGGGATTACGGATAGTGTCTTGAGATGGATAGAAAGCTGGTTAGCAGACAAGAAGCAAAATGTTGGAATAAATGGTCTTTTTCTAATTGGTAGGCAGTGACTAGTGGGTACAACAGCGATCTATGCTACAACCCCGACTGTTCACATTACATATTAATGATTTGTAAGAGGAAACTAAATGTATTATCTCCAGGTTTGCAAATGATATAAAGTTGGATGGGAGGATGTTCACTAATTCTGAGAGGATCTCTAACTATGAGATAATTAATCAATCCTGTCTCATTACACAGGGCCAGATCTAGGATCGCTTGATGGCAGCAAACCTCTCTGCTCTGGCATCCTGGTGGGTTGGGTCCATATTGAAATGTATGCATCGTGCCAATTGGGCATATAGGGCCTCTGTGATGGTGCAGATGCACCTGTGCACCGAGCTCTGTGAGATTCTAGACAGGTCCCCACTCGGCACCTGGAAGGACCATGGCATGCAAGTTCACAGCGACCATCACCTTGATGGTCTCCAAGAACGGATGTCCTCCCCAATTCCCCATGGTGCCAGGTGCGCCATGATCTGGTAGATATGTCGCACTGTTCCCCTGCTCACCCGGAATCTTCCCATGCCAGCAGTACGCTCTGCATCCCCCATCTGCCGCTCCCCTGTAGGGGATACTGTGGGTCTGGCCCTTGGACGTACCGCGTGGTGCCCTGCCAGAGAATGCTGGCCGGTTTGGAGGGGTGGGAGGTTGTATGTCAGTGGGTGAAGTGGAGGGTGGGGGCTGGGCGCAGGGTGGTGGGGTGTGGGCACCCTTTCGATTGGTGACACGCTGCAGAACCAGGAGCCAAGGTGGGTGATAAATGGGCTGTGCAGCAAGGTGGCTGCCTTGTGGGCCGTGGCAATAGTGTTCTGTGCCTGGACACCGCCCCAATCCCGTGGGGGATGTCACCCCGGCCCCACGGCACGGCCTGTCTCCCCGATACTCCCCCCCCCCCCGGCCTTGGCACTCCTCCCCCACCCCAATCCCCACTCACCCCAGCCTGACTGGCCGGTGTCAGGACCGGTAACCCACGATCGTGCCTCTCCATGTCTCACCTCCTCGCTGTCGGGAATTCCCCCCAGTGTGGGTGGAGGATGGTGGAGACCCGGGAGAATACTGGGTCAGGCCCTCTAATAATATTCCGATGGTGTATAATGTACTTATCATATGATAAGTATAGTAAACACCGTTGGCATATTATTACAGAGAGGAACCCATTCACGCTGCTGTAGTGGTGATGGAGAATTGGTGTGAAACCGGCCCCAGCCACGATTTCGGCATCGGAACCTATTCTCTGCTCAATCACTTTTCCCAATTTCAGCCGTCAGAGATCATAGATCATAGAATTTACAGTGCAGAAGGAGGCCATTCAGCCCATCGAATCTACACTGGCTATTGGAAAGAGCACTCTATCCAAGCCCACACCTCCACCCCATTCCCATAACCCAGTAACCCCACCCAACACTAAGGGCAATTTAGCATGACCAATCCACCTAACCTGCATATCTTTGGACTGTGGGAGCAAACCGGAGCACCCGGAGAAAACCCACACACACGGAGAGAATGCGCTGACTCTGCACAGACAGTGGCCCAAGTCGGGAATCAAACCTGGGACCCTGGAGCTGTGAAGCAATTGTGCTAACTACTGTGCTGCCTTTCCTGCCCTCCTGCCACCATATATTTACATTGAATCATAGTGATTTATTAAATTTATCTTGGGAAGATGAAAATTTGCGAAGACATTTTAATGAACCTCGGATGGATGATTGAAAACTCTGTAATCTTGATGGGTCAAAGGGTCTATTTTCACTCCATTGTTTCTATGAAATGATAATTCATTAACATCTGAAAAATGCCAGATGTTGACCACCTAAACAAAATAAAGCCACCCATCTTACTTTGACCTTCAACACCATTACCATTACAAAATTCCCCTTTTGGAGGGGCCTCTGTAGTGATTTACTAGTAGGCTTTTCAGTCAAATTGGATACCGTTCCAACCGCCTCACCAACCTTCACGATCCTTACTCCACAGCCCAGCACCCCTGTCAGGTGAGGAAGGATGTTTCCTTTCCCAAAAATGGAACCAGCCTGGATAATTGGCCTGCAACAGGACAATCCATTCTATTTTCATCAGTTTTGACTTCCACAAATTGGTTCCATTACACACTCTTCAGAGCTCTGCAACATCATTTTGTTTCAAAACAAACCTTTTAAATCCAATTGGATCGCACAATCTTTCTTTGAATGAAAACCTGTCAAATTATTGAAATATGACCTATGTGTTCAGATGAATTAACCACTTATATGTATTTATATTACATATATCTTAGTCAACAGAACTTTTCAAATCACAGAATTATTTTGGCCTTTTCTGTGTTTTCAGGTATGTCGAGAGCCGTGTTTTTCAAACGTATTTGCTCGGGACGCACTTTTGCCAACCAGCCATCCTCAGAACCCTCACCGGCTAACCTTTGCGACCCACACCAGCCGACCTTTGCGTCTTTGTGGAACGAAGTTAGTGATCTTCCACCACCATCGCTAGCCCATACAACTAATGCTAAAACCACAATCCTATCACGTGAAAAATTCAGCAACTTTGCTCAGGAGAACTACAGAAATATTTGGACAGACAAGTAGACTTGATGATGGTCTCCCAGTCTATTATTCCAGCTGGAATCAACAAAATATTGTGTAATATTTTCCACATACACATAGCTGAGAAGGGACCTTTGAGAAGTTACCTGCCGATGGAATGTCTGCCAGCTGCTGATCTTTGCTCAATGCAAAACAATGAGCGATGGTGCTATTAAATGAAATGTTCAGACTTCTGAATCATTATTTTATAATTGTGACTAATCCAAGTACTTTATCTGCAGATAAGAAAAACTCTAGAGAAGCATTCAGTGCAATGGGTTCACAATGGCCTTTGACTTGAGGAATGGAGACCAATGGAGCTACACATCCAACTTGCCTTAGTTGGGCAGTGATGACCAACATAGTTCTTTATCTCGACGTGTCCACAAACTGGTGAATGTGAAAAATGGGGGAAATATTGTAGTGTTCTTTGTGTTGCTAAATTCAGGATGGTTGGGGTAGTGTTCACAAAGGCCACAAAATAGTTTTAAATTGAACAAAGCTATAAATTTATTGACACTACTAATTTGGATTCAACACTTACTCCTATATAATGCATAGTTGATAATAAACATATAATCTACACTCATCTATTACTAATCTCTGCAATCTGACATGAACTATGATCTGCTCTTACTTACACTACTGTTCCTTCAGTCTGTACTGTAGCTATCTCCTTCACTTCTCTCCCCACAAGGCTTAGCATCAATGTCTTATATGCTTGTACATGTAGCTCCTTCTAGTAGTTGTTTTAGACATTTAATTAACCCTTGCAATTCTTACATTTATGATAATGCCACAAATATAACACCATTAAAGTGAGGATGACTTTTTGAGATTGGAACTGAAGAACCGTGTTGGCGACTTAACCTTGGGGAAAACAAACATTTAGAACAGGAGTAACTATTCATTTGGACTGTATTGTTGCAGCTTTATCTTTCTAAACATCACCATTTATGTGTTTTTGTTGGTAGCAGCTATCTCTCAGTTCGAGGGTGACATTTACACAGGGTCGTGTGTTCTGCCATGGCCTGTGACTGAACAGGCGATTCATGAATGGCAGATATTTGAGCACATGGGGCAGGGTACGCAAGAGGTAGTGGGATCTAGAGAGCAGGATTTGCTTCCTTTTCTTGTGGCACAATGTAGCTGGATGAACATGTTGCCATTCTGAACGATTGGTAGCAAGTGCCTCCCCTTCATTAAGCTCAAAGGGGCAGAGAAAATTGTACATGAAAAAAAAAATGAAAATCGCTTATTGTCACGAGTAGGTTTCAATGAAGTTACTGTGAAAAGCCCCTAGTCGCCACATTCCGGCGCCTGTCTGGGGAGGCTGGTACAGGAATCGAACCGTGCTGCTGGCCTTCTTTAAAAGCCAGCGATTTAGCTGAGTGGGCTAAACCAGCTGCAGATGCATAATTACTAGAGAACAGAGTAAATTAGGCAGATTAGCTACATGTGTAAAAAAAAGAAAACAATTTATAAAGAACAAAACCTGGAACATTTGTGTTGTTCCCTCTGATCTCCTGCTGTAACTTTAGTGGAAGTTTGGAAGAAATAAACAGTCATTTACAGTTTGTCCAAAGTTTCTGCTAAAGTTACGACGGGCGACTGAGGAATCTCCATGGAAGCATGACTCACAACAAGTCTGAAAACACCGACTTGATCTATTTAGCCTTGCAATTTTTAAACTATTTCAAAGTCAGCCTTTATATTTTGCCTTGGTATTACATAAAGATGTCATTTATTACAGTAGTGTAATACAGTAAGTTGATTATTTCACATATATTTATGAAAATGACGTAAGTCTTTCTTCTTGATAATGTGATTCCAAGCTACCAATTTCTATAGTAGTTTTGAGAATGAATGTTCGTTTGTGGCAAATTTCCTGTAAAATTTTAATATATATATATATATGTATATTATTTAAATATCGGACTTTATCTTGATTCCGAATTATTTTTAAATGAGGAATTAAAAAAAAAAGATTGAGAGATTTAATAAAATTACAATCTTTTAAAAGTACTAAAATGCTCTTTTTTTTTTTATAAATGTTTTTATTCAGTTTTCATATTTTATATTGAACAAATTACAAATTGTTAGGTGAGAAAAAAAAAAACAAACACGCAAAAATTAACATACATATTTACAGGTAAGCATCTTCGTAGTAGTAACTGCGCCCGCCCCGCCCCCCCCCCCCCCCCCCCCCCCCCCTCAACATGTTTATTTAGTTTGGTTTTGGGCCTTAGCTAGCCATCGAACCCCCGTACCGAACCTGTAGCCCCCCCCCTCCCGCTACCTTCCCCCGACTATTCTTCCTCTTGTACATTGGCCACAAATAGGTCCCGGAACAGTTGCATGAATGGCTCCCACGTTCTGTGGAAGCCGTCGTCCGACCCTCGGATGGCAAATTTGATTTTCTCCATTTGGAGAGATTCCGAGAGGTCGGACAGCCAGTCCGCAGCTCTGGGCGGTGCTGCTGACCGCCAGCCAAACAGGATTCTACGGCGGGCGATCAGGGAGGCAAAGGCAAGGGCGTCTGCCCTCCTCCCCAGGAATAGATCTGGCTGTTCTGAAACCCCGAAGACCGCCACTATCGGGCATGGCTCCACCCTCACTCCCACCACTTTGGACATAACCTCGAAGAAGGCTGTCCAGTACTCCACGAGTCTGGGGCAAGACCAGAACATGTGGGCGTGGTTGGCCGGGCCTCTTTGGCACCGTTCACATCTGTCTTCCACCTCCGGGAAGAACCTACTCATACGGGTTCTTGTTAAGTGGGCTCTATGTACCACTTTTAGTTGCGTCAGGCTGAGCCTTGCGCACGTGGAGGTGGAGTTGACCCTATGCAGTGCTTCGCTCCAGAGTCCCCACCCTATCTCCATCCCCAGGTCGTCCTCCCATTTCCTTCTTGTTGCGTCCAGTACGGTGTCGTCCCTATCTACCAGTCGGTCATACATGTCACTACAGTTCCCTTTCTCTAGGATACTTGCGTCCAGTAGGTCTTCCAGTAGTGTCTGTCGTGGCGGTTGTGGGTACGTCCTTGTCTCCTTTCGTAGGAAGTTTTTGAGCTGCAGGTACCGTAGCTCGTTCCCCCCAGCTAGCTGAAATTTCTCTGTCAGTTCGTCCAGTGTTGCGATCCTGTCGTCCGTGTATAGGTCCCTGACTGTCAGTGTCCCCCCGCCCTGCCTCCACCTTTTGAAGGTGGCGTCAGTCAGTGCTGGTGTGAACCTATGGTTGTTGCAGATGGGAGCCCTGTTCGACATTTTGGTCAGGCCAAGTTGCTGCCGCAGTTGGTTCCAGGATTGGAGGGTGGCTGTCACCACTGGGCTGCTGGAGTGTTTTTTGGGTGGGGATGGGAGTGCTGCCGTGGCGAGGGCCCGGAGGGAGGTTCCCATGCAGGAGGCCTCCTCCGCACGCACCCACTCAGCTTCTGGCCTCTGGATCCATCCCCTTACTCGCTCGGCTGTTGCTGCCCAGTGGTAGAATTGTAGATTCGGGAGGGCTAGCCTTCCCCTGGTTTTTGTTTTTTGTAAGACCTTCTTTGGGATCCTAGCATTTTTACCCCCCCCCCATACGAACGCCATGATGAGTTTGTCCAGCGCTTTGAAAAAGGCCTTGGGGATGTAGATCGGAATGGATCTAAACAGGAAGAGGAACCTGGGCAGTACGTTCATTTTGATCGTCTGAACTCTCCCCGCGAGGGAGAGCGGGAGTGTGTTCCATCTTTGCAGGTCCTTTTTAACTTCCTCCGTCAGGCTGGTGAGGTTCCATTTGTGGATCCCTTTCCAGTCATGGGCTATTTGGATCCCCAGGTAGCGGAATTTATGCCGGGCTTGATTGAACGGCAGCCCCTTTAGTGCTGGCCCCCCCCCCCCCCCCCCCCTTGCGGGTGTACTGGGAAGATCTCACTTTTGCTCATGTTGAGTTTGTAGCCCGAGAAGGCTCCAAACTCTTTCAGGAGCGCGATGATTCCGTCCATGCTGCTTTGTGGGTCCGAGATATAGAGGAGCAGATCATCCGCATAGAGTGAGACTCTGTGCTCTCTACCTCCCCTTCGGATCCCCCTCCAATTTTTTGCTGCCCTGAGCGCGATTGCTAGCGGTTCAATTGCTAGTGCGAACAGCAGCGGGGACAGTGGGCATCCTTGTCTGGTGCCCCTGTGCAGCTGGAAGTATTGGGAGTTGGTATTGTTGGTCTGTACACTCGCCATGGGAGCATTGTACAGGAGCTTTACCCAAGCGGTGAACCCTGTTCCAAGCCGGAACCGCTCCAGTACCTCTATGAGGTATTTCCACTCGACTCTGTCGAAGGCCTTTTCTGCGTCCAGGGAGACGATCACCTTAAAATGCTCTTTTTAACCATCAGTAAGGAGAGCCCTATGGTAAATATTTGCAGCAGAAAAATTATATAGGAAAAGACCAAGAGAACGTGTGGGGCATGGTTGGGGGCAGGGGGGAGGGTTGAGGGTGGTTGTTGGTGGCGGGCAGCAGAGGAAAATGGGTGGGGATGGGCATCCTGAGAGACAAAAAATACACAAATATCAACAAATAGTTGTGGCAGGAGAATGGGGACAAGCTGAACAATCATAGATAAATACAGGAACTATATTTCCATTTTGTTGTGACAGATAATGTTGTGAGGACATCAGAGCAAAATCTTACAGCAAGCCCAGGGTCCTCATAAGGCGACAAGGACAGTACAGACAAGCACAGACAAACACAGCTGAACTCTTTTACAGCTTCGCCATTAAGACTGACAGTCACTCACTGTAGTTTACACCGTCACAGCTAACTTGATGTGTCTTTCTCGAAGATAAACTCATACCTTGAAATGGGTAGGCAACCTATATCAGTGATAGCGATCATAAAGGTCATTCCAAACATAATTTATTCAGGAAACCAGTGACTTGAAGAAAGCCATAGGAACCGTGACAAAATAAGTGTGCGCGCATAATGCATTTATTTGTAATTACTCTCTCCAGAGGCCTTAAGCTTTAAAAAATAAATAGTTTAATCTCCATTTAAAAAAATGGAAGTGGAAGTGTTTGTCCTTCCCACCGCGTATTTAAAAGTAAAAGCAAATTACTGCAGGCTGGAATTTGAAACAAAAACAGAAAATACTAGACAATCTCAGCAGGTCTGACAACATCTGTGGAGAGAGAAGGGAGCTAACTTTTCTAGTCTGGATGACTCTTTGTTAAAGGTGGAGAGAACTGGATATTGGGTCAGATTTATATGTTGTGGGGGGTCGTGGAGTGATGCGGCTGGCAGGGGATCAGCGATAGGTGGAGATTGGTGTGGACAGAAAGACAAAAGGAATGTAAATGGCGGTGGTTATGGTTAAGAAAGGTGCTGATAGTGGCACATATAGAGATTAGAATGTGTGAATAGCGGAACAAAGGTGAGCAGTGTGTCAAAGGGCAATTGGGAACAGGGAACAGATGGCCCAAGTGGGATGGGGGGAGAGGCTCGGTTAAGGGATAAACAGATCTGTGGAAGAAATTAAGATAAATTGATAGAAATACAAATGGGGTGAAGAAGGAGGAGGGAGTTCACAGTTTGAAGTTGTTGAACTCAATGTGAAGTCCTGAAGGCTGTAAAGTGCATAATTGGAGGAAGAGGTGCTGTTCCTCCAGTTTGCGCTGGGCTTCACTGGAACATTACAGCAGGCCAAGGACGGACATGTGGACGTGAGAGTTAGATGGTGAATTAAAATGGCAAATGAAAGGAAGGTCTGGGTCCTCCTTGTGGACGGACCGAAGTTGTTCGGCAAAATGGTCACTCAGTCTGCATTTAATCTCTCCTATGTATGCAGCAAATGCAATAGACCAGATTGAAGGAGGTGCACGTGAAGCGCTGCCTCACTTGAAAAGAGTGTTTAGGGCTTGAGATGGTGAGCAGGGAGGAGATAAAGGGGCAGGTGCTACACCTTCTATGATTGCATGGGAAGGTGCCGTAGGAAAAGGGTGAGGTGTTGAGGGTGATGGAGGAATGGATCAGGGTATCCCGGAGGGAACAGTTCCTGCAAAATGTTGACAGGAGGAGTGAGGGGAAGATGTGTTTGGCGGTGGCATCATGCTGAAGTTGACAGAACTGGCGGAGGATGATTCTTTGAATGCGGAGACTGGTGGGGTAAAGGGTGAGGGCAAGGGGGACCCTATCCTGGTTCTGGGAGGAAGGAGAGGGGGTGAGGGTTGGTGTGTGGGAGATGGGTCGGACACAGTTGAGAGCCCTGTCGACCACAGTGAGTGGGAAACACAATTAAGGAACAATGAAGGCATGTCAACAGCACCATGTGGAATCATTGGAACCGATGTGACAGAGGCGAAGGAACTGGGAGAATGGGATGGAGTCCTCACAGGATGTCAGGATGTTGGGTGTGAAGAGCTGTAGTCGAGGTAGCTGTGAGAGTCAGTGGGTTTGTAATGGATATTAGTGGACAGACTATCCCCAGAAATTAAAGTAGAAAGGTCAAGGAAGGGAAGGGAAGTGTCGGAGATGAATCATGTGAAGGTGATAGAGGGGTGGAAATTGGAAGCGAAATGAATTTTTCCAGGTCCAGTCAGGAACATTAAGTGGCATCAAAACAGTGGTTGATGTATTTAAAGGTTGTAAGATTTAGGTTGTAGGAAAGGTTGTAGTTTTAGAAAGACATTGAAGTATATATGTCATGCATGGCCACTCATTGGGACTCAAAATTTGGAAAAGACTTGCCTCTTCACCCTCCCTTCAAAGTGAAGGAATTTAGCATCATTTAAATCTTAATGGGTGTCAGAAGGAGCAGGGCTTGAGCACATTTGCAAGGAAAAAGTTACAGATCTCAGTGTCCGAGTGGGGCACAGCTGCAATAAACTATTCCCCACAGTTCAGAGAACTGGAAGGGTTAAAGTTTAGGTTTTGGCCCAGGTCTTCCTACCCTCAGGCGCAGTCACATTACTAGCAGTAAATTAGATAATGAAGGTGAAATGACAAATCCAGGTTGCCTGCAATAAGGTGCTAATCCCCTGCTTTAATATCAAAGCAGCATGTAATGATGTTTGGACATCACTCCAGTTTACTGACGACCCCACTGGGAAAGCAATCCAACCTCACCACTTTGTAACAAGACGTCAGGTGACTCTCATCGCCATGGTAACAGACCTGGGAATCTAATATTCCCTTTGTCCCTCGTAGGACCAAATAAGGGCTAGATTATATAAGTAGGCCATCACACTCTGTACTCAAATCAATTAGTGCTGATCCACAGAATGCTATGATGTATTGTGATCACTCTCATTTCAGAGAAGGGAAGAATTGCAATAATTCACTGAAAATGAGGTTGTCCGCCAAGCTGGGATGTTAATTGGGTGTCCACATTTAATAGGAAAAAAGGATGATGATGGGATGAAAGGTGGATGTGTGAGTCTCCTGGCTGCCATTGACCTATCCAGAAAAGACAGTGCCCTTTCCGCTTACTTTTATCTATTACAATTTTTGCTGCCTATTGTCAGCTTGATATATTATAAAGAAAATTCATATGATGACCCATAACCTTAATACAAATTAAAAATGGTAATATAATCTTATACTGTAATATTCACCTTTAATCTTGCTTTGAATTCACATTAGTTAGGCAGAAGAATTATAAATGCCCTCGTACAAATATGTTTCATCTTTTCAAAGTTTAAGCCATAATTTAACCCCTTCACTGGTCTCTTATGTTTAGTGAAGAATGTTGGGTGTAGTTCTGGACTTGGACGTTTGATTTCAGGGTCAGTTTTATTTGCTGTATATTTTTATTTTTATGTTGCAGTTTTATTGTCGACTTTGGAAAACGAGCATTGTTTAATCCTCATGTGTCTTCTGGTTGAGAAATATTATTAGCCTTCGACCTTATCCTTGCAATAGCATGGTATTGGAGCTTCCAGGCTAAGATTCCTTGGCTGCTTTTTTTTCTGTCTACCAACTGCAACCATGATTTATTTTATTACTTCTTTAACCTCTACAGCTTGGGCAATAGTATTACCCTAGCTGAAGAAACTACTGGGCCATTAGATTCCTGTTGGTTATTGGAAATTCTATGAACCATAACTGACAATCAGTTAATGGAAACCACATACACCATCATAGAGAAAGACATGATGAAGCATAATTTCCTTCCAGCTAAGGGGCGAGCAGCAACAATACTCATCGTACAATAGTCCATGAACCACTCCAATTCTCCATTTTGTGCAATCACAGTTTCCTGTGGGAAGTCAACATAGTCTATTAAATCTCACTGGATGAAAGCAACTGCATCGCCTAGTGGAGCCTGTTTCAAAACTATTTTGAAGGTTGTCTTATTGAAAGGGTTGTCTACAGGTAGAGGCAAAGGTGTAGAGGTATTGTCACTGGACTAGTAATCCAGAGACCCAGGGCAATGCTGTGGGGACCCAGGTTTGAATCCCAGCAGGGCAGATGTTGAATTTGAATTCAATAAAAATCTGGAATGAAAACTCTAATGATGAGTCTCATAAAAGTCCAAGGTCGTTACCTGGTTTGGCCTATATGTGACTCCAGACCCACAGCAATGTGTCTGACTCTCAAATGCCCTCAGAAATGGCCTTGCAAGTGACCCGGTTGAAGGGCAATTAAGGATGGCAATGCCCACATGAATAAAATGAAAATCAGTGCTATCCATCTTCCTGATTGATGAACAAATATAAATAGTGCAGAATGGACATCAATTTCACTTGTAAATACAGATTTAAGAATTTCATTATCTAATGTACTCCCATTCTAATTTCACGGAGAACAATAAAACTGTTTCCAAAACAGGTCATATTTAAAATCTAATATGTCTACAATAAGTATAATTTCACTATGCAAAAACTGGATTTGAATATATGACTGAGAAAGTAAAGAACAATACATAGATTGCTGGAAGAGGAATTCAAGTGTAAAGAATGGGGCAAGTGTTGGTGGTGCAAGTTATTGTAGGGCTGTTTGGTTTCTCACAAAGAGGTCTGGGGGCTTGTATGTTTGAAAATTAAGGAGGAATTTTCCATTCTGGAGACTAGATTAGTGGTAAGATTTCCTTTCATTGGCGGGTCAGGTTCTCACATCTGAACCTCTGCTTCAAACCACATTAATTATGCATAGGTGAGTTGCTCATTGCATCACGTGGTATGGTGGACACTGATCTGTCTGCCTGCCGTCATCTCATGGAGTCAAAGTTCCTGATGCCATATCTAAACAGCACGCAGATACACATGTTGCTCTTTGCAGCCCAGCTGCGTGGTTGGAAGCACAGTGGGTAACGCTGTTGCCTCACAGCACCAGAGACCCGGGGTTAATTCTGGCCTTGGGTGACTGTCTGTGTGGAGTTCTCACTTTGTCACCGTGTGAGCATGGGTTTCCTCCGGGTTCTTCCGTTATCTCCCACATTCCACAAATGTGCATATTAGGTGGATTGGCCTTGCTAAATTGCCCCTTAGTGTCCAAAGATGTGCAGGTTAGGAGGGGCTATGGGGATAAGGTGGAGGAGTGGGCCTAGGTAGGGTGGTCTTTCATAGGGTCAGTGCAGACGCGATGGGCTGAATGGCCTCCTTCTGCACCATCAGGATTCTATGATTTCTGGAGATGGCCCTAATGAACACCAAGGTTTAGCCATGGCTCCATGGCGGTTTTAATTAGAGGGGTCCGCCAGCACTTGAAGGTTCTTTTCTCCTGGGATGGATCCGGGAAGTCCACCAACCCACCCTCACCGTCCTGGGAGGTGGTCACAAAGGAGATCTGCTCTGTAAGAAACCACCACAGACATTCCATTCATAGAACCAAATTATAGATCCATAGAATCCCTGCAGTGCAGAAGGAGGCCATTCAGCCCATCAAGTCCGCTCCGACCCTCTGAAAGAGTATTCTGCTTAGCTCCACTCCCATGCCCTATCCCCACAACTCCACCTAACTTGCACATCCCTGTACACTAATGAGCAATTTTATCATGGCCAATCCATCTACCCTGCACATCTTTGGACTGTGGGAGAAACCGGAGTACTTGGAGGAAACCCACGCAGACTCCGGGGGAAAGTGCAAACTCCACAAGGGCAGTAGCCGAAGGTCAGAATTGAACCCGGTCAGCGCAGGAAGAAAATGAATGATTTCATCCTCACTGCCAGGGTAAGTCTATATTCTGCCAACACAAACTCACACTCTCATTGTGATATTATTCACTCAAAGTGTCACACAGCTCAGGGATCTCACACAACATTAGCGTGGAGAATCTCACCAATGAAAGCTTATTCACGAGCCCCTCATTTACAATCGGGCACAAACAGCATCTTCAGCCCTTACTAAGGATGGCTCAGCACACACAGTAGACATGCATCCTTCTCAACCTCTGCTCCATCTTTCTCATCACATTCCATCTATTTGCCTTCATGCAGGCCAAGCTCACCCACAACACGAGGCAGAGATCCCAGTGTGGAGGAGGGATTGTCAACATCCAGGAGCTCTCTAAATTGAGGAGGATGCTGCCCAGTTTGTGGACGAAGACAGAGATCATTCCTGTGATGAAGGTGAGATCCACCTCTCCCAGCAAGCCAGTACAGTTGAACCCTCTAAGACCTGATCACATCCTGACACTCGCAATGACTGACGTACAACTTTGTATTCAGCCTGTTCATGAACAAAATCTGTCTTTTCTACCTCACAGGCAGCAGCAGGTTCAGGAAGACCAGCACAGGCAACATAAGCCTCAGATTCCAAATCACCTCAGAGGAGGATGATGAGAATCCATTTGAAGAAGCCGCACATCTGCGTTCTCCTAGACCCTACACCCTCCAGTAGTGCAAAGACACACACCCCAGTGGGTCACACATCTAGAATAGGTTCAGGGTCACATTCTGAGGAACACGTCACTGACATATCTCCTCATCAGCCAGAGGCAGTGACAGCCCAGGTCTCTGGCACTCGGAGGACTGCTGGAGAACAGATATCCGCTGAGTCAGATGTTAAGCCTCAGAAACTGCCATTGCAAACATGTTGGATATATGCAAAAACAGGTGGCGGAATATGAGGTAGAATTGTGAGTGGTCAACTAACTGGAGCTCAGGATAGAGGACTCCATCCATGTTCTGTCTGATCTCATGGCTCCAACAAGTGAGAGCCTCGAGGTCTCCATGGGAAGGGTAGTGGCTAATTTGAGGACCTTGGTCCAGCAGGTCCTGCAAGATTTTTGCTTAAATCTGCACTCTATCAGTATAGACATTGGTAGGCTCTATCAGCTGCTCGGTGAGAGGGGCTTTTAGCTGGCTTGTTTAAGTTACTCACCCGATATGCAATATCAGTGTCAATCTCTTAATTGAAAGTGACCATAAATTGTTTTCTAACTTGCATTTCTTACAAGACACCATGGAGTTGTGCGTGCTCAATTTTCTGAAGAGCCATCAGTAATGTTTACTCATAAGGGGGTGGCGGGGACGGTGTCGAGGGTGGTTGGATCCAGGGTTAAACCAGGGTGGGGTCTCGCGATTTTTGGAGTTGCAGTGGAGCCGGAAGTGCAGGAGGCGAAAGAGGCCGGTGTACTGGCCTTTGCGTCCCTAGTAGCCGGCAGAGGATCTTGATGCAGTGGAAAGATGCGAGGCCCCCAAGTGTGGAGACCTGGATCAGTGACATGGCGGGATTTATAAAATTGGAGAGGGTCAAATTTGCCCTGAGAGGATGAATACAAGGGTTCTATAAACGGTGGCAGCCTTTTCTGGACTTCCTGGCTCAAAGATAGGTATCTTGGTCAATAGCAGCAGCAACCCGGGGTGAGGGGGGGGGGGGGGGGGGGGGGTGAGGGGGGGTGTTCCTTATTGTAGTTTCTATTTTTTTTCTATGGTTATGTAACTTAACATTGTGTTAATTTAAGTTGTTGTTAATATGTTGTGTTGTTCATTATGGAGGGGCGAATGTTTATGATTGCAGAAGGCATAGAGTGGGGATAATCTTTTTTTTTCAGGATGGGTGCCAGTGACAAGTGGTGTGCCTCAGGGGTCGGCGCTGGGACCACAACGTTTCACAATATACATTAATGATTTGGAAGAAGGAACTGAAGACACTGTTGCAAAGTTTGCAGACAATACAAAGATCTGTAGAGGGCCAGGCAGTATTGAAGAAGCAGGCAGGCAGCAGAAGGACTTGGACAGGCTAGGAGAGTGTGCAAAGAAGTGGCAGATGGAATACAATGTGGAAAAGTGTGAAGTTATGCACCTTGGAAGGAGAAATGGTGGCAGAGGCTATTTTCTAAATGGGGAGATGCTCAGGAAATCCAAAGCACAAAGGGATTTGGGAGTCCTTGTTTATGATTCTCTTAAGGTTAACGTGCAGGTTCAGTTGGCAGTTAGGAAGGCAAATGCAATGTTAGCATTCACGTCAAGAGGGTTAGAATACCAGGGATATACTTCTGAGGGTATATAAGGCTCTGGTCAGACCCCATTTAGAGTATTGTGAGCAGTTTTGGGCCCCATATCTAAGTAAGGATGTGCTGGCCTTGGAAAGGATCCAGAGGAAGTTCACAAGAATGATCCCTGGAATGAAGAGCTTGTCATCTGAGGAATGGTTGAGGATTCTGGGTCTGTAGTCGGAGTTTAGAAGGATATAGGGGGATCTTATTGAAACTTACAGGATACTGTGAGGCCTGGATAGAGTGGATGTAGCGAGGATGTTTCCACTTGGAGAAAAATCTAGAAGCAGAGGACACAATCTCAGACTAAAGGGACGATCCTTTAAAACAAAGATGAGGAGGAATTTCTTCAGACAGAGGGTGGTGAATCTGTGTAACTCTTTTCCGCAGAAGGCTGTGGATGCCAAATCAGTGAGTGTCTTTAAGACAGAGATAGATATGTTCTTGATTAATAAGGGGATCAGGGATTATGGGGAGAAGGCAGGAGAATGGGGATGAGAAAAATATCAGCCATGTTTGAATGGCGGAGCAGACTCGATGGGCCAAATGGCCTAATTCTTCTCCCATGTCTTATGGTCTTACGGTCTTATTTGACGCACCTAGGAGTGACTCAGAATGCAGGTGTCATAGGAACTATCAGACGTGCATTCTGTACTTCTGGTAATCGCACACCTGATAAACATTTATGGAGTGTAACTCTTTACTGTTAATATATATCAAGGGGCTGCTGCCTTGGAGACCTCAATGCCACATGTGTGAAATTGATTGCATCCTGTACTCTAGAGAAGCTTGAGCTGGCCATGAATCCTAGGACAGCAGCAGCCTGGCTGGATTCATCCAGTGTGAAATTCACATCATTATGAGCCTTACTGTAAAGGATATCCAACACTTTCTTGGTATATTTATGTGTGGAAAAATGAGAAATGCTGCATAGATCCATGAAACGACACGCTGGCACAAAAATTGAGAGCGGCGGTGACTTTCAGAGACACTGGCAGGGGATGTCCTCCCAGTCCATGCTCCATTAGATCCTCCCACAGAATGTGACAGATGTGAGTGACCACATATCTAGAAAGTGCAGATGTGTACGGCACTGTCTCTCGCTCGTCTCTAGATAGGAAAGGCGGCTTTGGTAGACTTTTGATCATGTAAGTCACCTCTATGGATAGGTCTGATCGCCTCATCCTCTGAACTTGTATTTCTTACAAGACACCATGGAGTTGTATGTGTACAATTTTCTGAAGAGCCATCAGTAATGTTTACTCATTTTAAATGGCTGTCTTCATTGTTAGTGCCAATGCGCAAGACCTGCAGCCATGATGATATCTCCAGTAATGTGCACATCTCTGTGACTGCAAGAACTGTCTTATTCAGGAGGCCACATGGTTGCATCAAACTCAGTTGACACAGAATTTGCACTGACTCATTCACTTCGCGGACAAGCCTGGCCTCCTCTGGAAGCTGTACTCGGCAGAGTCTGGCCCTTCTTTCCACCCCCCCCCCCCCCCCCGCCCAATTGGGATGCAGTATTGAGCGCAGGCTACATTAAGCTACTCCCAGTGGACAGATAGATGCAACAGATTGATGAATGATGGGCAACTATAGTTAACTTCCCATTCACAACCAGAAATCCCCTGTCATGCCGTAAAGCTGCATCTGTGCTATACGCATCCTTATCTCGCATTCCAGCTGAGGCACAAACTCACAGATCGAGGCAGCCAAGATGGTACCCCAGATATTTGGGGGGCTTTTCACAGTAACTTCACTGCAGTATTAACGTAAGCTTACTTGTGACAATAAAGATTCTTATTATTATCTCACTTCCTGAGAGATTGGAAGAGGCTTCAGCTCATTCATGATATGTTCAACCTTACTAAAGACATGTCTGACCTGCTATTCTGATTATGCCTAACCTGCATTTTAGTAATAACTGGGAGTCTTTTGGCTCCTGTTAGCCAGGTCAATTGGAGAAAGCACCTCGCAGGTTTCATTGATCACCTTGCAGATATTCAGCATCTGTGCTCCCTTTAGATTTGGAATTTGTTTATTGTCACATGTACTGAAGTACAGTCCAAGGTATTTTTCTGCTAGAATGCAAGATAAGGAAGCGTATAGCACAGATGCCGATCTACGGCATGACAGGGGATTTCTGGTTGTGAAGACCACCGGCTCTTGGAAGGAGCACCCTCAGGAGGGGGTGCCCACCGATCGTCGGGCCGGCGTCCAAATCGGATGCACTATTTCCCCTCCGCCGCCCCGCAACATCAAGTCACAACGTCTTGAGGGGCGGCTGAGGGGAAAGACGGCCACCGCGCATGCGCGGGTTCGTGCTGTCAGCGTCATGACATCAGCCGCGCATGCGCGGGTTGGAGCCGGCCAACCTGCGCATGCACGACTGACATCATTAGGCGCGCCAGCTGCGTCATTCTTGGCGCGACGCCCCCATGGCCGAGAGTTACGGAGCGCCGCTCCTAGCCCCGCCGGGGGGGGGGAGAATAGGGGGCGAGGAGCGGCCTCCGAGGCCGTCGTGAAACTCGGCCGGGTTCACGACGGCCCTCCCGATTTTTCCCGGGAGCGAGAATTCCGCCCTTGGACTGTGGGTAGAAACCGGAGCGCCCGGAGAAAACCCACGCAGACACGGGGAGAACGTGCAGACTCCGCACAGACTGTGACCCAAGCGGGAATCGAACCTCGAACCCTTGTGCTGCCTGTGCTACATAGAGGACTTTGAGTTTCCCCTGATTGCGTTTTCCCCATTTAGAGGCTGCAAATGCCTCTCCTGACCATGACCATCCCATCTGCAGCTTAGTACTGAGCCAGGCTTTCTCATCACTCCACTATGTGTGAGGCTATGACCCCACACCCTGCACACCAGGCTGTACCTGATCCCCATTGAGCATACATGCCTTTCCCATCGCTGGAGTGGGAAGACGATGTACCTGCCATGCATAGCCGTGTAGCATGGCCTGTGAAGCCCCGGACTGCTTTAACTTCTTAACCGGATCTCTTTTCCCCAGTCGTTCATAAATGCCATAACATGTCACCATAGAGACCACAGAGGCACATTGGTGCTGTTGATGACACACTGCACATGGGGCATACCTACTGTAGGGGTGAAAACTGGTGTTCTGGCTCACCTGGTCCCAGTCCAAGTTGATGTAAATGTGGGCCCTCATGAATAGAGCATCTGTTACCGCCCCTTTGCATGTGTGTGGCTGACTGGGAAATGCTGTATACCTGACACCCATGCTACCCTGGAAAGAACTGCTGGCAGAGAAGTTCAGAGCGGCAGTAATTTTACGGGCCACAGACAATGGGTGAGCTCCCAGTCCATGTGATGCCAACTCTCCTGTCAACTGGCACAGGTGGGCCATCGTTCTTTGGTACAGTTGCACTCTTCTCTGGCACTGGATTTCTGATATCTGGAGGTAAGAAGTTCAACATTACTGTAAACACTACTGTTTGCCAGTAGTGTCTCCTCCAAGGTACTGCCAGCTGTGGCCCTGCTCCCGGGAGATCAGCGGGTTCAATCTCCCCCTCCTCTGCAGGGCACTGTTCCTGGCTGCGTGCAGCAGCATATCGATGTCAAAGGCCGCTAAAGCCTACAAGCAACCCAACCTCCCTGATATGTCATTATAGGATCCTCCCCACAACCCTGGTGCCGGGTTGAACTTATCTGTCCTCTACGTTGTCCCCTCAACGACTGGCATCCTGAAGGGTGATGGCAACCTGGGGCAGGATTCTCCCCTACCCGGCGTGACGGAGGGTGCCGGCATAGGGGAGTAGCGCCAACCACTCAGGGGTCGGGCCTCCCCAAAGGTGGGGAATTCTCCCCACCTTTGGGGGCCAGCCCCGCGCCGGAGCGGTTTGCACCAGAAGACTGGCGCAAAAAACCGGCGCCCCCGGCAGCGGGGCTGGCCGAAAGGCTTTCGCCGGTCGGCGCATGCGTCGGCAGTGACGTCAGCGGCAGCTGGCCGCTGACGCACTGCCGGCGCATGCGCGATGTGGGGTTCTCTTCCGCGGAAGAAAATAGTGCACCCAGGGCACTGGCCCGGAGTCTGAGCGGGGGGCACCGATCGCGGGCCAGGCCACTGTGGGGGCACTCCCCGGGGTTCGATCACCCCCCGCCCCCCCCCCCCCCCCCCCCAGGACCCCGGGGCCCACTCGCGCCGCTGATCCTGCCGTTCCAGAGGTGGTTTAAACCTTGGCGGCGGGAGAGGCCTCCCAGCGGCGGGACTTCGGCCCATCCAGGCCGGAGAATCGCCGCAGGGCCCTCTCCGATCGGAGTGGCGAGATTCCTGCCACCGCCACTTCCCGGGTGGCGGAGAATCTCTGCCACGGCGGGGGCGGGATTTTCGGCGGCCCCAGGCGATTCTCCGACCCTGCTGGGGGTCGGAGAATTTCGCCCCAGAGCACTCATTTCGGATATCCCCATCGGAGGTGAGGTCGTCAGGTTCTCATTTTTACACAGCTGTTGTAAATTGCACTGGCATGATGTCACGCTGGCAATCAATGAATATTCACCGAGGTGGAGGTTCCGGGGCGGGGCAGGGGGGGGGGGGGGGGGGGTGCTTGCTAATTATATTACAATGTATTTAAATAATGTTTCGAGCCTTCCGTGGTGGGATTCTTGTTACACCACCAGGGCGCGATTCTCCGCAAATGCGGCGAGCTGTAAAGGCTGCCGTGAAACTGGCCGTGTTTCACGGCAGCCTCCGTGCCCCCTCCCGGGACCCGATTCTCCCCCCCGGGCGGGGCTAGCAGCGGGGCCCCGTGAACCATGGGATCGCGGCCTTAGCGACCGTTGCTAAGTCCACGCGGCAAGCGTCACGCCGGCTGACGCGCACGATGACGTCAGCCGCGCATGCGCAGATTGGACGCCTCCAACCTGCGCATGCGCGGAGCCGTCATCTCCCTCGGCCGCCCCGCGGACTGATCCTGTGGGGCGGCGGAGGGAGAAAGAGTGCATCCGTAACGGACGCACTGGCCGCGATCGGTGGGCACCGATCGCGGGCCCATGCCCACCGTGGTACTGCCGTGTCAATCGGGGCCCTGGATGCTCAGAACGGGCATGTTGCGGCCGTTTTTACGACGGCAGCAAGCATGTACGTTTGCTGCCGTAAAAACGGCCGTAAAGGCCTGGGAACTCGGCCCACCGGCCTGGGGAGAATCACTGTTCGCCGTAAAAAACGGCGAGCAGCGATTCGTGTCATGGGGCGGCCGTGGGGGGTGGGGGGGAGAATAGCGGGAGGGCGTGAAAAATGTCGGGGACGCCCTCCCGCTATTCTCCGACCCGTCGTGGGCAGCGGAGAATCGCGCCCATAGAAAGTAAAATCTTGAGGAGACGAGTTTGCAAACATGAAAACAAACTTCAAGGAGACAGTGGGAGTGTTTATAAGGGGAAGAGAGGGAACTGGTTATGGATTAATAATAAACTTGTAAAATTATAGTTCATTTAATAATAGTTTCTACTAACTTATTATTAACCCAATGGTAAGGATGTAATAGAGCTTTTTCTTGAGAATGTTTCTATTCTTTTGAAAAAGTCTCCTCAACAATCACTTGAAGTTAATTGAAGACCAACATAAAATAGGCAGTAGGAAATTAAGGCTTCACTTGAAGGCGGAAGCAAATGATGTTAATTATATTGATATGCAAGAATATATTTTTATTTTCTCTTCCTTTCTTCCGATAAATCAAATAGATTAGAGCTCACAACAAAGGCTGTTGAAAAGTCTATGGTAAGATTTTGCTAATAAACTAATGATCAGCATCGGAGTGCTGTGCATGTTAATATTTTCATTATTACATGTGTCAAAAAATCATCATCTACTGCATGACATGTTGTACAGCAGTCCCATTTTTTAAATAGAGGCACCCAGTCTTATAATTAAATTTTCTTTTAACTGTTGTAATTTTAATGCAATTTAATTAAAGGGGGGAGACGGAGATACAGTTTAGGGCCACTAAGATGTTAACCAAGTCAAATTGTCAGAAAGGCCCTGAAATAATTAGGTGAAATATGTCTTGAGTTAATTGAAGTCAATCGAATAATTTAAACAAAGTGTATAATAGCTTTAGTTTTCTTCAAAATTGTTTTCTGAGTGGAGCGTTCATTTATTAAAATGTGCAAATCCCATTAATTGTTTCAGTATAATGTTAATTCAAGGATGCCAAGATTGATGTTTAACATTACTGTATTTTAACCGTTTCTTTCGTCTGACAACTTAGAGCATAACTAATTGCTGTGAATTATATAACTTTGACCAATTGTAATTTGAAAATTGGAAAGTTAGATTAAATGGGGGTGGAGTGTTTGGAGTATTTGGTCAGAAATGCATAGTTGGGGAAAGTGGGCAGGTAGCAACCTGTGAATTGTCTCGTGCCCAGCATTTTCACCACATCTCTTTGAAAAAGACAACAGTAACATGTTTGGTGGAAATACTGAAGATACTGCTTGTGGTGATTTTCCTGGACAAAGAGGCACTGATCAGCAGACAATAGACAAAAAAAGGTCTGAAATGGAGTGGGTGGCTCATGCGTCTACTTCTTTATAAAAATGTTTTTATTGGATTTTCACATCTTATATTTAACAATTCATAAGTTACATATTACAAGACCCCGAAGACCACCACTTATGGGCATAGATCCACATTGCCTTAAAGAAGGTCGTCAGTACTCGACAAGTCTGGGGCAAGCCCAGAACATGTGGATGTGGTTGGCCAGGCCATTCATTCAGGCTCAGTCTAGGTGCGCTCTGTGCACCAATTTTAGCTGCATTCGGCAGAGTCCTGAGCATGAGGAGGTCAAGTTCGCCCTTCGATCCAGAGTCCTACCTCTATCTCTATGCCTAGTTCCTCCTCATATTTTTTCCTTGTTCATTCAGGGGGGACTTCCTCCAATAGTCAACCGTACAAGTCCGCACAGTTTCACTTCCCCAGCTCGCTCGCATCCAGCAGTTCTTCTGTGTGTCCTGGTATCTGGGGGTAATTTGTTGTTGTTTCCTTGCGGAGGGAAGTTTTGACCTGAATGTATCACTGATGCACGATCAATCACTACTGAAGCGAGATGGTAGTCCAATTGAAGGCTTTAATGAACAAGTAGTTACCCTAGCAGCTCCGGTACAGAATGACTGCTGTGGGTGAAACACAGATTCTTATGCTCCGCCTGCTGGGCGGAAACAGCAGGCAGGTTCTACCACTCATACTACAGTTTAAGGTACATCCCACCCAGGTACCGTGATACCCCTAATATAGCCTACCACAATCACAGAGCATTTCATCTTGGTAACTGGTACTTCTCAGTGAGTTCCGCTAGTGTAGCAATTTTTTTTTCCTTATACATGTCCCTAACAGTCAGAGTCCCGTCGTTCTGCCTCCATCTTTTGTAGGTTATGCCCATTACTGCGGGAACGAACCTATGTTGTTTCAGATGGGGGCCATGGTGGACATTTCAGTTAGGCCGAAGTGTTGCCTCATTTGGTACCACGTATGGAGCGTGGAGACTTGCTGGACCTCGCCGCTGCTGTCTGCACTGCAGCCTCAGCTGGATGTCCGGTTTCTACCTGAGCTCGGAGGTGGCCACATGTTCCTCATCACGAACCTCCATTCCGTTACCCCACTGCTGTGCGTGGTTTTAGAGGACACAGTGGACCACAAAGCGGGTGACTCTTCGGGAGGTGTACTGCAGTCCACCACTGGAGCAGTGGAGGCATTGGAACTGCATCTTGAGTGGTCCAATGCACTGCTCAATCACAGCCTGGGTGGCCACATAGGCCTCATTTTACCACGTCTCCGCTTCAGTCTACGCCCTCCGTACTGGTGTCAATAGCCAGGTCCTCAATGGGTAGCCCTTATCCCCCAAGAGCCAGCCGTCCATCCTGGGGTGGTCCTCAAAGAGGCCGGGGATGACTGGCTGCTCCAGGTTGTAGCTGTCATGGACAGTCCCCGGGAAGTGTGAACACATGTGCATACTCTTCATGTGTTGGTGCACATGAGCTGAATGTTCAAAGAGTGGAACCACTTTCTGTTAATGTAGGGCACTCCCATATGGCCCAGTGAGCACAGGGCAACATGTGTGCCATCCATTACCCCCTGAACCTGTGGCATCTACTGCCAGGTTGGCACTTTCAACTTGACAGTGCCACCCTCTGCCATGGGGCAGAGCCAAGGGCGGGACATCGTGGGAGCCCATGGGAAGCATCTTTTTATTTATGCTGGAGCGAGAAATGGCAATGGTGAAACTTCATCTCCAGATCTGCAACCGGTAAGTAGAATGTTTCAGGCGGAACATTGGATGACGTAGGTAGATGGTGAGGTACCATAACCATGATATTCAACCCGCCAATACCAAAAATAACTTACTGGGTCCCTGTTTGTTGGTGCACAATTCCCAGTGAGAGGCCCGGAGTTAACGGTCGCCATCTTTACTGTGCAGATGCGCAGTGATCCTGTCCTGCCAGCAGGAGGAGAGTGTCATGTGAGTGTCCCTTTAAGAAAGGTTTTTGTGTTATCACATGGCTTCAGTGATGTCATTGTGTGGGTGGAGCTGGGCTGTGGCTCTGTGAGAGTTTTACTTTCATTTTCGCATTTGGCTGCATGGAGTCAGACAGGGGAAAAGCGTTTTGGCCTGTCTCTCTCTAGTTTCATTTTAAATATCTGTTCCAGTAAAAATCACCTTTGTTGGTGGCTTTTAAGATATAGTTTGCTTTCCAGAAGGGTTTAAACCTGCTGCTGAGACGGGGTCAGAATCTCAGGGAAAGCCAGTCTTTTTTTTAATAAATTTCGAGTACCCAATTATTTTTTTCCAATTAAGGGGCAATTTAACATGGCCAATCCACCTAGCCTGCACATCTTTGGGTTGTGGGGGTGAAACCCACGCAGACACGGGAAGAATGTGCAAACTCCTCACAGACAGTGACCCAGGGCCGGGATTCGAACCCAGGTCCTCAGCGCCGTAGGCAGCAATGCTAACCACTGTGCCACCGTGCTGCCCTGGGAAAGCCAGTCTTATTCAAGTGAGAATGCAGAGTGCTAGGCCACACCCTTGAAAAGGGGTTTTGGTTTATGGAATTTTGTTTTTAAATTGGAACAGTTAAGGGGGAATTCATTAAGTGTTATATATCGATTACTGCAGCTGTGGGGTGTCTTTATATTTGTAATTGATAAAAATTCTTGCTGTGATTATACAAATGTTAACTCAGTTCTTAGAATAACGCTTGTTTTGATTAAAGTGTCTGGGAAGACTGTTGAATCCCGCCTGAAGGGGAGGCTCTTGTGCTCACCCTATCCAAATTCAACATTAAAAGTTATAGATCAGGTGAAGTCCATAATACACTTTGGAGTTTTTGAACCTTGGCCCATAACAAGAGACTGTTGTGAATTTCTATCCTGGACTGACACTAATGGATTCTGGAAATTCCTTTAACAAGGAATTAGAAGGGGAGGATTTACACACAGCAAACTGACATTAAAGATCACAATCCAATCTGAAACTTACTAGATTCATCAGAACATGTATATTATCGGCCATTGAACGTTGAAGGAATAAGGTGTGTCTCGTTTATCTGTGGGAAAAGACTTTAAAGTTTTTCTTTAGGTAGGGCATCACGATCGGCACAGGCTTGGAGGGCCAAAGGGCCTGTTCCTGTGCTGTACTTTACTTTGTTCTTTGTTCTTTGTATGGTGGGGGGTAGAGCAGAGCAGGCAGTGTGGTGCAAACTTGCAGGCATGGGGGGGGCAGTGGGTAGTGGGCACTGAGGGGGAATGCCAGGTATCCTTCCGTGCATTTTAAAGATGGCAACCCGATCTCATGAAGATGTGTGCCCCGCCCCAGAATGATGGCGTAAAGCATGCCCATTCATTTTTTTTCTTTAAAGAGGCTCAAGATCTAGAGTGAATACTGGTCTGTGCAGAAAGCTACACAGCAGTTTTCATTCTCAGCCTGTCACTTTGATAAACACATCATAAGATCCCACCCATATCTTCAGCAGCCTTTGCCAAAGCTGAAGGAACAGAGGATTGAGAAGTGTCAAGAAAAAAAATGAAGAGAAGAGGAGTCCAAGGCACAAGCATGAGCCTCAGTGACTGTGCAGCCAAACAACCCATCAGTCAAGATGCTGCTGCATTAGCTGTTGTGCTAGTTCACAGCTCAGTGCCTGTTTTGGGTCATGGTTCAACATCCCTTCACCTGCAAATTCTTCTGTTCCTCATAGGTTTCGATTCAGCACAATTGGCACAACTGTAGAGTGTGGTGAACGGACCTTTTGAATGGACCTACCTCGTATTAAATTGATCTTTTCTCTACACCTTGCTATAACTGTAACATTATATTCTGCAGTCACTCCTTCCTTTTCTATGTATGGTATGCATTGTTTGTACAGCATGCAAGAAGTATGTATACAGCATGTATACTAATACATGTGACAATAATAAATCAAATCAAATCAAATCAAAATCTTAGCTCAATGCATCAAACAAGCTTGCCAACCCCACAGTGATTCTGTATACACCTCCCGCTGCCTGAGGAAGGCAGGTAGCATTATCAGAGACCCCTCCCACACAGGCCTTGTCCTCTTCCAGACCCTTCCATCAGGCAGAAGATGCAGAAGTCTGAAGACCCGCACATACAGACATAGGAACAGCTTCTTCCCCACAGCTACTAGACTCCTCAACGACTTCCCCTCGGACTGATCTGTTCCCTGTAACAACACTATTCACGACTCCCTATGCTGCTCTTGCTCATGTTTTTTTTTGGCCCCTTGTTCCGCACTGTAACCAATCACTATTTGTCGATGTACCATTTCTCAATGTATTCTGCCGATTATTCTTTTTTTGTCTACTATGTACATACGGTTCCCTCGGCCGCAGAAAAATACTTTTCACTGTACATGTGACAATAAATCAAATCCAATCAAATCAAAATCTCTCTGCTAACCTAGAGACAGAGAGTACAGGTTCCCCATGTTCATTCCCAGATAGCAGCTTAATGCTGCAATGTTCTCTCAGGCCTGTACACTCTGCTGGGGGATAAATGCCTCTGTGAGAAAGAGTCAGCCAACATTTCTGTTAGCCACTCTTTCTTTCTCTTATCCCTCTCCCTTTACAGAAGATCAACCATGGCAAAAATCCACCCCCACCCCCGCCCATAATGATTAGCTTCCAGCTAAAATTCACACTGAGAATTCCCTTCGTCGACATAGTTTATAGGTAATTCAGAACATACTTGCAAAACGTCTGGCTTCTGGCAACCACACATGGTATTGCTGCTTGTCCCTTTCATTTGGATCTGTGGGCTACAACACAAAGTGACATGTGGGCTCCAAAGATTGCATAAAAGCATTTCCGGTATCCATGTTATCACCAGCCTCTCAGTTGAATTTATCCTTTCTGGTCCACCCTGTTTCAGATGGGAACGTTCTGCTGCTGAGAAGTCTCTTCCCCTGCACGTGACCCCCTCCCTCCAAATAGATGGCTGCAGTGAACCGGGCGTGGTGTGAGCAGGTAAGAATTTTGTTAGATGTCACGGCCCTTACTGTTCCATTTATGCCCTGGATTTGCGCACTAAGTACTCCGTCAGAGTTTCGGATAAAAACCTGGGTGTATTACTACTGGAAGCTTATTCATAACAGCTGGTGTGAGTGCTGGTGAACGGTTGCATTTGGAATTATTCTGATATTAATCCACTTAATGTGTTCAATTGTCACAGTCAAGTGCAGGAATGTGGCACCTCCATGACAACAACAAAATTGAATGGGGAATCAAATCGCCGTGGTACACTTCAACCTCCTTTGACATGCTGTTTCAAAACATTAAAGTGATGGAGGAATGCTGAGGATGTTACCCTCTGTCCTCCATGCTATGATGCGGTATTTATTTTTGCAGGGACAGAGAGCAAAGTCAGTGGGACATCCATCCAGCCCCTGGACCATGACAGCATCACTGCAAGGATCCACACAGTCTGTGCCATTTTAAAAGGTTTGTTGTGTAAAATAGTGACTGGCTTACCGCTGATACTTCCAGTGAATTAACAGACCATATACTCAACTTCCCTGTTGGAGTGAAGCTTTCCTGTGGTTCTGCTATATTTGACTGCCAACTAACAATTGTTTTACATAGCTTTTATGTAAGAAATTACCTCATTTCACATCTTAAACTACAGGATTTTGTTTAAAAATCATCTCAATTTAACATCGACTAAAAATGCATCGTAAAACTAGGGATTAAAAAAAAAAATTCATAACATGGTAATATTTATGTGGAGGCACACAACGTGTTGAGAGCGAGTATATATTGCTTATCCCTTTCACTTTTCTACCTTGTCTGGAGTTTCCGCACTATTTTCTGGCAGTTTTCCTCGATTTTGGGCAAATTGCATTCAGCGCACTGCAGGTTCCAGAGATCTTTTGTGCTAGTTTTAAAACATTGCGCTAGAACCAGGCCCCGCCCATAAAAAGGCCCTATCCCCAGGGTAAATTGGTAAAGTTCTGTTAATTATGTTCATTTCCAAGCCTTTGAGGAGGTACCAACAGTTAAGCTGCATCTTTTGGGTGCAAGAATAATAATTTTAAAAATTTTTGGATGATTTTCTGAGAGGAATTTATGAAGAAATGCACGACTGTACGCCAATGTAAGTAGAAAATAATTCTGCACATTTTTTAGAAGTCATTTAAAATTGTGTTACTCACAGAGGGTAGGTTTACATTGTTGTAAATTGTTGTAAAACACTGCCCAACTTCACTCAACCACAGGAGATTTTGGATTGCCAATACGCAGGTAAGTTTGACTCAAAACCTGGTGGGAAAAAAAGCTTTTCAAAATGGGTGTGAGAATCTCTGATCGCTCCTAAAGCAGGAACTCTGCCCCTGACCACATGGCTTTCAAATCACAGTGTCGAACAATTCCTTACTGAGAGCACCTCCGTTTAATCTGCACCCAGTGCTCTATCAGTGCCACTTTCAAATGATTAGTAGAAGGTATACAAAAGTCACAATGATTAATTCACTACTTCAAATCACTGTGGGATTCTCTGCTTTCCATTTTCCAGGTGCCTCAGCCAGAATGGAGAGTTCACCACACGGGAAACTCTACACCTATTGCTCTGTGCGCATGTTGATACAGTGCTTACATGCAAGACCTCCCACTGTAATCTTGTGTACAAATCGAAAATAAAAATGGTCACTATGTGCGATTAAAATAAGATGATGAGAAAAAACATAAGAAGTAAACTTGGGTGAAATTCCTCATGTAGAGAATTTTACTGAGTCAATAAAAAAACCTACAATGTTTTTGTTGTAAGTATTGACTGGATGGATTTTACAGCCTTGTGATTTAAAATGCTGCATAACATGTGAACACATGTGATAATACAGAAACACAGCAGCAGTCCCATCTTGTGTGCAAGACACAACACAACACATGTATTGTGTTATTACATTTTGGAATTTCATAGCTGGTACATTGCCGTTTTCCTTTCATAAAAATTTGAATGGCGAACCTTGTTCTCTTAGTATCCCTGCACACATCATCATTTTAAAAAATCACATTGCTAGGATGGGCTCAAGAGTAAGATTACAAAATATAGAATATCTAAATGCGATTTGTTTTGAGCTTTTGAAATCTAAAATGATTTATCAGTTATATGAATAATTAAGATAAAATGAATTCCCGCAGAGCATGTTGCTTTACTTTTCTGTTGTACCTCAAAACATTAAGTTCATCATAGTTAGACTTCGCTGGATATTAAACAGCTTCTTGGAACCTTTTAATGATGATTAGTTGCATAGTGTTCATTTTTGATATAAAATACTCACAGCGTGAATAAATGCATTTGTTTAGGTTCAAAAGAGAATTTCAGAATTTTTTTTTGGAGAACATTGAGGCATTTATAATTTTAACAATTTTAAACATCAAATTTCAATAAAAACAAAACCACAATAATATACCCAAGAACCCCCCCCCCCCCCTCCCCCCCGGGGCACAAATCCCATCTTACACAAACAGTGCCACCATCCCCAAACACCAGCCATGCCTCCCTTTTCCCCCCTCTCCACCCCTCCCTCCCTGCTGACAGCTTAATTTTTCCCTAAGAAATTGATGAACGGTTGCCACCTCCGAGCAAACCCCTGCAACGAACCCCTCAAGGCGAATTAAATGTTTGGGAGTCTGAGAAACCCCACCATGTCGCTAACCCACACACTGACCTGGGGGGCTCCGAGTCCCTCCACCCTAGCAAGATTCGTCTCCGGGCCACCAGGGAGGCAAAGGTCAGGATGTCGGCATCCCTCCCCAACTGGGCTCCCGGGTCTTCCGACACACCGAAGATCGCCACCACTGGACTCGGCACCACCCTGACTTGTAAGACCTCTGACATGACATCAACAAACTCCTACCAGAAATCCCTCAGCCTTGGACATGCCCAAAACATATGGACATGGTTTGCAGAACCCCTGCACAGCGGCCACACCTATCCTCCACCTACTCAAAGAATCTGCTCATCCGCGCCACAGTCATGTGTGCCTTGTGGGCCACCTTAAATTGTATCAGGCTGAGCCTGGCGCTTGATGAGGATGCATTAATTCTCCTCAAGGCCTCCTCCCATAACCCAGCCTCCAACTCCCCACCCAGCTCTTCTTCCCACTTTTTCTTCACCTACCCTATCGGGGCCCCCTTCCACTCCATCAGCTCCTTACAGATGTCTGTAACCGTCCCTTCTCCTACTCCTGTTCTTGACACCACCTTATCCTGTAGCCCCTGGGGCGAAGGTTGAAACCTGCGTCTGCACAAAATCCCTCACCTGAACCCATTCCCCTCTGGCAACTCAAACTCCTCCTCCAGCTCCTCCAGGCTCGGGAAACCCTCATCAATAAAGAGATCTCCAAATCTCTCGATCCCTGCCCGCATCCACACCTGAAACTCGGCGTCCAGCAGCCCCGGAGCGAACCAGTGATTAACTCATATCGGCGCCCACACCGACCCTCCCTCTATCCCACATGCTGCTGGGAATTACTGAATTAAGAAACCATCCTCCGGGCAGTTGAAATAAAAATTATCAGCTGCTTTATATATTAAGTAGCTATCTTCTCAATATCTTTTTGCCAAAAAAACAAATTTTACTATTATTATACAGCAGATAATGTTAAAAGTGAAAAATTAATTTAAGTGAGTCGAATATTTTGATTTATCAATGCTCAGACAGAGAGTTAGAAACATACTGGATTATACACCAGAAAGCGGAAGTAGAAAATAATGTATTTTATCACAAGTTTTACTGATAAAGGCCTTTCTGGATGTCTATCCTCCAATTTGTGAAAAAAAGAGCATTGAAAAGATTTGTACCTAGAAATATTGGATTCTGCAACCTATACTCCCTTCATTTGAAAATGAAATGAAAATGAAAATGAAATGAAAATCGCTTATTTTCACGAGTAGGCTTCAATGAAGTTACTGTGAAAAGCCCCTAGTCGCCACATTCCGGCGCCTGTCCGGGGAGGCTGGTACGGGAATCGAACCGTGCTGCTGGCCTGCTTGGTCTGCTTTAAAAGCCAGCGATTTAGCCGAGTTAGCTAAACCAGCCCCTCATTTTATTAATCATTTTATTAATTACAAATATTGCGCAAATAATTCTAAAATGAAAAATCTTACAATTATGTATAAATTATGGGAAATCCATTTCTACTTTTGCCTCGTTTTAATTAGACCATGTTGCCTTATTTGGGAATGTGAGGAGTTAGATAAGTCCATTCATTCTATATATGGTGTCACATTGATTTTGTTCTTTAAAGACTGAATTGGATATTTTGGAGGTTACATAATCCAAGTGGATCACTGTTCTCCATGTCCAGTCATGTTGATGCCAACACTATTGATCTGCTGTGTGATTTTTTTCTTTGTTGCTCCCCCCATCAATTATTTGGTCAAAAACTAAATACATTGAGATAATCTTCACTTAAATACTCACTAGAAGTTAGCACTCATTCATTGAGTTTCAAACACTTTTCATGGAAACCAAGGAATAGATAAACATATTGATTGCTGTGAAGCTTGAAAGTTTGGGTTCCCGAGAAATATGTTGACATTCTACTGCACTGCTGAGGGGATGTTGCTTGTTGGAGGTGCCATCTTTTGGATGAGGTTAAAGGGAGACCTCATCTGTCTGTTCTGATGGATGTAAAAGATCCCACAAGACTATTTTGAAGAAGAGCAGTGGAGTTACCCCTGATGTCCTGGCCAATATATATCTTTTAATCAACATCTCAAAATCAAATTGTCTGGTCATTATCACATTTCTGTCCATGGAAGTTTGCTGTGATCAAAGATGTATTTTAAGATGATATATCACTTAACATGGCTCGAGAGGCTCATGACAGTCTTTACCGCATTCAGAGGAACACAATGAGCTGCAGAGGAACAATATGAGCTAAGAAGTTACAGAGCACACTGGCGCCTCTCCCACGGTATGAGGGTGACCTGACATCCCCCCACCCCCCCACAACCTCTGACCAGAGATGCCCCCATAACAGAGCTCCCCACCAGAGACCACCATAACAGAGCCTCCCACCAGAGACCCCCATAACAGAGACCCCCCCACCCCCCCCCCCCCATTATGGAGCACCATACCTGGAAGCTGGAGAGCAGTCCAGACAGGGACAGTGAAAAACATTACTGCCGTAAAACTCACCTGTCCCCTACCCTTGCTGCCTCAGGCAGAAAATGCAGCACCTGCAAATTCCTAGAAAGTAAAAACTATATCTCCAGGGTTTAAACCCCTTCAGGTCCTTGATCTGCAAGACTTTCATTCACATGAATGAGAAATTGCTTCTCTGTGATTGATAGCTTCCAAACAGCCAGCTGTCTGAACCATTTAGTTTAATTTTGCTTCATGCTTACAGTAGCCTACTGTGAAACTAATTGCATTGTTTACAAACATCATGCTATGATTGACAGCTCTTGACCACATCAAAGGCAGTAAAGTTTTTTCCACAAAGAAAAAGAGAAATTGCTTATTAGCGAATCCAATAATCAGTTAGAAAGACGAGGGTGGACTGCCGTTGAACATGATTTTCCTTCTTCATAGGAGAAGGTACTTCATAAAAAGAAATAATAACTTGGTAAAATGTGATAAAATATGTAAGGAACTACATGTCTTAAGAGCCTACTATACAAATCATATTCTTAATAACTCTGACAATTGGAATTAGATTTAGCAGGAAATTTGCGGAAAACCGTTTTCACCCAGAGGGTGGTGAGAATCTTTAAATCACTGCCTGATACGGTGGTAGAGGTCCAAACCCTCACAACATGTAAGAAGCATTTAGATGAGAGTTTGAAATACCGCACATACAAGGCTATGGGGCAAGTGCTGGAAAATGGGATTAGGATAGATAGGTGCTTGATAGCAGGCACCTATCTAGGTGCGAGGCACAATGGGCCGAAGAGCCTCTTTTTGTGCTGTAAAACTCTATGACTCTATGGATCTCCAACGAGCTCAGTACATTTCTGGTTTAGACCTGGCTATTGGAATGCAAACCTGCTGCATAATCAAGCAGATTTCCCCACCTCCCCTAATATGGTTGGTGGTGGGGCAGTGGAGGAGGTACGTTTGAAAATAATAGTGCTTCTGGTTTGAACTTGAAGTTACCATCGGACAGGAGAACTCTTGAAAAAATTATAGTCTTAAAGGAATATCTCAAGTCAGTTGTATTTCCCCGTTCTTGGCATTGAGAGTTTTCTGATGAGGAAGTAGCGCAGACCATCAATCTCTTCTACAGCAAGTTTACAGGGCAACCTTATTAGGTCTTTCATCCACTTTTCAGAACTATATCATCATAATCCATAGAATGTGACCTTTATCTAAGTAATACATTTGGAGCTTTCACTTAATAGTTAACCTTTAGACTGATTATCAGTGCCATTCTCAGTGAAACATTTCCCACTGAATACATGTTGATTGTTCCACACTCCATATCTTCTGAAGAGCTATCATTTCCCATCAGATTATTTAAAGAAAATGACTGCAGTACGTGATATGAAAAAGGATGTCTTTTTTCATTAACTATTGAATTGATAGCCAAAGTTATTTGTTTCTCTCACTCAGAAGTAAAGATGGAGCTGTTCAATGCCACTGTAAATTAAGACGGTAAGGTGGCATCCAGAATTGAGGTTCAGCATCACCTTCCTCATATCCACCCATTCCATATTCAAGAGGAGGATGAACATGGCCTTGAAGTATCAGAACCAGAAGGTGAGAAGATTGGTCAGTTTCAAGGTGGTATGCCCTGTGCAGTACCAAGAATCTTTATTCTAACTCAGGAGCCAACTATCTAACAGTAACTTCTGAGTACTGTCATCCCAAGTTAAGTCGATTACAGGCTAATACACAAACATGCTAAATGGATATGAACTTCATCTCTGTTATCTTTAAGTGAGTGCACTGTTTTTGCACTGGAGTGCGGAACTTGGTGCATTTGAGTGCTACAGTGAGAGTTTGGTGACTGAGGGAGTATAAGGGTTCATTTTTATCTAAAGTCTAGTATTTATTTTATTTAGTTAATTTACTTAAAAGTTGTTGTTTGGTTTAGAAGAAGGTGAATTTTGAATCAGCTTTAAACAAGGTTCTGCATGTAGGTACTTGCAGCTGGAGCTTGTTAATTAGTTAATTGGATTAGGCCAGTTTTCAGAGGCTAGATTCACAGTATAAAAAGGATCCAGCTACAGTGCAGACTTTGTTTGCACTGGAGTGCTGAACTTGATGCATTTGAGAGCTACAGTGAGAGTTTGGTGACTGAGGGAGTGCTGAACTTGGTGCATATGAGTGCTACAGTGAGAGTTCGGTGACTGAGGGAGTTAGGTGAAGAGGGAGAAAGGTGCTCCTTACATTTCATTTCCTACATTTCCTCAGAGCGTGAAGGGAGCCAGGAGTTTACAGAGAGTACAGCTGACTGGAAGCAGAGTCGGAGTGCGGAGGTCTAGTTGGTCTATGGGGCAGCTAATTCTGTAAAGTAAGAGGGGATGGAGGCTAGGGCAGTTGCATGCTCCTCCTGTAGGATGTGGGTGGTGAGGGATACCATTGGTGTCCCCGATGACTATACCTGTGGGAAGTGCACCCAACTCCAGCTCCTCAGAGACCGTGTTAGGGAACTGGAGCTGGAGCTGGATGAACTTCGGATCATCCGGGAGGCAGAGGGGGTTATCAAGAAGAGTTACAGGGAGGTAGCTACACCCAAGGTACTGGACAAGAGTAGTTGGGTTACAGTCAGGGAAAGAAAACTGACAGGCAGACAGTGCAGGGATCCCTCGTGGCTGTTCCCCTTCAAAATAAGTAAACCGTTTTGGATGCTGTTGGGGGGATGGCCTACCGGGGGAAGGTCTCTGGCACTGAGTCTGGCTCTGGGGCTCAGAAGGGAAGGGGGAGAATAGAAATGCAATAGTAATAGGAGATTCAATGGTTAGGGGAATAGATAGGAGATTCTGTGGTCGCAAGCAAGACTCCCAGAAGGTATGTTGCCTCCCGGGTGCCAGGGCCTGGGATGTCTCTGATCGTGTCTTCAGGATCCTGAAGGGGTTGGGTGAGCAGCCAGAAGTCGTGGTGCACATTGGTACCAACGACGTAGGTAGGAAAAAGGGTGTGGAGGTAATAAACAAGTTTAGGGAGTTAGGCTGGAAGTTAAAGGCCAGGACAGACAGAGTTGTCATCTCTGGTTTGTTGCCGGTGCCACGTGATAGCGAGGCTAGGAATAGGGAGAGAGTGCAGTTGAACACGTGGCTGCAGGAATGGTGTAGGAGGGAGGGCTTCAGGTATTTGGATAATTGGAGCGCATTCTGGGGAAGGTGGGACCTGTACAAGCAGGACAGGTTGCATCTGAACCAGAGGGGCACCAATATCCTGGGAGGGAGGTTTTCTAGTACTCTTCGGGAGGGTTTAAACTAATTTGGCAGGGGAATGGGAACCGGATTTGTAGTTCAGCAACTAAGGAAGCCGATATTCAGGACGCCAAAGCGTGTAGTGACACAGTGGGGAAGGTAACACTGACAAAGGAAAGTACTTGCAGGCAAGGAGATGGGTTGAAGTGTGTACACTTTAATGCAAGAAGCATCTGGAATAAGGTGGGTGAACTTAAGGCATGGATCGGTACTTGGGA
This sequence comes from Scyliorhinus canicula, assembly GCF_902713615.1. Taxonomy (NCBI): domain Eukaryota; kingdom Metazoa; phylum Chordata; class Chondrichthyes; order Carcharhiniformes; family Scyliorhinidae; genus Scyliorhinus; species Scyliorhinus canicula. The sequence continues at coordinate 70,318,297 of NC_052151.1, forward strand.
CTACAATGTGGTAGCCATCACGGAAACTTGGATAGAAGAGGGGCAGAAATGGTTGTTGGAGGTCCCTGGTTATAGATGTTTCAACAAGATTAGGGAGGATGGTAAAAGAGGTGGGGTGGTGGCATTGTTAATTAGAGATAGTATAACAGCTGCAGAAAGGCAGTTCGAGGAGGGTCTGCCTACTGATGTAATATGGGTTGAAGTCAGAAATAGGAAAGGAGCAGTCACCTTGTTGGGAGTTTTCTATAGGTCCCCCAATAGCAGCAGAGATGTGGAGGAACAGATTCGGAAACAGATTTTGGAAAGGTGCAGAAGTCACAGGGTAGTAGTCATGGGTGACTTCAACTTCCCAAACATTGATTGGAAACTCTTTAGATCAAATAGTTTGGATGGGGTGGTGTTTGTGCAGTGTGTCCAGGAAGCTTTTCTAACACAGTATGTAGATTGTCCGACCAGAGGGGAGGCCATATTAGATTTGATACTTGGTAATGAACCAGGGCAGGTGATAGATTTGTTAGTGGGGGAGCATTTTGGAGGTAGTGACCACAATTCTGTGACTTTCACTTTAGTAATGAAGAGGGATAGGTGCGTGCAACAGGGCAAGGTTTACAATTGGGGGAAGGGTAAATACAATGCTGTCAGACAATAATTGAAGTGCATAAGTTGGGAACATAGGCTGTCAGGGAAGGACGCAAGTGAAATGTGGAACTTGTTCAAGGAACAGGTATTGCATGTCTTTGATATGTATGTCCCTGTCAGGCAGGGAAGAGATGGTCGAGTTAGGGAACCATGGTTGACAAGAGAGGTTGAATGTCTTGTTAAGAGGAAGAAGGAAGAGTATGTAAGGCTGAGGAAACAAGGTTCAGACAGGGCGCTGGAGGGATACACGATAGCCAGGAGGGAACTGAAGAAAGGGATTAGGAGAGCTAAGACAGGGCATGAAAAACTTTGGCGGGTAGGATCAAGGAAAACCCCAAGGCCTTTTACACATATGTGAGTAATATGAGAATGACTGGAGCGAGATCAAGGACAGTGGCGGGAGATTATGTATTGAGTCTGAAGAGATAGGAGAGGTCTTGAACAAGTACTTTTCTTCAGTATTTACAAACGAGAGGGGCCATATTGTTGGAGAGGATAGTGTGAAACAGACTGGTATGCTCGAGGAGATTCTTGTTAGGAAGGAAGATGTGTTGGGCGTTTTGAAAACTTGAGGATAGACAAGTCCCCCGGGCCTGACGGGATATATCCAAGGATTCTATGGGAAGCAAGAAATGAAATTGCAGAGCCGTTGGCAATGATCTTTTCGTCCTCGCTGTCAACAGGGGTGGTACCATGGGATTGGAGAGTGGCGAATGTCGTGCCCCTGTTCAAAAAAGGGAATAGGGATAACCCTGGGGATTACAGGCCAGTTAGTCTTACTTCGGTGATAGGCAAAGTCATGGAAAGGTTACTGAGGGATAGGATTTCAGAACATCTGGAAAGACACTACTTGATTAGGGATAGTCAGCACGGATTTGTGGGGGGTAGGTCTTGCCTTACAAGTCTTATTGACTTCTTTGAGGAGGTGACCAAGCATGTGGATGAAGGTAAAGCAGTGGATGTAGTGTTCATGGATTTTAGTAAGGCATTTGATAAGGTTCCCCATGGTAGGCTTATGCAGAAAGTAAGGAGGCATGTGATAGTGGGAAATTTGGCCAGTTGGATAACGAACTGGCTAACCGATACAAGTCAGAGAGTGGTGGTGGATGGCAAATATTCAGCCTGGAGCCCAGTTACCAGTGGCGCACCGCAGGGATCAGTTCTGGGTCCTCTGCTGTTTGTAATTTTCATTAACGGCTTGGATGAGGGAGTTGAAGGGTGGGTCAGTAAATTTGCAGATGATATGTGTGGTGATCACAAGTTAACCAGATGCAACACAACTGAGCGACCACTAGAGGGAGCACGGGAGAGCCATATAAATAGATCAGGACAGGAAGTGAGGACACACTCTTCACAGCAGGCGGGCTGGTAAGCAGGACACACAGCAAGCAAAGCTGGTAGTTAGCACTGGAAGGTAGTTCTAGGTCGAGCTCTGGAAACTGAACGAACTCACAATAAAGCATCTTCTCCACACTTGAGACTACGAGCTTTATTAAGAAACGAGTAGCAACACATGGTACCAGCAGTGATTTCAGACGCTTACGACAGGACAACTCAGCTGCAGATACAGAAAGCACAAAATGGCATGGAAATCTCCTACTGGACATTTGACTGGGGAAGACATCGCTAATTCGAGGATGTGGCATGGATACCCACCTCAGCTGGACACGACTGGTAATGTAAGAAATGTCTGGAAAAGGTTTAAACAAATGTTCGATTTTTATCTCATAGCTAATGATGTAGCAGAAGCCTCAGACAAAATTAAAATAGCAATTCTCATCGAAGGGCCTGTCAATAGGAAAGTGTATAATGGATTTAAACACTCAAAAGGTGAAGACAGGAACAGCTTACAAACGTTACTAAACAAATTTGAAGAGTACTGTGAGAAATTTGAACAGCAAGGCATGCTCACAGTCCAACCTGCACAGAGACTGAGTGATGCAAGACTTAAAAAATCACAAAAAGATCAGGAAATCGCGAATGCACAGTACAGATCAAAAAGAAGAAATAACATGAATTTTTCACAAAGCCAAAACGCTGAAATCCAGTCCAGATCGGAAAGAAAAGGTAACTTACAACTTTTAGAAAGAAAAAACGCTGAAATCCGCGATAAAATGGCGTCGGAGCACATTTTGCAGTCTCTGGTAAGCAAAGAACTACAAATCGCGTCTGCGCATGCGCCGGAACCGGAAGTCGCGCATGCGCCGGAACCGGAAGTCGCGCATGCGCAGTTTACAAAAGATCGCGGCGCCGATCGTTATGCGCATGCGCAAGCCGCGCATGCGCAGTCAAAAAAAGTCTTCGTCGCGGACCGTCATGCGCATGCGCAAGCCGCGCATGCGCAATGGACACCGAACCGCACAAGGAAAGAAAGCCGATTTGCGCATGTGCAAGTCGTTCCTACGCGTGACGTCATGACGTCTGAGAATCCTGACCACGCCCACTTAAAAGGGAAATGCCCGAAAATTGAAAACAAGACACTTAAAGTGGTAAAACCAAATTTTCTTGCCTCAGAACACAGAAAAACGCCTGAACTTAAACCAACAGTAAAAAACAACTTGCACAAAACCTTGGAAAAAGCTGCCTTCACCACACACAGTGAAGCGAACAAAAAGAATTCCGAAACAACAAAAGATGATTTGTTTTTCGACGATTACCTCTCAGACCTGACTGGGTCAGTCAGATATGCTTATCACAGCATCAGCGACACGGTCGCAAAGTACAACACGAACCAACTCGTGGTAGATGAATCCAACCAAAATGCTTTGGTTTTCAAAGAATACTACTCAGACATAGCTGAGTCAGTCGGATATGCTTATCACAGCATCAGCGACACGGTCGCAAAGCACAACACGAACCAACTCGTGGTAGATGAATCCAACCAAGATGATTTGGTTTTCAAAGAATACTACTCAGACATGGCTGAGTCAGTCGGATATGCTTATCACAGCATCAGCGACACGGTCGCAAAGTTCAACACGAATCAACTCGTGGTAGAAGAATCCAACCAGGATGATTTGGTTTTCGGAGAATACTACTCAGACACAGCTGAGTCAGTCGGATATGCTTATCACAGCATCAGCGACACGGTCGCAAAGTTCAACACAAATCAACTCGTGGTAGAAGAAGCCAACGAAGATGAAATGGGTTTCAAAGAATACTACTCAGACATGGAGGAGTTATTTGGACATGCTGATCACAGCATCAGCGACACCGTTGCAAAGCTCAACACGACTCTACTCATGGTGGATGAATCCAACACCATGGTGCCATGGCAGCTCGTCGATACATTGGATGACAGCAATACCCAAGACGAAGACGACGCCACACAGAGAGCACAGGAAGACTCCACGGAGCGAGCGATGACAGGCTCCACAGTGCGAGTGATGAAAGACGCCAACAGGGATGCAAGCAAACACTCCCGGGCGGACACCAAGCATGAACAAGACCATGAAGGTAAACCCGCTGTACCTGAGCAACCGCAAGCAGACTATGAAAGTCTACCAAGCTCACAGGAACAAGAAGAAAGAGCGGACTATGAAAGTCCAACACGCTCACAGGAACAAGAAGAAAAAGCAGACTATGAAAGTCCAACACGCTCACAGGAACAAGAAGAAAGAGCAGACTATGAAAGTCCAACACGCTCACAGGAACAAGAAGAAAGAGCGGACTATGAAAGTCCAACATGCTCACAGGAACAAGAAGAAGACAATGCACCTCTGCCCACTGCATGCGAAGACAGTGACAAGGTGCTCGCACTCGACGTACAGGATCACAGTGAGACTGACAGTTCTCAGCTTGTCTGTACCGAAGCACAGAGCGAAAACAGTGACAAGGTGCTCGCACTCGACGTACAGGATCACAGTGAGACTGACAGTTCTCAGCTTGTCTGTACAGAAGCACAGAGTCGGGCCACCCAACAGTCCAGAGAGACGATGCCGAAAGAAAACATGCAGATTTTGACTCCAGAAGAGGAGCACCTGGAGCCCAGAGAGACAACGCCAAAAGAAAACATGCAGATTTTGACTCCAGAAGAGGAGCACCTGAAGTCCACAGAGACAATGCCGAAAGAAACCATGCAGATTCTGACTCCAGAAGAGGAGCACCTGGAGTCCAGAGACATCAAACAAAAAGAAACCATGCAGATTTTGACTCCAGAAGAGGAGCACCTGGAGTCCAGTGAGATAACATCAACAGAAATCATGAAGATTTTAACTCCAGAAGCGGAGCACCAAGAGTCTAGAGAAACCACGTCAACTGAAATCATGCAGATTTGGACTCCAGAAGAGGAGCGCCGAGAGTCCACAGACACCGCGTCAAATGTAATCAAGAAGACTTTGACTCCGGAAGACGAGCACCAAGAAAGCAAAGATGCGGAATCCAATTCTCCACAACTGATTGATGTCACCTGCACCGATGCAACATCAGATCATTCACACCACTCGCGAGAAGACGAGCACCAAGAAAGCAAAGATGCGGAATCCAATTCTCCACAACTGATTGATGTCACCTGCACCGATGCAACATCAGATCATTCGCACCACTCGCGAGACGGAATGCTCAATGACTCAAATTATCCACTCGGGACACTCATAGAGTATAACAAGAAAAACAAAAGTCAAAAGAAACACAGCAAGAACAAAAACAACATGAAGCGCGACAAGACCAACAACAATAGCAAGAAGCACAGCAGAAACGAGAACGACAACAGCAAGAAGAAAAGCAACATGAAGCGCGACAAGACAAACAACAATAGCAAGAAGCACAGCAGAAACGAGAACGACAACAGCAAGAATAAAAGCAACATGAAGCGCAACAAGACAAACAACAATGTCAGGCACAAAGATAGCGACAACGACAGAGGCAGAAACAACAAGAATGGCAACAAACACAACAAAGTCAGGAGCAAAGATAGCGACAACAACAAAGACGGAAACGACAAAAACAGCGACAAGTACGGCAACGGAAACAACAAAAACAGGAACGACAGAAACAACAGCAATGAAACAACGACTTGTACACAATGGCACTACTTGGCACATGATGGACGATGCCACAGCACACTGCAAAACGATAACAAGACTACAAACATGTCATGGGATGACAACGAATTGCACAAACTCACGTCTGCTCCAGAACAAACAAGCACACCAGCATCCAAGGCGGATGAGACAATAAATCAACACCACAAGCACAAAAAAAAGTCCATGCCAGTCAACATCAGTGATGTGACCATGCAAACACCTCGGGATGACGCATTGGGTACTTAAGATAACAAGGAACACCAACAACATTCACAGCGGACTTGCAATATCAATATCACCACGTCATCAACAACAAAAAGAAAAAAAAAAAAAGCTCTGAACAAATTCATCAAGTTTGGACTCATAAATGTGTTTATTAAGTTTGGACATATAAATACATTGGCTTTGTTAACTAAGGCAATAGCATCATCATTTGTATAGATACGCATATCATAAGTTACTGTTTTGTATAATTTCCCTTAATGATGTACAGAAACTATGTAATGAGAAAGAGGGGGATGTGGTGATCGTAGATTGACCAGATACAAAAACAACAGAGCAAACACGAGCGGGAGAGCTAGAAATACACTGGGACAGGATGTACAATTTTCTTTAACGATGTTCAGAAAATATGTTAAGAGAAAAAGGGGGATGTGGTGATCACAAGTTAACCAGATGCAACACAACTGAGCGACCACTAGAGGGAGCACGGGAGAGCCATATAAATAGATCAGGACAGGAAGTGAGGACACACTCTTCACAGCAGGCGGGCTGGTAAGCAGGACACACAGCAAGCAAAGCTGGTAGTTAGCACTGGAAGGTAGTTCTAGGTCGAGCTCTGGAAACTGAACGAACTCACAATAAAGCATCTTCTCCACACTTGAGACTACGAGCTTTATTAAGAAACGAGTAGCAACACAATATGAAGGTTGGTGGAGTTGTGGATAGTGAGGAGGGCTGTTGTCGGCTTCAAAGAGACATAGATAGGATGCAGAGCTGGGCTGAGAAGTGGCAGATGGAGTTTAACCCTGACAAGTGTGAGGTTGTCCATTTTGGAAGGACAAATATGAATGCGGAATACAGGGTTAACGGTAGGGTTCTTGGCAATGTCGAGGAGCAGAGAGATCTTGGGGTCTATGTTCATAGATCTTTGAAAGTTGCCACTCAAGTGGATAGAGCTGTGAAGAAGGCCTATGGTGTGCTAGCGTTCATTAGCAGAGGGATTGAATTTAAGAGCCGTGAGGTGATGATGCAGATGTACAAAACCTTGGTCAGGCCACATTTGGAGTACTGTGTGCAGTTCTGGTCACCTCATTTTAGGAAGGATGTGGAAGCTTTGGAAAAGGTGCAAAGGAGATTTACCAGGATGTTGCCTGGAATGGAGAGTAGGTCTTACGAGGAAATGTTGAGGGTGCTAGGCCTTTTCTCATTAGAACAGAGAAGGATGAGGGGCGACTTGATAGAGGTTTATAAGATAATCAGGGGAATAGATAGAGTAGACAGTCAGAGACATTTTCCCCGGGTGGAACAAACCATTACAAGGGGACATAAATTTAAGGTAAATGGTGGAAGATATAGAGGGGATGTCAGAGGTAGGTTCTTTACCCAGAGAGTAGTAGGGGCATGGAATGCACTTCCTGTGGAAGTAGTTGGGTCGGAAACGTTATGGACCTTCAAGCAGCTATTGGATAGGTACATGGATCAGGGTAGAATAATGGAGTGTAGATTAATTTGTTCTTAAGGGCAGCACGGTAGCATTGTGGATAGCACAATTGCTTCACAGTTCCAGGGTCCCAGGGACCCAAGATTTCGGCTTGGGTCACTGTCTGTGTGGAGTCTGCACATCCTCCCCACGTGTGTGCGTGGGTTTCCTCTGGGTACTCCGGTTTCCTCCCACAGTCCAAAGATGTGCAGGTTGGGTGGATTGGCCATGATAAATTGCCCTTAGTGTCCAAAATTCTATTATCTATGATTAACCTAGGACAAAAGTCCGGCACAACATCGTGGGCCGAAGGGCCGGTTCTGTGCTGTATTTTATAATTGGGAAAGAAAATCTGATGCAATGTAAATGGTTTCCTCTCCCCTGAGACTCCTTTTAAAATCACCTCCTCTCCTCAAATGAAACTATTCTTGACCTCCTTAACTCAGAAAATTAATTGAAACTTCCGTTCCCTCTCCAAAGGGAATATCCTCCAGATCTGAATACTTCACTCTGGTTGAATCCCTCCAATCAGATATAGCCATTCCACAGCATTGAAATAACCTCCACCAAGGTTACTCTCATGTACTTGTGCCGGACCTGCATTATCCTTCCTCAATTTCAGTGCAGCTTTTGACAAGGTTGACCACAACATCCTCCTTCAAAGTTCCTCCTCCACGATCCAGCTCAGTGAGGTTGCTTCTTGCTTGGGTCTGCTTTTACCTACCTGCGGTGCAGCTTTAGCAATGATTGCTCTCCCAATTCCCAAATTATTACCTCAGCAGTCCCCCTCAAAGGTTCATCCTTACCCACCTCCTCTTTCTCATCTGTATGCTGCACTTTGACAATATCATCCAGGGTAAGTTTCAATATGAAACTACCTCTTGACATCACCACTGTAGACTTGATTCTCTGCAGTCCCGCGAACTCACGTTTAACACGGGGGCGGAGAATTGATGTTCCTGACCGAATCGGGCCCGACGCCGCTCCGGCTGTTCTCTGGCCCCCGGAGAATCGCTCGTCCATGAAATACACTGCTGGGAGGCCATTGCCAGAGGCCCTCCCAGCAATACTCCGATCACAACCAGCTGAGTGCCCGACAGCGTGGAACCAATGTGGTTTGGCCGGTCGGGACACCCACGCGGTGGCTGCCATCCTGGTGAGGGTGGGGGGATCAAGCACGGGGCGGGGGCGGGTACCTTATGGGCGGCCAGAACAGTGATCAGGCCAGTCCGATGCAGCGACGTGCAGCCGATGGAGTGGCCTGCTTTGTCCGTGTTGGTTCGCGGTCTGAGTCCGCCATTGCACTCGACGCGGTACGCATACGCGGACTCGGAACCGGGAGTGCCGGAGTCTGTATCCACAACCCAGGTGAAACTCCCCAGGTCCCTGCTAACCCCCATAAGGTAAGTGAATCGACCTTTATTTTTCGCAGAAAACTGGGGAGTGAAACGCCAGCGTTTTTATGCTGGCGTGGGGACATAGCCCCAATTTTTGTGGACTCCAGCACTGTATCTATGCTGTCATATTGCTTATCTGACCTCCAGTCCTGAGTGAGCTGAAATTTCCTCCAGCAGCACATTGGGCAAACCCGAGCTATCGTCTTTTACCCCCGCATCAAACTCAATTCTCTTGCCAACAATTTCATCCTCTTCCCCAGCCACTGTCTTGGGCTGACCTGATTGTTTGCAACTGTAGAGCTTTATTGACCCTGAGCTGAAGTTTCTGATTCCATGTTTTCTCCATAAAGAAGACCACCTATTTTCATCTTCTTTGTCTCTACCTCTAACTAGCTTGTTTTCCACTGAAACCTCATCCATGCCTATAGCTACTGCTCAGGAAGGTGTCAATGATCTGTGGTGGTATCCAAAGAAGAACAGGAAGCTTTAGCCAATATTTTCTCTCAACCACCAACCGACCAAAATAAATGTAGTGGTCATCCAAATCTCCTGACATTTGTGGACCCGCCTCTGCATTATTGTCTACATAACAACAGAGACCACAGCTCAAAAACCATTCATTGGCCATGAAGTACTCTGGGGACTTCTTGAGGACATGAAAGACCCTGTTCAAATGTAATCTAGTTCCGTAATTTAGGTTTATTGTTTGCTCAGTACAGGAACTATCGTGTGGCAAATGTACAAGGGGCATTTCAGAATCGATCAATTAGATCTCCTGTTCCATATTGTTTTCAACAATGGGGGGGGGGGGATTTGGTGGGAAGGGAAAGAGGAATTTTAGACTCAAAAGTGCAAAATTCAGTGACAGTTTTGCATTTGTCACCTATCCATGCCTGAAGAGAGACGGTCTGTTATCTAGTCAAGGTTGAATATGAATCCTACATTTGAAATGAAAGAATAATATATCAACATTCTGCATTGGTCTTTGCCCTCTTATAAGCTGATTCAATGGTGCAATCTGTGACAGGGCAACAAAAGATATCCGAGCTGAGTGATGGGGTTTCAGCAGTATAACAGGTTTAAATGAAAAGTATGGGGGCACGTAATGGACTTTATTCCTTTGGAAATGAAAGATAGATATTGGTTACTGAAAGGTTGGTTATTAAAAGATTGACAGGCCGGTGTTTTTTATTCGGCTATGTCTTTGTGGTTACATCGGATGAATCATTTCTGCTGGACATCCCGGTGGTCCTCTCTGGGGTGTGCTGGACAACAAATAAAGGAGCTGCTGTTGAGACTTGCCAACGAGTTGCAACCTTCTCTCAGCTTTGTCTGTGATGTCTCTTATGACATTTGAAGGGGATAATCACTTGGGATTGCACGCAACGTTTAATTCTAATGTAGTTCCTCTGAATGCAACTCATATTGACCTAATTCCACAACAAATTCCCAACAGACATTTTTGTGCTTGCATTGCAAATTCTGGGATATGTTTTGGAAACCTGATCCAAACAGTATTGGCAAGTCACTGTTGAATAAAGATCACTTAACCAGTCACCACAGGTGAAATGTTCCAGAGCCTCGTAGGTCTCACTGTTGAGTCATTTTTTTGTATTTAGTGTGGAAAATAATTATCAGTGAAATGAAGCATTACACATAATGTGGTTGGTTGATTGGTCCCCCGTGCACAGCAATGTGATTTACTGCATAGGTATGAACTATTTTTCATGAAATACCTTAATTTGTTACAGCTTCTACAGCCTCCATAGCCTTGAACACATATCTCATGAAACTTCATTTAGATTTTCAAACTGTACAGAGATCTAAGCTCCCTGCTGAGGGTTCAGATCAAAGAAGCGCATTCTGTCTGATGTCTGCCTTGAATGTTACTGTTCACTGACAGGCCAAAGTCTAAAAACTCATGTCTGGAGACTACAGATTTCCCCCAGCACCTTTACATAGATTCCTTTCATTTTAAACAATGTAGCTGACAGGCTGAATGTTGATTGGTGCATCCCAATAAATAATGAATTGAGTGGAGTTGACTGAGCTGCTGATTCAGGCATTCACACACTGAAAAGTTTTGTCTCTGTGCACATGTGTTTGTTTGTGTGTTTGAGGGGGTTTGGGGGGGGGGGGGGCATTGTCAGTTGATATCTGCTGAGAAAAGGATTGTAGACCCTGCAGTAAGGCCCTTAATGACAGTATGAAAAAGGGGCGGAAGCTAAATTAAACACAAATTGTGTTTTAATGGTTTCTGCTTTCTAGTTGTAGTCCTAAACCTCTAATAAACTGAGCCGGTTGGACTTAAAATGTAGTCTCATGTTGATCAATGGACTATTTATTCAGCCACATTTTTCTGTGCTGTGAGATGATGCTATGATAGGCAAAATCAGAATATACAGCTCCAGAATAATGTAGCTTGGCCCAAAAATGTAGAAAATAAATTCACTTTCCATGCCTTCTTAGGGACTGTTATTGTGTCATGAAGTCGACACTTCATGAGTATATTTTCAGCTGTATATTCAATAAACAGCCATCTGAAGTACTGGTAAGAACGTTATGATCAGTGGACCTTTACTTTAAGAATAAGTTCCAGTTATGTCCAGTTATGCAACATTCCTCTATGTCAGTTTTAACCAAATTAAAAAAAAAAAAAATTTAGATTAATCAATTATTTTTTCCAATTAAGGGGCAATTTAGCGTGGCCAATCCACCTATTCTGCACAGTTTTGGGTTGTGGGGGCGAAACCCACGCAGACACGGGGAGAATGTGCAAACTCCACACGGACAGTGACCCAGAGCCGGGATCGAACCTGGGACCTCAGCGCCGTGAGGCGGTTGTGCTAACCACTAGGCCACCGTGCTGCCCAGTTTTAACCAAATTAAAGGATTTGTTAGCATGGGAGGGGGAAAAAAGCAGCTGTGGATTTTAACTGATCTAATCTAAGCTCTGATCTAACTTGCTTAGATCACTTGCTTGGTTGACTTCATGACACAATAACAGTCCCTAAGAAGGCATGGAAAGTGAATTTATTTTCTACATTTTTGGGCCAAGCTATATTATTCTGGAGCCAGGATTTCTTTTTATTCCTTGGAATGTTTAACCTGCTGGTGTAAAGTCTTAGGATTGGTAGTTAAGTAATTTATTTCCTCAATATCTTAATCAATGCTCATTTGGGGAAACCCAAATCTTTAATCTTGCAAAACCTATTGCGATTATATTTGCATAATCGGATAAAAGGACAGAGGGGAAAAATCCACCTACCCTCAAAGGTTAGATCGTTTCTTCTCCAAAGACACTTCTTCATGGATTCCCAAATGGATTTGACTCCACAATAGTGCCGAAATGTGAAGTTTAAATCAGACTCTCTCCTATCGAAAATGTTTAACTTGCAGCTTTTCTACAGATGTAGTAATAACCCACTCATGGATGTGCATGAAAAGATAAACAAATTGAAAAACTGGATATCAGCAAGACATGACCTGAAGATTTCTTTTAAAATTCTATTATACTGCAGCTTAATGACATAATGGTTTAACTTGTACACCATACATTTGAATTAGAATCATAAAAACAATACAGTACAAAAGTGACCATTCAGTCCATCCTGTCTGTGCTAGCTCTTTCGTACCACTATCCAATTAATCTAATTCCCCTGCTCTGTCGCCTCGCCCTGCAAGTTTTATTTCCCTTTAAATATTTATCCAATCCTCTTCTAAGTGTTAGTATTGAATCTGCTTCCACGTTCCTTTCCACTGCAAATGAAGGCAACACGCTGGGTAAATAAATGTTCCCCTGTCACCCCTGGTGCTTTTGCTACTCAATTTGAATCTGTGTTCTCTGGTTACTGACACTTCACCACGAGAAACATTTCCTCTTTATTTACTCTATCAAACTCATTCATGATCTTTGATCACCCCTGTCTTACTTCTCTTAAGCTCTCCACTGTAAGGAGAACCTGGCCAGCCCAGAATCGAACAAAACTTGGACTCTATTTAAACTCTGTGCAAATGATGTTCTATGTTCTTTGTTCTATGAACGAGTGGGCAGATCACAGAGAGGTGCGACTGTGGGCTGCCGGGCCGGACACTAGCTGGGGTGAGGGGGGGGGGTGGGGGGGGGTTAAAGGAGAATGCACCAAGTGGCCGGGTGACCCCCCCCATGGGACTCGACCAGTGTTCAGGCACGGACCGCCATTGCCATGGCCTGCAAAGCAGCTATCTTGCTGCGCACCCCATTGACCACCCACCTCGGCCCCTGGTTCTGCAGAGTGACACTGGCCATATGGGTGTCCCTACCCCCACACCCCAGCTCCCATACCCGGACTCCATTCTTCACCACACCCCCCACCACCCAACAACCACCATGGGCATTCCACCTTAATCCTGTATTTTTCCCATAACCTGTGATCCCATTTGCCTCAAGTGCTATATCACTGTTGGTGATGGTGACCCCCAGGAACTTAAAGCTATCGACCATCTCCACTTCGGAGCTACTGATGTCGATAGGGCTGTGTGTCATGCTACGCTTCCTGAGCACACATCCTTGCGGGGCCCTGGAAGAATATTGTTGAGGAGGTGCTGTTGCCTATCCTGGCAGATTGTGGTCTGTTGGTGAGGAAGTCAAGGATTCAGCTGCACAGGGCGGGGTCAAGCCCAAGATTGCAGAGTTTGGTTATTAGTCTTGTCGGGAAAATGGTGTTGAAGGCTGAGCTGTCGTCTATGAACAGCAGTCTGTCGTAGGTGCCCTTGTTGTTAAGGTGTTCGAGTGTTGGACTGAGCCACATCACCCACATCACCTGTACCACTGCCTTCTGGATCTGTGTCACATCAGTCAGTGACAAAGAATAAAGAACAATACATCACATGAACAGGCCCTTCAGCCCTCCAAGCCTGCGCCGATCACGTGTCCTATCAAGGCCTGTATCCTTCTCTACCCCGTCTGTTCATGTCTCTATCCAGATAAGTCTTAAAGGTCGCTAACGTGTCTGCCTCAACCACCTCACTTGGCAGTGCATTCCAGGCCATCACCACCCTTGTGTAAAAAACTTCCCCCGCACATCTCCACTGAACCTTTCCCCCCTCACCTTGAACTTGTGTCCCCTTGTAATTGTCATTTCTGCCCTGGGAAAAAGCCTCCAACTGTTCACCCTATCTATACCCCTCATAAGTTTTATGAACTTCTATCAGATCACTCCTCAGTCTCCTTCTTTCTCAGGGGAAAAATCTCAGTGTATTCAATCTCTCCTCTCAGCAAATACCCTCCATACCAGGCAACATCCTGGTACACCTTTTCTGTACTGTCTCCAAAGCCTCCACGTCCTTCTGGTAGTGAGGTGACTAAAATTGGACAAGTATTCCAAATGTGGCCGAACCAACGTTCTAGATAACTGTAATATAATTTACGAGCTTTTATACTCGACGAAGGTAAGCATGCCATATGTTTTCTTTACCACCATTTCCCCTTGTGCTGCCACTTTTAAGGAACTGTGGACCTGCACGCCCAGATCTCTCTGTGTATCTATGCTCTTGATGGTTCTGCCATTTCTTTTATAGCTCCCACCTGAATTTGATCACCACCAAAATGCATCACCACGCATTTGTCCAGGTTAAATTCTATCTGCCATTTCTCTGCCCAATTTTGGAGCCTATCTATATCCTGCTGTATTCTCTGACAATCTCATCACTATCCGCAACTACAGCAATCTTAGTATCATCCACAAACTTGCTATTCATACCAGCCATGTTTTCTTCCAAGTCATTTGTATATATCACAAACAGCAGAGATTCCAGTACCGATCCCTGCGGAACAGCACTAGTTACAGAGCTCCATTCGGAAAAACACCTTTCAACTGCTACCCTGTCTTCTATTGCCAAATCAGTCCTGAATCCATCCAGCTAGTTCACCCCTGACCCTGTGTGATTTAACCTTTTGCACCAGTGTGCCATGAGGGACCTTGTCAAATGCTTTACTAAAGTCCATGTAAACAACATTCTCAGCCTTTCCGTCGTCAATCATTTTTGTCACCTCTTCAAAAAACTCAATTAAATTATGAGATATGACCTCCCTCCTTCAAAACCATGCTGTCTGTCTATGTGTCTATGTCTGTCTGTCATAAGATGATCCACTTCCAAATGTGCATAGATCTCTCTGAGAATCTTTTCCAACAATTACACTATCACTGACATCAAGCTCACTGGCCTATAATTGCCTGGGTTATTCTTGCTACCCTTCTTAATTAACAGGACAACATTAGTTATACTCCAATCGTCTGGGATCTCAACGTGGCCAACGAGGAAACAAATATTTCTGTTAGAGGCCCAGCGATTTCATCTTGTTTTCCTCAGTAATCTGGGATAGATGCCATCTGGCCCTGGGGATTTGTCTACCCTAATTTTTTTTAACACACCGAACACTTCCTACCTCAGAATAACTACCTGTTCTAAAATATTCACATATCCCTCTGAGACAACACCAATCAGCGTGCCCCTCTCCTTTGTGAATACCAATGCAAAAGCTCATTAAGGGCCTCACCTACTTCCTTTGGTTCTACACATAATTTCCCTCCTTTGTCCTTGAGTGGAGCAACTCTTTCTCTAGCTACTCTCTTGTTCCTAATATACGTATAAAATGCTTTGGAAATCTCCTTAATCCTGTCTGCCAAGGTCATTTCGTGACCTCTTTTTGCCCTCCAACTCCCTGCTTGAGCTCTTTTCTACTTTCCTTGAATTCCTCAAGTGCTTCATCTGTTTTTAGTTGCCGGTACCTCACGTATGCATCTTTTTTATTTTTGACAAATTCGCAATTTCCCTGGTCATCCACGTTCCTGAATCCTGCCTTTCCTGTCTTTCCTTTTCATTAGCACATGCCTGTCCTGCACTCAACTGCTCCTTAAGAAACTCCCACATGCCAAATGCAGATTTACCCTCAAACATCCTCTCCCAAACAACAGCCTCCAAATCCTCATCTGATTGTAGTTAGTCTTCCCCCAATTTAGTACCTTAACCCTTGGACAACACTTTTCCATGAGTATCGAAAGCTTATGGAATTGTGATCACTGTTTGCCGCATGTTCCCCCATTGCAACCTTGATGACCTGTCCGGGCTGATTCCCTGGTACTTGGCCCAGTGTAGCCTCCTCTCTTGTCGGACTATCCACGTATTGTGCCAAAAAACCTTCCTGGACACACTTAACAAATTCCTCACCAGCCGGCCCCCTAGCCCTAAGGGATTTCCAGTCAATATGAGGAAAATGAAAGTCTCCCACAACAACAACCCTATTATTTCTACAAGTATCCAGAATTTGCTTACATATTTGTTCTTCATGTTCCCGTGGGCCGCTGGGAGGCCTGTAGCACACCCCCATCATAGTGACTGCCCCTTCCTGTTTCGGAGTTCGACCCATAGTGTCTCGTTACTTGATTATTTCAAGGTGTCCTCCCTCTGTACAGCTGTGATATGTTCTCGAACAAATATTGCAACTCCCCCACCTCTTTTAATTTCTCCCTTGTTTCACCTAAAGCACCTATATCCCAGAATATTTACTGCCAGTACTGTCCGTTTTTTAACCATGTCTCTGTTACCGTAACCACATCCGAATTCTGCACATGATTCAAGCCTCTAAATTCATCTGTCTTACCTATTATACTCCATGCATTGAAGCAGACACACTCCAGACCTCCAGGCCAACTGAGTTCAACCTCCCCCAGCTTTCCCTACCTCTTAGCCAGCCTGGCTCCAGTACCATGCTCATCCCTGGTCTCTAAACTTGTCAGTTTACTGTTCTGATCCCCACCCCCCTGCCATATTAGTATAAACCCACCAGAACCATAGGAGCAAACCTCCCAGCCAGTATATAGCCAGGTGACTGTGTCACCTCCCTCTGCACATGGTAGTAGACTCGGAGAACACTCTGGAAGCAGCAGTATGCATGACAGTAACTTGGGATCTGAAAATAGAGATTAACAATAAACAGTTCATGTTTAAACATACAAGTCTCAAGCTCTTTGTCACTGTGACACCACAGTAATGGCATGATATTATAACATGGTTGGCAGTGACAGGCCTGACACCATAATACAACATGGTGAACAGCAGTGTTAGGAATGGTGGCATTTTAAATAATGAACCCAAAACAGAATCTTAAGATAGGTGCTTTACAGTTGAAGAAGCTTTGCTACTGACTCTGAAGTTGAGGAACCCATAAGAGTAAGTAGACTATTGTGAGACCCCTCCCCGCTGATTGATGCAGAGTGAAGACACCTGCTCAGGTCACAAAGTTGGCTGAGCACAACTACAAAAAGTACAAGACCCTGAGTGGTGCAGAGTCAAAGGTCCTGGTTCATTCATGAGTGTGATGAACGTATTGCAATAACCATTCACCATATATGTAACTGTACCATACTGTTGCCCATGAGGGCTCCACCTTTTGGACCATTGTAAGGTATTACCTGTGTTGTAACATGTTGGTGCCTTTGTGGGCTCCGCCCCTGGCTCCGCCTCCTTGAGAGGAGGTATAAAGAGCAGCAGCCCTGTAGGCGGCTCTCAGTAGCAGAAAAGTCACAGGCAGGCACTGTTCTAGTCGATTAAAGCCACAGTTTACATCTACACTCTGTTTCACGTGAATTGATGGTCGCATCAAGGAGATGGTGAGAAAAATACAAAAAGCAGCACTTACATTATAGAATAGGTGGCAGTCCCAGAGTTCAGCATGTCCTAGGAGAAGCTGGAAGACAGCTGCAATTTTATTTTAAAACCCAGTAAAATAAAGGCAGGTAAAGCAGTGGAAAAATTGCAGAGCACAGTAAAAATAGAGAAAAGTCCCTGCAGAGTTTAGGAACAAAAGGAATTGCTGCTGTTCTGAAGATTAAAAAATAGCAAGCAGAGCAAAAGGGAAGAAGAGCTGTACCTTTAAGATAATAAAAGCATGCCCACTGAAACATCCAAAGCGCAAACTTCAAAGGACCTGCTGAGTTTAAAGAAAGGAGAAAATTGCCCAGAAAACTAATGTACCTACCTTGAAAGTTTGAAAATAAACAAGCTCATGATCGCTGGAGAGCACACCAATATCAGAAATGCACAGGGAAATCACAGGGACAGAACTGACGGCTGCAGGCAGCCTGAACTTACTGCACTGACATTCTTAAAGTGAAAGTAACATAGAAACATGTACTTACAAGAAAAAAACAACCATGGACACAAAATTAGAAGAACCAGATGTATTTTGGATAAGGAAATGGCTATGCCAGACACAAGAGTGGTCGAACACACTTCCAATAATGTGCCAAAGGCAACAAGAGACCCCACAATGAGGGCAACAAAGGATCTCAGAGTGAGGGATACAGAAGACCCCAGAGTGAGGGAGACAATGTTCATGTAAATGACAAGATGGTTGCCAACCATGCTAGCGCACAAACAAAATAATAATCTTTATTACTGTCACAAGTAGGCTTACATTAACACTGCAATGGAGTTACTGTGAAAAGAGTTTCGCGCAGAAGAAAGAAATGGCTGACATCAGCCGAAAGTTTCAAAAATAGAGGCCCTTAACGAATTTGGGGGATGCATCGAAGATGTGCTGCGGAATTCCTCTCAGGGGTTTCCAGGTAAGCATTTGCACTGTAATTGTTCAGAAGCGCTAACTTTCCCTGGATAAATACTTTATGCCGGGGCCCATCTGAGGAAGTGATTGAAATCATGAACTTTGAATGGTTCTGCCAGTGTTACACTAATAATTACTCTGAAAATGTTAGAAGAATTAAAACCACTTTCAACTTCAGCATAATTACATTAAATACCCAGGTCGATCCCAGCACAGGACCAGCTCCATACAGTGGTTAGCACTGTTGCTTCACAGCGGCAGGGACCCAGGTTCGATTCCTGGCTTGGGTCACTGTTTGTGTGACATCTGCATGTTCTCCCTATGGGTTTCCTCCGGGTGCTCTGGTTTCCTCCCACAAGTCCCGAAAGACGTGCTTGTTAGGTGAATTGGAGATTCTGAATTCTCCCTCAATGTATCCGAACAGGTGCCGTAATGTAGCAGCTAGAGGATTTTCACAGTAACCTCATTGCAGTGTTAATGTAAGCCTACATGTGACAATAAAGAATATTATTATTATACATACTTCTGGCCTCAGCCCCCACCAATGTGACACAATGAGATTAGGTCACCGACCTGACCCCCTGACCCGAACTGGCTGAAACCTTCCCCGCTCCCACCAATCCAACCTGACTCCAACACAACTAGATCCATCCCCCAACATGACCCAGTAGTGATGTGGAGATGCCGGCGTTGGACTGGGGTGAGCACAGTAAGAAGTCATACAACATCAGGTTAAAGTCCAACAGGATTGTGTCAAACACTAGCTTTCGGAGCACTGCTCCTTCATTCACCTGAGGAAGCAGCAGTGCTCCGAAAGCTCGTGTTTGAAACAAACATGTTGGTCTTTAACCTGGTGTTGTAAGACTTCTTACTTGACCCAGCTGGACCACCCCACCCTGACCCGACAAAACCCTCAAACCCGACCAGACATCCACCCCCCCTATGAATGACTACCCCCCCCCCCCAAATCCCATGTCCTACACTCCCCACCCCACCAGATGTCAGGCCCTCCCATGTCCGAACCCCTAACATGTGAATATCAGGCTCCCCACCCCTCAGATGGCCAAATCCCCTAACCACACCCAATGTCAGACCACACCACCCAAATCCCATCCACTTGTCTTCAGAATTTACCATCTCTCTGGTCTGTTATTTTCAATGGGACATTTGAACTCACCTGCTATATGGCAGCTTGTGCCGTAGAAAAAAGGGACATGTCCTCCTTTGCTCTAATTCTTTTAGACTCTGACACTAGACCCGGGGACAGGCTGCGCTGCTTGGATTTCGGCCGACCTGAGACAGGCACAGGCGTAAATCTGGGCAGGTAAGTGGGTACGGAGTGACACTGATTGCAACACCATGGAAGTTATGATCTAGTGTTTCTTGAAAATGCTGACACAATACTCAAACTGTTACAGTAGATGGCAGTTCAGAGTGAAGAGGTGGAAGGAATGAGGGAACACCATCTTAGGCCACTCAAAAGAAGCAAAACATGCAAAAAGTAAATGAAGCTCTTCATCAGAGCTTAACTGGGTGATTTAAAGTGCAAGACTCAAACTGCGTCAATGAGACGATGCATTAAAGCCCAGAATGAATTGGCAAGAGGTCAACAAGAAAATAAACAATTGAAAGGACAGCTGATTGTCCTTCAAGATCAAAAGGAATGCATGGTCGTTCAACAAGATGAATGAATATTGTCTTATGCAGCAGAATGGAAGCACAGGAGAAGAAATTTGAAGAGACTGTTAAATTATGGAAAGCTCAAGGTGAAGCAAACGGCCTGCACAGAGCTCAGGGAAATCTGTTGAAAGAGCTTAACATGCAGCAAGAATTCCTCAGGTCATAGTTTGTTGCACTGGAAAATTCCGAAGAGAACCAAAATTAATTTAACGTCACTTTGGACAAATTGAAGAACCAGTTGACAGAGAAGACTCAGCAATGTTCAATATTCCACATGGAAGCCAAAAGCCACAAGGAACAGACTGCAGAGCTGAAGAATCAGCTACGTGAAAAGAAGGACAAAGTTCTTCTGCAGACAGAGAAAGAAAAGGCAGAAACAAAATCGGAAAACATAAATCCAACATTGAAGCTCAAAGAGCGAGAAAATGAAAAGCATTGGATGCCTCAGATGTACTGAAAGCCATTGAGCTGAGTGACACTATTAATAAACTTGCAAAATTATTTGAAAATAAAACAGCAAATAAATGTTTGGCTGACATTGTGAAGCAAGTGGAAATGAAAGTTCCAGTTGCAAAACATTCACCTCCAGCAAGAACATGCTGACACCACGTTAACAGAAAATTTTAATCCAATCTAGGAATGAATTGAGTACACATTCCCCTCTGAAGGAACGGATGCATCTAAAAAAATGGCAAGTTGTGAATGAAAAGAAACGCAACTTGAAGGAGCACAACAAGCAACTCAGATGGAGATAGCTAAGTACCAGAAACACAGAGTACCACTACCATCCCTCCAAACGTAATAGACTGAGATATGGAAGAACTGGCAAGCATCAAGGCTGTCCAAATTTACAGTCAGAAACCTGAGATAGGGGAGCAGAGATAGCAAGTATTGGAAATAGTTGTATTTGGTTGGAAAGGAAAACTTTCTTTGAAGAATAAAGGGGGGATGTGCGTCCCATTGTAATGAAAAGGTGCTCAGCAGAACAGGGGATAACCTGGGGCTGGAGACTAGCACTGCCCATGGCATGATGTAAAGAATCACATGGTAATAGAACCAGAGAAAAGACTTTGGAAACCTGTCTTCATGGTGAGCAGCACTCTGCATGACAATAACTCAGGTTATATAAATAGTTAGAGATCAACAATAAACAGTTCTCATCATTAAGACATCGAAAGAACCCACATTACAACAATTTAAACTGGGGCTGTTTAGCACAGGGCTAAATCGCTGGCTTTGAAAGCAGACCAAGGCAGGCCAGCAGCACGGTTCAATTCCCGTACCAGCCTCCCCGAACAGGTGCCGGAATGGAGTGGCGACTAGGGGCTTTTCACAGTAACTTCATTTGAAGCTTACTTGTGACAATAAGCAATTTTCATTTCATTTTCATTTTTATTTGAATGAGGAGTTGTAGACAGTTTTATGGTATAAATGCAGTCATCAAGTATTGGAATGAGACTACCCCAATTTATTTTACAAAAGAAGAACCCGATAGCCAGAAGAGAATCTCAACTTTACTTGTTTGGTTTGGATTCGTACCAAAATCCCTCAGGCAAAAATGCAGTATGTAATCCATATGACTTCTGACATTTACTCCAGTTATTTTTGATTGAAGTGTAGAATGCTTCCGACAAATCACTTTGCTTTCATTCCAACAGTATAGAATTATTGGTCTGAATATATTTATCAAATAACTATTTTGAATTGTTCGACATATTTAGTACATATATATGCTTACAACTGGGGAGGGCACAAGTCAGGTTTTGCCCTTTCTTTCCCGCTTGTTGATTAATTATAATAGGATTTATTTTATAATTTATAAGGATGAAGGTATTCATTCAATGTGCATAACCGTTTAACTGCTGATTGCAGACCAACTAGTCTGACAGATTTTCTTGAGTTTAAATAAGTAGGGTTGGTTTTTATTGAGCTAAAAACTCACCCAGGTAAAGATATCTAAAATGTTGAGCCCACGCCCCAGCGTTTGCATACATGTTCACACATACACACATGCGCACTCACACGCACACATTTATATGCACACACACATGCGCATGTAGAATTTTCTGCAATGGTCTTGAAATGTTGTTGTTGGTAAGGCTGAATAAAACTTCAGTTTCTGTAGATAGTCTCTTTTAAGCCATATTCTGCCTTTTCCAAACGTCAATGCGATTGTAACTGAGATTCTTTTCGATTGAATTTTTAAATCTTTGTGGTGACATCTAAAACGGCCTTGAATTCGAAGACGAGGGGAGAGAGTTTGTGTTCCCACCCCAGCGGCCGATTTCTTCTGGACTCCTTTTCACAGTAACTTCATTGTAGTGTTAATGTAAGCCTACTTGTGACAATAAAAAATATTAAAAACATTTTTTAGCAGCCTGAGTGTTGTACATTTCAAAATGGTTATTCCGATCACATGACCTTTCTCCCGCTAGTGATTTCAGAAGGTAATTGATTTGCTCATGTATGGGCAAATTTTGATTATTGTTTTCGCCCAGGTGATTTGTATCTTTAATGTCCCCTTGACTCCTGAATGATCCCTCTTCCATATCAATGAGACAGGAAGAACTGTTTATATATAACCATTTTCCTAGCAGACTTTCTGTCTCAGCATGAAAGCTAGTTTGATAGAAATGCAAATTGGGGGGGGGGGCAGTACAATTTCAGTAAATCTTTGAAGTAATTCTTGACATCAGCAGGTGTACAATTCCATCGGACGTGGCCTTAGCATGTCTTAATTGTAATCCATGTTAGAATCTTCCAGAAAATTTATAATACCAGATGTCGGGTGACCTGTGGCAGTCATCTTGAGTCAGTGCCTTTGTTCACTTTTTAAAAGGCCCGTTTATAGCAGTTTAATATATACATTTGACCGGAAAATGAAATTTAAAATTAATATTTTCCACACACGTCATATCATCGTGGCATACAGAACTTACATGAGAATATATTTTAATACTATTTTTAAGCCGAGATTTAAAGAGTCAAATATGTTAAAAATGATTACATTTTGATATCAAAATACACTTGAGTTTAAACAGAGGCAAATTTAAGAGGAAAATTCAGTTGATATTTTCCACACCGAATAGATTTCACTTGTATGTTGGCCGCATTGTTTGCACATGTTATTATTATAAGAATTTTATCTGTTTTCCCATCCCACATTAGTAAAAGTTTAGATTAAAACACTGGGCACAGTTAAGTTCAATATTCATACAGATTCCGTTTTGAGATACAGGAAATCAAACTTTAACTTATATGATTGATTTAAAACAATAGCATTTGTTATTAAGAAATCCAATGGAAATTCACAACTGAACCTGCTGTAATGTTATCAGTCTTGCATCAGTAAATTACCTATAATTAGTCCACCTTGAGAAGTGAGTACACAAGCTTAAAGATGTACTCGTAATAAACTGAATTGCTGTTCTTGCAGTTTACCAGGGCAGAAGAAGACGGGACAGAATGCGAGGTGATGACATGAAGAGGGAGCTAGGAAATGCCAATGGTAAAAGAATGCATCAATTAGAGAAACATTTCTAAAACCAGCTTGACTAGATGCTATGGATCCTCAGGCATCCAAGCAAACCAACCCGCAGGATCCTGTAATTTTGTAAAGCAGGGCAGCAGTAAAAAGAAGGCTGAAAGTCACCTAAAGGTTAGAAAGGGAAAACAGTGCCCATTGGGTTGAGAACAAGCAAGGTCCAGGTACAGCTCCAAGGACCTACTGCAACTCTGTGTGAAAGAGCCAGATGCCTTCAACATTGATCAACAGTTTCGCTGTTATTCAGAAAGAGTTGAGGCAGACAGATATGACTTACTGCTCTCCAGCATTAAAGATAAAGGATTGCTACACTGTCAGAAAATGTGTAATGAAATCAGGAACATTGGGCGTCAGGCGGAGAACACTTCAGAAACAGATTCTGATATTTGCAGCTTTACCTCTGGGGATCTGACTGCCTCTGGGACTCAGCGCAAGTTCTAGGAAAGGCAAGAGCCTCCAAATCATAAGAATAAAATGCTGAAAAATTAACCAGCGTACATGTTATCACATAACATATTTATAACGTATTCACATAAACCTATTTTAGATTTATACACTGACATTCCTTTTTATCACTTTAAGCACAATGTTTGCAACCATGCAGCAGCTGTACTAGCAATGGACACACATGTCAGACACAGGTCAATGAATATTAAGGAGATTGGTTTTAAAAGGTAATAGA
This sequence comes from Scyliorhinus canicula, assembly GCF_902713615.1. NCBI lineage: Eukaryota > Metazoa > Chordata > Chondrichthyes > Carcharhiniformes > Scyliorhinidae > Scyliorhinus > Scyliorhinus canicula. The sequence continues at coordinate 70,342,569 of NC_052151.1, forward strand.
GAACGGCTGATTTAAACGCAGCTTTGATTAATGTTGGCTGTAAGTATTAATGGCACTTCAGTGAGCAAAGCTGGCCGGGAAGATTTCAAAGCAGAGTTTGGACTGGCTCACAGAGAAGCTGAGAACACAAGAAGATTGCAGGGTATTTGTGGAAGAACATTTGAATCTGGACCCAGAGTGCACCAATGCCCCAGTGGAAGGCAATCATCTGGAAATTACAGTTCAGAAATGCCAGTGCACCAGAGATTTACGCAGGCATGGGGAATGCTAAACAGCTGTATGCTAATGAGCAGTGGCTTTACAAAATACGTATCCTGCAGAGTAGCATCGGTCTAGATTACCCATGAGTGTACTAGGAACTGAGAGGACCTCTTCATGAGCAGGAATTGATTTTAAACCTCCCACTGTTAATGTGCATTCTATTTATACTACACAGATTTAAACCAAAATGTTTGTTTTTACTTGAACATGCCACCATTCAAAGTATCAGGTTTATGCTTTTGATAGGTGAGATGATACTCTATATTCCATTGCTTAAAATAGAATCTCCTATTTTAACTAATGTACAAATTGCATTGGTGTAAGAACTGTACCTGAGAGTTGTATATTTTGCTGCTGTACAATGTAAAATCAATATTACAAGATATACTTAATGATTGTTTTATGTTTTGTGATATTAGGTAATGATTTATGTAGCACGTAGATTTTTCTGACTGAAAGAATTAACATGAAATCTAAGAACAACTTTTCTGCAGGTTATATATTTTTTCTTGGACTATTCAAAATGGTGACAAGACAGCTACGTAGATATCTCATAAATCATGAAAGCCACAACCCAGATTTTAAGGAGTTCTGAGTGGTCTAAACAATGAGTGTTTCCACAGATTATGCAAATAGCTTCTCTCATCAACTCGTCAACAACACTTAGATGGTGTTGAAATAACTCCTTCCACACTGTAGTCCATTCACTGGAGCCTCCAGTAAGGGAGTCATAGGGCTTTAACATTTAACATGGCCCTGGGGGCCTGTTTTTCAGTGGAGAGGGGAATATACAATAGGGTGGGTGCCCATCTCATCTCCTTCCCATCCACCCCGAGCTCAACCCCAGAATACAGGGGGTGGGCAGGCACTGAAATCGGCAGCCCATCTGTCATATTTAAATAAAGAACCAAGGGTTAATTGAGCTTGTTAACAAGCTAATTTGCCTCAATAATGTTGTGCCCATGTGATAAAACAGTTGGCATGGGCAGTTGGACAGGGATAGGCAGGTCACTATTAAAACATTTATAAAGGGCGGGAAGGATGGGGAGGTACTATCTTCAGGGAATGCCCTTTGCACATCGGGTGGGCAGCCTCGCAAAGACAGGACCCTCCTTTCTTTATATCCGTCTGCTTTATAAAACACACCACACACAAACCCGACTCCCCTCCCTAAGCTTTCCAAACCCTACCACAGCCCAAACCCTCCCTGCTCAAGACACCAGACTTACCTTGCTCTGAGGATCCATGGGCCACCTTCTTTTTACTTGTTGCAGTCCCAGCAGGGCCTGCCTATGTGCTCTTGGCACTGACAGGGCTCATGGAGCTGCGAGGGTGGGACTTCCTCACCAGTGAGGGGCAGAAGTCCCACGCTGCCCCTATTTAGCCTGTTGCAGCACATTCTGGCTGTGTGGAGTGAAACAGCTCCACACTGATCTTGTTTCCAGGGAGGCAAAGCATCCACCTCCACATGCCCCCAACCTCCCCTTCCCTCCCCCCATCACCTCATAATATGCTTCCCAGAGGATTTTGAAACTTCGCTTGAGGCTGTGGGGCCGAAATTCATTGCTGCAGTTTTGATTCTGGCGATGTGCAGCAACAGCTCACTGAAATATGTCCTCAGTCCACATGAACATAACTCAGTGAACTGCAGGCAGTAATTGTATTGTTAGGAACATAGGAACATAAGAATTAGGAGCATCAATAGGCAATTTAGCCTTTCAAGGCTGCTCTGCCATTCAATAAGATCATGGCTGATCTCTTCCTGGTCTCAAATCCATCTCCCTACCTGTTCCCCATATCCCTTTAACCCATTTTTAATCAGAAATATATCTATTTCCTTCTTGAAGCCATTTAATGATTCAGACTCCACTGCATTATGGGGCAGTGAGTTCCACAAATTCACCACCCTCTTCACCTCAGTTTTAAATCGACCGCCTCCCAACCTATATCTGTGATTTTGCATTCCAGATTGCTCCACAAGTTGGTACATTTGGTCTACTTTTACGTTCTCAATCCCTTTTAGTATTTTATATACCTTGATAAGATTCCCTCTCATTCTTCCAAACTCCAGTGAGTATAAGCCCAAACTATTCAATCTCTCCTCACATGTCAACCTTTTCATCCCCGGAATCAATCTGGTGAACCTCCTCTGAACTGCATCCAATGCCACCACATCCTTCCTCAAATAAGGAGATCAAAACTGGACCCAATACTCCCGGTGTGGTCTAATCAACACCATCTACAATTGCATCAACACTTCCTACTTTTATACTCCAGTCCTTTTACAATAAATGCTAAAAGTCCATTTGCCTTTTATATTACATGCTGTACCTGCACACTGACTTTTTATGATTCATGAACAAAGACACCCAGATACCTCTGCCCAGACGCATTTTGATTCTGTTTTCCATTTAGATAATAATTGGCCTTGCTATTTTTTCAGCTAAAATGGATAATCTCACACTTATCCACATTAACCTCCATCTACCAAATTTTGGCCATTCTCCTAACCTATCTATATTCGTCTGTAAACACATTGGCGCGATCCAACAGCCATGCTGCGCTGAAAAAGCAGCTCGGCGTGGCACAGCATGACCATTGAAAGCTGGGAGACCCCGCATCCGGGATGTATCCGACTCACAATGCCTTGTGTGATTCAACGCAATCTCGCGAGACGTTGCGAGGTGAATCCCGCCCACAATGGGCAGATCACTTTTTGGCGCATCTGCATATTAAAGCAAGGCAGTAAACCTTACACTCATGTGTTCCCGAGGCTCCCAAGGTTCCTGAGGCTTTGGAATTCAACCGTTTTGTATCAGAAAGTTTGGGCGAGCGCTGTTCGGTACTGGTCCCAACAAACGGGGACCAGATGGAACGGCACTCGTGGAGCTTCCAAGGGGACCGGAGGCCTCTAGCTGCATGTCCTTTGTGCAGGATGATGTCCTGGCACTGCTAGCTGGCATGTGCATTGCCTGGTTGGCACTGCCAAGGTACCAAACTGGCATCATTTGAACATGCGTAATCGGGCCGTGGTTGCCCGGCGTGGGTGTTGGGGGAGGGTGTGGAGGGGCTGGGGACCCTTCCAATTTGTGTTTGGGCTTAGGGGGGGAGGTCAGTCGTTCTTTTGGGGGCCTTAGTGATCTAGACGGCATTTCTCAAAATGGGGTCCCGATCTCTTGCTATGCTGGGGAATTCCGGGGAGCAGAGCTCCCAGTTGTAAAAAACGGGGCTGTGTATGGCCCAGGCCGCACGTTCCCCATTCAGGTCCCTTGCCTGCTTCCCCATCATCCGCAAATTTGCTCTGTTACATTCTGTCTCTCCTTATAGATCATTTACATAGATTGTAGCCACACTGGAGTGACTTCTGCCGCCCTCCCCCACATCGCATATTAATGCAGGTGCACAGGTAATTTCATATGTGAATGAATGCACATTCTACAGTAATGAAGCAACCTGCTTTTGCTTCTTCTTCGTATCATAGATTAAGAATAATAATAATCCTTATTGTCACAAGTAGGCTCACATTAACACTGTAATGAAGTTACTCTGAAAAGCCCCTAGTCGCCACACTGCAGCGCCTGTTCGGGTACACAGAGGGAGAATTCACAATGTCCAAATTAACTAACAGTACGTCTTTCAAGACTTGAAGGAGGAAACCGGAGCACCCAGAGGAAACCCACGCAGACACAGGAGAACATGCAGACTCCACACAGACAGTGACCCAAGCCGGGAATCGAACCTGGGACCCTGGCACTGTGAAGCAACAGTGCTAACCACTGTGATACCGTGTAATAGCCACATTCCGCCAACATTGATATAACTCGCTTGTCAAGGCCCAACCAATTTCAGCTAATACCAAAACCTACTGCTGAATATGGCTTGGGAGGAGACAAACTGGAGAGGGACTGGATTGGAACCTGGAAAGGCAATGCTGCTCATTTTGACTCTACAAAAAAGGCATTTCTGAAAGTTTTAGGTCTTTTGTTTTGTGTGGTCTCCAGTGGTCCCTTTAAGGATCACTGATCAGGTTGCTCAAAACTTGGAAATACTAATTGGTGTTTGTACCACATGTTGTTATTGCTTTGAATGAGTTTACGAGTCTGTGTTAGAAATAGACACAGAAGCACCTGAAACATTGGTTCAGATTTAGATTGATTGTCATGTGTACCGAAATACAGTGAAATGTATTGTTTGCATACAGTCCTGGTAGATTGTTCCATACTTGAAAAACATATGATAAATACACAATGTAAATACATAGACATAGACATCAGGTGAAACATACAGAGTGTAGTGCTACAACTGGTTTAGCTCACTGGGCTAAATCGCTGGCTTTTAAAGCGGACCAAGCAGGCCAGCAGCACGGTTCGATTCCTGTACCAGCCTCCCCGGACAGGTGCCGGAATGTGGTGACTAGGGGCTTTTCACAGTAACTTCATTGAAGCCTACTCATGACAATAAGCGATTTTCATTTCATTTCATTTTCAGTAGAGACGACGCGTAGGGAGATTAGTTCAGTCCATAAGAGGGTCTTTCAGGAGTCTGGTAACAGTGGTGAAGAAGCTGTTTTTGAACCTCTTAATGCGTGTTCTCAGACTTTTGTATCTATTGCCCATTCGAAGAGGTTGGCAGAGAGAATAACCCGGGTGGGAGGGCTCTTTGATTATGCTGCCCACTTTCTCCAGGCAGCGGGAGGTGTAGACAGAGTCAATGGATGGGAGGCAGGTTCACGTGATGGACTGGGCTGTGTTCACGACTCTCTGCAGTTTCTTACGGTCTCGGGCCGAGCAGTTGCCATGCCAGGCTGTGATGCAGCCAGATAGGATGCTTTCTATGGTGCATCTGTAAAAATTGGTGAGAGTTAATGTGGACATTTGGCTGTGACCATATTGGCAGTGACCCAAATGCCAGTTCTGATCAGAGGCTGGATTCTCCGTTTTGAGGACTAAGCCCCATGCCGTCATGAAAATGGTGGTCATTTATTCCAGAAAAACTGGCGTCAAATGGCCACCGATTCCCCATTTTGCTGGGGCTAGCAGGGAGGTAAGGTAGAGCTCGCAGCGCTAGCTGCCAGTACTTCTGGTTCAGAGACCGCGCATGCGCACGGTGGCAGCCTGCAGTGGCCGTGCCGTGCTCCAGGGCGGTCTCAACCTGTGGACCTGGACCACCAAAATAGTGCCTCCCCATCGGCCGTTCGCCCGCCCACAGTGCCCCCAATCCTGAATGAAGCCCCCCCTGCCCGCCGATTGGCCCTTCCCCTACTGTGGCGGCCCTGGACTGAGTCCGCAGCCGCCTTTCAAGGATCACGGACGGCTGGGACCATTAGAGTCCCACGCTGTCGGGAATTCGGCCAGTCATGAACAGAGCATTGCGGGGCACGTCTCAGCCAATGGCCTGAGGCGGTGGATAATCAGCGCTGCATACTCTTAGAGTACGCCGCTTTTCAGGGTGCGGAGAATTCAGAAACTGGTGCCGCTCCTGATTTTGGCGCCAAATAGGATTCTCCGCCCTGTCGCCGAACGCAATTTTGGCGTCGGGGGGGCGGAGAATCCAACCTCAGGTGTCTGATTTATTAGGTTAGTTATTTGTTAGCTTATGTTGAGCCTGGGAAATGATTGCAACAGTGTTAAACTTACTCAAATATCAGTGAACCCATAAACTACATATTCATGTTGGAGGCTCGAATTGGAAGACAGAACTAATCCCTTATCATGATCCCACCTCTGACCCAAGACTGCCAAGAGGTGGGATCTTCTGTAAAAATTGGTCCAGCTCCTAAATGGGCTGGAGGCAATCAGATGGAAGTGGAGGCAAACAAAATCCAGAGAGAGTAGATTAAAAGGACCCAAAATGCCTCAGCCTGCTGATGTAATCAATGACTCACCGACATACATAATGCTTCACAGCTCCAGGGTCCCAGGTTCGATTCCCGGCTGGGTCACTGTCTGTGTGGAGTCTGCACGTCCTCCCCCTGTGTGCGTGGGTTTCCTCCGGGTGCTCCGGTTTCCTCCCACAGTCCAAAGATGTGCGGGTTAGGTGGATTGGCCATGCTAAATTGCCCGTAGTGTCCTAATAAAAGTAAGGTTAGGGAGGGGGGGGGGGTTGTTGGGTTATGGGTATAGGGTGGATACGTGGGTTTGAGTAGGGTGATCATGGCTCGGCACAACATTGAGGGCCGAAGGGCCTGTTCTGTGCTGTACTGTTCTATGTTCTATGTTCTATACCAATGAACCTTATGACCACTTTAACCTCCCAGTCCCCTACATCTCTCAACGCCTCACCCACCTCACCTAATCACCCTCACATCCTCACACACCTAACCCCCTCACTCACCTCACCCTCCTTACCCCCTCACCCTTATCTCCTCACCCATTATCCATTTTATGAAGGTACCTCCGAAGAACTATTAGAATAGTTGGAAGCTACTGAACAGCCCATTAAAATCTGTTGATAAACAAACAAACTCTTCAAATCAACTGCATTGACAATGTTAAGCGCTTGTGAAACGACTAGGCAGTTAGACTGCAATCAAGAGGCCATAAAATGTCGCCAGCAAACAAAAAGACTTCAGAGCAGCTGTATAAACAATGTCAGGCACTTGTGAAATCATTATGCTGTTGCACTGAAGTCAAGAGCCCATAAAGCTCCCTGAGTTATTAAACAGATTTCAGAACGATGATCTTAACAGGGATGAGATTTTCTGGGCCCACAAATGGTGGGCTTCATGGCGGGTGGGACTGGAAAATTCAAAGTATAAACAAAAGTCAGTTTCCCACTGGTGTGAAAATGGTTCCCAATTTCCCACTACTGAGTTTCATTGCAGGTCAGGATGCTAGTAGTGCCATGTTGGGAACCATGGCCGTGATTATCCCCTACTCGGCGTCGGGCCTCCCCAAAGGTGCGGAATTCTCTGCACCTTTAGGGTCTAGGGCCGCGCCGGAGTGCCTCCCACTCCGCCGACAGACGCGAACGGCCTTTCGCGCCCCGCCGACGGACGCGAACGGCTGACTGAAAGGCCTTCGCCAGTTGGCATGAATCCATGCATGCGCCGGAGCGTCAACGGCCGCTGATGTCACCCCGGCGCATGCGCGGTGGGGAGGGTCTCTTCCGCCTCTGCCATGGAGGCCGTGGTGGTGGCGGAAGAAAACGAGTGCCCCCACAGCACAGGCCTGCCCGCCGATCGGTGGGCCCCGATCGCGGGCCAGGCCACTGTGGGGGCACCCCCGGGGGTCAGATTGCCTTGTGCCCCCCCCCCCCCCTCAGGACCCCGGGGCCCGCTCGCGCCGCCTGCTCCCGCCGGCACCAGAGGTGGTTGAAACCATGTCGGCGGGAGAGGCCTGACAGCAGCGGGACTTCGACCCATCGCGGGCCGGAGATTCACCGCGGGGGGCCCGCCGACTGGCGTGGCGCAATTCCCGCCCCCACCGATTCCCAGGTGGCGGAGAATTCCGGCCACGGCGGGGGCGGGATTTACGCCGGCCCCGGGCGATTCCCCGACCCTGCGGGGGGTCGGAGAATTCCACCCAGTATTTGTATATCTTTGCAGCTCATGAATGCTCATTAAAACCCCAGCTCGCTGTAATAATACGCCCACTCCAAATCCAATGACCATGCTGGTGGATAATTAAACTTGTGTGAATCATGATCGGATATAACTGATGTCCCTTTAAGTGACTACCACCCCTACTTAACTTGTTAAATTGTTTAATTTGTGAGTTTGTTAATTTGAACCCTTGGTTTAGTTAATAGAGTAGACCTGACATGCAGCTGATGAACTGTACTCACAACATTGAGGTTTGTATGCACAGAGTTTGCCTATTGTACACTGCGCTGAGCAAGGTGATGATCCAATAACTTTGCCCACGGTTGCAGAGTGCCGTTGACTGCCCACATGTGACTTTAAGAGCTCCCTGGCAGCAGCTACCACTTTTCTTCAATAGAAATCCAGTCTCTCAATGTGCAACTGATCTGTAACCATCAAAGCAGATTGTGCAGGTCTGTCTGAGATGCTCTGGGATCTTGCATGACGTTCACATTTTGAGTCACCTGCAGGTTCACAGATCTTCAAGGGTCTTCAACACATTCATGGTTGACACATTGGTGAACAAGACTACTTCAAAAAGACGTGGTTAATGATGTAGAGTGTTTCAGAGGAGATGTACAATGCAGCTCATTCGACAACAGGCTCCTTGATTGAGCAGACCATTACCATGCTGAAGATGCATTTCAGGGGTGGGATTCTCCGACCCCCCCCCCCCCCCCCCCCCGCTAGGTCGGAGAATCGCCGGGGGCAGCGTGAATCCCGCCCCGCCGAATTCTCCTTCGCCACTTACAGCGGCCCCCCGGTGATTCTCCGACCTGCGATCGATGGGCCGAAGTCCCGCTCGTAATATGCAGGTCCCGCCGGCGTAAATTGGACTAGGTCCCTTACCGGCGGGACCTGGCGGCACGGGCAGGCTCCGGGGTCCTGGGGGGGCGCGGGGCGATCTGGCCCCGGGGAGTGCCCCCACGGTGGCCTGGCCCGTGATCGGGGCCCACCGATCCACTCTTTTCCTACGCGCCGGCTGTGTCAGCCTCTGCGATGGTCAACGCGTAGGTGAACCCCCCTGCGCATGCGCGGGGATGACGCCAGCAGCCGCTGACACTCCCACGCATGCGCGGACCCGCGCGGCCGGCAGAGTACCTTCGGCCCTGGCTGGTGTGGTGCCACAGGCCTTCCATGCCACCTGATGGCGCAAACCACTCCGGCGCTGGCCTAGCCCCTGAAGGTGCGGAGGATTCCACCAGAGTGGTTCATGGCACTCCGTCCCGCCGGGACCCCCCGCCCCACCGGGTATGGGAGAATCCCGCCTCAGATGTCTGGACTGGACAGGCGGTATTCCCAGTTGTTATGGGCCGGGGTTTATAAAACTCCAAAGAATATTATGGAGTTCACCCGACCTCTAACTGTTTATTGATTTTGGCGACAATGAGCACAAGAGCCTGCCTTTCACATGTTATTCAACAGAGTTCTTAGGCGCTTTTAATCAAAAAACAAGTGTTATTTTATGAATTTAGTTAACATTTGTATAAACACACACCTTAAGAATTTTTATCAACTGTAACCATAAAGACCCCACACAGCTACAGTAATCTATGTATAACCCTTAATGAATTCCCCCTTAACTGTTCCAATTCAATAACAAATTCCAAGTAAAACCAGAAACCCCTTTTCAAAGGTGTGGCCCAGCACACGGCATTCTTACTGGTATAATTCTTGTTATTGATACTCTGTTCCCCTTTTCAAACAGCAGGTTTGAATTCCTTCCAGAAAGCAATTATCTCTTTTAAATTATCAAGCAGTCTGGAAACAGATTCAAAAGGAAGATAGAGAGACACTTCTTTCAACCTGTTCCATTCAAACCAGTCCAAACTCAAACCGAAAGTAAAAAACGATGATAACGAATAGCTCATACGAGCGTCTTTCACCTGTTCCCTCCATGCAGGCCTAACACAAACACCTTCCTCGTCATTGACAGCATCTCAACGAAGGACATCAATCTCAGAAGAAATAGTCACAATCTTGATGAAGGTGGCCTCTGGAGTATGGGGCCATTCTTTTATGAGATAGGAACTGCGCCAACATGCACTGTGAATTGGACATGGTGCAGTCTTTTCAAGCATTGCACCAGCACTTCACTGCCTGTGGCAATCTTCAAGAGGCAGGAGCAGCATTGCAAACCTCAGCGGGCTCATGGCAATATGTCAGGAACACTACAAAGCACCTCAAGGAGGACAATCACCAACCACTAGTTCTCATCTGCATGTCTGAGTCTGATCTGAATCCGACTGTAGCATCTTTCCACAGGCCAGCCCTCCTGCATGAATAATGTTCAGGCCTCATTGTGATACTGAATCTCCAACATGAGATTGTTCTGTAGGACTCTCTGATCTGTCACTCTCAGTCATCGATGCGAGTCTGTGAGTCAGGTCACCTTTGAGTGCACAGAGAGAGCTTCAGCATCACCATTGTCTGATCATTGACAAGCACTCATGACCCAGCCTACAAATGTAGCTTTCCATGTTTATGTCCAGCAGTGTCTTGGAATCTATGGCACAGAACATGGGTTGAATTCTCCCCTACCTGGCGGGGTGGGGAACCCCGGCGTAGCGGAGTGGCGCCAAACACTCCAGGGTCGGGCCTCCCCAAAGGTGCGGAATTCTCCGCATCTTTAGGGGCTAGGCCCACGCCAGAGTGGCTCCCACTCCGCCGATGGTGGCAAAAGCAGCGCCAACGGCCTTTCGCGCTACGCCGCCCGTGTCAGGGCTGGCCGAAAGACCTTCGCCAGTCCACGCATGCGCCGGTGCGTCAGCGGCCGCTGACGTCACCACCGGCGCATGCGCGGTGGAGGGGGTCTCTTCCGCCTCCACCATGGTGGTGGCCGTGGCGGCGGCGGAAGAAAAAGAGTGCCCCCACAGCACTGGACTGCCCGCCTATCGGTGGGCCCTGATCGCGGGCCAGGCCACCCTGGGCCCGATCGCCCCGCGCCCACCCCTACGACCCCGGGGGCCCGCTCGCGCCGCCAATCCCGCCGGCACAGAGGTGGTTTAAACCACGTCGGCAGGATTGGCTTGTCAGCGGCGGGACTTTGGCCCATCACGGGCCAGAGAATCGCCGCGGGGGGCCCGCCGATCGGCGGGGTGTGGTTCCCGTTCCCGCCGATTCCCGGGTGGCGGAGAATTCCGGCCACGGCGGGGGTGGGATTTACGCCGGCCCCAGGCGATTCCCCGACCCTGCGGGGGTTGGAGAATTCCCCCCCCCCCATGTCGCCATTGCATTTCAGCATTACTTAGAAACTTTGTGGATAATAAAGAGCACACATCTGTAGTGCAGCTTCGCTCTGATAACATTTGCGGCTTCCACATTTTCTTTTCAGTAGTTATCGATAGATATTGCAGATAGACACAGGGCAAGATTCTCTAATCCTGAGGCTAAGTGTTGATGCCGTCGTAAACGCCATTGCGTTTTACGACAGCGTCAACAGGTCCCCAGGATCAGCGATCCTGAGCCCTACAGGGGGCCAGCACAGCACTGGCGTGACTCACGCAGCTCCAGCTGCTGATGCCAGGGTCAAATGGCCACTACGGGTCTGCGCATGCATGCTACAGTCGGCGCGAATTCACGCATGTGTTTTACGACCGGGGCGAACCCGAGCATGCGTGCTAGTTGCCTTCTCCGCGCCAGCCCCGACGCAACATGGCGGAGAGCTGCAGGGGCCTGACCCGGAGTAAAATAGGCCCCCACAAGGAGACGTAGGCCTGCATATCGGTAGGCCCCGATCGCGGGCCAGGCCACGGTGGAGGCCCCCTCTCCCCCCACCAGGCCGCCCCCCCGCATGATGAACAACAAGGTGCCGCCGTGTAGGACCACATGTGAACAGCGCCGGCGGGACTTGGCCTATCTCGGCGGCCACTCGGCCCATCGCATGCGGAAAATGGCCGGGGGGGGCCGTTCAACCTGCACCGTGCGGGCGCCATTGGCGCCGATTCTCTGGTGACCGGAGAATTGATGGACCGGCGTTGTGTGAATTGTGCCCACCCCCCGGCGATTCCCCAACCCAGCCCATTGTCAGAGAATCCCGCCCACAAATAGACTCATACTGGGGGCAGCACGGCAGCACAGTGGATAGCACTGTGGCTTCACAGTGTTAGGGTCCCTGTTTGCACGTTCTCTCCGTGTCTGCGTGGGTTTCCTCCAGTGCTCCGGTTTCCTTCCACTCGTCCCGAAAGACGTGATGTTAGGTAATTTGGACATTCTGAATTCTCCCTTTGTGTACTCAAATAGGCACTTGGGGCTTTTCACAGTAACTTCATTGCAATGTAAGCCTACTTGTGACAATAAAGGTTATTATGAAAACCTGGCACACTGCTGACATCGTGATGTTCAGGTAACCATGTTGATTGCCTATTGGGAAGATGGCTCAGGGATTCTTCAAGCCACGCTAACCAGACATTCAGGTCCAGAGTAGCACCCTCCCATTTAATAGACCAGCATCTGGATACATGCCAGAATCCCTGAAGGCGTCAAGCGTACCAGCCAATTCAGGACTCCCTGGCCTGTGACCGACCCAAAATGGAGAAGTTTCTTTCGGAAGGCACCATACTGGGTTGTGGAACCAACCAGAGGCAGGTTGAGGCATCAGAGGGAGAACATACAACTTCAGACCCAACCCTTCACACACCACCTGCTCTGCTGTGACAAAGTCTGCAGATCACGCATTGAACTTACCAGCCATCTCAGAATCTATTGAACTGGTGGAAATAAATCATCCCCTAACCTGAGGCATTACTGCCTCAGAAGAAGAAGGTCAAGAAAACTGGTTGTGGCCTGTCAATATCATTTTGTAACAGAAAATCTCTCATCATAGACCGTCCATCACTGAGGGCTCCAGCCAATCAGTCAGCCTGCTCATTTGTCAAAGGGTTTCAGAATTAGCTGTTAGTCAAAGCCACTGACTAAACATATTGCCACCTAAGCGATACTGTGAATAATGTTTTTTGAGAAAACAAGAAAAGCTATAAAAGACTGTGAAGGTGTTCATTTTATTCACAAAGAGCAATAAATAATCCTCTTTAGTTTATTTTTTAAAAATCTTTTTATTGGTATTTTCAAAAATTATATACATTGCCGTTTGGTTTCATTTACTGTACAATACAGGGAGCTTTGTCCTTTTCTTTGCTTAAATTTTTCTATATACAGTCTGTCGCCATCCGACTCAGCGTGTAATCCCCCCCCCCCCCCCCCCCCCCCCCCGAGACCCCACCCCAGCCCACACCTCCCTGTTCCACACCTGCCCAACCCCCCTTGTGTCCTCCCTGGTCGGTTGGGCGGCATACCCCCTTCTCCTCCCCTCCCCTCTTTCTTTTCTCCTCCCGTCGACTTCAGCCGTGTCTCTCCTGTGGCGGGGAGTCCTCAGGTTGCCTTTTTTGTGCCTCTCCAGCCCTGCACCCCCCCCCCCCCCCCCCCACCCCGGGTTGTGCATTCCTGCGGTTCCTCCTTGTCTTTCTTTTTCCTCTCTCTTTTCTTTTTTAACTTTCCAGTTTCCCTGTCTTCTCATTGTTGCTGGCCTTGAATAGATTCTGGAACAGGCCAGCAAATTGCCCCCATGCATTTAGGAAGCCTTACTCTGACCCTCGGATGGCATATTTAATCTTCTCCAGGTGGAAAAATTCTGAAAGGTCAGCTAGCCAGTCTGAAGCTGATCCCCTTTAATTTAGACGTCATATAAAAATAAGTTAAAGTTTGGAACTGACCTTTGGCTAGCTGACCTTTCAGAATTTTTGTATTGATATATTGAGGTATTATATATTTTTTTAAAGTTAGATGAGTATAATATTGTCCTATTATTTATGAAGTCAGGAACTAATTGTTCTAAGAATGTACATCAACGGTGCCACATTTACTGTTAAACTGCAGCAAGGTGCTGAACAACAATGAGCCGAATCTTCTGTTCAGGATCTGAGCCCCATATTTCTTATTTCTGGCCATGAACAGACAGTAAATGCACACTTACCTTCCTCTGATTTTTCAGGACAGTCTTCCGATGGAGAATCACAGCGGAGAGAATCCACACAGAAACCATGCCCTCTTTTTAGAGCGCTAGCTGCCGTATTCTGTAAGTAAAGAATTTACATTTTCCAACGCATCTCTGAAAAGTTACAGAGAAGATAGCTGGGCAAGGTGGTATGGTGGGTAAGGGGAGGCAGTGGTGTAGTGGTAGTCGGTGGACTAGTAATCCAGAGACCCAGAGTAATTCTTTGGGGACCCAGGCTCGAATCCCACCAGGGCAGATGGTGAAATTTGAAATCAATAAAAATCTGGAATTAAAAGTTGAAAAGGTGACCATGAAACCATTGTCGATCATCATAAAAAGCCACCTGGTTCACTAATGCCCTTTAGAAGGGAAATCTGTCATCCTTACCTGGTCTGGCCTACATGTGACTCCTGATCCATAGCAACATGGTTAACTCTTAAATGGGCAATAAATGCTGGCCCAGCCAGCGACCTGAAACTCACCCACATACCATTAACGGATTTTAAAAAGTGAATAAGGGGATAGGGTGGGAAAGATAAGTGGGTAGGGTGACAAGTGGGTGAGGTGGTAAATTGGCAGGATGGTTAGGTGGGGCAGGATGGTAAGGTGTCAGGTGGGTGAGTGGTAGTTGGATTGGAGCAGTAGGGTTGGTGGGGGCCAGTCAGGTCGGGTTGCGGGATAGTCACGTCGGGTCAATGGTGTACTGATGGGTCAGTGTGGCAGTGGGGTGAGGTCAGATCAGACTGGGAGGGTCAGGTCAGGGCAGGAAGAGTTGGGAGGTCGAGGGGTAGAATAGAGTTCATAGAAGTTACAGTGCAGAAGGAGGTCATTCTGCCCATCAAATCTGCACAGAACCTTGGAAAGCCTGCACCTCCACCCCATCCCCGTAACCCAGTAACCCCACCTAACCTTTTGGAAACTATGGGGCAATTTAGCATAGCCAATCCATCTAAACCCACACATCTTTGGACTGTGGAACAAACCGGAGCATCATGAAAAAACCTACGCAGACATGAGGAGAAAGTGCAAACTCCACACAGACAGTCACCTGGAATTGAACCCGGGACCCTGGAGCTGTGAGGCATCAATGCTAACCACTGTGTCACCGTGGTAGTAGGGAGGGGGTCAGTGTAAGTGATCAGGCGTCAGTTGCATAATTACCTCAGAGTTAGATTAGAATTTTTTCTGCACTAACTTTTCCTGGCTAACTCAGTAAGTAAATCTGAATACTCTGACTTTAGTACAGATTTGGAAACATTTTTTGCAGAGCCGTGGGAAGCAGGGAAATTGTCCTTCAGAGGTTCAAGCTTCCCAGCCAATTTCCATGAAGTCCTTATGTTGGGACCTCTGAGACGTCTCATAGCGCATCTCCTGGGCTGCATCTTGTCTTCAACCATCCAGAGATCGGAAAGTTCTGAGCCATTGTATTAGTCTAGCAGCCACTTGAAGATCTATAAGAAACACACTGACAGAGGCTCCAGCATGTTGAGTCTAGCATGTGCTTATTTGCATATCTGGAGACTGTGGTGATATGCATCACTGTAAATACACAAGGGGTTAATGTAAATACACATAGACTAGCTAGACACTAGAGGGAGCACCAGAGACATACACACAGACATTCAACCAATAGGCCAGTAAGATAGGACACGACCAATGGGCATTCACAACACACACAGAGGTGACACTACCACAGCGTGGCATTACACCAACCCATATATAAAGGACACAGCACACATGATCTTCCTCTTTCCAGTGGAGACACTTAGGAAGTACAGACAGGGTTGATCCACCACGTGGATTGTAACCAATCATTGTTTTGTCGATGTACCATTTGTCAATGTTCTTGTTGATTATTCTTGTGTCTACTATGTACGCACTGTGTACGTTCCTCGGCCACTGAAAAATACTTTTCACTGTACTTTGATGACAATAAATCAAATCGAAATCAAAATACAACTCCAGTTTTAGGGTTGAGTTGAAGAGAATACCTAGCATTGGCAGCAAACCCTTAATGATTTTGTTAAAGGAGCGCTGATTAATGATCTGAAAGCTCTGCATCCACCTAGTATCAGAAGGTGAGTTAAAAATCGCTTCCCATCACATGCTGGTTGGTTAACTTTTCCTGGAAGACACAGCAGCAATATAGAGAAAAGCATTCAGCACATAGTGTAATTCCACATGTGTGTTGCAAAGAAAGATTTTTGGAACAGATTTATTATGCATCGGTAAAGGAAATCTGAGACTAAAATTAAGTTGAACCTTGAAATTAACGTCAGCCACAATATCAGTATAGTTCCAGACTTCGATTTGTTTGTCAGAATATGGGCCAGGATTCTCCCCTACCCAGCGGGGCGGGGGGTCCCGGCGTAGCGGAGTGGCGCCAACCACTCCGGCGTTGGGCCTCCCCAAAGGTGCGGAATTCTCCGCACCTTTAGGGGCTAGGCCCATGCCGGAGTGGTTTCCGCTCCGCCGATGGTGCCAAAACTGGCGCCAACGGCCTTTGGCGCTACGCGCCCGGCGTCGGGGCTGGCTGATAGGCTTTCCCGGTCCACGCATGCGCTGGTGCGTCAGCGATCGCTGACGTCACCACCGGCGCATGCGCGGCAGGGGGGTCTCTTCCGCCTCCGCCATGGTGGAGGCCGTGGCGGTGGTGGAAGAAAAAGAGTGCCCCCGCGGCACAGACCCGCCCGCCGATCGGTGGGCCCGATTGCCCCATGCCCCCCCCAGGACCCCGGGGGCCCGCTCGCGCCGCCACCAGAGGTGGTTTAAACCACGTCGGTGGGAGAGGCCTGACAGCGGCGGGACTTCGGCCCATCGTGGAATGGAGAATCGCCGTGGGGGGCACGCCGATCGGCGGGGCGTGATTCCCGCTCCCGACGATTCCCGGGTGGCGGAGAATTCCGGCCACGGCGGGGGCGAGATTTACCCCGTCCCCAGGCGATTCCCCGACGTTGCGGGGATCGGAGAATTCTGCCCATGGTTATAAAGAGTGATGAATGCCAGATGATTAAAAACTCCATAACGCCTTGTTGGTTTGTCCATTCTTGTGGTTTTATGGGGTGCCCACAGGGGAGTGAGTCTCAGCCCCAGAATGGTGGCATGTCAGAGGGAACTCCCTCAGCCCTCCTGATCCAAACCAGCTCGGAGCAGCCAGTGTCGAAGAGCTCTGGAGCAGATCACCCGCTGGACATTTTACTCACAGGCAGTGATAGGACTGGGTGACAACTGGGAGGGAAAAGGGAGAGGGGGGAAATCAGATAATGCCAAGTCAGACATGGCTTAATCCTCTTTCAATGTTTTATTTCTGCAGTAGATCCAGAAAAGGGGCACAGTCATAAAAAACACCAATTTATCCAAAACAAGATAATCAAAAAATATGTATTTATTTACTTTGAGACACCAATGTATTTGGTTTGTTGGTTGTGGTATATGTACCTTAACAGGAGTTACCATGTTTTGCAGAAGGCAGAATGTAACTATGTATTACTTAGCCTGCATGTAACTGTGATAAAATATTCCATGCAGGTAAAATCCACAATAAGAAAATTGCAACCAGCATCAATAAATGGGTATTTTTGAATACCTGTTTAATGGAACGGAAAAAAGATTACTATTTAGAGATGCCCAAATGCAAATAATATTAAAATGGAAGGACAACGAAACAGTAAGAGATTTTCAATAAATGCTCAGTTATTTTTATTTATTTTAACCACTTTGAAGTTGCTCGTTATGGATCGCTGCTCGGATTCTGCTGGTAATCGATCAAGTGATGTTGTCATAAAGAATACAAATGGAAGGATATCCTTGCTACAAGGCTAATATAATATTGAAGTAGTATAGATTTCATTTTGCAAACATGGCCTGCAAATAAGAGATACTGCTGGCTTTTAAATGTAATATTTCCTCCTCTGAACAAAATCCTCATTCATCTTGTGACAGGCAATTGGAGCCGAGTAAGGCAATGAAATGTAAATTTTATTAAGCGACCCTCGCACCACCGTGGATCAATCCAGATACTAACCGAATCTGGCAAATCAAATCCTCCGTCCAAATTAGGCCCGAGGCACAATGAAAACAGATTTCTCTTCTTTTCTTTTATTATATCTGCTACACTATAACTCAGAGTAAAAGGCCTTGATGAGAGAGAGGCAGGTAGGCCTGATAGGCGAATCATACTGGGAAACCTCGCTTTGCTCTAGGCTGCCTGAAGGCAATATAGTGATCCTCAGCTTGTCCTATCTGTCAAGCTTTTTGATCTATAAATGAATTGCTGTTGATAACAACTGTATCAGTGAATGAGATGCTCCACTGGGCCATGCCAAATGAGGCTAACTGCTTTCATCTTCTAATCATTTAAAAAAAAAGGGTCTTGTTAAGATTTTCCATGCATTGATTTATAATTTTATCTTCTGTTGGATGTGAAAGCACTCGTTTGGCTTTTGAGTTAGCTGAGCTTCTGCAGCAAGAGCATGCAGGAAGGCACATCTGCTATGCTGATATATTTTGAAGGTTGTGTAAATAAAACCAGCTATTGCATCGGTTGCGACCAATCAGAAAGGTTTGGATCTCATCAGCACTAGTATACATTTCCATGTCATTAATGAACTGCTCTCTCACCCATTTAATTCACAATTTACTGTCAAGACATGATTTTTGTGTAATGTTACTTCTGGCTCCCCTAGGTATCAAACCTAGGAATTACTTTAACCCGGATTACACCTGGTTGTTACTTTAACCTCTCACCAGCAGCAGGGTATAGATAGCTCCACCTACCTTTAATACCTCCTAGTCCGAGATGGCACTGCTTTTCCAGCAAGATCTGTCTCCCAGGCTCGTTCCTCTAGTTCAAGGTTTTTCAAAGTGCGGGTCATGATCTGCAGGTGGGTCGAGGGCGGGTGTCAGGAGGGTTGCAGAGCAATCGGTCGCGCCGTTCCCGCAGTGAACCCAACGGCCGCTACCGGCTCTTACATCGGGAATGGAAGCCACTGCTGCCTTTTGAAAGGAAATAAATGAGGCTGTGTGGAGTCTTCCAGCCAGAAGTGGCAGCAGAGAGCAGGTCACGTGCCCTGCATGTACAGTTGATGCAAAACAACTGCTAGGTATGTGCTTTTGGCGCCAAATTGCAGAGCAGTGTTGCTTCCAAGTTCTAGCTGCTGGCAAGCAAGGCAAGTGAACTGTGAAGATGAATGGTTTTCTTAAAAGTAAGAGACGGCCAGAGACTCAAACAGGCAGTTTATCTATTGGATAAGCTCTCACAACAAAATTGGGTGGAGAGAGCTGCACAGGAGAGTGCAGGGTAGGACAGAGCAGTGTTAGTGTTAGCTCTGTACAGAGCTGCAGGGCCTCTGGTTAAAGTCCACAAAGAAAATACTTAACTCAGGAACAAAGCAGTATAAAAATGATTTCTTGAGGTATAGTTTTTGTTAATTGTGCCAATGCAAATGAGGATGCAAAACCCAGGTATGTTTTATGAAGTGAAAATGAGAGGCAAGTTTCAGATTTTGAAAAAGAAGCGGTGGGTGAACAATTTGATTTGAAGTTGAGGTCAGGGGCTACGACAGTGCAAAAGGAGGCCATTCGGCCAATTGAGTCTGCACCAGCCCCTGGAAAGAGTACCCTATTTAAGCCCAGGTCTTCATCCACCCTATCCCCACAACCCAGTAACCCCATCTATCCTTTTGGACACTAAGGGGCAATTTAGCATGGCCAATCCACCTAACCTGTACATCTTTGGACTGTGTGAGGAAATCAGAGCACCCAAAGGAAAC
The DNA here is from genome assembly GCF_902713615.1 of Scyliorhinus canicula. Taxonomy (NCBI): domain Eukaryota; kingdom Metazoa; phylum Chordata; class Chondrichthyes; order Carcharhiniformes; family Scyliorhinidae; genus Scyliorhinus; species Scyliorhinus canicula. The sequence goes on from NC_052151.1 coordinate 70,362,175, forward strand.
CCATACAGACACGGGGAGAAAGTTCAAACTCCACACAAATAGTCACCCGAGACTGGAATTGAACCCGGGTCCCTGGAGCTGTGAGGCAGCTGTGCTAACCACTGTGCCACCATGCCGCCCCGTTCTCATTCTTCAGATTGTGAATTGCTGATGATTTTTTAAATGCCCAATTTCTGTCTGCCTCTTTTTTTCTTAATCCAATTTTTCTGTCCTCTTTCTGCACCTGCCTGATTTGATGTTGAATTCACCCACTTGCATTCCTTCTCAATCCTTCCTTTTACTTCTCAATCCTTAAATCTCATTGGTTATGGACATGCCCTGCCAAGCATGACGTTCACCCCTAATGCCTTGTTGCTTCTTTCTGCTGTTATCAGCTCAGAATTCCTGCATCCTACTGTGCAAAACATTTTTGAGCCAGAGGAAAAACTATAACTAGGCATGACATGAGATGTCCAGCTCCACTGAACTCTGGCTAAATAAAAACAATACAAACTCTGACAAAACTAACAGGGTGAAACAACAATAATCTATAGTATTAATAAGTCTCTTTATGTCATGTGAATTTCCTATCGTGGTTCAACCAGTTTTCCTCATGCTTTTTCAGTCACCCCTGTGTCTGTTTTGTCTTTATGTTGTATGTCATGTTGGAATTCATCTTTTATTTACAGATGTTTGCCTGAGTTCCCCAGCATCCGTCGTTCTGTCTCCAAGGTAGGTGGCGCTGTAGTGCTGTCTGCATCATAACTGCTGTGTGGAACGTTAGGTGGCTGTGTCCCCATAGAGCCATAAGCCAGTCTTTTTGGGCCTCTTCCTCAGCCTCAATGAGGAACAGAGTAAGTTTTCAAAGTGCTTTTAGAAATGTAAAAAGGGCTATTAATGATTTTTAAAAGTACCCAGAGCGCTTAAAAAGCTGAAAGTTGGTTCCCATTGATAACTGGAATACAGCTTTTGTGAATTGGGGACAGACAGAGGATGAAATTCTCTGTTTGGGAGATTAAGGGCACAATCTAACAGAAAACTTTCTGAGGACATGATCTGCCCAAATAGAAACAGAGACCTATAGCGCGCGATTAGCCAAGTGATTCCCTGCGTTTGGAGGGCCGAGAAACAGCCTGCTATCAAACGGCCATTCGGGTAGATCGGGGGCCTCAGCAGGGAATGCACGGCGGAGGCCGACTTAGTCCTGTTTTCTGCACCGCACGGCGGAGGCCGACTTAGTCCTGTTTTCTGCACCGCACGGCGGAGGCCGACTTAGTCCTGTTTTCTGCACCGAGCAGCTCCACTCGCCCACAGCTCCGCTGTCGACCCCCCGAATCCCCCCCACCATAAATCACCAATAAGGAGGCCCTCGGTTACACCCCCCGCACTCGCACAGAGCATGCCCAGGCCCAATCCTCACCATGTGAAAAAACAGCTTGGCACCTTGGCAATGCTAGGTTGACACCCTGTCTGTGCCCCTGGCAGTGCCACCAAGGCACCTTGGCAATACCAGGCTGGCACCCAGGTGGCAGTCGAAGCCATGGTGGCACTGGGAGTGCTAGGGTGCCAACCTGCCTCAGTAATCGGGCCACCATTTGAAAGTGTACCCCAATTTTGAAGTGAGTTTAGGGTCCAGCACACCCCCCACCCAGGGATAATGTCACTCAGGTACACCCTCCAAACCCCCCTCCCTCCCCTGCATATGGGGTGACTGAGGGCCCCCCTTTAGAGGTCTTCCCATGTCCCCTTATGGCCCTTTCAGGAAACCCACAATTCACCACCCCAACCTTCTGGAGGCCCCTTCATACCCGCCCTTCACCCCCTCCCCACCCGTTATACCCGCCTCATCCCTCCTTTCATGTGAATGGCCATCCTCAGGCCCCGGCCCTTGGCAGTGCCACCTGAGCACCATGGCACTGCCATCCTGGCACTCTGGCAGTGCCTGTGCCAATCTGTTAGTGCCAATATGCCCAGGTGCCATAGAGAGAGCCAAGGTGCCACCCTGTCCTCTCTCTGACCACCCAGAAATTTCCAATGGTCTGGGAGACTCCTGATGTGCCGTAATACCTGGTCCACGTTTGTGTGGACCATTACTAATCAGTGCCCGCATGACCTCTCACTGGGGGCCTGTTAGTTTACTGGAGGCCATTAGATTGGATTGGATTGGATTTGTTTATTGTCACATGTACTGAGGTACAGTGAAAAGTATTTTTCTGCGAGCAGATCAACAGATCAATAAGTACATGAACAGAAAAGGAAATAAAAGAAAATATATAATAGGGCAACACAAAGTTAAATTTTAAAATATTAGAAGAGTGTAAGATAAATAAAAAGAGGATCTGTTAGGGAGAGCTCGCAGAGAGTCGCCTTGCTCCTCCGCCATCTTGCTGTGACCTTGAAAATCTCAGTAATGAGATGGAGATTGCCCTGAATTGGCCCCAATTAGCTTTACCCCGCATCTAGGTGGGATCCGGATCCCACCAACAAGAGTGGGTTGGTTAGATTGCAAACCGCTCAGTACCTGGCGCGGTTCTTGATTTAGACCACTCCCGCGATCTAACTACCCTGCACAGATTCTCGCCCAGTGTAATGCGGCTGTTTAATCGTGCCTTACGTGTTGACGCTAGGACTGAATTGCGTGCGGTTACTGTTCCTGTTGGGGGCGCTATTTGTGGAGCAATTCATGCTTATGTGCCAGCACCTTTCCCATGCGAATATAGAGCAATTCTCATTCCTGCCGATGTCAGATTCTCTGGGGCCAGAATTGGTGCTGGAGTGCTTGACGAGCTGGAGCTGCTTATAAACACTCCACTCCTCACACACTCTCATTCCAACCAAGAAGGTGGTTCAGAGAAGAGCGGCCCCGAGATTCACCGAGTCGGAGCTCAATCGAATGTTGAATGCAGTGGTGGAGAGGTGGGGCACCCTATTCCCCAGGGTGGGCAGGAGGCTCCAACCCCCGGTCGTCAACGGTGCCTGGACAGAGGTGGCCGTGGTGGTCTGTGCCGTGAGTTTCACCAGGCAGACTGGCGTGCAGTGTCGGAAGAAGGTGAACTACCTCCTTAGGGGCAGCTCGGGTGAGTCACCACCTCTGTTCCCCTGGCATCACTCCTGTCTCCCACTCCTCACATCACACCCCCATTCCCATAGAGGACATCAAAACACACCTGGCTGCATCTCCCTCACACCCCATCCGACACCAACCCCAACACATGTATTGACTTCTTCATCCAGGTGGCTAGAACACATGCCACCAGCTACAGACCCCCCCCCACCGTATATCTCGCCTCCATGTCTCACCATGTCCTTTATGTGCCTCCGAGGAAAAGGGAGCCCAGAAGAGAGCAGATGAAGACTGGAGGGGGCAACCAGGACCTCAGGGCTCTGACCCCCCAATGAGGAGAGGGCGATGCAATTAGCTGGAGAAGTGCAGGCAGAGGGCTATCTCCGAGTCTGTGGTCATCATGCAACAACAAAGTGATCTCCCAATGTTGATTGATGACCAAATAGCAAGTGAGTCACCCCGCTCCCCCAGACCACTCCTTCCCAAGATCTTACCATGTGAAAATAAAATGAAATGAAAATCGCTTATTGTCACAAGTAGGCTTCAAATGAAGTTACTGTGAAAAGCCTCCAGTCGGCACATTCCGGTGCCTGTTCGGAGATGGGTGGTAGTGCTTGTCTTTTGTCTTCTGGGATCACCATCAGACCAGGACGACCCTTTTGGGGTACCTCATTATTGTTCGTGAACTGTATAAGAAAATCTTCACAGAATCATAGAATCCCCACAGTGTAGAAAGAGACCGTTCGGTCTATCGAGTCTGCACCGACCCTTTGAAAGGGCACTCTACCCACGTTCACTCATCCATCCACCCAGCCCTATCCCCATAACCGAACCCACACATCCCTGGACCCAAAGGGGCAATTTAGCATGGCCAATCCACCTAACCTGTACATCTTTGGACTATGGGAGGAAACTGGAGCACCCGAAGGAAACCCAAAGCAGACACAGGGAGAATGTGCAGACTCCACACAGACAGTGACCCGAGGCCGGAATTGAACCCGGGTCCCTGGCGCTGTGAGGCAGCAGTGTTAACCACTGTGCCACTGTGTGGACACATCAACTGTAACTTGCAGGAAATGAAATGTGCCCATGTGTCTTTAGTTACAGTGATAATAGTCATGGAAAGAATATTCACTCAAACCTAATGCATTTCAGAGAGTCTAAATAAAATTATGAATGAAAGTACTCAAGATACAAAACGAAAATGCTTGAGGCAAATGTAATCATGCTATTGTGAAACATGTTTCTGACTTGAAAATTAAAAATGGTAGTGGAATAGAAATAAAGAAAGTCTGAGCCGTGTAATTGTTCATAGCTTGTTACTTTTCTTGGTAGATGTTGTTGCCTGTTCATTTCAACGATATTATTTTAATTTTGCATATTCATGGCAGATTGGTGCTGGCCATATTGAGAAGTTTACAATAAAGTAGGAGATAGCTGGCTTTTGCCAGCTCCTTACTGAAAACCAATTCTCACACACTCCCCATAATCCTGCTGTATCTTCTTCTTAAAAATTGAGCTAAATTAAACTGGGGCTGTTGAATTAAATGTGATGTACTATATATAACTTGGAAAATATAGACTGACACTTTGCTACCAACATAAGCCCAGCATATCTCCCACAGGATGATCTGGCAGAGTTTTATTGCTGGTCATGGAACTAATTAAAACTTTTAGCTCAGTGACTGAGCACCACTTAAAATGTAAACGTCTTGATTACCAATCAGTTCCACACTTCAGATCAAACTGCAGCAGTAGGTGGTGGCAGTGAGAGCAATGTAGAGGGATTGCTGTGCACACATCGCTCTTTGAACTGCAGCTATTGTTTACTGCAAATTTGCATAATTTATACAGCAGGATAATAATTTACCAGCTCAACAGCCTAATTGCCTTTTCTTTGAAGCTGTGATATCAGCATTGTTAACTTGGCGTAAGAGTAGGCCATTCAGCATTTCCAGTCTGCTCCGCCATTCAATAAGATCATGGCCGATCCATTTTCCCCTTAAACCTCGACTCCCTTGTCGATTAAAAATCTATCCAACACAGTCTTGAATAGATTCAATGACCCAGCCTCCACTGCGTTCTTCGGGAGGAGAAATCCTAGCACTAACAAGTCCCTGAGAGAAATGATTCTCTTCACCTGTGTCTTAAAAGAGAGGCCTGATGGGTAAATTCTCCGTTGACAGACTGCAGCATTGGGAAAGGCGATTGGGTGGAGAATCAGTCATGAGGTCAAAATTGTTGCTGGGGTCTGGTGCCCGCCAGAATGCCATACTCTGGTGCCTTGACAGCGGCGTCAATGCATTCTACTTTACACGTATGGAAATGCCGTTTGCATATCATTAGCGGGCCTGACCCGGTTTTCTCCAGGGCCTCTGTGATGCTCCATCCGCTGGGAGGAATCACCGCCAGCGAGTTTCACTTGTGCTTTTAAATATCGGGAAATAGGTGCCGTTGCTGATGAGGGAAGAGGGGAGGTAGGACATGTTGAGGCACAAATGTGGGCTGCCAGTCCTACCACTGCAGGAGGACGCTGGAAGAGGGCTGCGGAGCATATGGCTGGCATAGGTAGATAGCCCAAGCCGACGGTAACCCTGGCAGTAGGGACAGGCACCAGTGCGGGACCAGGGGTGTGGAGGGAAGCGTGCCAGAGGAATGGCCGGGGATTGTGTGGGTTGGGGGAGGAGGAGAGGGAAAAATGCAGGGGTAGGGTCTGCAGTGCAGACTGGGGCCAACTTGTTGCCCATTCGGCCTGGTCAGGCACAGGGGTACACGCCACGCTAACGTGTCTGATTTTCACCCCCTGCAGACAATGGCTATCGGAATCCAACCAGGAATAGTGACCTTCATGCTGGCCACCTCAGACTTGGGGATGCACTGAAGCTGTACGAGCAGGAGTTGCTTGAGGAGGACCCTGCAGCAGTGGAGCCTGCACCAGAGGAGCAGGAGGCAGCCTGCCGGCTGGCGAGATGAAAAGCCAGCTGCTCAACAGGCCAAGGAGGAGGTGGGAAGGAGGCACCGCATCAGGCTTCATGTGGACAGGCAGCGCATGTCATTCGAGCACGTGCCGTTGAAGACTCCAGCTGTGCAGGGGGACAGTGTAACCTACCTGCCAGACCATGGCGCAATTGGCACCGCGGGTGATGGGGGGGGGGGAGGACACCTGTTCCCAATGACTGTCAAGGGGTCCTTCCAGGAGCCGAGTGGGGACCTGTCCGGAATCTCACAGACCCCGGTATAGAGGTGCATCCATGCCATAACGGAGGCCCCATATGCCCGATCGGCACAATATGTCAAATTTAATGTGGACCGAGCCCACCAGGATGCCCGGGCAGCGGGTTTCATCCCCATCGTTGAGATGCCCTGGGTCCAGGTGGTGATCAACAAGATGCATGTGCCCTACGAGAATTGGCCCATGACGTGCCAGACTTCACAAACTGAAAGGGGCTACACTTGATGAACATGCAGCTGGTGTGTGATCATGAGATGCACATCATGCACGTCTGTGCCCAATACCCAGGCAGTGTGCACAAAGCCTTCATCCTGGCACACTTGACGGTTTCTGACTTCTTCGAGGCTCACCCCCAGCTGAGGGGTTGGCTCTTGGGATACAGGGGTTATCCACTGCAGCCATGGCTAATGGCACCTATCCGGAGGCCACAGACTGACACAGAGACCCGCTACAACGACGTCAGTGCCACTACCAGGGGCGTAATCGAGCGGTGCTTCAGATTCCTGACAATGCGATTCAGGTGCTTGGACTGCACTTGAGAGCTCTTCAGTATAGCCCTCGGAGAGTCAGACACATTGCGGTGGCCTGCTGCGCCCTCCACTACATGCAGCAGAGGGACGACGTGCTGGAGGAGGAGGATGAACGGCAGGCTTCGTCCGACGAGGAGGATGCAAAGGAAGGTGAGAATGCGTGGGACATGGGGCCTGGGCAGGTATAGGAGGCCGTACAAAGTGTGTGCATGGGCCGGTGCACACTGGACACTCTAAATCACTTCCAGGTTCACCTGTCGGTGGGGGGCTGGACAGCGACACGGATATCCCATCCCACGCACCCCCGACACACCCCAATCGATCATCCCTTCCCATGAACACCCTCCCTGCACCACCCTCCACCCCACTTGCATTCACTCCAAGATAACTACCTACTTCACTATAGGTGCGGCCGCTGGGTTGGCCGTAACAGCAGCTCTGGTCAATGGGATGGAGGGTGATAACGAACGACTCTGCTATGAGCTCTGGTGCTCCGCACCGTTTGACAATGCCTGACTCCTGCCCAGGGTAGAACTTTCCACTGTCTACCTGGGTGATCCCTGCATGTGAACTGGCCATTCCATCACATAGTCCCACCGAACCCTTGGGGCGGTGGGGGTGGGGATGGTGGCATATGGGGTGGAGAGGGATGGGGATGGGGCACCAGAGTGGTAAGCACTGGCTAAACTGGGGTCCCTGACCCAATCCCACCACCAATGTCTGCCCACCTTCCCCCCTCCCCCCCGCCCACTTCCCCCAGCACCCCCTCTGCCCAGCCCATCCCTCACACCCTTCTGATAGAGCACCGAGGCAGGTTGAAACATTGTGAAGAAGTGTTAGCACAGTGGTTAGCACTGTTGCTTCACAGCACCAGGGACCTAGGGTTTAATTCCCGGCTTGGGTCACTGTGTGTGGCATCTGCACGTTCTCTCCATGTCTGCATGGGTTTCTTCTGGGTGTTCCAGTTTCCTACCATAAGTCCCGAAAGACATGCTTGTTAGGTGAATTGGACATTCTTAATTCTCCCTCAATGTGCCCGAACAGCCGCCGGATTGTGGCGACTAGGGGATTTTCACAGTAATTTAATTGGAGTGTTAATGTAAACCTCCTTGTGACACTAATAAAGATTATTATTATAATTTAACGGTGAACATATATGGACAGACTTGTGCCCTAGCAGCTATCATTATACTGTGTGTCGCACCCATGCCAACCTAAGTGGTGTCTACCTTCTGGCCTTATGGGCCCCAACGCTGTACCTAGGTGGATCCCCGGGGGATACATTGGGAGTGGAGGTGGCCTGCTGCGGTTCCAGCCTTGTGACCTGTGTCCCCTTTGGCGGTTGTCTTCTGGGGCGACCGGGCCTGGATAGACCTGGCTGCTGCTCAGGTGTCCCAGGTGGCATGGGGCCGTCCTGTTCGAGCCACTTCCCATCAGATTCTCCAGGGACAGGAAGAGGGGGGCTGAGGGGTGGAGTCCGAGGCGCTGTGTTGTTCTGACATCACCCCTACAGGGGTCACTGCCGCGGGCTCCATCACTACCTCCTTCTTCAGGGTGCCCGATGGCCCCTGTGCTACTCCCTGAGACGGGGGTGTGAGCAGGGCTAACCCCTTAGGCTCCCCCGCCACCTGCTGCCTCCAGTCCTGGAGACCTGCTCTTGTCTTGACCAGGGTCTTATTGACAGGCAGAGAGATCTGGGCATATAGGTCCACAGACCACTGAAAGTGGCAACGTAGGTGGATAAGGTAGTCAAGAAGGCATACGGCAGCTTGCATTTCTTGGTCGGGGCATTGAGTATAAAAATTGGCAAGTAATGCTGTAACTGTACAGAACCACACTTAGTTAGGCCACACTTGGAATATTGCGGACAGTTCTGGTCCCCACACTACCAGAAGGATGTGGATGGTTTGGAGAGGGTGATGAAAAGATTTACCAGGATGTTGCCTGGTCTGGAGGTATTAGCTATGAGGAGAGGTTGAACAAACTCTGATTATTTTCACTGGAACAAAGTGGGTCGAGGGCCGACCTGATAGAGGTCCACAAAATTATGAGTGGCATGGACAGGGTGGATAGTCAGACACTTTTTCCCAAGTGGAAAAGTCAATTACGATGGGACAAGGTTTAAGTTGCAGTGGGGAAAGCTTAGCGGAGGTGGCGGAAGCAAATACGATAGAGACGTTTAAGAGACATCTTGACAAATACACGATTCAGCTGGGAATAGAAGGATACGGACCCTGGAAGTGCAGAAGATTTTAGTTTAAACAGGCATCATGATCGATGCAGGGTTGGAGGGCTGAAGGGCCTGTTCCTGTGCTGCACTGTTCGTTGTTCTTTTGTCTCAATGCTTATGGCCATGGAGACAGGGAGTGGACCACCTCCCTCTGGGACTGTCCCACATCACCCAGTGACTGTACCACCACCCTCTGGATCTCTGCCACATCAGCCAGTGACTGTGCCACCTCCCGTTGTGCCTGGTTCTGGTCAGCCAGAGCCCCAGCAATGCCACCTACGCCCTCAGCCATGACCTGTTGTGACTGGGCCACTGGGGAGGCAGTGGCAAAGTGGTATTTTCACTGGACTAGTAAACCAGGAACCCAGGGTAATGCTCTGGGGGACCTGGGTTTGAATCCCGCCATGGCAGATGGTGAAATTTGAATTCAATAAAAATCTGGAATTCTGGAAATCTGGAAATCTGGAGGGCCTCACGGTAGCATGGTGGTTAGCATCAATGCTTCACAGCTCCAGGGTCCCAGGTTCGATTCCCGGCTGGGTCACTGTCTGTGTGGAGTCTGCGCGTCCTCCCCGTGTGTGCGTGGGTTTCCTCCGGGTGCTCCGGTTTCCTCCCACAGTCCAAAGATGTGCGGGTTAGGTGGATTGGCCATGCTTAATTGCCCGTAGTGTAAGGTTAATGGGGGGATTGTTGGGTTACGGGTATGTGGGTTTAAGTAGGGTGATCATTGCTCGGCACAACATCGAGGGCCGAAGGGCCTGTTCTGTGCTGTACTGTTCTATTCTATTCTATTCTAAGTCGAATGAAGACCATTGCCGATGGTCGTAAAAACCCATCTAGTTCACTAATGTCCTTTAGGGATGCAGATCTGACATCCTTACCTGGGCTGGCCTCCATGTGACTCCAGACCCACAGCAATGTGGTTGACTCTTAATTGCCCCCTCAAGGACAATTAGGGATGGGCAATAAATGCTGGCACAGCCAGCGACACCCATGTCCCATGAATGAATAAAAAAACACAACTCTCTGGAGTACTGCTGCAATGTCCAGGTGGCCCTGGTACATGGCTGCCTGTGACAAAGCAGCTCTGTCCTGTGCCTCAGCCATACAGAGTGACACACGGCCTTGGGCACCCTGACCTATGGCCGATTCCTACACCCCCCAAGGCCTTCACAGCAGAAGCCACCTGTGCAGTGTTTGCCTGGGTGGCACGCATGGTCAGCTTCGCCTTCTGTTCCAGCAGGCGGTTTGGCTCCTCCAACTGCAGCTGCAGGTGCTGGATGGTTGCTGACACCCCCTAATGCAGTCCTTGGCTCTGTAACTGCATCTCCACTATCGATGGGACCCCCCTTTCCAGAAGACAGAAACCCATCCAGACAATATCTAGTCCTTCGAGGCAGGCCACCCTCTGACCGTCTGCCCCCCGGGGGTTCCTACCTCCACCTGATGTATGCAGTACGTGCTGGTGCACACTAGATAGTGTCCCTGGAGCCTCCTCAATAGAGTGCGCAACCAAGGTGAGTATCTCTGGGATGGTAGAGGGTGTTGGAGACAGTTATGTATGGAAGTCAGTGCCATCCCCGGACTGGTGCTCTGGGGTGTCTTGGGCTGTGGTTTGAGGGCTCATGGCGTTGCCCGTGACCTCTTCCTCACTGCTATCTACCTGGGGTTGGGGTTGGGGGCACCAGAATGGCCTGCCTCACCGCTAGGTGATCCTGCAAGACACAAGACATGATGCATGATTGGATCGCGGGTTGGTGTTGTGGCTGGTGATGGAGGGTGTGAGGTAATGTGGGGTTGGTGGAGCGAGGGGGTGGGAATGCTATGAGGGGTGGGGGTGGTGTGGGGATGGTAGAGGGGGCTGTGGGGTTTATGTGGGCGGGCTGGTGGTGGTGGTGGGTTGATGACACTGTTCGGCAGTCAGACGCATGAGCACAGAGGGTGGTTGGCTGGTGACCTTTGTGGCCAGGACACCCGACCATCATGGCCGGTATGGATGCTGGCATGTGGTGCAGTGTGGGGAATGTGTGCACTACTAGCGGGTGAGGTCCAGTTGCCCACCTGATGGGGAAGGGGTGGGATGGGGATCAGTGCCACGGGCACCGTGCTGGATACTCACCCTGGCCGCAATGTGGAGGTCGTGTAGATTTTTGCAGCACTGCAGGCCGGTTCTGACGGTGCAGCCAACGGCACTTATGGCCTCTGTCACCTGCTTCCAGGCCCGGTGTACAGCAGCAGGTGGCAGCCTGCTTTCCACCCCGGGGTAGAGGGTAGCCCACTTATTCTCCATGGCGTCCAGCAGGGTCTCAAGCTCTCTGGTTGAGTACCTGGTTGCCGCTCTCTGGCTGGGGTAAGTGTGCGTGGCGGACGGAGTGCTCATCTGCTCAGCCTCTCGAGTGTCAATCCCGACCACGGCAAATGGGACACCATTTATCATTGGAATTGATCGTGTTCCACGTGGCACCGATGCTAACCCATTAACGGATGGGGAATTGCTCCAGGAGCGGCACCAATTTTGCTGTCACAGAGGTCCACCGATTCAGTCCCGGCGTCAGCACACTGGACGGGATTCTATGGTCTCCAAAGCCGAAGTCGCGTTCGGCGATCATCCAGAGAATCCCTGTTTGTGATGGAATCGGTGGTGGCGCCGCTTTTGCGATTCTCCGCCACCCCTCCAAAGCAGCATACTCTAGGAGTACGCTGCACGCCGTATGGACGGCATCAGGATTTTACCTGAGGCCCTCCCCTGATCGGTCGAGTTCCCAACGGTGTTGGGCTCTCATGCTATATTTTGTCGGGAACTCGGTGTGGCGGTTGCGGACTCAGTCCAGCGCCGCCGCAGTCAGGGGAGAGCCGATCCACGGGCAGGGAAGACTTTGACAGGGGCTGAGGGCACTGGTGGGGGGTGGTCACGCATTGTTCTTAAACTAATTCTAGCCCCATATTCTAGTCTTGTCCACAAGAGGGAACATCCTCCTGGTATGATTAAAGGATCATTAACTTTGTGGTCAAAGAGCCATGTGGAAGGTGTTTGGATGGAAAGTGGCTGTTTGTGCTCATGACAATGTTATATGGTTGGCTGCAGAACTATTACATTAAATACAAGTGGTGAAAGACGTGCAGGGCAGCTAACTCACCAGATACAGTTTCTCTGCTAGCCAAATGAAATGAGATTGAATTTTCTGACATGATGCAGGATAGACACATATTAGTGCTTGGAGCACTTTTCATATTTTACCACAGCAGCCATTGTTGATTGCACTGAATCAGGGTTATTTACTTGAAAATCTGATTTGTTCCATTTTATTACTGCTTTTTTGGACTAAGTGATGCTGGAATCAGAACGAAGCTGCCATTCAGATGCAGAAGGCTGCCTACAGATATGTGTCCACAAGATCGCTTTCAAGACCTAATCTACCCCAAGGCTCCTGCTAGAATATGATTATCAGCAATAAGTGCTTCAACTGTTCTGAATAATAGACAGCAGTCAAAGCAAACTGTACCAGCACAAATAACAGTTTCAGCCTTGGAGGATGCTGTACCATTACTGAAGTTTGGAAAAATAAGGATGTTTTAAGGAGTATATTTTAAATCAATACAAGGTGGACCATTTCTATTTTAATTTTGAAATAAAATGTCCAAATTTGAACCCATTCACATTCCTCCGATGTATTTTTGCCCTTTTGCAGAAATGTGGCTCTGAACTGTCCATCTTGGCCATTTTGCTGATCCTGCATACAATTTCCATTTTCCAGTATGGCTTTTCCATGGTCATAGAGTCATAGTTATTTAGCATAAAAACAGGCCCATCGGCCCAACATGTCCATGCCGCCCAGTTTCTATCACTAAGCTAGTCCCACTTGCCTGAATTTTGCCCATATCCCTCTATACCCACCCTGCCCATGCAACTGTCCAACTGCTTTTTAAAGGACAAAATTGTACCCGCCTCTACCACTGCCTCTGGCAGCTCGTTCCAGATGCTCACCACCCTCTGTGTGAAGAAATTTCCCCTCTCGTCTCTTTTGTATCTGTCCCCTCTCACCTTAAACCTTTGGCCTCTATTTCTAGACTCCTCTACCTTTGGGAAAAGAAGTTGACTATCTACCTTATCGATGCTCCTCATCTTTTTATAGACCTCTATAAGGTCACCCCAAGCCTCCTACACTCCAGGGGGAAAAGCCCCAGCCTATCCAGTGTCTCCTTATAACTCAGACCATCAAGTCCTGGTAGCATCCTCGTAAATCTCTTCTGCACTCTTTCTAGTTTAACAATATCCTTCCTATAATAAGTTGACCAGAACTGAACACAGTACTCCATGTGTGGTCTTACCAATGTCTTGTACAACTTCAACAAGACGTCCCATCTCCTGTATTCAATATTCTGACCAATAAAACCTAGCATGCTGGATGCCTTCTTCACCACCCTGTCCATCTGCGACTCCACCTTCAAGGAGCTATGAACCTGTACTCCTAGATCCCTTTGTTCTGTAACTCTTCCCAACTCCCTACCATTAACTGAGTAGGTCCTGCCCTGATTTGATCTTCCAAAATGCATCACATTTATTGAAATTAAACTTCATCTGCCATTCATCGGCCCACTGGCCCAATTGGTCAAGATCCCGTTGCAATCTTATGTAACCTTCTTCACTATGCACTATGCCAACAATTTTGGTGTCATCTGCAAAATTACTAACCATGCCTCCTACATTTTCATCCAAATCATTTATATATATCACAAATAACAATGGATGCAGCATCGATCCCTGAGGCACAACGCTGGTCACAGGCCTCCAGTTTGAAAAACAACCCTCTACAACCACCCTTTGGCATCAGTCATCATTTGGGCCTTTTCATCAGTGAGCAAAATTATTCCATGGGGGATTTTAACAGCTTTTGCCATCAATATTAAATTCAAACTCACTTGCAGAAAATTGCAGTCTTTGCAACTCTGGCCGAGGGAAGAGATTTAAGTCCTACTCCATGAAAATTTTACTCCCAAATATCTCATTGTGGTTTTAAAATCTTGCTGTACACTGTCAAAAACTAAATCAAGTATGGAAACATTACATCACACAGGGTGGAATTTTCCACCCTGGAGACTAAGCATTGTGGTGGGGGGAACGACGTGTTTCCCTCTGGGTACTGAGTGGGATATCGTGCCCAATTTTATGCTTGGAAGTTCATTAATTATGCATTGGTGAGCAACTCTCCGAAACACATGGTTGGGCAGGCACTGATTCGCCACCTGATAGGGTTCAAGATCCTGGTGCCATATTTAAATGGCACCTGAACACACACATTCATTCTTCGTAGCCCAGTTGTGTTCACCAGCGACCTTGGGAGATGGCCCCCAGAATGAAGAAGAGTGCAGCCCCAAGATTTAGCCACGACTCTCTGGAGGCTTTAATAAGAGGTGTCTGTTAACACTGGGATGTAGTTTGCCAGAGGGATGATTCTGGGAGGTCCAATAACCTCACATTGCCAGCTTGGGAAGTGGTCACAAAGGAGGTCTGTGCCATAAGCAACCAGCAACAAAATTCCCTGCAGTACAGGAAGAAGATGACTGATCTTATCCACACCGTAAAGGTAAGTTAACCTTCAGCCCACTCCAAACTCTTGCTCTCAATGGCATCATTCGCTCAAAGGATTACACTCCTCAGGGATCTCACAGATATCAGCAGGACCAGGCATGCAAAACACCAGGGTGCCAGAGTGGCACTGCTAGGGTGCCAGGCTAACAGTGTCAAGGTGCTTGGGTACGAAGGGGAGTGCCAAGGTGGCACCCTGTCTTTTCCCGACAACCCAGGGGTCTCCAATGGCCTAGGAGCCCCCCACCCACACCCCGAGAGCCGTTACAACTGGTCCACATTTGTGTGGACCAATACCAAGCGGTACCTTGGTGAGGTCTCCTAGGCACGGCTGCTGAGCCCCAGGCACCAGGTAAATCCGGCTTCTGGATATTTAAATGCCCCAATCGCGCCGGGCGGAGTGAGTCGGTTGACTTGTGATTGCCTCAACACCCGGTGTGGAGCCCAGTTTCGGGCTTACCTGCAATTCACCTGTTGCACCCAGATCCGCTGAATTGCCCCCCATAGATATTCACTGCCACTGGAAGATCCTGCTGCTGGCCAATGGCGAGTCACCTCCAGCGCCACAAAACACACCACGAGGGTGATAGAAAATCCTGCCCAACTCTGTTTCTCTCTCCACAGATGCTGCCTGACCTGCTGAATTTTCCAAGCATTTTCTGTTTTTATTTCAGATTATGTGAGTCAGGCCATCGAGAGACCGCGTCAGCTCTTCTTCACCTAGCACCATGGGATCTTTTTCATCCATTTCAGGCAGGGTGAGGAGGCTGTGGCTTCATATCTCATCTGCAAGGCAGCATCTGCAATACTGAAATGCAAACCTAAATTACGGATTTGATTTTTCAGCCATTCAAGGACCTATCCATATGTTGAAATCTCTAGAATAAGGCTTTAAATTCCACAGACACAGTGATGACAGTACTGCCGCTGAAATCAATCCTGCAGCGGCCCAGCCCTACTCCGTTGCTATAGGATCCGTTGATGCCTGGAAGAGCCATCTACACCTCCAACGCCGAGGGCAGTTCCAATTGCAAAAGTCAAAATGTCACTGGGGAACGTACGCACTGATTTGAATTGAGTCGATCCTTAAAAAAAGCTGCAGGGGTCAGCAGAAGACAAGAACAAAAGCAGGATGGGTGCAGATTTTGGCCTGCTGACTTGTTTCTGGGTATGCGTTGAAGGAGAAAACCCCAGCAGTTTTTTTGGAGATTTAAATATTCTAACTAAGGCTTCTAGATTTAGTACTGCCGATGAGTCACTTGATGAGCGAGAGTTGAAACTAGGTGAACATTGGCAGATTCACTCTAGGAATCAATTTGAATCAAGGTGACGTACAATTGCATCAGTGCCATGTGAGATGGGGGGGCAGGGCGCCGGGGGGGGGGGGGGGGGCACTGTCACATGGTTCAGATGGAACAGCAAACACACCAGAACGAGTGACTGAGGTTTCAGCCAATCAGCTCATGTACGATCTATGCTGGAAAGCAAAGCCTTTTTGTTTCCCCATGCCTCTGCCAAGTAGGCTGCTTTATGTCAGTGCTTTCACAGAGTAACATGCAGTCACTTCAGATTAGATTAAATTCAGTTCGGCTGATATGAAAAACCACACAGACTGCCACTGTCACCCACAGTAATTACATTTATTCATTTCCATTTAGTGGAGTTTTTACAAGCAGGGCACAGCAGACAACTGGCAATAAACACTGGGGAAAGAAATTAAAATGCTGATCAGTTTTGTGCAAAAACAATCAAACTATCATCTTTCACAAGGAGGCTCATTCATCACACAGGAAAAGCCCTTTGTGTACTGATATGAGTATTACTGATCTTGTTACATGTAAACTCACTAACATGGAGTAACTGCCACTGATGTGATTTTACTAATGAATAAGTTCATTCTACATTTTCAGCAGGGACTTGCAAACAAATAAGATCTGTGTTCCCTGTCACAGATTTCCATTTATCTTTTTTCTCTCTTTTTCTTTTACTTTTGCTTCCTTCCTTTGTTCTCCCATTCCTTTGCTCTCCCTCTCTCGCTTGTTTCTGTCCTTTCTCCTTCTTGTGTTTGTTTTTTACCACACTCATGCTGCTTCACGTGCTTACCCTTTCACTTAAATATCAACAACAAACATATATTTGTTAAATTTATGGCGCTAAATAGGCTATTACTGGAGGATAACTGGCTGTCATCTTGAAAATTCTCTCGGTAGGAATTAACTTAAAAAATTAAGAATAAATTAGAGCCTAAAGGTTAATATCCCAGATCTCCCCTGGGCAAATCTGCTCACTTTCTTGCACTGGTAATCAAACAAAATCAATGCTCCTCTGGTATTTAGAAAAGGAATGTGATGACTGCTGCCATTTATATATAGAAAGAGCAATAGTCCGCAAAAGTGCTATGCCCTAAAGGCAAAAGGGTTAACAATTGGATATTTTCTGGCCGAAGAAAAGGATTTACTTAAATTAGGTATGAGTGACCAGCATGGGACATGGAACTCCAGTTAAAACCTTGTATACTGTGACGACCATTAAACAGGAAACAGCACAGTAAGAAAAGCTTGCAATTTCTTTACCATGTCTGTGGAATCAGAAATAGTTTCTTAAGGATGTTTGAAAAGGACTTCTAAGAATTTGCATTAATTTTAAAAGGACCAATAGTAATTAGCCTTTGGTAGTATAATGCTGACAAGAGGAACATATTGCCAAAGCTTGTCATCTTGCACTCATCAGGACAAAGACAAGAATGCTAAATTTCAAATGTTCACAACAATTTATACCAGGACGAGAAAAGGCTGCGAAGTCGACTCTGTTTGGCTGAGGCATTGCCTT